>NW_025999796.1:1293575-1940362 GCF_019419815.1 Pyrus x bretschneideri | reverse complement strand
TCTTGCATAATGTAACTCAAAAGGAATTCATTTAAGTTATGCTCACTATCTTTTAAGAACAAGGGTGTGGATTGTCCTAAACTAGGCTAGGTGAGGAAAATGTGGGTAAACAAAGAATAAAGGCTACACAAGGCTCAACGGGGTTAAAACTTACAACAAATACGAAATATGGGAAGTGAGGCTATTTGGCTATGGTGGCAACTACACAACTTCATCTTGATATATGTTATGCAAATCAATAACATGCTTTGAATGAAATGGGCATGAGTTCTAGCATTTGGAACTATATGATGAAATGCCTTCTAAGTAGTAACCAAGCAAAGAATAATGAGATCATGCAACAACTTTGGAAAACAAGAAATCACAGATTATACTCTCCAAAGAACGTTATAGGCTCAAGTCTCTCAGGGTTGTAGCGTTTGTTTGAGTTCCTTCCTTCAAGCATGTTACATAACTAATTTTTTTTTTTTCTTTTATGATTGCATGTGAAGTCATACATTATAACCATAACCAAGCATATACCAAGAGTAAATCAAACTTTTCTCCATGTTTATAACTCTTTTTAACAGTCATGCAATTAGAAACCAAATCCTTATCATTGTGTTGGAAGGTGACCTACGACACAAAAATGACTCAAAACACTCTTTTTAGGCTTTTCAAAACATGTTTTTCAAATTTTTATGTGATTTTCGAATTTTTAAGTCAAAACACACTAAACACACTTAAAAACAGCAAGAAACAACATTTGAAGTTATGGTGGATAAAACCCTACGAATTTGCATCAAAACACTTTAGAAACTCCCCCACACTTAAATCAAACATTGTCCTCAATGTTAAAAACCACACTAAACACAAACAACCATATAAACAGCAATTAAACATACTAAACATGGCAGAATGTATCTAACAAAGAGAAGAGTTTAGAAATGCAAATCTGGTTGTGGAGTGTTCGTTCCATCTTTTCCTTGGTGATTGCAGTGAGGCTTGGATCTTTGTGATTCCACAGGCTTACTCTTGAACTGTGCTGCTCCCATCGTTGATTTTCCTTTGTGCTACTCTTGAACTGGGCAGCAGGCTTCCTTTGGTCTCCCCCGAAGGTCTGAGCTTCCTCCTCTTATCTGTTTCTTTGTTCAATCTCTCCAATTCGTATTGAAGAGGGTTAGAGGATAGCTCAGCAAAGCTAGGTAAGCAACCAGGGAATAGAGTCCATATAGACTCCAAGTGCCGGCTGATTGCTTCTTTCACTTTGCCATGCAAATAATATCAAGGACAAAGGAAAAGACAGGGAAAGAGCATGATATGAGATACCTTTGCTTTTGCCCTTGATGATATGAGATACCTTTGCTTTTGAAGAAGCGGTGAATGAATCAGCACATGTATTTGTGGTGCTGTTTCCTCCTGGGTCATCTGTACTCCAGGCATCTGGTATCATCTTTGGGGAAGAAGAAAGAATGGAGTATTTCGAAAGGCTTTGCTCGGAGTGCGCCCTCAGAGGTGAGGAAGAGTTGGGCATTTTCTTCAGTTCTGTCTTGCCAAAAAAATTGAAGGTCGACATATATAGGGAATTCAATAGCAAGTGGTGATACTGTTCTTTTACCGTTGTCGACAAACATTTTGATCCCGCAAATCCGGCTTTTTTGGAATAGTGACGATTCTTCGATCTTTGAAGACGCCTCTTAGATAAAGCTGCACGCGTTTTCTGAAAAGCAGATAAAGCGTCGCCGAACTTTGCGCTTGTCGGCTAAAGACGTGTAGTTGCGATGATGGCCTCCACGTGTTGAACGCGTTTTCTGAAAAGCCGAGGCTTTTTGAATCGGTGGACGTGTTGCCTTGGCTTTTTATAGAGCTATCGATCACCGCCAACTCACACACTCTGAAGATTTTCCATTCTTGAAACTCGTCTCCGGCCCTTTGAAAATCTACTCCGTCCGCCCCTTCTCTTTTAACTTCGTGAACAATGGCTAGCTCATCCAACCCATCAAACCTTCGCTTAGATTTGAGTCTAAGCAGTGATCCGGTCACGTCTCATCAGGGTAAGGTATGGTGCCCGTCTTTCTTATCTTCTCATGGCCCTCTTACAAATGAGGACTCTGTGATGACGGATCCCACAACGGCTACGATAGTGGCTCGGAACCTCCTCACTCCCAAAGACAGTCAGCTGCTTTCAGGACGGTCCGATGAGTTGGCCGTTCAAGAATCCCTGGCTCTAAGTGTTCAGTGCGCTGGCTCTGTGTCCAACATGGGCCAACGCCTTCTTGCTCGCTCCCGACAGGTTGAATCCTTGATGGCGGAGGTGGAGAGTCTTAAGCAGGAGATCAAACAGCTTAAGTACGAGAACCGAAGTTTGCACGTGCTTGCCAACAATTATTCAACAGGCATGAAGAGGAAACTTGACGAGCTTGATGACCGTCAAAGGCTTGCAGCTTTCTTCCAGAGGCACCTCTTTCCTGGGTCATCCAGCGTTCCACCAAGGTTTGGGGCCTTGAATGATCTATCTTCGGTGCCTCCCGCTCCTATGCCTCTTGCTCCAATGCCTTCTGCTCCGAGAGTGTTGCCACGTAGTGGGGCCTCACGTACTCAACCTTTGTAAAGGCTCCATCTTTCTGCCATATTTAGATACAATTGTAATTTATCGAAAAAAATCAATGAACAAGCAAAAGTTTTATTTACTGTATTGGGTTGCCTCCCAAGTAGCGCTTTCTTTTACGTCTTGCAGCCGGACGAAGAATCCATTTACTCCAAATTGGAGCCTACGGTACCCAAGGGGGTGTCATCCACGGTGTGCTCCACAAAGTTCTCATAATAAGCCTTCAAACGATGCCCGTTCACCTTAAACTCTTGACCTGTTTTGAAGCTACGAACTTGGACTGCACCATGAGGAAAAACGTTAGTAATAACAAAGGGTCCAATCCAACGTGAACGTAACTTACCCGGAAATAGACGAAGACGAGAATTAAACAACAACACTTTCTGTCCAACAGAGAAGGACTTGGTGCGAATCATCTTATCATGAAAGGCCTTCGTCTTTTCCTTGTAAAGGCGAGCATTCTCATAAGCTTCATTCCGTATCTCCTCAAGTTCATTCAATTGAAGCTTACGATGAATTCCCGCTGCATCCACATCCATGTTGAACTTCCTCACGGCCCAATGAGCCTTGTGCTCCAACTCCACAGTAAGTGACATGGCTTGCCATAAACAAGCCGAAAGGGGGACATTCCTATGGGTGTTTTGTAGGCGGTCCTATAAGCCCACAATGCATCTTCTAGCCTTAAGCTCCAATCTTTTCTTGTTGGACCCACTGTCTTCTCAAGAATCTGTTTTATCTCCCGATTCGACACCTCGGCTTGCCTGCTTGTTTGAGGATGATAGGGTGTGGACACCCTATGTGTAACGTTGTACTTCTTGAGCAAGGCCTCAATTGTACGATTACAGAAATGTGAGCCTCCATCACTTATAAGAGCTCGAGGCATTCCGAACCTAGCAAAAATGTTAGACTTCACAAAATCTGCAACTACCTTGGAATCGTTAGTACGGGTGGCTTTTGCTTCCACCCATTTGGAAACATAATCCACCGCCAACAAGATATAGAGAAAACCATGTGATGAAGGAAAAGGACCCATAAAATCAATGCCCCACACATCAAATATTTCAACAGAAAGTATAGGGGTTTGTGGCATTTGATCCTTAGCATTTATATTACCCATTCTTTGACACCGATCACATGTAAGGCAAAACGTCCTAGCATCCCTAAAGATGGTTGGCCAATAAAACCCACATTCTAAGACTTTAAGGGCAGTGCGTTGGGTGCCAAAATGTCCCCCACATGCATATGAATGACAAAATGTTAAAATAGATTGAAACTCAGATTCATTCACACAACGTCGGACAATCTGATCGGGACAAAATTTCCAAAGGTATGGGTCATCCCAAACATAAAACCTAGCATCCTTTCTAAGCTTATCACATTGATTCCTATTAAGTGTGCTAGGGGTATGTTTAGACACCAAAAAGTTCACCAAATCTGCGTACCAAGGCTCACTTACCTGGATAGACATTAATTGTTCATCGGGAAAGGTTTCAGAAATTGGCATTGCTTCCTCATGCACCATTCGGCTTAGGTGGTCAGCCACCACATTCTCCACGCCCTTCTTATCCCGAATCTCAATGTCAAACTCTTGTAGAAGCAACATCCATCGAATCAATCTAGGCTTGGCCTCCTTTTTCGTGAGCAAATATTTGAGAGCTGCATGATCAGTAAAAATAACAACTTTAGTACCAAGTAAGTAAGATCGGAACTTATCTAATGCAAAAACCACAGGAAGTAATTCTTTCTCAGTGGTTGAATAATTTAATTGAGCATCATTTAGTGTCCTAGAAGCATAATAGATAACGTGGGGTTGCTTGTTCTTTCGCTGTCCCAAAACAGCACCAATGGCATAGTCCGACGCATCACACATTAACTCGAATGGAAGGCTCCAATCTGGAGGTGTGATAATAGGAGCCGAAGTGAGAGCTTCCTTCAAGTGCTTGAATGCCGTGGAGCATGCTTCATCAAACTCGAAAACCACCTCTTTTTGAAGTAAACGGCATAGTGGCTGTGCAATCTTGGAGAAATCCTTAATGAAACGCCTATAAAAACCTGCGTGGCCAAGAAACGAACGAACCTCTCTAACCGAAGTTGGAGAGTGTAAGTGGCGAACAAGGTCTACCTTAGATTTATCTACTTCAATGCCTTTTTCAGAAATGATATGGCCTAGAACAATACCTTGCTTAACCATGAAGTGGCATTTTTCCCAATTAAGTACAAGATTCGTTTCAACACAACGTTTCAAGATTAAAGTCAGATTATTCAAGCAATGATCAAATGAATTGCCAAACACGCTAAAATCATCCATGAATATCTCAATAATCTTCTCCACATAATCAGAGAATATACTCACCATGCATCGTTGAAACGTCGCCGGAGCATTGCACAAGCCAAATGGCATGCGTCTATATGCAAAAGTGCCAAAGGGGCACGTAAATATTGTCTTCTCTTGGTCCTCCGGAGCGATCACAATCTGGTTATATCCGGAATATCCATCAAGAAAGCAATAAAATTCATAACCGGCTAACCTTTCCAACATTTGGTCGAGGAATGGTAATGGAAAGTGATCCTTCCTTGTCATGGCATTTAACTTCCTGTAATCAATGCAAACACGCCAACCAGTCACAACACGAGTGGGGACAAGCTCTTGTTCTTCATTCTTCACCACTGTGACGCCAGACTTCTTTGGAACAACCTGCACAGGTGACACCCAACGACTATCAGAAATAGGATATATAACACCACAATCAAGTAATTTTATAACCTCCTTTTTCACTACTTCCATCATAGGTGGATTAAGGCGACGTTGAGCTTCACGAGATGGCTTGGCTTCCTCCTCCAAAAGGATGCGATGCATGCACGTGGTGGGACTAATGCCTTTGATATCCGCCAAAGTCCATCCAATGGCAGATTTGTGCTCTTTTAACACCCTTATCAACTTGTCTTCTTCTTGAGCCGTGATTAAGTTTGAAATGATGACGGGTAGCGTTTGATCTTTGCCTAAGAACACATACTTCAAGTGACTAGGTAATGGCTTTAACTCAAGTGTAGGTGGCTGCTCAGTTGATGGAAGTAACTTGTTAGTCAAAACTAAATCTAAAAGTGAGATTGGAGACTTACCAGAGTGGAAGGGCAATGACTCGAGGGCAGCGACCATTTCAAGTACTTCATCACAAGGGGGTACGGCAATATGGTCAGATTGCATGCCGTGGGTTAAGGCTACTTCAAGTGCATCTTCGTTCATTTGATCCAAATGCACCTGTGCCAAAGAATCAACGATATCAATAGCAAAACAAGAATGGTCCTCAATTGGATGTTTAATGGTTTCAGAAAGATTAAAATGAATAATGTCCCCATCAAACTCCATGGTCAATGTTCCCGTATACACATCAATCTTTGTTCTTGCTGTTTTCATGAAGGGACGGCCTAGCAAGATTGGCAATGATGGAGCATGGCTTGAATCCTCCATGTCTAAAACATAGAAATCTGCGGGGAAAATAAGGTGATTGACCTGCACTAAAACATCCTCAAGGACTCCCTTGGGATAAGCGTTAGAACGATCGGCCAATTGAATTATAACGCCATCTTGTTTTAACTCACCAAGGTTCATTGATGCATAAATGGAATAAGGCATGACATTTATGGATGCACCTAAATCAAGCATGGCATGTTCAAAACGATTATGTCCAATCAAACAAGGAATCGTGAAACTACCGGGGTCTTTGCACTTGGTAGGTAGTTTACGTTGCAAAACAGCGGACACATTCTCGCTTACCTTCACTACCTCTTTGTTTGCCCTTCTTCTCTTTGTATTGCATAGGTCCTTGAGGAATTTAGCATACTTTGGAACCTGTTTGATTGCATCGAGAAGCGGTATGTTCACTTGCACCTTCCGGAACGTTTCAAGAATGTCCTTCTCGCTTTCTTCCTTTTTTTCTTGCATGAACCTGCGAGGAAAAGGTACATTGGGCAGATTAGGACGTGAAGTACATGAATTTGAACTTAAATTACCTGATTTGGCCAAGTTAGGGTGATTGGAGGCTTGCGGCATTGGGTTTTTCACTCTTTCCGTGGGTGAGCTAGACACTTCCTTAGGTTGTGTCGTCTCTTCATCTACTTCCTGGGCAGATTTGGAATTGTTTGGCTCGTTCCCAACTTCTTTTCCACCCCTTAGGGTGATGGCCTTGGCGGATTCGAATCCTCCCTTTGGATTGACTGTGGTTGAGCTAGGAAGTTTTCCTTTATCTCTAATCTGTCCAAGGAACTCAGAAATCTGCCCTATTTGTTTCTTCATATCCATCATCTCCTTCTCGTTATTTTCTATCCGGTTGTTTTGATTTTGCAACCCCTGCGAAATAGAGGTTAGTAATTGCATCGCTTGATTACTTTCCAAGGACGTACCTGAATGAGATGATGTCGAAGGTTGTTGGGATTGTTGGGGTGCATACGGCTTGGAATAAAAACCAGGGGGGTTTGGCCTAAATCCTCCTTGTTGGGCAGTTTGTTGTGGCTCCCTCCATTTGAAGTTTGGATGGTCCCTCCATCCGGCATTGTAAGTGTTCGAGTATGGGTTGTTGTGATTTTGTCCTTGGAAACCAATTGCATTGGCAGATTCCCACCCACCATTCTCGATTAGTTGAGGGCACTTGTCGGATGGATGCCCTTGAATTGAGCACACGCCACAAACTTGGTGTTCTTGTGCTTTTGGACCAATCACAACCTGAGAAACAAGAGAAGTAAGATTAGCAAGTTGTGATTGAATTTCAGAAATAGCACTCACCTCATTTACACTTTGTTGCCGTGGGGCTTCCCTTTGGCCCACTCCTTCATATTGTTGAGCGTTGAGCGCTCGGTTGGCTATGAGAATCTTGGCATCCCTTGGTGTTTTGTCCACCAATGCTCCTCCAGCTGAGGCATCAAGCATTTGACGTTCGATAGGAAGGAGGCCCTCATAGAAATATTGAAGGAGAAGTTCCTCCTTCATTTGATGTTGAGGACATGAAGTTACAAGGCCCTTGAAGCGCTCATGATAAGCCGGGAATGTCTCCCCATGATTCTGTTGAATACCACTAATTTTCTTTCGTAGGAGAATCACTCTCGAAGTAGGGAAGAATTTCTCCAAGAAAGCACGCTTCATACTCTCCCACGAAGTCACAGTTCCTGGGGCTAGTTCGTAGAGCCAATCTTTGGCCTTGTCCATAAGTGAAAATGGAAAGGCCTTCATCTTCAATATACTCCCATCCACAGTGACGGGGGTCATGCTCGAACAAACCACCTCGAACTCCTTCAAGTGTTTGTTGGGGTCTTCCATAGACAAGCCATGGAACTTCGGAATATGGTGTAACAAACTGGATTTGAGTTCAAACACCTCAGTCGTCCCCTCTGCAGCCGTGGGGTATTGGATACAAAGAGGCAATGCATTATCCAAACCCGAGGCCGAAAGCTCCTTGATGGTTCTATTATCTGCTGCCATGGCTTGTTCTTCTTCAAAAATTTGATCAGTGGGCTTTTCTTCTACACCTACTTCGTCCTCTTCAAGCCCAGGTTGTGGTGGAGGTTGTGGTGGCTCTTGTTGACTCCTCGTTCTCCTCAAAGTGCGTTCAAAATCACCGTCAAAGTCGGAGATGTTCTCTATAATAGGCCGAGAGCTACGAGTCATACACAGTACCTAAAAAACAAGAAAACAAACAAACTAAGCATCTGAAATAAGAATGCACGGAGAAAAAAAAAACAACAAAAAAAATAAAAAATAAAAATAAAAATAAAGACAAGGGACTAGCAAAGTTGCTAATCCCCGGCAACGGCGCCAAAATTTGATGCGAGATTTATACGCACACAATTTAAACCCTCTTTTTGTCAATTGTAGTATAAGTATAAGTAGGGATCATTCTGGACCGGGGATTAGGAGGGATTGCTAATACCTTGGAAACTGACTCAAAAAACGTAAAAACAAGATAAAACACTAAACTAGACTCAAAGAATGCAAAACTAAAATTTAAAACATTAAGACAAACCAAAAGACTCAAAACTAATTTTGGACGAATTTAAGATTATGGCTTGATTCAAAATACTTTAAAACACAAACTAAACAGATTCTAAGCACTAAAGAACAAGAAAGTAAAGGGGGGGGAAAAAGTTTTGATTTGAAGAAAATTGAAATAACAAAACAAGTTAATAAACTGAGCGGAATGTAAATATGAAATTGTGATGGAATGAATGGAATGAAGGCTAGCTAAGGGGTTCTTCTCCACATATGTTATACTTGCATACAAGATTGATTCTCAGTTGGTCTTTCGATAAATTATGAAACTCAACACTCCGGATTAATTAGGTCCGCTTAAATTAACCGTCAAGTTTTCCTTAAGTTAATGAATTGGATGGGTTTGCGCAACGCAATTCACAACATTCTCCAAAAGTCCTTTACGTGAACAGCACAATAAAGATACAATCAAAGATCATTAAGCATTATGAAAACTATAAGTGTTGACAAGGCATTCGTTACTATGATGAGCATGAAACTCGTGCCAAGAATTCATTTAACGCGATTGTTTAGAAGCAACCTCCACTACTTGTGAATATAAGTTCATAACGATTAGGTGAAATTCCCTTATATTCTAGCGTCATATTTATGCATGAAAATTAAGCGCGCATTCTTAATAAACATTCATAAATAAGCTATCAATCAAACGGTTAAACAAATTGAATCCACAACTTATGAAATTCCAACGAAAGTTAATCAATTCATATTGCAAATATAAACATAGTTTCGAATCACCCCCTACCTAAAGGGGGTTTAGTTCCTCATAACTTTGAAATCAAAGAAACACCTAAACATTCCAACAACTCAAAACTTGAATTGTATGAACGTTTAAGCACTCTTCTCTTCCATACATACAAAACAAAGAGAATTAAAATGAAACTTTGAAATCAAAGAAACACCTAAACATTCCAACAACTCAAAACTTGAATTGTATGAACGTTTAGGCACTCTTCTCTTCCTCGTTGTTGTAGCACAAGGTTTAAGGATAGGTTGTGTGATGGTATGAAGTGTTTTGGAGGGATGGGAAGTGGTTGGATAGTGGCTGCAATGGAGGAGAAAAACTGCACAGAAAGGGAAGGATATGCACGGCAAAGGTTTGGGAAATGGTGTGTTTGTGGTGTGTTTGTGTATGAAAATTAAGGAATGCATGAATGAATGAATGCAAGGGTATTTATAGGAGGAGTGGAGGGAACATGACAGCTAGGAGGTGGGTGGAAATGTGGCTGCAAGGTGAGTGAATGATTATGAGTGAATGCATGTGAAGGTGGCTGATTTGGAAAGCTGGAAATATGTGGTGATTTGCACGGCATGGGTGGAGAAAAGGTGTGTGAATATGGCTGATTTATGAAGGGCATTCATGTGCATTAAAGGGGGAAATGTTAGGTGGGAAATGCATGTGAATGTGCTTGTAATGATGAAGAATGAAAGCTGGAAAACAAAAGGGAAAACTGGAAAGGCATTGAGAGCCCACGGCAAAGGGGTTTTTGGTGGTGTAAATGCATGTGAATGCATGGCATTTGAAGTGATTGTTGTTTGGAAATGAAGTGTGGGTGAATGCATGTGAAATAAAGGGTGAATGGTGGCTGAAATAATGATGGAAAACAGCTAAGAAAAGTATGGAATGCATGTGAATTGTAAAGGGAAAAGCTGGAAATGGCTAGGAAGGTCACGGCATGGGATGTTTTGGTGCATTGTGGCTGATTTGTTTGTAATGATGGAGGAATAAGTGCATGTGGTTGAATTGGTGGTGAATGTGCATGACAAAGAATGGATTTGGCTGCAATGGTGTGTAATTGGGCTAGGGTTTAAGTGCATGAAATGGACCCAAATTGCTCCCCCTTGCATGGCAAGGAATGGTGTTTGTGTTAAGCCCATGGCAATGTGATTGTAATTGGGTTAGGGCCATTGTTTTGTGTCCTCAAGTGCATACAAGGCCTTCAATTTCATCAAACACTTGGGCTCCAAGAATAAGCTATCCATCCTTAGCCCAATAGTGCTCCAAAAAAGGCCCCAAAACACTCCACAATGCATCCTTTCGTCAAACACGTCTTATAATCCTGAAAACACACAAAAGAAGCATAAAGAACTAAAATAACTAAAGAAACATAACGTAAATGTACGAGAACAAGCTAAGTAAGTCGCCTAAATATGCTCCTATCAATGAGATACTTTTGCTTTTACAGAAGCAGCGAATGAATCAGCACATATATTTGTTGCGCTTGTCTCCACATGCTTCGATCCACCGTTTCCTCTTGCCTCATCTGTACTCCAGGCATCTGGTATTTTCTTTGGGGGATACATCAATGGTTGAATATGTATTCTCAAGAGAAGAAGAAAACTGAGCATGTTTGAGAGGTTTGGTTGCAGCTACATTCTCGGCCGAGAAGGGAAGTCATGCGTTTTTGGGTGTATGCCTTGCCATGAATGTTGATGTATATAGGAATTGTAATGGCAAGTAGTAGTGCGGATGCGGCAATGTCCTCCACGCGTCTTCAGCTTTGTCAGAGGGCTTTTGACAAAGTGGCATGCGTTTTCTGAAAAGCCGGGATTTCGGCTTTGTCACCCACGCTTGTCGGCAAAAGTGTGTAGCAGTGATCCGGTTGCGCCGCGCCAGGGCCAGGTATGGTGCCCGTCTTTCTTATCTTCTAATGGCCCTCTGACAAGTGAAGACTCCGTGATGACGGATGCAACAACAGCTACGATAGTAGCTCGGAACCTCCTCACTCCTAAAGATAGTCAGCTGCTTTCAGGACGGTCCGATGAGTTGGCCGTTCAAGAGTCCCTAGCTCTCAGTGTTCAGTGCGCGGGCTCTGTGTCCAACATGGGCCAACGCCTACTTGCTCGCTCCCGTCAGGTTGAATCATTGATGGCAGAGGTGGAAAATCTCAAGCAAGAGATCAAACAGCTTAAGCACGAGAATAGAAGTTTGCACGTGCTTGCAAATAATTACTCGACAGGCATGAAGAGGAAGCTTGATGAGATGCAAGAATCTCAAGGTCGAATTCAAAGTGACCGTCAAAGGCTTGCGTCTTTCTTCTAGAGGCACCTTTTTCCTGCGTCATCTAGCGTTCCACCAAGGATTGAGGCCTTGAATGATCTATCTTCGGTGCCTCCCGCTCCTATGCCTCTCGCTCCGATGCCTCTCGCTCCGATGCCTCCTGCTCCGATGCCTCCTGCTCCTAGAGTGTTGCCACGTAGTGGGGCTTCACGTACACAACCTTTGTGAAGGCTCCATCTTTCTCTTTCTTTGTTAGATACAAATTTTTTTTTTTTTTTGTACTCACTTGTAATCTCTCGGAAATCAATGAACAAGCTTTGTTTTATTCACTGTATTGGGTTGCCTCCCAAGTAGCGCTTTCTTTTACGTCTTGCAGCCAGACGAGACCTTCTTTTCTCACTTAGGACCCACAGCATGCAATGGGATCTCCTCCACAACATGCTCAATCAAGTCCTCGTAGTACGGCTCAATGAATGGGAGGGGATAGTGATCCTTCCTGATTCTGGCGTTTGGATTCCTAAAGTCCCTGTAAAAGCTCCCACCACCTTGAAATTGATTGGGTACCTGCACCAAACAAGGTAACAACCTATTAGTTGAAATGGGAATCGGAATTGGGATTGGAGACTTACTAGCATATTGTAGTGAAGGTTCAAAATCGGCAGCCCTATCAACAATGTCCCCATTTGAAGTTTCAGCCATATTGGGTGGTTGTAGGGCAATCACTCCAAGTTCTTCTCCCATGGTGGTGCTTGATACATCCTTCGTGGTAAGTGTGGACCCTTTTGGCCTTTTGTCCTTATGCACACCTACGACAAAACAAGAATGATTATCGTTCGAATTCTTAATAGAGTTATAAACATTGAATTTAATTATTTCACCACCAAACTCCATTGTTAATGCTCCCTTAGCCACATCAATCTTTGTTTGAGCTGTTTTCATGAACGGACGGCCTAGCAAGAGTGGCAATGATGGAGCATGGCTCGAATCCTTCATTTCTAAGACATAAAAATCTGCAAGAAAGATGAGATGATTGACCTGCACTAAAACATCCTCAAGAACTCCCTTGGGATAAACATTAGAATGATCGGCCAATTGAATTATAACACCATCTTGTTTTAACTCACCAAGATTCATAGATGCATAAATGGAATATGGCATGACATTAATAGAAGCACCTAAATCTAACATGCATTGTTCAAACTTAGTATTACCAATAACGCACGGAATTGTAAAACTACCCGGATCTTTGCATTTAAGGGGTAATTTCCTTTGTAACATAGCAGAGACATTTTCACTTACTTGAACCACCTCTTTGTTCGAGATCCTTCTCCTTGTTGTACAAAGTTCTTTTAAAAACTTAGCATACCTCGGGACTTGCTTAATCGCATCAAGGAGCGGGATATTGACTTGAACTTTCCGAAAGGTCTCTAGAATGTCCTTCTCGGCTTCTTCCTTCTTTGATTGCCTAAACCTGCCAGGAAAGGGCACATTTAGTGGAATAGAACTAGAAAAAGTCAAATTGGGACTTACCTTGGTGGTTTGGGATGGTTTAGGAGGACTAGATGAATTTGGCAAGCTTTGGTCATCCTTGGCCGTGGGCTTTGCTCTCTGTGCTTCTTCTTGCAGCAACTTGTCCTCCTCGTCTTGACTTGATTTGGATGTATTTGAGTTCGTTCCAACCTGTGTACCACTTCTCAACATGATCGCTTTAGCGGTTTCAAATCCTCCCTTTGGGTTCATAACAGTTGAACTAGGCAATCTGCCTTGTTCTCTAATTTGCCCCACAAATTCGGCAATTTGACCCATTTGCTTCTCCAAATTGTCCACCCGTTTGTCTTGGATTTGTCTCTCCTTATTTTGAGTTTGTACTTCCTGCGTCAAAGTAGTAAGTAACTTAACAACTTGATCATTATCCAAAGACATACCTGAGGTTGTTGGGGCGGATTGCACTTGGTTTTGATTAGGGACGAATGGCTTTGTATAAAAGCCCGGTGGTTGCTGCCTAAATCCTCCTTGGGGTTGTTGAGGATCCCGCCATTTGAAATTTGGATGGTCCCTCCACCCCGGATTGTAGGTATTCGAGTATGGATCATGGCGTGGTTGATTTTGGTTCCCAAAACCCACGGAATTGGCAGATTCCCAACCCCCATTCTCAATTATTTTAGGGCATTGATCGTTGGCATGTCCTTGCATAGAGCACACGCCACACACACTTGGTCCATGAATCTTCATTCCCTTGGCCAACTGAGAAACAATAGAAGTAAGGTTAGCTAATTAAGATTGAATATCGGATTGAGAACTTACCTCATTCGATTGTTGCCATGGGGGGTCCCTTTGCCCAAGTCCTTCATATTGTTGTGCATTTAGAGCACGGTTTGCAATTAGGGTCTTGGCTGCCATAAGAGTTTTGTCCACCAATGCACCTCCCGCCGAAGCATCGAGCATTTGCCTTTCAATGGGAAGAAGGCCCTCATAGAAGTATTGAAGGAGAAGCTCTTCCTTCATTTGATGTTGAGGACATGATGCAACAAGGGCTTTAAAACGCTCATAGTATGCCGAAAAAGATTCTCCTTGACTTTGTTGGATTCCGTTAATTTTCTTCCTCAAGAGAATGACTCTTGAAGTAGGGAAAAACTTCTCCAAGAACGCTCTCTTCATGCTTTCCCAAGAAGTCACTGTCCCGGGTGCCAATTCATAAAGCCAATCCTTAGCCTTTTCCACAAGAGAGAATGGAAAAGCTTTCATCTTCAAAATATTCCCATCAACATTAATGGGTGTCATGCTTGAGCATACAATTCAAACTCCTTCAAATGCTTGTTTGGATCTTCCATGGACAGCCCATGGTATTTAGGAATATGATGCAGTAAGCTTGACTTCAATTCGAACTCATCGGTCTTGCTTAGAGCTGCCCTAGGATAATGAATACATAGGGGTGCGGCATTGTCCAATCCCGAAGCGGAAAGCTCCTTGATTGTTCGGTTGTCCGCTGCCATGTCTACTTCACCCACTGTTGTCTTGGGTTTCTCTTCTTCAGATTCAGAAACGGACTCGGAGCTTTCACTTGATTCGCTAGGTTCTGGGTTCTTTCTCTTTCGTCTCAATTCTCGCTCGAAATCGGCATCAAAGTCCAAGATATGTTCACGAATCGGATGAGAACTCCGAGTCATAAACTAGTACCTAAAATAAGAAACAAAACAAGATTAAGAATCTGGAATAAAAACAAAAGAAAATAAAACAATCCAAGAGATTAGCAAAGTTGCTAATCCCCGGCAACGGCGCCAAAATTTGATGCGTTACGAATGTGACACATAAATTAAACCCTCTTTTTGTCAATTGTAGTAAGTATGTAAGTAGGGATCATTCTGGACCGGGGATTAGGAGGGATTGTTAATCACTTGGATTTGACTCAAAAACGTAAAAACAAGTTTAAAACACTATACTAGACTCAAAGAATGCTAAACTCAAAATAAGAAAGATTAAGACTAAGACTAAACAAAATATGGGGGGGATTGAGGTTTGGACGAATTTAAACTAAAATGGATAGATTGTAAAGAAAACAAATTGTAAAAGCGAATTTGATGGAATTGAATGGATGGGAAGCTAGCTAAGGGGTTCATCTCCACACATGTTGGACTTGCACACAAAATGATTTCTAATTGCTTTTCAATAAACCATGAATTCTCAACACCCCGGGTTAATTAGGTCCGCTTAAATTAACCGTCAAGTTTTCCTTAAGTTAATGAATTGGATGATTGCATATGACAACCCAAAGCATTCCCCACAAGTTCCCTACATGAATTGCATAATAGAGATACAAGCAAGAATCATTAAGTTCTTTGAAAACCATAAGTGTTGACGAGGCATTCATTACTATGAATTGCATGAAACTTATGCCAAGAATTTACTTAACGCGATTGTTTATAAGCAACCTCCACTACTTGTGAATATAAGTTCATAACTATTAGGTGAAACTTACTTATATTCTAGCGTCCTATTCATGCATGAAAATTAAGCGTGCACTCTCAATAAACATACATAAATAGGTTATCAATCAAATAGTTAAACAAATTGAATCCACAACTTATGAAACGCAATTGGAAGTAATCAAATCATATTGCAAGCATAAACATGTATTTCGAATCCCCCCCTAGCCAAGGGGGGGTTTAGTTCCTCATACGTACAAAAGTAAATTTAACCATTGAAATCGAGGAAAAGAAACTCCTAAACATTCCAACAACTCAAACTTGAATTGTATGAACGTTTAGGCACTCTTCTCCTCCTCTTTGTTGTAGCACAAGGTCTAAGGATAGTGTTTTGGAGGGATGGAAGTGTGGAATGGAGTGGAGTGTGTTGGAGGGATGGGGAGGTGCTGGAAATGAAGAGAATGATGCTGGAAATGCAAAGAACCCACGGCAAGGGATTGGTAGGGGAAGATGGTCTGTTTTTGTGTATGAATGCATGGGTTTTTATAGGGGGAATGGGAGAATATGTGGATGATTGTTTAAGAGTGCATGTGGCTCTTAAGATTGAGAGTGCAGGTGGCTGAAATAATGATGGAAAAACAGCTAGGAAAAGAGGGAATGCATGTGGAAGTGTGGCTGCAAAGAGAAGGAGAAAAGTTGGAAAATGGAATGGGATGCACGGCAAGGTGTGTTTGGTGTTGGAAATGCATGTGTTTGCATGTGAATTAAAACTAGAGTGAATGATGATGAATGCATGTGGATTAAAGAGTGAATGGTGGCTGCAATAATGAAATGGAATGGCTGGAAATGCAAGGGGAATGCACGTGGAATGACAGCTAGGTTGCTCGGTGGAAAGCTGAAATTGATATGGGATGCACGGCAAAGCTTGCTGTTTTTGTGTTGTTGTTGTGTATGTGAGTGATTAGGGTGAATGAAAGGTGAATGAATAATGAAATGGGGAAGCATGTGAGTGACAACTAGGTTGAATGATGATGAGTGCATGTGGCTGAATGAAAACATGTGAATGAATGAGAATGTGCGGCTGCAAGGTTGTAGTTTAGGGTGTTGAAAGGTTTTGCATGGCTTTGAAGTGATTGTGGATTTTGGAATTGGAAGGAAATGCATGGCCTTGGGGTTGGTTTTGTTGGAAATGTGCCCTAAAACCAATCATATGATGATACTTTACGGACATTTCAAACTAATGTAGTTTAAATGTAAAGGGCAAACATTATTGTTTGAGCCGTCTCATATAAATGTTATATGCTTAAACGATAAGTCCAAGGAATATGTGATTGGAAGAATGCGATCTAAAGAAGTTAGATTCATGAGACCATTCTTTCGTTGACACATCCTAAACGTTCCTGATCATAGGATTGTCAATTGGGCATTAACAGTCCGTTAAGATCAGTACGTGCTATGTCTTCTCTCAGGGAGAGTGACTAGTCTCGAGTCATTGGTGTGTGTGACATCAAGACAAGTACGTAGGTGCTCAATAGAGAATGAGTTCACTGAACACGATCAACGAAGAGTTCTCATATTCATGTCACATGAGAACTCATGGTTGGGATAATGCAAATTAGTCTTTTGACCTAAGGCATCACAGTTGTCTTGTGGTTAGGTCCTTAATCTTTGATTATGTCAAAGTCACTCCATCAGGAGGGTGTCCATGGCATCGTTGGGGTTAAGCCACTTAGCCATGGAGGCAAGTGAATGCGCAACAAGGGATCTTTAACCTTCAAACTGTTTGAGGGAGAATACTCTATGATATGATTAAGAATCTTTGGCCAAAGTATGAATGAGATTTAGGAATGTGTTCCAAATCACATTCAAGGTAATCATATAAGCACAAGACTCACATTGGATAGTAGACATGAATAAACTATCAAACCAAACAATGTGGTCAAGAGTATTGTATTAGAGAAAGACCGTATTGCATTTGTAATCCTAAAACTGAATAGGTTCTCCACCTCTTCTGATTAGCTTGGGTAACCATGACATGCTGCTAGGCGTCAACCATGGTTTGTGGAAGCCCTAAAAGTGTATTATCACTAACGGGAGAATTGAAAGTAAGTTTCAATTCACAATCGATTAGAAAGAGTTTTAATCGCCCACTGCCTCGCTAAAAGGAACCTAATGGATCGTTCACCGAGTAAGGTAGAGTTTGAAGAAACAACGGAGATGAGTAAGAATAATTAAATGGTTTAATTATTTATCTAAGGCTAGGATTAATTAATATGTTAATTAATCAAACGAATAAGTTCGTTAAAGACCTCGGGTTAGTTTTGGGCCGCAAGGCCCAATGGGATTTGAATGTCAAGCCCATTAACTCAAGTTGTATGACAACTTGAATAAACAAAGGGCTTGAAAGCCCAATAAACCCTATAGGCTTGCCATGTTAGAAGAATAGGGCTTTTGGTCCATTAGGTCACTTATTTGAAGGGACTATATAAAGGACTTTATAGCCTAAAATTTACATATGGTAATTTTTGGGGAAAGGATAAGAACACAAGCTCTCCTTTCTCTCTAAAATTTAGGCCACCTTGGAGGGATCATCTAGCAATCAAACTCCTCCAAGGTTACTCATTTCTTCTTCATTATGCCTTGGTGATGAATCATTAGAGGTTCTCAATTTTGGGAACTTTGGAGAAACTTTTTCATCCATCCAAATCCATGGATCTAAGATGCAAGGAATGAAGGCCCTCTCTTTGGGTGATTAGCCTTTGCTTATGCAAAGAGGAATCTACAAAGGTATTGATTTCTCAACTCACTTTATTTTGAGTTGAGTCTTGATTCACCTATCTACTAGGCTTTGAATTTCATGGGTAAATGTTTTGTTTTTAAGTGCATACAAGCATGATTCCGCCTTTAATTGTTAATTGCATGCTATTGATGTTGCTTAAATGAACATGTTTTTCACAAATCTTCCTTCAAGTGGTATCAGAGCCTAAGTCTAGTAGTTGGTGAATCCTTTTGGGTTTTGTAGTTCATAGTTTGTGATTTGAATGTTGTAATTGTTACAAGCTTTATTCTTGCTTCTTTGAATGTAAATTTTGTAAGAAAATTTGCCATCTCAAATGTTGTAGATGTAGTTCATATGAGCATGAATTTTGGAGCTAAAATTTGGTGCCATGTTTTTGGGGAAATTCGGCCAAATCCAAAGGGTGGATTTTTGGTTTCTTGTTTGACTTGTTAAAAGTGTTTTAAAGTGACTTTTGGAACCCCTATGTACCCTAGTATGGTTGTATGTTATTTCCCTTAAGTTTGAGTGGTTTTGGTATGTTTTTGGGTGAAGAATGTTCATGGAGCTCTTATGGGTTTTCATGAATGTTCTTCATTGTTCTTGATATGTTCTTGCCAAGAACAAAAGGTTTGGTGTTTTGATTCAAAGTTTTGATTTATTTCATAAAGTTTTTGTTTTGAAATATTTCTTATGTTTAAATATATTAGATATTTGTTTTGAAAAATTAAAGAAATTTTAGTGGGTTGGTGTGTAATGATTTATTCCATTACACACACCCACTTACAAAAAACTTTGAAATTTTTATACACTTTGTTTCAAAGTGGCCACCCTACTCAATTAGGGTCCTTGTGGGGCTTTTATGCAATTATATAAAGTTTTGATACTTTTGTGTATTTGCATTTTGACCCAAAAGTTTACGTTTTTACGTAAAGGTCCAAAATCACTAAAAGGACAAATTGTTTTGCTCCTTTAATGAAGTTTTATTTTTTGTGGAAATTTTTGGGTTCTAGTTGTAATTACATGAAGTAGTGGACTTTTGTGTTTTTACAAAGTGACCCCAAAAGTTTAAGTTTTTGCAAAATAGCCCAAAAGTTGAGGTTAATTGCACTATGGCCCAAACAAGTTGAGGTCATAGCATTTTGGCCCAAATTAGGTAGAGAACAAAATTGTTTTGTCTCTTTAAATGAGAATTGGATTTTCATTTCATTTAGCTCCATTTAAATCAATTCTATGGATACAAAAACCAAATGAAATTGCATTCAAGTTTAATTAGTTAAAGCGTTAATTAATTAAAGAAAGGGTGATTATGAACCTAAGCCTACGATAATTGAGCTATGTGAAAGGCCGTTTCAAATTTGTTTGAACCATGGGAATGTGTAGATTAAATTTTGGTTGTAATTTGATATGATCAATTGTTGTAAAAGAGCATAAGCGCTTGATAGGAGCATATTCATGCGACTTAAATGGCTTGTTCTCGTGCATTTACGTTATGTTTCTCTAGTTATTTTAGTCCTTTATGCTTCTTTTGTGTGTTTTCAGGTTCTAAGGGCTTAAGGAAGAAAAAAGATGCATTTTGGAGCATTTTGGAGCAAAATTGGGCTTGGAATGGATGGCATATGATTGGAGCCAAAATGTTGGACGAATTTGAAGGCCTTGTATTCACTTTGGACATAAAACAAAGGGCCTAGCCCATTCTCTCTTAAACCAAGCCCTTTGCCATGCATTTCCTTCCAATTCCAAAGCCCACAATCAATTCAAATGCCATGCAAATCCATATTCAACACCCTAAACTACAAGCATGCATCATCTCACCAAGCAATCAAACAAGCCACATGCATGTCCCTTTAATCATTCAACCACATTCCCACTTTCCTAGCTAACCCTACATGCATTCTTTATTCACTCTTCATCATTGCACCACAAATCATTCACCCACATGCACTCATATTCCCATTTCCTTTCCAACATCTCACATGCATTTCCACCTTCCTACTTCATCATTTCACCACATTCTCCCTCTTTAACTCACATGCACCCAAACAAAGCCAACCTAGCTAACCCTACATGCATTATTTATTCACTTTTCATCATTGCACCACCAATTCACCCACATGCATTTCCAACCATTCACACCCCTTTAATCATTCTCCTAGCTATCATTCACATGCTCTCCCATCCATTCTCTCCCTATATGTTCCCTCCACTACTCCTATAAATACCCTTGCACTCTCATCATTCAAGGCATTCTTCATCTCATTCACAACACAACACTCTTCAAAATCATCCATTCTTCCCCCTTTGGCCGTGAGTTTCCCTTCCATTTCTCCTCCATTTCTTCCATTTCCATAAATTCCCCAATCCATTCAACACACCAACAACATCCCTTAAACCTTGTGCTACAACAACGAGGAAGAGAAGAGTGCCTAAACGTTCATACAATTCAAGTTTTGAGTTGTTGGAATGTTTAGGTGTTTCTTTGATTTCAAAGTTTCATTTTAATTCTCTTTGTTTTGTATGTATGGAAGAGAAGAGTGCTTAAACGTTCATACAATTCAAGCTTTGAGTTGTTGGAATGTTTAGGTGTTTCTTTGATTTCAAGGTTATGAGGAACTAAACCCCCTTTAGGTAGGGGGTGATTCGAAACTATGTTTATATTTGCAATATGAATTGATTAACTTTCGTTGGAATTTCATAAGTTGTGGATTCAATTTGTTTAACCGTTTGATTGATAGCTTATTTATGAATGTTTATTAAGAATGCGCGCTTAATTTTCATGCATAAATATGACGCTAGAATATAAGTGAATTTCACCTAATCGTTATGAACTTATATTCACAAGTAGTGGAGGTTGCTTATAAACAATCGTGTTAAACATATTCTTGGCACGAGTTTCATGCTCATCATAGTAACGAATGCCTCGTCAACACTTATAGTTTTCATAATGCTTAATGATCCTTGATTGTATCTTTATTGTGCTGTTCACGTAAAGGACTTTTGGAGAATGTTGTGAATTGCGTTGCGCAAACCCATCCAATTCATTAACTTAAGGAAAACTTGACGGTTAATTTAAGCGGACCTAATTAATCCGAAGTGTTGAGTATCATAATTTATCGAAAGACCAACTGAGAATCAATCTTGTATGCAAGTATAACATGTGTGGAGAAAAACCCCTTAGCTAGCCTTCATTCCATTCATTCCATCACAATTTCATATTTACATTCCGCTCAGTTTATTAACTTGTTTTGTTATTTCAAATTTCGTCAAATCAAAACTTTTCCCCCCCTTTTTACTTTCTTGTTCTTTAGTGCTTAGAATCTGTTTAGTTTGTGTTTTAAAGTATTTTGAATCAAGCCATAATCTTAAATTCGTCCAAAATTAGTTTTGAGTCTTTTGGTTTGTCTTAATGTTTTAACGTTTAGTTTCACATTCTTTGAGTCTAGTTTAGTGTTTTATCTTGTTTTCACGTTTTTGAATCAGTTTACAAGGTCTTAGCAATCCCTCCTAATCCCCGGTCCAGAACGATCCCTACTTATACTTATACTACAATTGACAAAAAGAGGGTTTAATTTGTGTGCATATAATTTTCGCATCAAATTTTGGCGCCGTTGCCGGGGATTAGCAATTTTGCTAATCTCTTGGATTGTTTCATTTCCTTTTGTTTTTATTTTATTTCAGATTTTTAATCTTGTTTTGTTTCTTGTTTTAGGTACTAGTTTATGACTCGGAGTTCTCATCCGATTCGTGAACATATCTCGAGCTTTAACGCCGATTTCGAGCGAGAATTAAGACAAAAGAGAAAGAACTCAGAACCTAGCGAATTAAGCGAAAGCTCCGAGTCCGTTTCTGAATCTGAAGAAGAACCCAAGATAACAGTGGGTGAAGAAGACATGGCAGCAGAAAACCGAACAATCAAGGAGCTTTCCGCTTCTGGATTGGCCAATGCCGCACCATTATGCATTCAATACCCCGCGGCCGCCCAAGGCAAAACCGATGAATTCGAGTTGAAGTCAAGTTTGTTGCACCACATTCCGAAATACCATGGGCTTTCCATGGAAGATCCCAACAAGCATCTCAAGGAGTTCGAGGTTGTTTGTTCGAGCATGACACCCATAAATGTTGACGGGAACATTCTGATGATGAAAGCTTTTCCGTTCTCACTTTTGGAAAAAGCAAAGGATTGGCTTTTCGAATTAGCACCCGGAACGGTTACATCTTAGGATAGTATGAAAAGAGCTTTCTTGGAGAAGTTTTTTCCAACTTCAAGAATCATTCTCTTGAGGAAACGGATTAGTGGTATCCAACAAAATCAAGGTGAATCGTTTCCTTCTTATTATGAACGTTTTAAATCACTTGTTGCTTCTTGTCCACAGCATCAAATGAAGGAGGAGCTGCTCATTCAATACTTCTACGAAGGACTCCTCCCCATGGAACGCCAAATGCTTGATGCCTCGGCGGGAGGTGCGTTGGTGGATAAAACCCCGGGGGCTGCAAAAGTTTTAATTGCCAACCGAGCACATAATGCACAACAATACGAAGGTGTTGGACAAAGAGACCCCCCACGGCAACACCAAGTCAATGAGGTAGGTGCCATAACCGAACTTCAAAATCAAATGACTAACCTTACTACATTGATTTCTCAGGTGGTGGAAGGTCCAAAAGTCAAAACCATAGCTTTTTGTGGCGTATGCTCCATGCAAGGACACCCTACAGACACGTGTCCTCAACTTATCGAGAATGGCGGATTGGAGAGTGCGAATGCCATTGGGTTTCAAAGCCAAAATCAGTCAAGACATAATCCATACTCCAACACATATAATCCAGGATGGCGAGACCACCCAAATTTCAAGTGGAGGGATTCCCAGCAACCCCAGAACCAAGGAGGCTTTAGGCAACAACCACCGGGGTTCTTTCCCAAAACCTACGACCCACCCCAAAATCAAGCCCAATCCGGCCCAAGTGCCTCAGGTACGTCTCTTGACAATGATGCACTTCTTAAGATACTAACTAAGTTGTCTAATGGGCAGGAAGATCAAGCGAAGGCTATGCAAAACCAAGATAAGAGGGTGGATCAACTTGAGAAACAAATTGGGCAGATTGCCGAGTTTGTAGGTAAGTTTCGAGATCCCGGACAACTCCCTAGTTCCACCATTCCAAATTCGAAGGGAGGTTTCGAATCAGCCAAATCAATCACCCTAAGAAGTGGTAAGGAAGTTGGGGCAGGTCCTACATCAAAAACAGGTCATAACGAGGATGAAATTTTGCAAATGGAAGAGGAAGAAACAAGGTTGCCCACGGCAAAGGTGATTCCACCCTTGCCGCAAGTCCCTATGGTCCCAAATCTGCCCAATTCGACCAATAAAGGTAAAAATGTGTTAAATTCAGTTCCTACTAATGTTTTCCCTTCAAATGTTCCTTTTCCTAGTAGGTTCAGGCAAATGAAGAAAGAAGAAGCTGAAAAGGACATCCTTGAAACATTTCGGAAAGTGCAAGTTAACATACCTTTGTTAGATGCAATCAAGCAAGTCCCGAGGTATGCTAAGTTCTTGAAGGAGTTATGTACCACTAGGAAGAGGATGTCGACTAAAGAAGTGGTAAAGGTAGGTGAGAATGTGTCCGCCATCTTGCAACGCAAACTACCTCCCAAATGCAAAGATCCAGGTAGCTTTACCATTCCTTGTGTCATTGGGAATACTAGATTTGAATCTGCCATGCTTGATTTAGGTGCTTCTATAAATGTTATGCCATATTCCATTTATGCATCTATGAACTTAGGAGCATTGAAAAATGATGGGGTAATAATACAATTGGCCGATAGATCTAACGCCTATCCAAAGGGAGTTTTGGAAGATGTTCTTGTGCAGGTTAATCATTTGGTCTTCCCGGCGGATTTCTATGTCCTCGAAATGGATGAATCGGACCATGCTCCTTCACTGCCCATTCTACTTGGAAGGCCATTCATGAAGACGGCCCGGACGAAGATTGATGTGTATAGTGGAACTTTGTCCATGGAATTCGATGGGGAAGTTGTTAATTTTAATCTTTCTGATTCCATGAAATACCCTATTGAGGACCATTCATGCTTTTCTATTGATATAATTGATGATTTGGCGCAGGATTTTCTCGATTCTTTGGAGAGGGATACACTTGAAGCAACACTTGCACAAGGAATTGGGCAAAAATCTGGTTTTGCCGTACCTAGAAGTGTGGAGGAGGCCGAGATAGTGGCTGCCCTTGAGTCACAACCTCAACACCATGGTAAGCCTTCTAACCCAATTTCAATTTCAGTTCTCACTAATAAGTTGTTACCCTCAACGACTCAGGCACCCGTACTTGAGCTTAAACCAGTGCCCGATCATTTAAAGTACGTCTTTCTGGGAGACAACGAGACATTGCCAGTCATTGTCTCCTCATCACTCACGGCCCAAGAAGAAGACAAGTTGATAAGGGTGTTAAAGGAGCACAAATCTGCCATTGGATGGACCTTGGCGGATATCAAAGGCATTAGTCCCACCACGTGCATGCATCGCATCCTTTTGGAGGAGGGAGCCAAGCCATCTCGTGAAGCTCAACGTCGCCTTAATCCACCCATGTTGGAAGTAGTAAAACAGGAGGTTATAAAATTGCTTGATTGTGGTGTTATATATCCTATTTCTGATAGTCGTTGGGTGTCACCTGTGCAGGTTGTTCCGAAGAAGTCCGGAGTCACGGTGGTGAAGAATGAAGAACAAGAGCTTGTGCCAACCCGTATCCAAACAGGTTGGCGTGTCTGTATTGATTACAGGAAGCTAAATACTGCAACAAGGAAAGATCACTTCCCTTTGCCATTCATTGATCAAATGCTTGAAAGGTTAGCCGGTCATTCTTTTTATTGCTTTCTTGATGGTTATTCGGGATATAATCAAATTGTCATAGCGCCAAATGATCAAGAAAAAACTACCTTTACTTGTCCATTTGGTACTTTTGCATATCGTCGTATGCCATTTGGTTTATGCAATGCACCAGCCACTTTTCAACGATGCATGATAAGTATATTCTCAGATTATGTTGAAAAGATAATTGAAGTATTTATGGATGATTTTAGTGTCTTCGGGGACTCATTTGATGATTGCTTGCATAATCTTACTTTAATCCTGAAAAGATGCGTGGAAACTAACCTTGTTTTAAATTGGGAAAAATGTCATTTTATGGTTAAACAAGGCATAGTTTTGGGTCATATCATCTCTGAAAAAGGAATTGAAGTTGATAAGTCTAAAATAGATCTTGTACGTTACTTACCCTCTCCTACTTCTGTTAGAGAGGTTCGTTCTTTCCTTGGCCATGCAGGATTCTATAGGCGATTTATCAAAGATTTCTCCAAGATTGCACAACCCTTATGCCGTCTCCTGCAAAAAGAAGTGACGTTTGAGTTCAACGAGGAGTGTGAGAAGGCATTCAAGCTTCTCAAGAACAAGCTTACCACGGCACCTATCATCCTTCCACCTGATTGGACGTTGCCTTTCGAGCTCATGTGTGATGCATCCGATTATGCAATAGGGGCTGTTTTGGGTCAAAGGAAGAATAAGCAATCCCACGCCATCTATTATGCTTCTAGGACACTAAATGATGCTCAATTAAATTATTCAACCACTGAGAAAGAATAACTTGCTGTGGTTTTTGCATTAGATAAGTTCCGATCTTACTTACTTGGTACTAAAGTTGTTATTTTTACTGATCATGCAGCTCTCAAATATTTGCTCACGAAAAAGGAGGCCAAGCCTAGATTGATTCGATGGATGTTGCTTCTACAAGAGTTTGACATTGAGATTCGGGATAAGAAAGGCGTGGAGAATGTGGTGGCTGACCACCTAAGTCGAATGGTACATGAGGAAGTAGCGCCAATTTCTGAAACCTTTCCCGATGAGCAATTAATGTCTATCCAGGTAAGTGAGCCTTGGTATGCTGATTTGGTTAATTTTCTAGTGTCTAAGCAAGTTCCTAACACCTTAAGCAAGGCTCAACGTGATAAATTAAAAAAGGATGCACGTTTTTATGTTTGGGATGACCCTTATTTGTGGAAAATATGCCCTGATCAGATTGTGCGTCGTTGTGTTCATGAATCTGAATTTAATTCCATTTTGAGTTTTTGCCATACATATGCATGTGGTGGACACTTTGGCACACAACGCACCGCGTTTAAGGTTCTTGAGAGTGGTTTTTATTGGCCTACATTGTTTAGAGATGCTAGGGCTTTTTGCTTAACATGTGATAGATGTCAAAAGACCGGAAGTATAGGCCAAAGAGACCAAATGCCACAAACCCCAATCCTTGTTGTTGAAATCTTTGATGTTTGGGGTATTGATTTTATGGGTCCATTCCCTATGTCTTTTGGTTTTACGTACATTTTACTTGCCGTTGATTATGTGTCAAAGTGGGTGGAAGCTAAAGCCACCCGAACTACCGATTCTAGAGTTGTTGCAGACTTTGTGAAATCTAACATTTTCTCTAGATTTGGGATGCCTCGAGTGCTCATAAGCGATGGTGGGACTCATTTTTGCAACCGCACCATTATAGCATTGCTCAAGAAGTACAACGTGATGCATAAGGTTTCCACACCTTATCACCCCCAAACCAGTGGCCAAGCCGAAGTTTCAAATCGAGAAATCAAGCAAATCCTGGAAAAGACCGTTGGACCGAATAGAAAAGATTGGAGCTTGCGCTTGGAGGATGCACTATGGGCCTATCGAACGGCGTACAAAACGCCCATTGGTATGTCCCCATTTCGGCTAGTCTATGGCAAGCCGTGCCATCTACCCGTAGAGCTTGAGCACAAGGCACATTGGGCGGTCAAGACCTTCAATATGGATGTGGACGCGGCTGGAAACCATAGGAAGCTACAATTGAGCGAGCTTGAAGAGATTAGGCATGAAGCGTATGAGAATGCCCGGATTTACAAGGAGAAGACCAAGGCCGTCCATGACAAGATGATTAGAGGCAAAACCTTCTCAATTGGGCAGAAAGTGTTGTTATTCAACTCTCGTCTTCGATTATTCCCCGGTAAGTTACGTTCAAAGTGGGTTGGCCCTTTTATTGTCACTAATGTTTTCTCTCATGGTGCAGTACAAATCAAAAGTTCAAGGACGCAGCAAGAATTCAAAGTGAATGGGCATCGATTGAAGCCCTATTACGAGATGTTTGAGGAGCATGTCGTGGAGGAGGTACCCCTCCATGCCGTGGAACCTAGTCAAGCTTAAATGGAGGTACCGTCCGGCTGCAAGACGTAAAAGAAAGCGCTACTTGGGAGGCAACCCAATACAGTGAATAAAACAAAGCTTTTTCATTAATTTTCGAGAAATTACAAATGTATCTAACAAATGGAGCTTCACAAAGGTTGTTTTTGTTTTTGTTTGCGTGAAGACCCGCCACGAGGCAAAACTCTAGAAGCGGAAGGCATCGAAGCAGGAGGCATCAGAGCAAGAGGCATCGAAGCAGGAGGCATCAGAGCAAGAGGCATCGGAGCAGAAGGCATAGGAGCGGGAGGCATAGGATATAGAGCATTCCAGGCCCCAATACTTGGCGGAACGCTGGATGACCCAGGAAAGAGGTGCCCCTGGAAGAAAGACGCAAGCCGTTGACGGTCACTTTGCATCCGACCTTGAGATTCCAGCATCTCATCAAGCTTCCTCTTCATGCCCGACGAATAGTTATTGGCAAGCACATGCAAAGTTCTATTCTCATACTTAAGTTGTTTGATCTCTTGTTTCAGGATCTCAACCTCCGCCATCAAAGATTCAACCTGACGGGAGCGAGCAAGGAGGCGTTGGCCCATGTTGGACACAGAGCCTGCGCACTGCACGCTGAGAGCCAGGGACTCTTGAACGGCCAACTGATCGGACCGTCCTGAAAGCAGCTGACTATCTCTGGGAGTGAGGAGGTTCCGAGCTACTATCGTAGCTGTTGTGGCGTCCTGCATCACGGAGTCTTCAACTGTAAGAGGACCGTCAGAAGATAAGAAAGAAGGGCGCCATACGTTATCTTGTTGCGGCACGCCCGAATCACTGCGGAGACTCAATTCTAAGCTAAGGTTCGATGGGTTTGCCATTTTTCAAAAGTGTTCAAAAAGAAGGGGTGGACGGAGTAAATTTTCGAAAGGCCGGAACCAATTTTTTCAGAATGGGAAATCTTCAGAGTGTGTAAGTTGGCGGTGATCGATAGCTCTATAAAAAGCCAAGGCAACGCGTCCACCGATTCAAAAAGCCGGATTTTTGAGGTGCAAAGTTCGGCGACGCTCCCTCAGCTTTTCAGAAAACGCGTTCAACACGTGGAGGCCATCAACGCAGCTACACGTCTTTAGCCGACAGGCGCAAAGTTCGGCGACGCTTTCTCTGCTTTTCAGAAAGCGCGTGCAGCTTTATCGAAGAGACGTCTTCAAAGATCGAGGAGTCGTCACTATTCCAAAAAGCCGGATTTGCGGGATCAAAATGTTTGTCGACAACGGTAAAAGCACAGTATCACCACTTGCTATTGAATTCCCTATATATGTCGACCTTCATTTTTTTTTTTTTTTGGCAAGACAGAACTGAAGAAAATGCCCAACTCTTTCTCACCTCTGAGGGTGCACTCCCAGCAAAGCCTTTCGAGATACTCCATTCTCTCTTCTTTCCCAAAGATGATACCAGATGCCTGGAGTACAGATGATCCAGGAGGAAGCAGCACAACACATACATGTGCTGATTCATTCACCGCTTCTTCAAAAGCAAAAGTATCTCATATCATCAAGGGCAAAAGCAAAGGTATCTCATATCATGCTTTTTCCCTGTCTTTTCCTTTGTCCTTGATATTACTTGCATGGCAAAGTGAAATAAGCAATCAGCCGGCACTTGGAGTCTATCTGGACTCTATTCCCTGGTTGCTTACCTAGCTTTGCTGAGCTATCCTCTAACCCTCTTCAATACGAATTGGAGAGATTGAACAAGGAAACAGTTAAGAGGAGAAAGCTCAGACCTTCGGGGGAGACCAAAGAAAGCCTGCTGCCCAGTTCAAAAGTAGCACAAAGGAAAATCAACGATGGGAACAACGCAGTTCAAGAGTAAGCCTGTGGAATCACAAAGATCCAAGCCTCACTGCAATGATCAAGGAGAAGATGGAACGAACACTCCACAACCAGATTTGCATTTCTAAACTCTTCTCTTTGTTAGATACATTCAGCCATGTTTAGTATGTTTAATTGCTGTTTATATGTTTGTTTGTGTTTAGTGTGGTTTTTAACATTGAGGACAATGTTTGATTTAAGTGTGGGGGAGTTATTAAAGTGTTTTGATGCAAATTCGTAGGGTTTTATCCACCATAAACCTCAAATGTTGTTTCTTGCTGTTTTTAAGTGTGTTTAGTGTGTTTTGACTTAAAATTTCGAAAATCACATAAAAATTTGAAAAACATGTTTTGAAAAGCCTAAAAAGAGTGTTTTGAGTCGTTTTTGTGTCGTAGGTCACCTTCCAACACAATGATAAGGATTTGGTTTCTAATTGCATGACTGGTTAAAAGAGTTATAAACATGGAGAAAAGTTTGATTTACTCTTGGTATATGCTTGGTTATGGTTATAATGTATGACTTCACATGTAATCATAAAAGAAAAAAAAAAAAAATTAGTTATGTAACATGCTTGAAGGAAGGAACTCAAACAAACGCTACAACCCTGAGAGACTTGAGCCTATAACGTTCTTTGGAGAGTATAATCTGTGATTTCTTGTTTTCCAAAGTTGTTGCATGATCTCATTATTCTTTGCTTGGTTACTACTTAGAAGGCGTTTCATCATATAGTTCCAAATGCTAGAACTCATGCCCATTTCATTCAAAGCATGTTATTGATTTACATAACATATTCAAGATGAAGTTGTGTAATTGCCACCATAGCCAAATAACCTCACTTCCCATATTTCGTATATGTTGTAAGTTTTACCCCCGTTGAGTTTTGTTTAGCCTTTATTCTTTATCAACCCACATTATCCTCACCTAGCCTAGTTTAGGACAATCCACACCCTTGTTCTTAAAAGATAGTGAGCATAACTTAAATGAATTCCTTTTGAGTTACATTATGCAAGAAAATAAGTGTGGGGGAAGGAATGCTTGTTCTTAAGTATGTTTTGAGTTTCAAACAGAAAAGAAAGAAAGAAAAAAAAAAAAAAAAAAAAAAAAAAAAAAAAAAAAAAAAAAAAGAGCTTGAAAAATGAAAGAATGAGTGATTGAAGAAAGGGCTCAAAACACCAATTCTGGCCCTAAATTGTCTCCCTTTTTGTTCCAAAGTTGAGTTTTCATTCAAAAGTGAATTCTAAGTTGATTCAATTGTTTTGCTCACTATTTCTTTAAGAACCTTTGTTTTCCATATCCCTTCTTTGTTATCCACACACCCCAAGCCCCATTACAACCCGTGACTTCAATCTTGAGTGTTATGTGTTTCAATTTGTGGAGTTTGAACTTGGTATGAGCATATGGTGTCACTGGTTCTCGCGTCTAAGTAGTAGCATTCCATTCATGAGATCATATCTAAACTTGATTATTAACTCCAGAAATTGCGTTCTTTGTGATACATATATGTGAGTGTCGTTTTCATGTTTACATCAATCTTCTCACATATGACTAGATTAGGGTGTGTAGTTAGAAATTCTGAGTGAAAATCGAGTGCATATCTTGTAAGGAATTGAGCAAATTCTCTAAGGCATGTTACTACATTCAAAACATGGTTTTAAATGCTTAATTGTGAACTAGTATATGGTGACTATGATTAAGAATGTACTTAAGTGTGAAGATGACTAAAATCTGTGGGAATGATGATTTTTAACTTGTCATGTGCATTGGAAATCCCTAAGACGGTTGTTGGAAGGTTTAGGTGTGTTTTACTTGTTTTGTTTCGTTTCGTTTTGTTTTGTTTTTCTTTCTGTTTTGCTCGAGGACTAGCAAAAGATAAGTGTGGGGGAGTTTGATAGGAGCATATTCATGCGACTTAAATGGCTTGTTCTCGTGCATTTACGTTATGTTTCTCTAGTTATTTTAGTCCTTTATGCTTCTTTTGTGTGTTTTCAGGTTCTAAGGGCTTAAGGAAGAAAAAAGATGCATTTTGGAGCATTTTGGAGCAAAATTGGGCTTGGAATGGATGGCATATGATTGGAGCCAAAATGTTGGACGAATTTGAAGGCCTTGTATTCACTTTGGACATAAAACAAAGGGCCTAGCCCATTCTCTCTTAAACCAAGCCCTTTGCCATGCATTTCCTTCCAATTCCAAAGCCCACAATCAATTCAAATGCCATGCAAATCCATATTCAACACCCTAAACTACAAGCATGCATCATCTCACCAAGCAATCAAACAAGCCACATGCATGTCCCTTTAATCATTCAACCACATTCCCACTTTCCTAGCTAACCCTACATGCATTCTTTATTCACTCTTCATCATTGCACCACAAATCATTCACCCACATGCACTCATATTCCCATTTCCTTTCCAACATCTCACATGCATTTCCACCTTCCTACTTCATCATTTCACCACATTCTCCCTCTTTAACTCACATGCACCCAAACAAAGCCAACCTAGCTAACCCTACATGCATTATTTATTCACTTTTCATCATTGCACCACCAATTCACCCACATGCATTTCCAACCATTCACACCCCTTTAATCATTCTCCTAGCTATCATTCACATGCTCTCCCATCCATTCTCTCCCTATATGTTCCCTCCACTACTCCTATAAATACCCTTGCACTCTCATCATTCAAGGCATTCTTCATCTCATTCACAACACAACACTCTTCAAAATCATCCATTCTTCCCCCTTTGGCCGTGAGTTTCCCTTCCATTTCTCCTCCATTTCTTCCATTTCCATAAATTCCCCAATCCATTCAACACACCAACAACATCCCTTAAACCTTGTGCTACAACAACGAGGAAGAGAAGAGTGCCTAAACGTTCATACAATTCAAGTTTTGAGTTGTTGGAATGTTTAGGTGTTTCTTTGATTTCAAAGTTTCATTTTAATTCTCTTTGTTTTGTATGTATGGAAGAGAAGAGTGCTTAAACGTTCATACAATTCAAGCTTTGAGTTGTTGGAATGTTTAGGTGTTTCTTTGATTTCAAGGTTATGAGGAACTAAACCCCCTTTAGGTAGGGGGTGATTCGAAACTATGTTTATATTTGCAATATGAATTGATTAACTTTCGTTGGAATTTCATAAGTTGTGGATTCAATTTGTTTAACCGTTTGATTGATAGCTTATTTATGAATGTTTATTAAGAATGCGCGCTTAATTTTCATGCATAAATATGACGCTAGAATATAAGTGAATTTCACCTAATCGTTATGAACTTATATTCACAAGTAGTGGAGGTTGCTTATAAACAATCGTGTTAAACATATTCTTGGCACGAGTTTCATGCTCATCATAGTAACGAATGCCTCGTCAACACTTATAGTTTTCATAATGCTTAATGATCCTTGATTGTATCTTTATTGTGCTGTTCACGTAAAGGACTTTTGGAGAATGTTGTGAATTGCGTTGCGCAAACCCATCCAATTCATTAACTTAAGGAAAACTTGACGGTTAATTTAAGCGGACCTAATTAATCCGGAGTGTTGAGTATCATAATTTATCGAAAGACCAACTGAGAATCAATCTTGTATGCAAGTATAACATGTGTGGAGAAAAACCCCTTAGCTAGCCTTCATTCCATTCATTCCATCACAATTTCATATTTACATTCCGCTCAGTTTATTAACTTGTTTTGTTATTTCAAATTTCGTCAAATCAAAACTTTTCCCCCCCTTTTTACTTTCTTGTTCTTTAGTGCTTAGAATCTGTTTAGTTTGTGTTTTAAAGTATTTTGAATCAAGCCATAATCTTAAATTCGTCCAAAATTAGTTTTGAGTCTTTTGGTTTGTCTTAATGTTTTAACGTTTAGTTTCACATTCTTTGAGTCTAGTTTAGTGTTTTATCTTGTTTTCACGTTTTTGAATCAGTTTACAAGGTCTTAGCAATCCCTCCTAATCCCCGGTCCAGAACGATCCCTACTTATACTTATACTACAATTGACAAAAAGAGGGTTTAATTTGTGTGCATATAATTTTCGCATCAGCGCTTCTTTACTTTAAAGTAATTTGATTTGATCAATTGTTGTAAAAGAGCATAAGCTCTTATTTACTTTGAAGTACTCCTTTCTTGTTTTATTCGATATGCATGAAATTGGAGTAGTTGGGTCCAACGCCCAATAAGACAACACGCCTTAATGTGATTAAACGCGTAACTAAAATCAATCTCCATCCCTAGACCGAGATTCAACACTAGGCTCGTGTTTGAATCGAATCAAAGGTTCATAGTCATCCTAAGGCCCTAAGGCAACTATATAGTCCATCAATGAATGCAAATCTTATGTTAGTAGTACCATATAGTCTTGCTTTAAAAACCGTTTTAAAAGCATAGTGGGAGTATTATATACTACTAAATCAATCATATGGACCAATAGTTGTAATAGGACCAAAATGTTTTAATTGGATAAAAATGTATGTTTATATGTGATGAGACCTAAAAACCCTCAACCAAATCAATATTAAGTTGATAAGCGAGAGATGCTTTGAATATCTCTTCGTGGCCTTCCACTGTGGTAGGCTCCAATCGTTTGTGACTTGTACACCGGCTTCACCCTATCATGGGGGAGTACAAAGTGCATGCTTACACTCAGGAGGAGTCTATACGCATATGATGAGGTGAGTGTAGGCAACGAGGATGGCCAATATCATATCATTGTGAGGCTATTCTTGAACCCCTTCATGAACTAAGCATGGTGGGAATAACTTAACTAAGTGCAATGGCGCCGATATCATATCATTGTGAGGCAACATTCTCTAGAGGCCAAATAAGATGGGTACTTGCAAGAGATGCAAATGAGTAAGCGTACTCTCTCATTATTATTAATGCTAGCCGATATCGTATCATCGTGAGGTGAGCTTGGTAATAGTGAGCCTCCCATACCCTACTAAGAGTTTCCTCCAAAACTCTCGAATTCCGATGAGGGATATGGAATTTGCCAAAAATAGTGGGTGGTGCTATTTGATTTAAAGACCCAAATCAAATGGCTTAAAATCAATCAATTTATATTCGTTATGTATTTGTTTACCAATATATTTGCAAACGCTATCCAAAACCGAACGCTTTAATTTCCGGACTTAGTTCTACAATCCCATAGATTGTCTTTAATGGCTTGTAAATGTAACTAAGTAGTCTCATCCTCACAATCTTCCTATTGATAATGTATCATTGGAAGAATATGTTAGATAAGTCTAACATGAGAAGGACAACACTTTTAATGTCATAATTCTTCAAATACAAATTGTTGTATGAAGAAATAAGAGTTGCTTTGAACAACCCTTAATCAACACAAACTTTAGTGCTTGTCTCTTTGTTACACGAACAAGTGATGCGAGATTTATACGCACACAAATTAAACCCTCTTTTTGACAATTGTAGTATAGGTATAAGTAGGGATCGTTCTGGACCGGGGATTAGGAGGGATTGTTAATCTCTTGGATTTGACTTCAAAAACGTAAAAACAAGTTTAAAACACTATTTAATGCGAAGAATGCAAAACTAAAAGTAAGAAAGATTAAGACTAAAACTTAAACAAAATAAAGGGGGATTGGATTTGGACGAAAATTGAAATAACGAAACAAGTAAATAAACTAGATAGAATGTAAATATGAAATTGATGAAATGGAATGAATGGATGCTAGCTAAGGGGTTCATCTCCACACATGTTACACTTGCATAATAAAAAGATTTCTAATTGCTTTTCAATAAACCATGAATTCTCAACGCCCCGGGTTAATTAGGTCCGCTTAAATTAACCGTCAAGTTTTCCTTAAGTTAATGAATTGGATGATTGCATACGACAACCCAAAGCATTCCTCACAAGTTCCCTACATGAATTGCATAATAGAGATACAAGCAAGAATCATTAAGCATCATGAAAACTATAAGTGTTGACGAGGCATTCGTTACTATGATTGCATGAAACTTATGCCAAGAATATGTTTAACACGATTGTTTATAAGCAACCTCCACTACTTGTGAATATAAGTTCATAACTATTACGTGAAACTCACTTATATTCTAGCGTCAAATTCATGCATGAAAATTAAGCGTTCATTCTTAATAAACATACATAAATAGGTTATCAATCAAACAGTTAAACAAATTGAATTCACAACTTATGAAACGTAATTAAAAGTAATCAAATCATATTACAAACATAAACATAGTTTCGAATTACCCCCTAGCTAAAGGGGGTTTAGTTCCTCATAACTTTGAAATCAAAGAAACACCTAAACATTCCAACAACTCAAAACTTTGAATTGTATGAACGTTTAAGCACTCTTTTCTTCCATTTCTCATACGTACAAAACAAAGAGAATTAAAATGAAACTTTGAAATCAAAGAAACACCTAAACATTCCAACAACTCAAAACTTGAATTGTGTGAACGTTTAGGCACTCTTCTCTTCCTCGTTGTTGTAGCACAAGGTTTAAGGATAGGTTGGTTGGGGGGATGGAAGTGTTGGAGAATTATGGAAATGGATGAAGATTGGTGGAAATGGAAGATGGTTTTTGGATTCTAAGGGAGAAAGGAATGTGTTTGTGGTGTGTTGTTGTGTTGTGAATGAGATGAGATGTTTTTTGAATGAATGAATGCAAGGGTATTTATAGGAGGAGTGGAGATGTATATGGCTATTTGTTTAAGGTGTTTGTGGTTGCAATGATGAAGAATTGCATGTGGAAATAAAAGGGAAAATGTGGTGAAATGATGAAGTAGGAAGGTGGAAATGCATGTGAGATGTTGGAAAGGAAATGGGAATATGAGTAGGCCATGGCATGGGAGTTGTTTTGTTGGTGTAAATGTGCCATGGTTGCAATGATGAAGAATAAAGGGTGCATGTGGAGTGGAAGTGATGAATGCAAAGTGAATGAATAATGAAATGAGTTAAAGAGGGAGAATGTGGTGAAATGATGAAGTAGGAAGGTGGAAATGCATGTGACTTGTTTGTGGAATAAAGAATGAATGGTGGAATGATGAAGTGAATGCATGTGGAATTAAAGAGGGAGAATGTGGTGAAATGATGAAGTAGGAAGGTGGAAATGCATGTGAGATGTTGGAAATGATGAAGAAAATGCATGTGAAGGGTTTGAAAGAGGTGGGTGTGCATGTGAGTTGAAATGCATATGTTTAAATGGTTGAAATGTGTAGATAATTATGAGTATGATAAGTGATAAATGTATGGTTATGATAAGTGAATGGTGAATGATATGTTAAGTAATAAATGAATGATATGTGGTGAGTGATAAGTGAATGGAAGTGATAAGTGATAAGTGTATGTTATGATAAGTGAATGGTTTGATAAGTGATAAATGAATGATATGTGGTGATAAATGAATGATATGTGGTGAGTGATAAGTGAATGGAAGTGATAAGTGATAAATGTATGATATGATAATTGAATGATATGTTAAGTGAATGATATGATAAGTGAATGCTTTAAGTGTTTAAAAATAGGGAACAAAACCCTTCCTTGCATGGCAAGCAACGGAGACACAAGGAAACACACGACAATGTCCTAAGGTTGCAAGGAATGTTGTTTTTGTGTTCTAAAATGCGTAGGAGTTTTCAATGATGCTTAAACATGAGGTCTTTTAGGATTTAACTTTCCTACTTCAAGTCTTTAATTTCGTCCATCCTCTTGGCTCCAAGCATATGATATCCATTCCAATCTCTAATTTGCTCCAAAAGGCTCCAAAAGGCATCCTTTTGCATACCTTGCCCTTAGAACCTGAAAACACACAAAAGAAGCATAAAGGACTAAAATAACTAGAGAAACATAACGTAAATGCACGAGAACAAGCCATTTAAGTCGCATGAATATGCTCCTATCAAATACCCCCACACTTATCTTTTGCTAGTCCTCGAGCAAAACAGAAAGAAAAACAAAACAACACGAAACGAAACAAAACAAGTAAAACACAACCTAAACCTTCCAACAACTGTCTTAGGGATTTCCAATGCACATGACATGTTAAAAATCATCATTCTCACAGATTTTAGTCATCTTCACACTTAAGTACATTCTTAATCATAGTCACCATATACTAGTTCACAATTAAGCATTTAAAACCATGTTTTGAATGTAGTAACATGCCTTAGAGAATTTGCTCAATTCCTTACAAGATATGCACTCAATTTTCACTCAGATTTTCTAACTACACACCCTAATCTAGTCATATGTGAGAAGATTGATGTAAACATGAAAAGGAACACTCACATATATGTATCACAAAGAACGCAATTTTTGGAGTTAATAAGCATGTTTAGATTATGATCTCATGAATGGAATGCTACTACTTAGACGCGAGAACCAGTGACACCATATGCTCATACCAAGTTCAAACTCCACAAATTGAAACACATAACATTCAAGATTGAAGTCAAGGGTTGTAATGGGGCTTGCGGCGTGTGGATAACAAAGAAGGGATATGGAAAACAAAGGTTCTTAAAGAAATAGTGAGCAAGGCAATTGAATCAACTTAGAATTCACTTTTGAATGAAAACTCAACTTTGGAACAAAAAGGGAGACAATTTAGGGCCAGAATTGGTGTTTTGAGCCCTTTCTTCAATCACTCATTCTTTCATTTTTCAAGCTCTTTTTTTTTTTTTTTTCTTTCTTTCTTTCTTTCTTTTCTGTTTTTTCTTTTTTGTTGAAACTCAAAACATACTTAAGAACAAGCATTCCTTCCCCCACACTCATTTTCTTGCATAATGTAACTCAAAAGGAATTCATTTAAGTTATGCTCACTATCTTTTAAGAACAAGGGTGTGGATTGTCCTAAACTAGGCTAGGTGAGGATAATGTGGGTTGACAAAGAATAAAGGCTAAACAAAGCTCAACGGGGGTAAAACTTACAACGTATACGAAATATGGGGAGTGAGGTTATTTGGCTATGGTGGCAACTACACAACTTCATCTTGATATATGTTATGTAAATCAATAACATGCTTTGAATGAAATGGGCATGAGTTCTAGCATTTGGAACTATATGATGAAACGCCTTCTAAGTAGTAACCAAGCAAAGAATAATGAGATCATGCAACGACTTTAGAAAACAAGAAATCACAGATTATACTCTCCAAAGAACGTTATAGGCTCAAGTCTTTCAGGGTTGTAGCGTTTGTTTGAGTTCCTTCCTTCAAGCATGTTACAAAAACGAAAATTTTTTATGATTGCATGTGAAGTCATACATTATAACCATAACCAAGCATATACCAAAAGTAAATCAAACTTTTCTCTATGTTTATAACTCTTTTTAACAGTCATGCAATTAGAAACCAAATCCTTATCATTGTGTTGGAAGGTGACCTACGACACAAAAACGACTTAAAACACTCTTTTTAGGCTTTTCAAAACATGTTTTTCAAATTTTTATATGATTTTTGAATTTTTAAGTCAAAACACACTAAACACACTTTAAAAACAGCAAGAAACAACATTTGAAGTTATGGTGGATAAAACCCTACGAATTTGCATCAAAACACTTTAGTAACTCCCCCACACTTAAATCAAACATTGTCCTCAATGTTAAAAACCACACTAAACACAAACATATAAACAACAATTAATCATACTAAACATGGCAGAATGTATCTAACAAAGAGAAGAGTTTAGAGATGCAAATCTGGTTATGGAGTTTTCGTTCCATCTTCTCCTTGGTGATTTCAGTGAGGCTTGGATCTTTGTGATTCCACAGGCTTACTCTTGAACTGCGCTGCTCCCATCGTTGATTTTCCTTTGTGCTACTCTTGAACTGGGCAGCAGGCTTCCTTTGGTCTCCCCCGAAGGTCTGAGCTTCCTTCTCTTATCTGTTTCTTTGTTCAATCTCTCCAATTCGTATTGAAGAGGGTTAGAGGATAGCTCAGCAAAGCTAGGTAAGCAACCAGGGAATAGAGTCTAGATAGACTCCAAGTGCCGGCTGATTGCTTCTTTCACTTTGCTATGCGATTAATAACAAAGACAAAGGAAAAGACAGGGAAAGAGCATGATATGGGATACTTTTGCTTTTGACCTTGATGATATGAGATACCTTTGCTTTTGAAGAAGCGGTGAATGAATCAGCACATGTATTTGTTGTGCTGCTTCCTCCTGGGTCATCTGTACTCCAGGCATCTGGTATCATCTTTGGGGAAGAAGAAAGAAGTGAGTGTTTCGAAAGGCTTTGCTGGGAGTGCGCCCTCAGAGGTGAGAAAGAGTTGGGCATTTTCTTCAGGTTTGCCTTGCCATAAAAGATGAAAGTCGACAAATATAGGGATAGCAAGTGGTGGTACTGTTCTCTTACCCTTGTCGACAAACGTTTTGATCCCGCAAATCCGGCTTTTTGAAATAGTGACGACTCTTCGATCTTTGAAGACACCTCTTCGATTTCTGAGCAGGCGCTTTCTGAAAAGCAGAGAAAGCGTCGCCGAACTTTGCGCTTGTCGACTAAAGACGTGTAGCTGCGATGATGGCCTCCACGTGTTGAACGCGTTTTCTGAAAAGCTGAGGGAGCGTCGCCGAACTTTATGCCTCAAATTCCGGCTTTTTGAATCGGTGGACGCGTTGCCTTGGCTTTTTATAGAGCTATCGATCACCGCCAACTTACACACTCTGAAGATTTCCCATTCTTGAAACTCGTTTCCGGCCCTTTGAAAATTTACTCCGTCCACCCCTTCTCTTTGAACACTTTTTTAAAAAAAATGGCAAACCCATCGAACCTTAGCTTAGAATTGAGTCTCCGCAGTGATACGGGCGTGCCGCTTCAAGGTAACGTATGGCGCCCTTCTTTCTTATCTTCTAACGGTCCTCTTACAGGTGAAGATTCCGTGATGCAGGACGCCACAACAGCTACGATAGTAGCTCGGAACCTCCTCACTCCCAGAGATAGTCAGCTGCTTTCAGGACGGTCCGATGAGTTGGCCGTTCAAGAATCCCTGGCTCTCAGCGTTCAGTGCGCTGGTTCTGTGTCAAACATGGGCCAACGCCTCCTTGCTCGCTCCCGTCAGGTTGAATCATTGATGGCGGAGGTGGAGAACCTGAAGCAAGAGATAAAACAACTTAAGCACGAGAATAGAACTTTGCACGTGCTTGCAAATAATTATTCATCAGGCATGAAGAGGAAGCTTGATGAGATGCTAGAATCTCAAGGTCGGTTGCAAAGTGACCGTCAACGGCTTGCGTCTTTCTTCCAGGGGCACCTTTTTCCTGGGTCATCCAGCGTTCCGCCAAGTATTGGGGCCTGGAATGCTCTATATCCGATGCCTTCTGCTCCTATGCCTCTTGCTCCGATGCCTCTTGCTCCGATGCCTCCTACTTCGATGCCTTCCGCTTCTAGAGTTTTGCCTCGTGGTGGGTCTTCACGCAAACAAAAACAAAAACAACCTTTGTGAAGCTCCATTTGTTAGATACATTTGTAATTTCTCGAAAATTAATGAAAAAGCTTTGTTTTATTCACTGTATTGGGTTGCCTCCCAAGTAGCGCTTTCTTTTACGTCTTGTAGCCGGACGAAGAACACAATCATGCCTTAATGGAACCCACGGCATGGAGTTGATCATTGAATGGATGATGATACTTGAAATGTTCCGGCAATGGTTGAATTTCAAGAGTGGGTGCCCTAATCATTGACATCAACAACATATTAGTCAAAAACGACTTTGGATTTTGAGTTGGTGGCTTACCTATGGGCTGCAATATTGGCTCTAAAGTCGCAGCACATTCAACAAATGCACAAGGGATGTTTTCATTCAGATTAGACATTTTGAAGGTTGTGGCTGTGTGATCCACTCCAATTTCCTCCTTGATGAATTCAAGATGCTCCTCAACCACTTTTTCCTCGTGAATTGTTGGAAAGGTGTCCAAGATGTCTTTCTTCCCCTCATCTTTCATGGATTGCATGAACCTGCCAGGGAAGGGTGCATTTGGGGGAACAAAGTTAGGAATAATTAAATTTGGAACAACCTTACTTGAATGGGGTGGTGTAGGAATATTGGGAGGTTGCGGCAAGGGTTGTTCTTCCCTTGCCGTGCCTTGTGCATCCTCCTCCTCTTCGAGCAGTAGCAATTCATCCATGGGCTCATCTTCAACCATTTGTTCTTGAATTTGTTCCATGCATTCTGCATTCTGCCTAAATTGACTGTTCCACTCAGCCAACTTTTTTGCTTGATAGAAATCCTCAATTGGTCGCCAAAATGCGTCTTGTTGAAATGGTTGAGCTTCTCTGCCCTGCTCCACAGAATTCAGTTGTTGAATAACTTCATTATAATAATTTGATATACCTGAATTTGGATGTGAAGATTGAGGGGAAGGCTGTGGTGGTGCATATGAATCCTCATATGGTTGCCAATATGTTTCTTGGTGAGTCTCCTTAGCTTGATTTTGTGAACCCTGCACCAAAGAGTTTAATTCATTAAGAATTTGATTATAATCTATTGACGAATTTGAGTTTGGTTGGGCATATTGAATATGAGGTGGCTCCCAATATCTTTCTTGTTGAACATTTTGAGGTTCCCACCACATAGAAGTTGAATGATCATTCCAATCCGAATTGTAAGTATTGGAAAACACGTTATTCCTTGATTGAAGATCAACTATATCAACGTTTTGCATTTGGGACCTTTCCATGAGCTGTGACAAAAGATAAGCATTATCAAATGCCATGTTGTGCTTCTAAAATCAACAAAATAAAACTAAAAATATATACACACAAACGAAAATAAAACAATCCAAGGGATTAGCAAAGTTGCTAGTCCCCGGCAACGGCGCCAAAATTTGATGCGAGATTTATACGCACACAAATTAAACCCTCTTTTTGACAATTGTAGTATAGGTATAAGTAGGGATCGTTCTGGACCGGGGATTAGGAGGGATTGTTAATCTCTTGGATTTGACTTCAAAAACGTAAAAACAAGTTTAAAACACTATTTAATGCGAAGAATGCAAAACTAAAAGTAAGAAAGATTAAGACTAAAACTTAAACAAAATAAAGGGGGATTGGATTTGGACGAAAATTGAAATAACGAAACAAGTAAATAAACTAGATAGAATGTAAATATGAAATTGATGAAATGGAATGAATGGATGCTAGCTAAGGGGTTCATCTCCACACATGTTACACTTGCATAATAAAAAGATTTCTAATTGCTTTTCAATAAACCATGAATTCTCAACGCCCCGGGTTAATTAGGTCCGCTTAAATTAACCGTCAAGTTTTCCTTAAGTTAATGAATTGGATGATTGCATACGACAACCCAAAGCATTCCTCACAAGTTCCCTACATGAATTGCATAATAGAGATACAAGCAAGAATCATTAAGCATCATGAAAACTATAAGTGTTGACGAGGCATTCGTTACTATGATTGCATGAAACTTATGCCAAGAATATGTTTAACACGATTGTTTATAAGCAACCTCCACTACTTGTGAATATAAGTTCATAACTATTACGTGAAACTCACTTATATTCTAGCGTCAAATTCATGCATGAAAATTAAGCGTTCATTCTTAATAAACATACATAAATAGGTTATCAATCAAACAGTTAAACAAATTGAATTCACAACTTATGAAACGTAATTAAAAGTAATCAAATCATATTACAAACATAAACATAGTTTCGAATTACCCCCTAGCTAAAGGGGGTTTAGTTCCTCATAACTTTGAAATCAAAGAAACACCTAAACATTCCAACAACTCAAAACTTTGAATTGTATGAACGTTTAAGCACTCTTTTCTTCCATTTCTCATACGTACAAAACAAAGAGAATTAAAATGAAACTTTGAAATCAAAGAAACACCTAAACATTCCAACAACTCAAAACTTGAATTGTGTGAACGTTTAGGCACTCTTCTCTTCCTCGTTGTTGTAGCACAAGGTTTAAGGATAGGTTGGTTGGGGGGATGGAAGTGTTGGAGAATTATGGAAATGGATGAAGATTGGTGGAAATGGAAGATGGTTTTTGGATTCTAAGGGAGAAAGGAATGTGTTTGTGGTGTGTTGTTGTGTTGTGAATGAGATGAGATGTTTTTTGAATGAATGAATGCAAGGGTATTTATAGGAGGAGTGGAGATGTATATGGCTATTTGTTTAAGGTGTTTGTGGTTGCAATGATGAAGAATTGCATGTGGAAATAAAAGGGAAAATGTGGTGAAATGATGAAGTAGGAAGGTGGAAATGCATGTGAGATGTTGGAAAGGAAATGGGAATATGAGTAGGCCATGGCATGGGAGTTGTTTTGTTGGTGTAAATGTGCCATGGTTGCAATGATGAAGAATAAAGGGTGCATGTGGAGTGGAAGTGATGAATGCAAAGTGAATGAATAATGAAATGAGTTAAAGAGGGAGAATGTGGTGAAATGATGAAGTAGGAAGGTGGAAATGCATGTGACTTGTTTGTGGAATAAAGAATGAATGGTGGAATGATGAAGTGAATGCATGTGGAATTAAAGAGGGAGAATGTGGTGAAATGATGAAGTAGGAAGGTGGAAATGCATGTGAGATGTTGGAAATGATGAAGAAAATGCATGTGAAGGGTTTGAAAGAGGTGGGTGTGCATGTGAGTTGAAATGCATATGTTTAAATGGTTGAAATGTGTAGATAATTATGAGTATGATAAGTGATAAATGTATGGTTATGATAAGTGAATGGTGAATGATATGTTAAGTAATAAATGAATGATATGTGGTGAGTGATAAGTGAATGGAAGTGATAAGTGATAAGTGTATGTTATGATAAGTGAATGGTTTGATAAGTGATAAATGAATGATATGTGGTGATAAATGAATGATATGTGGTGAGTGATAAGTGAATGGAAGTGATAAGTGATAAATGTATGATATGATAATTGAATGATATGTTAAGTGAATGATATGATAAGTGAATGCTTTAAGTGTTTAAAAATAGGGAACAAAACCCTTCCTTGCATGGCAAGCAACGGAGACACAAGGAAACACACGACAATGTCCTAAGGTTGCAAGGAATGTTGTTTTTGTGTTCTAAAATGCGTAGGAGTTTTCAATGATGCTTAAACATGAGGTCTTTTAGGATTTAACTTTCCTACTTCAAGTCTTTAATTTCGTCCATCCTCTTGGCTCCAAGCATATGATATCCATTCCAATCTCTAATTTGCTCCAAAAGGCTCCAAAAGGCATCCTTTTGCATACCTTGCCCTTAGAACCTGAAAACACACAAAAGAAGCATAAAGGACTAAAATAACTAGAGAAACATAACGTAAATGCACGAGAACAAGCCATTTAAGTCGCATGAATATGCTCCTATCAAATACCCCCACACTTATCTTTTGCTAGTCCTCGAGCAAAACAGAAAGAAAAACAAAACAACACGAAACGAAACAAAACAAGTAAAACACAACCTAAACCTTCCAACAACTGTCTTAGGGATTTCCAATGCACATGACATGTTAAAAATCATCATTCTCACAGATTTTAGTCATCTTCACACTTAAGTACATTCTTAATCATAGTCACCATATACTAGTTCACAATTAAGCATTTAAAACCATGTTTTGAATGTAGTAACATGCCTTAGAGAATTTGCTCAATTCCTTACAAGATATGCACTCAATTTTCACTCAGATTTTCTAACTACACACCCTAATCTAGTCATATGTGAGAAGATTGATGTAAACATGAAAAGGAACACTCACATATATGTATCACAAAGAACGCAATTTTTGGAGTTAATAAGCATGTTTAGATTATGATCTCATGAATGGAATGCTACTACTTAGACGCGAGAACCAGTGACACCATATGCTCATACCAAGTTCAAACTCCACAAATTGAAACACATAACATTCAAGATTGAAGTCAAGGGTTGTAATGGGGCTTGCGGCGTGTGGATAACAAAGAAGGGATATGGAAAACAAAGGTTCTTAAAGAAATAGTGAGCAAGGCAATTGAATCAACTTAGAATTCACTTTTGAATGAAAACTCAACTTTGGAACAAAAAGGGAGACAATTTAGGGCCAGAATTGGTGTTTTGAGCCCTTTCTTCAATCACTCATTCTTTCATTTTTCAAGCTCTTTTTTTTTTTTTTTTTTCTTTCTTTCTTTCTTTCTTTTCTGTTTTTTCTTTTTTGTTGAAACTCAAAACATACTTAAGAACAAGCATTCCTTCCCCCACACTCATTTTCTTGCATAATGTAACTCAAAAGGAATTCATTTAAGTTATGCTCACTATCTTTTAAGAACAAGGGTGTGGATTGTCCTAAACTAGGCTAGGTGAGGATAATGTGGGTTGACAAAGAATAAAGGCTAAACAAAGCTCAACGGGGGTAAAACTTACAACGTATACGAAATATGGGGAGTGAGGTTATTTGGCTATGGTGGCAACTACACAACTTCATCTTGATATATGTTATGTAAATCAATAACATGCTTTGAATGAAATGGGCATGAGTTCTAGCATTTGGAACTATATGATGAAACGCCTTCTAAGTAGTAACCAAGCAAAGAATAATGAGATCATGCAACGACTTTAGAAAACAAGAAATCACAGATTATACTCTCCAAAGAACGTTATAGGCTCAAGTCTTTCAGGGTTGTAGCGTTTGTTTGAGTTCCTTCCTTCAAGCATGTTACAAAAACGAAAATTTTTTATGATTGCATGTGAAGTCATACATTATAACCATAACCAAGCATATACCAAAAGTAAATCAAACTTTTCTCTATGTTTATAACTCTTTTTAACAGTCATGCAATTAGAAACCAAATCCTTATCATTGTGTTGGAAGGTGACCTACGACACAAAAACGACTTAAAACACTCTTTTTAGGCTTTTCAAAACATGTTTTTCAAATTTTTATATGATTTTTGAATTTTTAAGTCAAAACACACTAAACACACTTTAAAAACAGCAAGAAACAACATTTGAAGTTATGGTGGATAAAACCCTACGAATTTGCATCAAAACACTTTAGTAACTCCCCCACACTTAAATCAAACATTGTCCTCAATGTTAAAAACCACACTAAACACAAACATATAAACAACAATTAATCATACTAAACATGGCAGAATGTATCTAACAAAGAGAAGAGTTTAGAGATGCAAATCTGGTTATGGAGTTTTCGTTCCATCTTCTCCTTGGTGATTTCAGTGAGGCTTGGATCTTTGTGATTCCACAGGCTTACTCTTGAACTGCGCTGCTCCCATCGTTGATTTTCCTTTGTGCTACTCTTGAACTGGGCAGCAGGCTTCCTTTGGTCTCCCCCGAAGGTCTGAGCTTCCTTCTCTTATCTGTTTCTTTGTTCAATCTCTCCAATTCGTATTGAAGAGGGTTAGAGGATAGCTCAGCAAAGCTAGGTAAGCAACCAGGGAATAGAGTCTAGATAGACTCCAAGTGCCGGCTGATTGCTTCTTTCACTTTGCTATGCGATTAATAACAAAGACAAAGGAAAAGACAGGGAAAGAGCATGATATGGGATACTTTTGCTTTTGACCTTGATGATATGAGATACCTTTGCTTTTGAAGAAGCGGTGAATGAATCAGCACATGTATTTGTTGTGCTGCTTCCTCCTGGGTCATCTGTACTCCAGGCATCTGGTATCATCTTTGGGGAAGAAGAAAGAAGTGAGTGTTTCGAAAGGCTTTGCTGGGAGTGCGCCCTCAGAGGTGAGAAAGAGTTGGGCATTTTCTTCAGGTTTGCCTTGCCATAAAAGATGAAAGTCGACAAATATAGGGATAGCAAGTGGTGGTACTGTTCTCTTACCCTTGTCGACAAACGTTTTGATCCCGCAAATCCGGCTTTTTGAAATAGTGACGACTCTTCGATCTTTGAAGACACCTCTTCGATTTCTGAGCAGGCGCTTTCTGAAAAGCAGAGAAAGCGTCGCCGAACTTTGCGCTTGTCGACTAAAGACGTGTAGCTGCGATGATGGCCTCCACGTGTTGAACGCGTTTTCTGAAAAGCTGAGGGAGCGTCGCCGAACTTTATGCCTCAAATTCCGGCTTTTTGAATCGGTGGACGCGTTGCCTTGGCTTTTTATAGAGCTATCGATCACCGCCAACTTACACACTCTGAAGATTTCCCATTCTTGAAACTCGTTTCCGGCCCTTTGAAAATTTACTCCGTCCACCCCTTCTCTTTGAACACTTTTTTAAAAAAAATGGCAAACCCATCGAACCTTAGCTTAGAATTGAGTCTCCGCAGTGATACGGGCGTGCCGCTTCAAGGTAACGTATGGCGCCCTTCTTTCTTATCTTCTAACGGTCCTCTTACAGGTGAAGATTCCGTGATGCAGGACGCCACAACAGCTACGATAGTAGCTCGGAACCTCCTCACTCCCAGAGATAGTCAGCTGCTTTCAGGACGGTCCGATGAGTTGGCCGTTCAAGAATCCCTGGCTCTCAGCGTTCAGTGCGCTGGTTCTGTGTCAAACATGGGCCAACGCCTCCTTGCTCGCTCCCGTCAGGTTGAATCATTGATGGCGGAGGTGGAGAACCTGAAGCAAGAGATAAAACAACTTAAGCACGAGAATAGAACTTTGCACGTGCTTGCAAATAATTATTCATCAGGCATGAAGAGGAAGCTTGATGAGATGCTAGAATCTCAAGGTCGGTTGCAAAGTGACCGTCAACGGCTTGCGTCTTTCTTCCAGGGGCACCTTTTTCCTGGGTCATCCAGCGTTCCGCCAAGTATTGGGGCCTGGAATGCTCTATATCCGATGCCTTCTGCTCCTATGCCTCTTGCTCCGATGCCTCTTGCTCCGATGCCTCCTACTTCGATGCCTTCCGCTTCTAGAGTTTTGCCTCGTGGTGGGTCTTCACGCAAACAAAAACAAAAACAACCTTTGTGAAGCTCCATTTGTTAGATACATTTGTAATTTCTCGAAAATTAATGAAAAAGCTTTGTTTTATTCACTGTATTGGGTTGCCTCCCAAGTAGCGCTTTCTTTTACGTCTTGTAGCCGGACGAAGAACACAATCATGCCTTAATGGAACCCACGGCATGGAGTTGATCATTGAATGGATGATGATACTTGAAATGTTCCGGCAATGGTTGAATTTCAAGAGTGGGTGCCCTAATCATTGACATCAACAACATATTAGTCAAAAACGACTTTGGATTTTGAGTTGGTGGCTTACCTATGGGCTGCAATATTGGCTCTAAAGTCGCAGCACATTCAACAAATGCACAAGGGATGTTTTCATTCAGATTAGACATTTTGAAGGTTGTGGCTGTGTGATCCACTCCAATTTCCTCCTTGATGAATTCAAGATGCTCCTCAACCACTTTTTCCTCGTGAATTGTTGGAAAGGTGTCCAAGATGTCTTTCTTCCCCTCATCTTTCATGGATTGCATGAACCTGCCAGGGAAGGGTGCATTTGGGGGAACAAAGTTAGGAATAATTAAATTTGGAACAACCTTACTTGAATGGGGTGGTGTAGGAATATTGGGAGGTTGCGGCAAGGGTTGTTCTTCCCTTGCCGTGCCTTGTGCATCCTCCTCCTCTTCGAGCAGTAGCAATTCATCCATGGGCTCATCTTCAACCATTTGTTCTTGAATTTGTTCCATGCATTCTGCATTCTGCCTAAATTGACTGTTCCACTCAGCCAACTTTTTTGCTTGATAGAAATCCTCAATTGGTCGCCAAAATGCGTCTTGTTGAAATGGTTGAGCTTCTCTGCCCTGCTCCACAGAATTCAGTTGTTGAATAACTTCATTATAATAATTTGATATACCTGAATTTGGATGTGAAGATTGAGGGGAAGGCTGTGGTGGTGCATATGAATCCTCATATGGTTGCCAATATGTTTCTTGGTGAGTCTCCTTAGCTTGATTTTGTGAACCCTGCACCAAAGAGTTTAATTCATTAAGAATTTGATTATAATCTATTGACGAATTTGAGTTTGGTTGGGCATATTGAATATGAGGTGGCTCCCAATATCTTTCTTGTTGAACATTTTGAGGTTCCCACCACATAGAAGTTGAATGATCATTCCAATCCGAATTGTAAGTATTGGAAAACACGTTATTCCTTGATTGAAGATCAACTATATCAACGTTTTGCATTTGGGACCTTTCCATGAGCTGTGACAAAAGATAAGCATTATCAAATGCCATGTTGTGCTTCTAAAATCAACAAAATAAAACTAAAAATATATACACACAAACGAAAATAAAACAATCCAAGGGATTAGCAAAGTTGCTAGTCCCCGGCAACGGCGCCAAAATTTGATGCGAGATTTATACGCACACAAATTAAACCCTCTTTTTGACAATTGTAGTATAGGTATAAGTAGGGATCGTTCTGGACCGGGGATTAGGAGGGATTGTTAATCTCTTGGATTTGACTTCAAAAACGTAAAAACAAGTTTAAAACACTATTTAATGCGAAGAATGCAAAACTAAAAGTAAGAAAGATTAAGACTAAAACTTAAACAAAATAAAGGGGGATTGGATTTGGACGAAAATTGAAATAACGAAACAAGTAAATAAACTAGATAGAATGTAAATATGAAATTGATGAAATGGAATGAATGGATGCTAGCTAAGGGGTTCATCTCCACACATGTTACACTTGCATAATAAAAAGATTTCTAATTGCTTTTCAATAAACCATGAATTCTCAACGCCCCGGGTTAATTAGGTCCGCTTAAATTAACCGTCAAGTTTTCCTTAAGTTAATGAATTGGATGATTGCATACGACAACCCAAAGCATTCCTCACAAGTTCCCTACATGAATTGCATAATAGAGATACAAGCAAGAATCATTAAGCATCATGAAAACTATAAGTGTTGACGAGGCATTCGTTACTATGATTGCATGAAACTTATGCCAAGAATATGTTTAACACGATTGTTTATAAGCAACCTCCACTACTTGTGAATATAAGTTCATAACTATTACGTGAAACTCACTTATATTCTAGCGTCAAATTCATGCATGAAAATTAAGCGTTCATTCTTAATAAACATACATAAATAGGTTATCAATCAAACAGTTAAACAAATTGAATTCACAACTTATGAAACGTAATTAAAAGTAATCAAATCATATTACAAACATAAACATAGTTTCGAATTACCCCCTAGCTAAAGGGGGTTTAGTTCCTCATAACTTTGAAATCAAAGAAACACCTAAACATTCCAACAACTCAAAACTTTGAATTGTATGAACGTTTAAGCACTCTTTTCTTCCATTTCTCATACGTACAAAACAAAGAGAATTAAAATGAAACTTTGAAATCAAAGAAACACCTAAACATTCCAACAACTCAAAACTTGAATTGTGTGAACGTTTAGGCACTCTTCTCTTCCTCGTTGTTGTAGCACAAGGTTTAAGGATAGGTTGGTTGGGGGGATGGAAGTGTTGGAGAATTATGGAAATGGATGAAGATTGGTGGAAATGGAAGATGGTTTTTGGATTCTAAGGGAGAAAGGAATGTGTTTGTGGTGTGTTGTTGTGTTGTGAATGAGATGAGATGTTTTTTGAATGAATGAATGCAAGGGTATTTATAGGAGGAGTGGAGATGTATATGGCTATTTGTTTAAGGTGTTTGTGGTTGCAATGATGAAGAATTGCATGTGGAAATAAAAGGGAAAATGTGGTGAAATGATGAAGTAGGAAGGTGGAAATGCATGTGAGATGTTGGAAAGGAAATGGGAATATGAGTAGGCCATGGCATGGGAGTTGTTTTGTTGGTGTAAATGTGCCATGGTTGCAATGATGAAGAATAAAGGGTGCATGTGGAGTGGAAGTGATGAATGCAAAGTGAATGAATAATGAAATGAGTTAAAGAGGGAGAATGTGGTGAAATGATGAAGTAGGAAGGTGGAAATGCATGTGACTTGTTTGTGGAATAAAGAATGAATGGTGGAATGATGAAGTGAATGCATGTGGAATTAAAGAGGGAGAATGTGGTGAAATGATGAAGTAGGAAGGTGGAAATGCATGTGAGATGTTGGAAATGATGAAGAAAATGCATGTGAAGGGTTTGAAAGAGGTGGGTGTGCATGTGAGTTGAAATGCATATGTTTAAATGGTTGAAATGTGTAGATAATTATGAGTATGATAAGTGATAAATGTATGGTTATGATAAGTGAATGGTGAATGATATGTTAAGTAATAAATGAATGATATGTGGTGAGTGATAAGTGAATGGAAGTGATAAGTGATAAGTGTATGTTATGATAAGTGAATGGTTTGATAAGTGATAAATGAATGATATGTGGTGATAAATGAATGATATGTGGTGAGTGATAAGTGAATGGAAGTGATAAGTGATAAATGTATGATATGATAATTGAATGATATGTTAAGTGAATGATATGATAAGTGAATGCTTTAAGTGTTTAAAAATAGGGAACAAAACCCTTCCTTGCATGGCAAGCAACGGAGACACAAGGAAACACACGACAATGTCCTAAGGTTGCAAGGAATGTTGTTTTTGTGTTCTAAAATGCGTAGGAGTTTTCAATGATGCTTAAACATGAGGTCTTTTAGGATTTAACTTTCCTACTTCAAGTCTTTAATTTCGTCCATCCTCTTGGCTCCAAGCATATGATATCCATTCCAATCTCTAATTTGCTCCAAAAGGCTCCAAAAGGCATCCTTTTGCATACCTTGCCCTTAGAACCTGAAAACACACAAAAGAAGCATAAAGGACTAAAATAACTAGAGAAACATAACGTAAATGCACGAGAACAAGCCATTTAAGTCGCATGAATATGCTCCTATCAAATACCCCCACACTTATCTTTTGCTAGTCCTCGAGCAAAACAGAAAGAAAAACAAAACAACACGAAACGAAACAAAACAAGTAAAACACAACCTAAACCTTCCAACAACTGTCTTAGGGATTTCCAATGCACATGACATGTTAAAAATCATCATTCTCACAGATTTTAGTCATCTTCACACTTAAGTACATTCTTAATCATAGTCACCATATACTAGTTCACAATTAAGCATTTAAAACCATGTTTTGAATGTAGTAACATGCCTTAGAGAATTTGCTCAATTCCTTACAAGATATGCACTCAATTTTCACTCAGATTTTCTAACTACACACCCTAATCTAGTCATATGTGAGAAGATTGATGTAAACATGAAAAGGAACACTCACATATATGTATCACAAAGAACGCAATTTTTGGAGTTAATAAGCATGTTTAGATTATGATCTCATGAATGGAATGCTACTACTTAGACGCGAGAACCAGTGACACCATATGCTCATACCAAGTTCAAACTCCACAAATTGAAACACATAACATTCAAGATTGAAGTCAAGGGTTGTAATGGGGCTTGCGGCGTGTGGATAACAAAGAAGGGATATGGAAAACAAAGGTTCTTAAAGAAATAGTGAGCAAGGCAATTGAATCAACTTAGAATTCACTTTTGAATGAAAACTCAACTTTGGAACAAAAAGGGAGACAATTTAGGGCCAGAATTGGTGTTTTGAGCCCTTTCTTCAATCACTCATTCTTTCATTTTTCAAGCTCTTTTTTTTTTTTTTTTTCTTTCTTTCTTTCTTTCTTTTCTGTTTTTTCTTTTTTGTTGAAACTCAAAACATACTTAAGAACAAGCATTCCTTCCCCCACACTCATTTTCTTGCATAATGTAACTCAAAAGGAATTCATTTAAGTTATGCTCACTATCTTTTAAGAACAAGGGTGTGGATTGTCCTAAACTAGGCTAGGTGAGGATAATGTGGGTTGACAAAGAATAAAGGCTAAACAAAGCTCAACGGGGGTAAAACTTACAACGTATACGAAATATGGGGAGTGAGGTTATTTGGCTATGGTGGCAACTACACAACTTCATCTTGATATATGTTATGTAAATCAATAACATGCTTTGAATGAAATGGGCATGAGTTCTAGCATTTGGAACTATATGATGAAACGCCTTCTAAGTAGTAACCAAGCAAAGAATAATGAGATCATGCAACGACTTTAGAAAACAAGAAATCACAGATTATACTCTCCAAAGAACGTTATAGGCTCAAGTCTTTCAGGGTTGTAGCGTTTGTTTGAGTTCCTTCCTTCAAGCATGTTACAAAAACGAAAATTTTTTATGATTGCATGTGAAGTCATACATTATAACCATAACCAAGCATATACCAAAAGTAAATCAAACTTTTCTCTATGTTTATAACTCTTTTTAACAGTCATGCAATTAGAAACCAAATCCTTATCATTGTGTTGGAAGGTGACCTACGACACAAAAACGACTTAAAACACTCTTTTTAGGCTTTTCAAAACATGTTTTTCAAATTTTTATATGATTTTTGAATTTTTAAGTCAAAACACACTAAACACACTTTAAAAACAGCAAGAAACAACATTTGAAGTTATGGTGGATAAAACCCTACGAATTTGCATCAAAACACTTTAGTAACTCCCCCACACTTAAATCAAACATTGTCCTCAATGTTAAAAACCACACTAAACACAAACATATAAACAACAATTAATCATACTAAACATGGCAGAATGTATCTAACAAAGAGAAGAGTTTAGAGATGCAAATCTGGTTATGGAGTTTTCGTTCCATCTTCTCCTTGGTGATTTCAGTGAGGCTTGGATCTTTGTGATTCCACAGGCTTACTCTTGAACTGCGCTGCTCCCATCGTTGATTTTCCTTTGTGCTACTCTTGAACTGGGCAGCAGGCTTCCTTTGGTCTCCCCCGAAGGTCTGAGCTTCCTTCTCTTATCTGTTTCTTTGTTCAATCTCTCCAATTCGTATTGAAGAGGGTTAGAGGATAGCTCAGCAAAGCTAGGTAAGCAACCAGGGAATAGAGTCTAGATAGACTCCAAGTGCCGGCTGATTGCTTCTTTCACTTTGCTATGCGATTAATAACAAAGACAAAGGAAAAGACAGGGAAAGAGCATGATATGGGATACTTTTGCTTTTGACCTTGATGATATGAGATACCTTTGCTTTTGAAGAAGCGGTGAATGAATCAGCATATGTATTTGTTGTGCTGCTTCCTCCTGGGTCATCTGTACTCCAGGCATCTGGTATCATCTTTGGGGAAGAAGAAAGAAGTGAGTGTTTCGAAAGGCTTTGCTGGGAGTGCGCCCTCAGAGGTGAGAAAGAGTTGGGCATTTTCTTCAGGTTTGCCTTGCCATAAAAGATGAAAGTCGACAAATATAGGGATAGCAAGTGGTGGTACTGTTCTCTTACCCTTGTCGACAAACGTTTTGATCCCGCAAATCCGGCTTTTTGAAATAGTGACGACTCTTCGATCTTTGAAGACACCTCTTCGATTTCTGAGCAGGCGCTTTCTGAAAAGCAGAGAAAGCGTCGCCGAACTTTGCGCTTGTCGACTAAAGACGTGTAGCTGCGATGATGGCCTTCACGTGTTGAACGCGTTTTCTGAAAAGCTGAGGGAGCGTCGCCGAACTTTATGCCTCAAATTCCGGCTTTTTGAATCGGTGGACGCGTTGCCTTGGCTTTTTATAGAGCTATCGATCACCGCCAACTTACACACTCTGAAGATTTCCCATTCTTGAAACTCGTTTCCGGCCCTTTGAAAATTTACTCCGTCCACCCCTTCTCTTTGAACACTTTTTTAAAAAAAATGGCAAACCCATCGAACCTTAGCTTAGAATTGAGTCTCCGCAGTGATACGGGCGTGCCGCTTCAAGGTAACGTATGGCGCCCTTCTTTCTTATCTTCTAACGGTCCTCTTACAGGTGAAGATTCCGTGATGCAGGACGCCACAACAGCTACGATAGTAGCTCGGAACCTCCTCACTCCCAGAGATAGTCAGCTGCTTTCAGGACGGTCCGATGAGTTGGCCGTTCAAGAATCCCTGGCTCTCAGCGTTCAGTGCGCTGGTTCTGTGTCAAACATGGGCCAACGCCTCCTTGCTCGCTCCCGTCAGGTTGAATCATTGATGGCGGAGGTGGAGAACCTGAAGCAAGAGATAAAACAACTTAAGCACGAGAATAGAACTTTGCACGTGCTTGCAAATAATTATTCATCAGGCATGAAGATGAAGCTTGATGAGATGCTAGAATCTCAAGGTCGGTTGCAAAGTGACCGTCAACGGCTTGCGTCTTTCTTCCAGGGGCACCTTTTTCCTGGGTCATCCAGCGTTCCGCCAAGTATTGGGGCCTGGAATGCTCTATATCCGATGCCTTCTGCTCCTATGCCTCTTGCTCCGATGCCTCTTGCTCCGATGCCTCCTACTTCGATGCCTTCCGCTTCTAGAGTTTTGCCTCGTGGTGGGTCTTCACGCAAACAAAAACAAAAACAACCTTTGTGAAGCTCCATTTGTTAGATACATTTGTAATTTCTCGAAAATTAATGAAAAAGCTTTGTTTTATTCACTGTATTGGGTTGCCTCCCAAGTAGCGCTTTCTTTTACGTCTTGTAGCCGGACGAAGAACACAATCATGCCTTAATGGAACCCACGGCATGGAGTTGATCATTGAATGGATGATGATACTTGAAATGTTCCGGCAATGGTTGAATTTCAAGAGTGGGTGCCCTAATCATTGACATCAACAACATATTAGTCAAAAACGACTTTGGATTTTGAGTTGGTGGCTTACCTATGGGCTGCAATATTGGCTCTAAAGTCGCAGCACATTCAACAAATGCACAAGGGATGTTTTCATTCAGATTAGACATTTTGAAGGTTGTGGCTGTGTGATCCACTCCAATTTCCTCCTTGATGAATTCAAGATGCTCCTCAACCACTTTTTCCTCGTGAATTGTTGGAAAGGTGTCCAAGATGTCTTTCTTCCCCTCATCTTTCATGGATTGCATGAACCTGCCAGGGAAGGGTGCATTTGGGGGAACAAAGTTAGGAATAATTAAATTTGGAACAACCTTACTTGAATGGGGTGGTGTAGGAATATTGGGAGGTTGCGGCAAGGGTTGTTCTTCCCTTGCCGTGCCTTGTGCATCCTCCTCCTCTTCGAGCAGTAGCAATTCATCCATGGGCTCATCTTCAACCATTTGTTCTTGAATTTGTTCCATGCATTCTGCATTCTGCCTAAATTGACTGTTCCACTCAGCCAACTTTTTTGCTTGATAGAAATCCTCAATTGGTCGCCAAAATGCGTCTTGTTGAAATGGTTGAGCTTCCCTGCCCTGCTCCACAGAATTCAGTTGTTGAATAACTTCATTATAATAATTTGATATACCTGAATTTGGATGTGAAGATTGAGGGGAAGGCTGTGGTGGTGCATATGAATCCTCATATGGTTGCCAATATGTTTCTTGGTGAGTCTCCTTAGCTTGATTTTGTGAACCCTGCACCAAAGAGTTTAATTCATTAAGAATTTGATTATAATCTATTGACGAATTTGAGTTTGGTTGGGCATATTGAATATGAGGTGGCTCCCAATATCTTTCTTGTTGAACATTTTGAGGTTCCCACCACATAGAAGTTGAATGATCATTCCAATCCGAATTGTAAGTATTGGAAAACACGTTATTCCTTGATTGAAGATCAACTATATCAACGTTTTGCATTTGGGACCTTTCCATGAGCTGTGACAAAAGATAAGCATTATCAAATGCCATGTTGTGCTTCTAAAATCAACAAAATAAAACTAAAAATATATACACACAAACGAAAATAAAACAATCCAAGGGATTAGCAAAGTTGCTAGTCCCCGGCAACGGCGCCAAAATTTGATGCGAGATTTATACGCACACAAATTAAACCCTCTTTTTGACAATTGTAGTATAGGTATAAGTAGGGATCGTTCTGGACCGGGGATTAGGAGGGATTGTTAATCTCTTGGATTTGACTTCAAAAACGTAAAAACAAGTTTAAAACACTATTTAATGCGAAGAATGCAAAACTAAAAGTAAGAAAGATTAAGACTAAAACTTAAACAAAATAAAGGGGGATTGGATTTGGACGAAAATTGAAATAACGAAACAAGTAAATAAACTAGATAGAATGTAAATATGAAATTGATGAAATGGAATGAATGGATGCTAGCTAAGGGGTTCATCTCCACACATGTTACACTTGCATAATAAAAAGATTTCTAATTGCTTTTCAATAAACCATGAATTCTCAACGCCCCGGGTTAATTAGGTCCGCTTAAATTAACCGTCAAGTTTTCCTTAAGTTAATGAATTGGATGATTGCATACGACAACCCAAAGCATTCCTCACAAGTTCCCTACATGAATTGCATAATAGAGATACAAGCAAGAATCATTAAGCATCATGAAAACTATAAGTGTTGACGAGGCATTCGTTACTATGATTGCATGAAACTTATGCCAAGAATATGTTTAACACGATTGTTTATAAGCAACCTCCACTACTTGTGAATATAAGTTCATAACTATTACGTGAAACTCACTTATATTCTAGCGTCAAATTCATGCATGAAAATTAAGCGTTCATTCTTAATAAACATACATAAATAGGTTATCAATCAAACAGTTAAACAAATTGAATTCACAACTTATGAAACGTAATTAAAAGTAATCAAATCATATTACAAACATAAACATAGTTTCGAATTACCCCCTAGCTAAAGGGGGTTTAGTTCCTCATAACTTTGAAATCAAAGAAACACCTAAACATTCCAACAACTCAAAACTTTGAATTGTATGAACGTTTAAGCACTCTTTTCTTCCATTTCTCATACGTACAAAACAAAGAGAATTAAAATGAAACTTTGAAATCAAAGAAACACCTAAACATTCCAACAACTCAAAACTTGAATTGTGTGAACGTTTAGGCACTCTTCTCTTCCTCGTTGTTGTAGCACAAGGTTTAAGGATAGGTTGGTTGGGGGGATGGAAGTGTTGGAGAATTATGGAAATGGATGAAGATTGGTGGAAATGGAAGATGGTTTTTGGATTCTAAGGGAGAAAGGAATGTGTTTGTGGTGTGTTGTTGTGTTGTGAATGAGATGAGATGTTTTTTGAATGAATGAATGCAAGGGTATTTATAGGAGGAGTGGAGATGTATATGGCTATTTGTTTAAGGTGTTTGTGGTTGCAATGATGAAGAATTGCATGTGGAAATAAAAGGGAAAATGTGGTGAAATGATGAAGTAGGAAGGTGGAAATGCATGTGAGATGTTGGAAAGGAAATGGGAATATGAGTAGGCCATGGCATGGGAGTTGTTTTGTTGGTGTAAATGTGCCATGGTTGCAATGATGAAGAATAAAGGGTGCATGTGGAGTGGAAGTGATGAATGCAAAGTGAATGAATAATGAAATGAGTTAAAGAGGGAGAATGTGGTGAAATGATGAAGTAGGAAGGTGGAAATGCATGTGACTTGTTTGTGGAATAAAGAATGATGAATGGTGGAATGATGAAGTGAATGCATGTGGAATTAAAGAGGGAGAATGTGGTGAAATGATGAAGTAGGAAGGTGGAAATGCATGTGAGATGTTGGAAGTGATGAAGAAAATGCATGTGAAGGGTTTGAAAGAGGTGGGTGTGCATGTGAGTTGAAATGCATATGTTTAAATGGTTGAAATGTGTAGATAATTATGAGTATGATAAGTGATAAATGTATGGTTATGATAAGTGAATGGTGAATGATATGTTAAGTAATAAATGAATGATATGTGGTGAGTGATAAGTGATAAGTGTATGTTATGATAAGTGAATGGTTTGATAAGTGATAAATGAATGATATGTGGTGATAAATGAATGATATGTGGTGAGTGATAAGTGAATGGAAGTGATAAGTGATAATGTATGATATGATAATTGAATGATATGTTAAGTGAATGATATGATAAGTGAATGCTTTAAGTGTTTAAAAATAGGGAACAAACCCTTCCTTGCATGGCAAGCAACGGAGACACAAGGAAACACACGACAATGTCCTAAGGTTGCAAGGAATGTTGTTTTTGTGTTCTAAAATGCGTAGGAGTTTTCAATGATGCTTAAACATGAGGTCTTTTAGGATTTAACTTTCCTACTTCAAGTCTTTAATTTCGTCCATCCTCTTGGCTCCAAGCATATGATATCCATTCCAATCTCTAATTTGCTCCAAAAGGCTCCAAAAGGCATCCTTTTGCATACCTTGCCCTTAGAACCTGAAAACACACAAAAGAAGCATAAAGGACTAAAATAACTAGAGAAACATAACGTAAATGCACGAGAACAAGCCATTTAAGTCGCATGAATATGCTCCTATCAACAAGGAACTTGAGAAGTAAGCACAAGGGCATGGACACTTTATGTGCCATGATTCTTCACTTACAAATTGTTGTATGAAGAAATGAGAGTTGCCTTGAACAACTCTTGAGAGTTTGTTGTTATGTTTAGAACATAATGGTTGGTTGACAAAACTAGTCCATTTATATGGACTTATGATGATTTTGAATCATTAAGTGTTGAAGTGTTAAACCACTTAACGAGACGGAAACTAGGCAAGGACTTTACCTTTGTGTCCCTATCCTAATGGTTCACTAAGTTTATTGTAAACTATATAGTGAACAATAACCACACGCTCTCCAAATCGTTTGATGTGTGTAACACATTTGAAATAAGTTTCAAGAGAGATAGTGGGAGTTTAGGGACCATGACTATTGTAGTCAAAAGGGAAGTCAAATGAAGAAAGCAAAAATAACTCCAAGGGAACAAACTTTCTTTATGAAAGGATGGACATTGGAAGGGGTATTTGCAAGAAATGTCTTGCAAGTGTCAAGAACACACCTTTCGAAGGTATTGTAAAATGTTCTTGAAAAGTTCATAAAAGTTGGTTCTTCTACTTGAATGCATGATTCTGTATTAGTAACTATGTTTTACAATTGTTGTAAAAGTGTGCTAATAAGAAGTAGAAGATTAATGAGAGAAGAGAAAGTACTTCACAATCCAAACGTGAATCGAATATAGATCTCTGCGAAAGCGGATTGTACTTACTTCCTCATATGAACTACCAAAGAAATTGGAAAATACTAAAGATTGTCTTTACATTCCAATTTTAAGGAACTTAAATCCGTCACTATAGTAGAGATGGATGAATGTTTTGTTTGACAAAACATTGTTCTTTATTAATCAATAATTAGATTATTGTAATTTAATTGGTTGTCTCTATAGTAGAGATGATGTGGTAGTGTTAACTGTTTAAGAATATACCGATGCTTAAAACCCAAAAAGGTTGCAAGGTAGTGACTAATCCCAACTGAGTTGTGATACCTCTAAAACATAAGTTACGAGTTGGTCATAGATGGATGCTTTGGATCGTTAGATCCGGATCCAATACCTTCTTGTTAAAATTGTATAGAGGCGAAATGTTCGAATCTTTATTCTTTTGGAAAGAAGAAAGAATCACAAAGTTGTTGAGGTTAATTCACTTAGATGTTAGTGGCACTTGTCCACAACATAATACTACTCATGTTGTATGACATTCACCGAAGATCACTCTCGGTTGGACTATAGTTTATTTTGAATAAACACAAGTCCGAATACTTTGCAAAAGGTTTCAAAGAATTCAAGAAATGTAAGTAGATGAGTAAGACGTCTAAAGTATTTACCTCCTTAGATTTGATCCAAGGAAAAAGTAACACTTTAGATTAATTTCCTTGAAAAATATCAAGGAAAGTAGCATCGTAAGATAATGAATTTCTCCATTAGGAGAAGAATGAACATAAATAAGATTTAGTTCGTTGGACATTATCAATTACCCATATATATATGATATATACTTCTAAGACATGTTAGTTGTAGAGATCCATCCATCATGGATCTTAGCAAGCTAGTGGGAGCTATAAGCGTCTTATGAGAAAAGATCAATTGTTTGATTTCTCATAAAGATGTAAATGAATCTTTTGTTTACTAGGTTTACAAAAGATTAGTGGGAGTTGATCATATTCCTAAATTTGAATATATATATATATATATATATATATATATATATACATGATATATATTAATTTTGAAAATGAAAGGAATTCTTCATCGTTAAAGTTATGACTTTAAACATTCTATAATGATAGAATGTATATGGGAGACATAGTCTATATACATGGGATGGAAATCTATAATGATAGATTTCAAGATATAATTGGATTATATCAATCCCTAAAATAGACAAGAGATGCTAGGAAGTTTCTCATATGATGATAAACTTCAATTAGAATGACAATTCTAGTGAGACTAGGAAGTTGTTCTTCTCAAAGGGAATGTACACTTTGACTCCCAAAGAAATAATGCGTAAATAGAATCCTTTATGCATACGCAGAAAGGTGATTTATGTATTTCATATTGTATGAAAACATTGATATAAGTTGTACCTAGAACGGTACAAGATGATATCAGTGCAAGCCCAGGATCAGAACCATGGCAACTGTCAAGTGAATCCTTAGGTATTTGAGAAATACTAAGGATGGATTCCTCAAGAATGAGGAAGAATTAGAGTAACGTAATGGAAGCGTAAATGTATTAGATTATGAATCTAATCCATCATAGAATATCTCTTCATTATGAATGAAGTGATAATGAGATATCTCTTTATTAAGACTAAAGAGATATTTGGATGGAAACGTTAAAAGTAAATGACTTTAATGTGTTCCATCATGTATGCAAAATATATTGCCATATAGAAGCTTACAACATTGTTGTTTGGATGGGAAAGTTCATTCATGAACTCTCCATTCGGTTCCAACCAGAAAGTGTATGACACTAATGGGGCGATAGCTCAAGCCAGGGAATCAAGGTCTCATCAAGGTCCGAACTCAAATGAGAGACTGAACCACATGATTGAGAATCATGTATAATGGTGACGTCGTTATTCTCAAGGTTGCTTCTATGGATAACATATAGATATCCATTGTTTAGGCCTACTACTCAGCCATTTATGAAATGAATTACAGAAGAGGTATCATCAATGATGACTAAGCTGATTGGCTCTAGTGCAAGTGGGAGATTGTTGGAAATGTGCCCTAAAACCAATCATATGATGATACTTTACGGACATTTCAAACTAATGTAGTTTAAATGTAAAGGGCAAACATTATTGTTTGAGCCGTCTTATATAAATGTTATATGCTTAAACGATAAGTCCAAGGAATATGTGATTGGAAGAATGCGATCTAAAGAAGTTAGATTCATGAGACCATTCTTTCGTTGACACATCCTAAACGTTCCTGATCATAGGATTGTCAATTGGGCATTAACAGTCCGTTAAGATCAGTACGTGTTATGTCTTCTCTCAGGGAGATTAGCCTTTGCTTATGCAAAGAGGAATCTACAAAGGTATTGATTTCTCAACTCACTTTATTTTGAGTTGAGTCTTGGTTCACCTATCTACTAGGCTTTGAATTTCATGGGTAAATGTTTTGTTTTTAAGTGCATACAAGCATGATTCCGCCTTTAATTGTTAATTGCATGCTATTGATGTTGCTTAAATGAACATGTTTTTCACAAATCTTCCTTCAGGTTTAAGAGAGAATGGGCTAGGCCCTTTGTTTTATGTCCAAAGTGCATACAAGGCCTTCAAATTCGTCCAACACTTTGGCTCCAAGCATATGCTATCCATTCCAAGCCCAATTTTGCTCCAAAATGCATCTTTTTGCTTCCTTAGCCATATGAACCTAAAAACACACGAAAATGGCTTAAACTACTAAAACAACTAGGAATTAACAATATAAATGCACGAAAACAAGCTAAGTAAGTCGCCTAAATATGCTCCTATCAGAACTCATAATGAACATGTGAGTCTTGAACGTAGTCTTAGGAATATCATCATTTCTAATCTTCAGCTGGTCACAACCAGACTTCAAATCAATCTTGAAAAAGCTCAGGTTCTATAGATTTGGTCAGAGGGATCATTAATTCGAGGCATGGGTTAACATTTTTTAATCGTCACCAAATTGAATTACTGGTAAATAATGTAAAATTTTAAGGTTCGGTCTCTGCTCCTCATGAATGGAAGCAGAGGTCTCTACGATGAAGATTCAAGGAAAATAAGTGTTATACCTGGTCGTAGATCAATGGTGCCTCATATATCTCAAACTAGTGGTATCATAGATAGATATTTAGGTATGACATCAAGAATTTAGTTTGACTAGGTTCACAATTTCCAGCTGTGCCAGATTGTCGTCTTCCTCTACAACACATGTTAATAGGCTTTCACAACTTTTCTCAATAAATGTTTCACCTTTACGGTGGAGATTTTGTGCTTCAGTTTCTGATGTTTGCTAGTAAAGATGACCATAAGTATGACAGGTCGTCGAAAAATGACTACTTTCGATCGATGCTCCACTAAAGGAATAATAATAATGTAGTCGATCTATCTCTTGGATTACGTGGAATTCCACGATATCCAACAAAATAACATTAACTAGCATTATCGGATTGGTAATGGAAACAGTGCAACCACTACACCTGCACTAGACATAACATAATTGCCTTATGGCATTAGGATTTCTCGAGACGTACCTAACTGAGGTACCATGTGATTGAAGTATTCGAACAAACAAAGGTAATATGACTATCTGGTGGTTTATGTCGTTATGACTATGGGTTTGATTTTCTCCTACATGGCTTGCTCCTAAGTTTCTATGATTGTGGTTCCGTTGGCCTTACATAACTGGATATGTGTGTATGTCGGTTATGCCGCTACCTAACGTTTCTATGGTATTCTAGTAATGTATATCTCCATGGAACAGTGAACCGGTGTCCTGGCACAAATGTATCATTCCCAGATACTAGCATCTGTCCGGTATCAGAAATCATACTGTTTGGATACTGGTTCACAGCTCCCAAATATTGGTTCACAACTCCCGAATACAGGATAGTCTTGTTCTGGTGGCAATTAGCATTATCTAGGTTAGCTACTACCTAGGGCATGGTTAGAAGAGTAAGTAAGATTTTCGTGGAAAGCTGCTCTAATAAAGTGATTTTGTCTCTTTTGGGAACACTGATTACTGCTTTTGGTATATAATTCGGGAAACTAGTGCTTGTGAAACTACCCTAAGCTTAAGAATGGGAATTATGATTAACTTTACCTCAGAATGAAATTTATCGATTTAATCTTCCTCCTAAAGATCCAAAATCAAAACTGATATGTTTGAAAATTTGATGTTGTCGGGGACCAAATGTGATTGTCCCCCCAGATGTTCATTCGTTGAGTGCAACCACATTAACACTAACATAGTCACTCGAGACATTTTCTAAACTTCGAGGTGAAGCAAAACCTCGAGGAAATTTTGGGAGGTGGCACAAAATAAAGATTACCAAGGATGAAAGCACTTGTAGTTTTCTAACAAAAAAGGGTTGGTAATGATGGTTGGATTATAGTTAGGATTGGTCGGTAAAATTCAAGTGGTACACAATTATCAATACAGCTCCCCTGCTTCAGGGTCAACAAAATGTCTCCATTTCTGGTCTTTCTTTGGCAATGAGGTTCTTCACTTAAAAATCTAATGGTGGTCACCAAAGCGTTCTTCTGCAAGGTTCTTCACTTACATCACTTGTGTGATAATAGCGATACTGCCTAACCTATGCTCTAATACCAAACTGAAACACCCCAACCCAGAATATCCACTTAGACACCCAAATCGTGATGTAGTAGCCCACACCTAGAAGGTGACGATGCCATAAAGCATAGTGATGTGAAAATGTGAATAACTTAAAACCTAAAGTGACGAATTTAGAGTGCGCATATGAGCGAGATTGAACCCATATCACACAAGTGATGTTAGAGCATAGATAAATTGCAGTAAAAGAAGAGTAAGGACATTTATACCAAAATGAAAAGTCTCTTACATGACAGCTTTTACCAGCAATCCTCGTCATCACGAAACCTCTGCCACTAAAATCCTAAAGGGGCAAAAAATAAGGGTGAGTGGGCCTCAAAAATAAAGTTTTGTAAAACCTTTCGAAAAGTGTAACCCCTTGTTATAAAACAAGTATATGGTTTCCCAAAAATATTATAATAATAGTATGTAATAGGTACCCCGCAACAGAAGTGAGTCAAAGATGTAGGGTACAACAACAAGGTATCTCAACATTAAATCTCAAACTGTTATTATAAGAAATCAATGCTTATTAATTTATGTAGGCACTCAAGTCCACTGCAAAGATATTCAAACAATAGAACAGGCTGGGTGTAGGTTTTACATTCTAGTACTACATCACGTGAGCTGCGCTAGTCGCATCACATACAAGTCCAAAACATCACACAAAAGGACAGGTTGGCACCTAACTTTAGATCCAAAGTGAATGTAAACGGTGCATGTGAACTACAAGTGAAGCTAGTCCCTGGCCCAGTACAACACAAATAACTAAGAGACACCATGCAAATGTGTACTAATGAGCAGATAAAATGCAAGGATGTCATGCCACAAGTTTTTGCTCACGAATAGTCTTAAGAACATAAAGTGTACGAAAAGTCTATTTGTAAAGCTAAATATGGCATGTCATATCATAATATATAAAAGCAGTTGTTGGAAAAATCACATATACAAATATATATATGTAAAAACGAAAAGTCTTACTCACAAGTACTTGCGATGTCACATCATTTTGAGGTAAGAAAGTCGATGTTTTCAATAGTAATTGCACCTAAGCATAATATTGGGTCCCATTAGTAAAACTCAACTAAAACGATTTAATTTGGAAAAATGACGGTGGATTTGAAATCAGCACATCGAAATACGGTAAGAGAGGTCCTGGGCAAATTTTGTAAAAAGTCAACGAAAAAGTCAATGGTTAACCCTAAAAGTCAACCGAGATGCCCCCGATGGTCAACTATATTAAAACTTCAGAATTTTCCTAAATCGATGTCAAAAATAGACTCGAGACGTTGAAATTAGCATAGTAGGGTTTCCAAGAAAATTTCGTAAAAGTCAACACAAAGAAAGGAATATTCTTTATTCCAAAGAATATTCTAGATCCATTTTGAAATTGGACCTAGTCGCGGATCTGTTTTTTCTTTTTTCTTTTCTTTCTTCTTCTCCAGCCAGTTGCCGCTTTAACTGCCAGAAACAGGCGATTTGGCCGGATTTTCTAGGTAACTTTAAACAAAAATATCTCACTTGTTTCTCAACCAAAATTGTCCCATAATATACCAAAATGAAGCTAGGAAAGTGTAAAACACGATTTTACCTGTTTGGAGTTCAAAAAATGGCTGGAGATGGCTGTAAAATGGCCTAAAAGGTGATTGGTTTGTCAGAAACTGTGTAACTCGCTAGAAAACTGAGCAAACTTTAAACGTCCATAACTTTGTCAATACTCAACGAAATTGAGTGATTCAAAAATGAAAATCATACCTCGAGATGAGACAAACAGATGAGTACCCTTTGTGTTGTCTAACTCACTATGCCTCGGAGGCCACCGGAAACTAGGTAAAAAACGTTCATAACTTCTTCCATACTCAATGAAATCGAGTGATAAAAAAAATGAAAATCATACTTCTCAACAAGATGAAAGGAGTTGGATTCACTGCTAGAGGACTAGTGAACAGTATAAAAATGCATGCAGGGTTAGAGCTTGAGATTGAGTTCAACACTCTACTCAATCTATCACACGGACAAAAAGGGAGAGATTTGATGTGTGGGGAACACCCACCAACTTTGAACTCAACGACATTTTGCCGGAGTTTGTCATCGAGGTTGAGTTCGAAGCACAGATGATGATAGAGAGTAAACCCTCAATTTAAACATATAATTCAACATCAAAGAGTTTAAAATATTATCAATAAACCCAGAAATTTAGAGAAGAAGGCATAATTCACCTGGGTTTGAGTTTTGAGAGCTATAGAGCTCTCGGTTTCAATGGTGCAAGGTCCTCACTACAGCGATCTCACATGCAAGACCACCATTGCTATCCTTGCATCCGACAAACTTCGAAGAGTGGGAGCTCTCTTCTCTCGAGTTTAGAGAGAGAGAAGTTTTCAAAAAAAATAAAATAAAATAAGGGAGTGCAGTGAGAGAGGTAAGATAGACAGGAGAGGATAGAGTGGAGAGAGAGAGAGAGAGAGAGAGGGAGAAAGTCCCAGTTTATGAGGTTGATTGAAAGAGAGAAAGGGAGAGATGTGAGGGAAAATAGAGAGATAGAGAGAGAAGGAAAACAGAAAGAACCAGCTAAAGAAAGGGAAAAGAAGAGAAAGTTAGTGAGAGAAATTGATGGTGTCAAATGGGGTTGGAAAAATGGGAAAAGGATCCTTGCCGGATTCTTTTCCTGGGGATCTTGTGGATCCCGTGATCGTGATCATTTATCGTATATCGTGCAGTCATAAATCATTTTAAATTTAAAATTTAAAATTAAATATAAATAGTACCTAATAAAAACTGACCGCATGATGTACGATGAACGATCACAATCGCGGGATCCCCGAGATCCCTAGGTGAGGATCATTTTCTTGAAAAATGGGGGTCAAAACCCAAATAACCCATTATTTTAATTCCTACTTGCATCTCACTTCAATTTCCACCAAAAACAAAAGCATGTCTTCCCATTGCATGAAGACCCACTCAGACACGATAAAATCCCAGCATTGATGCGCGCTGCACAAGGGAAGGTTTCAAGTTTTGGAGTTGCCTGGCATTTTTACACTATTTTGAACATAACTTGTTTGTTATAACTCTGAATTGAATTCCATCTGTGGCTACATGTTCGTAAAAATGAGTACTACTCGAAAATAGTAAGATAAGAGTGAAACGTTAAAGGAACATTGAGGTCCATGTGGAAGGTCTATGTGGCATCTCAGGGGCATTTTAGAAATTTCATTGTTGTTGAGAATAAAATACAATAAATCTCATGATGGGATGTCACATTTGTATTCATTATATAAATTGGTATTAATAACATAGTTTTAAATGTTGGTTATTCAATTGGATTTTGTAGATGTAGTAGTTGATTAGACAGCGTAGGTCAGTCAGTAGATCCTATTTGGCACCTCCACCACTTATTACAACTGCCGCCACCGCTCCACCAACACTAACCCCGACGTCGAAGGCTATCGTACATCCACCCTAGGCCACAATATTGGCAGTGTATGAGTCGTCAACTTCTTCGGTGACTCATCCGTGCTCGGTGTTCTTAACAATAGCCCCGGCCTATCGACGAGGGTGATGAGTCTACATCGGCTTCCACCACAGTAGGAGAGGGAGTCGACACAAATAATACATTGTTTTGTCCAAATTTTTAATCGAATAAATTTAATATACTTTTATTCAGTTCATATATATTTGAATTGTTGTGTACTTGTGTTCGTTGTGTTGCTTATTTATTTGTAGGTTATGGGAAATGTTGTATTTTTAAGGGAAGTTCTGTCAAATTTTTCACAAATTATTTAAATTATATTTACACTAACTTATTTCATTTTGCAAGTCGTAAAAAAATAAAGGGTCCATGCAAGCTCATGGGCATGTCATAGCTCACCCGCACCACCCAGGAGCATATAAAGATTTCGTGGGATGCTCGACATCGGGCGGCAGCAAGGAAGGAGCAGCATGATCGTTTGGTCCATGATGTTGGCTCCATTGTGCATCACCACTGCCTCATGCAGTGTGAGTCTTAGAAACTTGTCCTATAGGAGACCAAGGACTTTGTCCTTCGTGTCTATTAGTAAATTTTTTTTTTTTGTTCATTATTTTGTAAGTAAAGTTGTGAAATTTAATAATTGTTAACTTTGATTAATTTGTTTCGTATTTGCAGCATCACTATGACCTCGAGGACTTGATGCCACTCAAGCCAACTACATCCAAGAACTTTTCACTGGCCGGTTCACTCAGTGGAAGAGCGACCTCCACAAGTATTTCGAGAGATTCGACGATCCGGCTAACGCTCTAGCACACGGGTGCCCCTTAGAGTTGGTGAAGCGCCCTGAAAATTGGGCTTGGCTCTGCACCCATTTTTCAGGACAAAAAATACTTGGTAAGTGAATTATATAAATTATTATAGATTAATAATATTTTATTAATACTTCAATTCCATTTATTAATTTATTTTAATACTTTATAATTAATATCGGCACTAATACGGTTCATTTCTTTTTAATAGAAAAGAGCCAAGGCCAACGCAATAAATGGGTCGAAGAAGAACCCGACGCTTTTAATATAGGATGAAGGAGTAACGTCGGGTAACCACAATTTTTCCAAAAAAAAGTTATTACTCTTACTCTAAATTACACAACTAATAACTAATTTTTATTATTTTTTAATGCAGGCAGGGTCGAAGTTTCCGGAGATTTACACATTCAAGGAAGTGTATGTGTGGCCCAAGGATGAGTTCACAGAGGGGCTCCATGTAAGTTTTTGTAATTTTTAAATTATAATTCTTATTCATTTTAAATAAATGTTATATAAATATTAATTAACTTGCTTTTATAATTATAGGCTACTATGATGGAGAGGAGCTAGGTTATCTTTAAGGACCTTCCCCCTGACACCCTGATGGAGGAGGTGCCTCCCCCCCTCCCCAAGGATGCGGGTCTCCGTATCATGACAAATACCCTCGACTAGAGACTCGAACCTAGGCCGAGGAAGGTGTATCGGGGTATGGGAAATTCCCACCATCGTGAGACATGAACCTCTTCTCCCACCTCTACCATAAGACAAGTCGCATCATTAACGGAGAAAGTAACGAAAGGTGGCAGTCCAACGTAAGCACATTGCGACGCAGTCTGCCCACATCTCCATCAAGGAAGCTCATATTGTTACCCAAGAGTCTAAGATGGCCCAGATCATCGCCGCGCTTCAGCTGTCCGGCTTTAACATTCCCGCCGCTACACTTCCTAATACTACTTTGACTTCCCAGGCCCCCGACCCAACACAACTGACTATAGAAGTTGACTCTGATGACTTTTTATTGTAGTTTTTTTTTAATTAAACATTCGTTCATTTAAAAAATTTCCCCACTTGTACATACATTTTCCATATTTATTTTAAACTAATAAATTCTGATGAAGACCAGCATCCTCAGCTTCGTTTCATGCCGATGTTGGAAGCCTAATTGAGGAGGGGTACTCTTGACGACGGCATATTAAAAATTCGTCAGAAAAAACGTCTAGACTGAAGAAGTATTTGAAGACTTCCTCGGCCCGATGAGGAGGCACCGGTTGAGAAGCTAACTGAAGGTTGAGTGCTTCAGTGGGTACATTGCTAGAGATCTCTAAGCAAAGAGTGGCAAAATAAACCTGCAGCCAGAGTTAGAAAACCCATAAGGGTCCATTCTGGTGTGGGTTGATTTTGTTGATGGTCACTTCGGCCAGGCTACGCAAGAGATTGGCAAGCATGGCTGAGCTGAGGGCCAGGGTGTGACCACTAGCCAGGGTTTCAGCCACCGGCATATTTTCGACCAAGCATTTGTTTGACTTGGTACAACAAATAAACTTGTTGTACCAATAAAATAGGAAGCTTCATGTTCTCCCTTCCGTAGACTCGCATCCCCTCGGCCAGCAAAATGGAGGATGAGGGTGTTGTAGTTGAAGAAGTTCTTGTGCAACTTCTAAACTTCTTCTCTTGAAGGCTCTTGACCATCTTAACTGAAGAATTTTTCCATCCGGTCAACCCAGGCAGCCCAGTTTACGTCGGTCGTAGGCCAGGCTCATTGGGGCTTTGTCATGTCCCATTTTAACCCATCAAATCCTTGCAGCAAAGGTGTCAGGCAGTGAGCCTTGAACAGCATGGTGGTGGATGATGGCACTGCGTCCTTCAAGAGTGGCCCCAGGATTTGATGAGTGGTGCTCAAATCATTCTCGAAGTGTAGAGTCTTAATGGCGTTTCGATCAATGAAATCCTTGCATTTGTTGCACTCGTTAGAAAACTGTGAGATAAAGGAAGCCATCAATGAAGATTTGAATGTTTTTTGGGTTTGAAGGAAGAATTTCTGGTTTAAAAAGCTTAGGTTTTCTGGGATTTTGAAAGCAAAATGGTGAAAGGATTTTCAAAAGTTTTGGAGTCGTAAAATGCAAATGGAAGGGGTTCAAGGATTTATAAGCATTTCGAGAGAAAGGTTAAACGTTTGATTTTCTAAAACGTTTGATTTTCTGAAGCGTTTGACTTTCAAACTTTGGGGCGAAATTGACCGGGAAATCACTAATCATTATGGATATCTAGGGCATCTCGGGGATAGGATCTAGGTTTTCATGGTTTGAGGACACACGATTACGTGTTGCAGTGGATTTAATGCATTAATGTGGAAGAAGCGTTTCGGCTGACGCATGTTTTCGAGGGTCATGATTAAGGGTTGCTAGGTTAACCAAGGGATTGACAAGCGGCAAGACGTGCGGGGGAATTTAGATCGTGCGATCGTGGTTCATAAATGCGCTCGATAGATGGGATATATGAGGCTTTTCATTATCCCATAGTTATCTTGTTAGGGTTCACTTCTTCAAGGTCAAAAATCGGCTAAGGGATTCTAGGCCGAAGACCTTAGAAGCGAGGGGGAAGCGAAGGGGCAATGTTTGGGCCCAAAATAATATTATTGGGCCGAGCATAGGTTTATGCTCAGCCTAAAGCTTTTCCAAATGTACTATGGGCTGCTTGGTGGTCCTAGGCCGTTCAGTGAAGGTGGTCGAGCCCTATTGCAAGAAGGAGTAATTTGGATGAGCGGATGGGTCGAAGTCCCAGTACGATAAGAGGTCCTAATGCAATATGGATTCTCGACCGTCAATAAATACGGGCTGAAAATGGGGGGTGAGTTCAAGGTCCTAATAGGAGTAGGATTGGTCGAGATAAAGTTGGATCAAAATAAGAAGTCCTAATCCAAATGTGGTTTCAACTTGATCTGAAGAAGGATTGTTGCTATAAATAGATAGCATAATGCATCATTCGAGCCCCCTCCAATTCAACACACAACTGCCCTGCGCAAACCTCTCAAACATCTTGAGATTTTTAATTTTTTTTTTCACCGACACATCTTCAGTTTGGATAAACAGCACTGTGAAGGCAACCGGCAAACACCTTCAGTTTGGATAAACAGCATTGCGTCAAGGCCAACTAGTTACCTATCCAAGTCTCGGTCGAGAAGGGTTTTCGAATCCTTATTGGCAGAGGTCATCTTATTAGCCTTCCCGGCGAAGTAAGGTGTTACAAGTTACAACATTCGACACATTGAACGCCGAGTGATTTTATGATTGGATATTCACAAGTGAGTTTCAGAGTTCAGCATTCTGACGGCTGAACCACATTTACCATCAAAACATACATCTCTTTTGAGTATTTGTGTCCATATAGTCTAGTGTCGATTCGATGTGCTTATATTCTTACAAATATAATCACTATGACCGAATTCGGCACTGACGATTCGTGAACTTCGCAGAACTAGCAACCTTGTCTTTAAGCTTGAGAACCCAAAGGTCGAGACTTGTTCCTTCCTCAGCCGCAATCGCCAGATCAAGAAGTTAGCAACGTGCTCAACACAACATCAACAAATTGTACTCCTCGGCTAGGCTCATCAACCAAAGGACGTAATTAGCTCATTAGTTACTCGGCATGCGCGCCACGTAGGCTTTGTAATTTTTAGGGCAACAAAAGCCAAACACAAAATCTAGACTTCACACATTCCTTGGATCCTATTATTGATTAAACACATAATACATTAAATAGTAATTAACAATAAACAATGTCCTTCCATTAAACTCGGCATGAGTTTAACAAAATAAGTATTCCAAAAGCTATTACATCAAATGAGTGGCTTTCTAACACATCATCCTATTCTTGAGTAGTGGGCGAAGTCCGACGACTTAACTAAGATTGACCATGCTTGTTTTAAAAGATACGGAAACCTAATCTCGTAAGGAATCGGCCAAGTTTCCCATATTCTTGGAGTTTCTACAATCTAGGAATTGGCATGTACCGCAAGTTTCACACTCCTAAGAGGATGAATATATACTTCTAGATATCCCCTGGACTCTCATGGTTTGGATTTTATATCCTAAAAGAATTCTATCTCAACTAGTATAGTTACACACTTATAAGGTTCATCTATCGTAAAGCAATTATGATACACTTATTCTAGCTTATTGCTTGAGTCTCAAATATTGTTTACGTACTTGACCATCGGGGAGCCTTAGGCCGGCACCACTCCCCCGTCCTTGGGCCATTTAAGTTTGTTTGTTATTTTACCAGTTAACGAATTTGTGCATCTCCACTCTTCATAGTAGTAGCGCCAGCCCAGGCCCATTGCAAGCTAGGCGATCGTCTGGGGCCCAAAAAAATTGGGGGCACCAAAATTATTTTGGGTGTTATATTCATATAATTTCATAAAAGTATAAAATTTACAAAATTTATAAAATTTGGATATATGACCAAGAAGTTTAACTAGAACTAGTGGTTTATGTTGTTTAAAATTAACAAGGAGTTCAAATTGCTATATGTTTATTTACTTTCTAATTTTTACCAATTTCTTTTTATAAGGGTATAAATTTATCAAATTTGGTCAAATGATTAAGAAGTTTACCTAGAAGTAGTGGTTCATGATGTTTAAAATTAACGAGGAGGTCTTGGGTATGTTCCATTTTTTATGAATTTCTTTTCATAAGAGTATAAAATTTTTAAAAGTTTGGAGTTTCTTTTCGTAAGAGTATAAATTTTTAAAATTTTGGTTAAATGATCAAGAAGTTTAATCAGAAGCAATGGTTTCTGTGGTTTAAAATTAACGAAAGGTCTTAAGTTTGAAATGATATGTGCTTTTCTTTATTCTTTCCATTTTTTACCAATTTTTCTTTGGTTGTTACTTTCTTTTTAATTGCTAGCTAGTAGTTGTGTGGGCTGCAATTTTCAGACATTTATTCCAATTCAAGTCTAACCTTCAACAAAGCATAATGCGTAGACCAAATTTTTAGACCAAGTTTGCAACACAAATGACATATCACTAATAAGAAATAAGTGCGTTAATCAACACTTAAGTAATAATCCAATATCAACAATCACTTCATACGGTTTACAAAATTTGGTTTAAAAATTTGGTATCCCTAGCTAATCCTTCAAGAAATTAATGGATGCATGTCTCGTTCATTGCCTATATATATCAACTAAAGATTCAAAAATATGACTATTTTTTTAGTCCCATATTGACAAGGTAAAGTAAATAAGAAAAATCACCTCACGAGTTATATAAAAATACTTTAAAAGTTCAAATAGAAAGGAAACAAAACTCATCATCTATTTACTTGTAAGCCCGTGGGTCTTTGGTTCCCTTCTTTCAATACAAAATAAATTAGTTTTTTCTATGTCTAAATTATTGAGTTTGAAGTGTTTTTCTAAGTGTAATTTTATCGAAGTCTTACATGTGAAAACAAATAATTTTTCTTATATGAAGTTAGAACACATTTTGAGGTCGTCCCAAGCCTCAAAAGTCTCAGAACCGGACCTACACGGCAGTGCACAAATTTGATTCCAAGATGTTTTTTCCCCATTGATCTTGGGATTAGGTGGTTTAGTGTGGTACAAACTTAAACTAAGAATTAATTAGAATATGAAGAAAATCATTAACGTATCCGGTACATCCCTAACAAAACGAAAAAAAATTCCAACTCATGACCTATGCGGCGATGGTACCAAGCTGAACGTAAAGATTGGGCAGTGTGAGCCACAGCATCTCATACTTATTCCTAGTATCTACTATTCTCTTCGGTATTTCCAACTCTGTCAGTTTCGGCTATATAAATCCATGCACGTACGTTTGCTTCCTCATCTCGACTACGAAAACAAAACTTACGGACCAGCTTCCTGCATGTAATTTACTGCTGATCGAGTTAACGTTCTTGAATTCGTGCGAGGCTTCTATATTGGATCGCCAAATCTTACATCTCATTTCTTGGCAGGTTAAATTCTATATATAACTGATGTAATTATGATTCCTTAGTTAAAGTCCATATTTTTTCCTGGAAGATGTTTCCAATTAATTGGAATTGTTTGTTGTTAACATTCAACCTTGTCCTCCACTGGTTTGATATATAATGGTTTGTTCTGATAAATATGGTGTGAACATATATTTGATGAACAAGTTTTCTTAATTCTTACCAACGTGCACGCCTAACATCAAGTATATATGATATAGAATGTACACGCTTTTTATGGTTTTTTTTTTTTTAGCAAACGATAGTATATACTAATGGGGAGAGGGTTCGGCTTAGCCTCACAATGGGCTACCAATAATGTGGTTCAAATTCACCTTTAGCGAGAATTGAATCTAAGACCTCTCACTTACAAGTGAAGAAGAATACTACTAGACTGTAGTACTAAGTAGTCATTTCTTTACTACTTAGAGCATTGCCAATATTGTAGATTTAATGTATATCTCTTTACGGTATACTATTATGTGAAATATAAAGCTCAACGTAATGCGTACGTATTGTACTATGAATAACTACTTTACTTTTTCATTTCTTTTTTATATTTACTAGCACATATGAAATGGGAACAACTAGAGAACTAATTAATCTAATTCTCTTTTTTAATTTCACTTATTCCTAAGTTCTTAATTCAATTCCTTTATTCTCTAATCTCTATTAATTAATAAAACACTCTTTGTGACATCCCACATCGCCCAGGAGAGTGATCCTTACATGTATATTTCCATCTCTACCTAGCACGAGGCCTTTTGGGAGCTCACTGGCTTCGGGTTCCTTAGGAACTCCGAAGTTAAGCGAGAAGGGGGCTAGAGCAATCCCATGATGGGTGACCCACTGGGAAGTTGCTCGTGAGTTCCCAAAAACAAAACCGTGAGGGAATGGTAAGCCCAAAGCAGACAATATCGTGCTACGGTGGTGGAGCGGGCCCGGGAAGTGATCCGCCCCGGGCCGGGATGTGACAATTGGTATCAGAGCCTAACCCTGGTCGCGAGTGTGCCGACGAGGACGTCGGCCTCTAAGGGGGGTGGATTGTGACATCCCACATCGCCCAGGGGAGTGATCCTTAAATGTATATTCCCATCTCTACCTAGCACGAGGCCTTTTGGGAGCTCACTGGCTTCGGGTTCCGTAGGAACTCCGAAGTTAAGCGAGAAGGGGGCTAGAGCAATCCCATGATGGGTGACCCACTGGGAAGTTGCTCGTGAGTTCCCAAAAACAAAACCGTGAGGGAATGGTAAGCCCAAAGCGGACAATATCGTGCTACGGTGGTGGAGCGGGCCCGGGAAATGATCCGCCCCGGACCGGGATGTGACACTCTTTGTCAATCAAAAGAAGATGAAAAGGCAACTTAATCTTCTATCACACAAAAAAAAATGATGGGCAAAAATGTAATTTCACAGGTCCAAATTTTATTGTTTTTTATTGAAGCCTCACTTAAACCATCTTCAATGGTTGGGCTAAAAGCCAAATTTTTTAGCCCGGAAAATTTAGCTTTTAGCTCAGAAACAACTTTTTTGCTTCAACCGTTCTAGCCTAAAATTTTAGCCCGGGATTATTAAAAGATGAACTTAGGCTATTTTTTTTGTTAAATTAATTTTTTTTTTTAAATATGTAGACTATCGTAAATTAATTTTATGAACATTTTAACCTAAACAAATTTAAATTCCGATAAATATTGGGTGGAGTCCACTCCGATTTCTGGGCTAAATTTTGAGGGGAATTTGGCATTGGTTTAGCATTTAGTATTTAACCCAAAATTTCCTCTTGGATTGGAGTGGGTTTGGGGGGAAATTTTGGAGGGCAATTTGGCTTTTAGCCCACCATTAGAGTTGGTCTTACAGGTGATATTAAAATATCTCTAATATTTAAAATTAAAAAAAAAAAACAAAAAACAAAAACCTCCCATTTCCCCCACATTCTCTATCTCTCTCTCTCTCTCTCCTTCTCTCCTTCTCATTTTATAAAAAAATGTGTTCATGCACACAAAATATGTAAGCAAATGCTAATTTATATTAACTAAACATATTCTTAGAGTATTTGTCCAAAAAAAAAAAATCTTAGACTAGAATATATTTTTATCTCATCTCAGTACCCTATGTCCCACAGGTTGAAAACTGAAACTTTTATACCATGCTGACCAGAATTTTAACTTTTATACCATGCTTACCAGAATTTTTTATTACTAATAGTTACCATTAACTGTAGCAACCTATATAAGATACCAACATAAACTCATCAATCTTATAATATTTCAGGTTATGCAGGCTTTTGATATTTTTTTTTTTTGTTTTTTTTTTTTTTTGATGGATTATGCAGGCTTTTGCATACATAAAAGAATATGTTTTTCTGCCTCTATTTTGACTCTATCTGTCATATTTAGGAGAAATTTTTTTCAAGTACGGGTATCTAGGAGGCACTCTATAGGTCATAATATAAGTGAAAAAAAAATATATTTTTGGATGTTCCTTCAATCATTTTGCAACACATGAAATACCCGTTTAAAATGGCGGACGCTAGAAAAAAAATTCCCCATCCTTAAGTGGAGATCTTAATAATTGTTTCGTTGTAGCATTCAGTGTTACGATATACCTAGAGTACTTTTACAACTATTAAATATTTTATTTTTAAATTTCGGCAATTTATTTTCTAAGCCAATCATCTTAATTACTATTGAGTACTGAGAAACATTACTTTTAGATTTCATTTTTTTATCATCAAACAGAAAACTCCTTACCAGAGCGTTATATATATATATAAGTAATCAGCTCATCAACTATTGAAGTATAAAACTTGGACCCATTCAAGTGATGTGACTTCAAGAGATAGAAAATGTTAAAATAAAAGGATCAATCCTCTCTTAAGCAAATGATGAAGATCTTCCTAGCCAGATTTATTGAGCTATTCAAATTTTATCCAATGGTTACAATTATTATAACTTTTAGATAAACCCTCTATTTATAGTCGTTAGATAAAATTTGAACGGTCCAATGAGTCTGATCAAAAGGATCCTCACCATTTGCTTAGGAGAGGATCCTGATCCAAAATAAAAAACCTCAACCACTAAGAATAATAAAAAAATAAAAAAACCCTACCCGCGCCAGAGGAGAATTCGGAAAGCCAGTCCAATGAGATGATCATTGCTGACCGAAATACTGGCTCTGGTTGGTACATGCATGCCATATGTAGAAACATAAACCAAATACAAGCAAATCTGTCATTAGCTGATAATAATTAATGAAAGAAAAGGAAATTATATTTTCGTTTTTGTCTGAGAAAGAAATCTCAGAACTTGATTCGATCGAGTATATATATAATCCGTTGAGCTCCACAGTTTCAGGAAGAAAGCAATATATATCATCACAAGGCAAATCCAAGCATTATATACAGCAAAGAATGGGAAGCAATCAAGAATATGGAGCAGAGACAGAGAGGTACATATATAATCTCTATATATATGAGTTTTTAATTTACTTTTATAATTAATTTAACTATCTCTTTGCAAGATTACGTGTTACTAAAAGAAACATTTGATAACTATTTTGTTCTTAGTTTTCAGTTTTTTTTTTATTTTTTATTTTAAACTTAAACTCGTTTTATAACTATCTGAGTTTTCAAAATTTCTCTCAGTTTTCAATTTTTTAAAAGTAAAATATAGAAAAACTGAAAACAAACAGTCACAAAATAAGGAGAAAAGTTTTTTAAATTGTCATAGTGGTTGCGCTACTGTAGATGTGCGGTGGTTAGCGGTGCAAACAAGGGTATTGGATTTGAGGTGGTGAGGCAGCTTGCATCTCAAGGGGTGGTGGTGGTGTTGACAGCCAGGGATGAGAAGAGGGGAAGAGAAGCAACGTCTAAACTTCAACAGTTGGGTCTGTCAAATGTTGTCTTCCATCAACTTGATGTCTTGAATCCAGTTAGCATCCACTCCTTGGCCAAATTCATAAACGCCAGATTTGGCAGGCTTGATATCTTGGTAACGCCAAATTTTTCTTTCTTGCTCCTATTCAGCAATTTTTTATATTTAATGACCAATTAATTTTACCCTTTAAAAATATTGAAACAACTAAAGGTTAAAATCAACACCTACGCTCGACCTACGATGGCAATCGTTAGGTATCAATGTCTCGCTTCAGTGATTTGATGTGGCCTTGCTATTTTAGCAATAGTTTGACATGGCCTCACTGGTGTAGCGATTGTTTCATGTGTGCATCTAATGTCTAATTTGTCATGTCTATCACTTTTGTGGCATTTTTCTTTGGTTTGCCTTTACTCTTGCGGTAGCGGTGTAGAGATTTACTTTATTTGTTTGCCCTTACTTATATGTGAGAAATGTGGTGAGCATGTAGACTGCGGAACTTGAGAACCTTCATTAGATAACCAATATAGGAAAGTGATTTCAACACACGTCTATTATTTTTCGTTGCATATTCTTGTTTATTTATGGTGTTTAAGTTGAATTTATTTAAGGAGAATCAAGAAACATATAATAGGTTTTGCAAATAAAGAAATAAAGGTTCCTGTGCGCCAAATAACTTGTTTATTAGCCCTATATTAGGCCAATCGGTACATTTCCTATGTACAAACATATTAACATAGTGCTAGTATTTGTTGGCCTCCAAAATATTGAGTGAAAATCTGTGGGTATAACTTAAATTATCCATTTGATTTCTGCAGGTTAATAATGCTGGAGCTACTGGAGTGCTGGTGTCTGAGAAAGAGTTAAAATCTCTAGACATTGACTCCACAACTTGGGTAAGTTATATAGCAGTATATTTCTCATGAGAAGCACATGCATAAAATAGGGACGCCATGGTGGTGTCTCAAAGCTAATTACGGAACACCATATGGGATGCTAAGAATACATGAAGTCGTGTTATTAGTCTGAGACATCACAGTGATGTCTTGAGGTGTAGGTCTTAGGTCTTCTCACAAATATACGATATATATGTCGCCACACCACAACCAAGATTCGCAGCAGCTTTTAACTACAAGAAGTTTTTTGTTCAGCTTTCAGGGAAAGCAGTCAACCAAATTCAATGTGCAATTAAATACACTTATGAGAAGGCTGAGGAATGTTTGAATACAAATTACTACGGTGTTAAAAGATTAACCGAGGCTCTTCTCCCACTCTTGCAACTCTCCACTCTAGGAGCAAGAATCGTCAATGTCTCCTCCCTAAGGAGTGAACTCAAGGTAAAAAAACACAATGAAACAAAAATTATCTAACAAAGGTTAATGTTCATTATCTGGATGAGTCTGGCAAGAGAAGATTTACTCAATGCTATATTCCATTCATCGACAATAGTCGTTCTCCTCTCATTAACTTGTTGATGCTCGGAAATAAGCCTCAATCGATATGATCTCCTTCAATGTCCTAGCTAGCAACACACGATGAAACAAAACTTTAAATTTCCTAATCGAAGTTATCAAATACTATGCAGAGGATACCGAGTGAAGAGATAAGAAATGAGCTCGGGGATGTAGAAACATTGACAGAGGAGAAAGTGGATGCAGTTTTGGCAAGATTTCTGCATGATTTTAAACAAAATGAACTCGAAACGAATGGATGGACAATGATGCTGCCTGCATATAGTATTTCCAAGGCCACCCTCAATGCTTACACTAGAATCCTTGCTAACAAGTACCCAAACATGTGCATCAACTGTGTGCATCCTGGCTTTGTCAATACAGACTTCAATTGGCATACAGGGACCATGACTGTCGAAGAAGGGGCTGCCGGTCTGGTCAGGTTGACTCTTCTACCCCATGGAGGCCCTTCCGGCTGCTATTTCGATCGAACTGAAGTCGCAGATTTTTAATGATATAGACATACATATAAATGTAAGATTTATGCATCTTTCCCTCTTTATATATGATACATGTATTATGTATAAGACTGATGTTAAACTAAATAAAGGTTAGAACGCGTCTTTTTCAAGCTTGGCTAATGGAGGAATACTTCACTGATTTCAAAAATATATAAATAAAACTTTACCAAGGAAAAATTACATTTAAAAAAAAAATGTTTGGGAGACCATATAATGAGACTTACTTGTATCGTTGACTCTACCATTATTAGATTTAGTTTATAAAATTTAGTCTCTCTAATATTTTTCTAAACAAATATCAAATCAGATACATAAATGATTGTAGTTATAACCTAAAGAAACCAAGCATTGTTGACTTTAATATTCGGGAGGTTTGAGTAATGGACTAGCGTTTTCCTCTTGTGTCTTTCACACAATAAAATAAATAATTAAAAATATACAATTCAACTAGCAATAAAATAATATTTACAGTACTCACCCTCGAAAGGAGGCCAATTCCGCTGCCCATCGACTTGCTCGATATGGGATTGGCAGGACTGATGAATTTCAATGGAGGGGGACTGCTCCTGAGCTATTGCTAGATACTCTTATTGAAGACAACTCTTTATAATTTTGTTTGTTTTCTCTCTTGGTGTGAGGATAGGTAAAGTTAGTTGTTCATGCGGGACGCTCTTTTTCCGTTCAATCGGGTTGAAAGCCCCGGCAAGGTTTTTATCGAGGCCCACTTAAGCACACTACCTCCGCTTTGTACGGTTTTATCTTATATCAATAAATATCATACTCCTCTCAAAAAAAATATACAATTCAACTGCTATTATGAAACTAATTATTGAGGGAGAGGATAGAGAGATGGCCGGCTAAAGAAGAGAGAAAGAGAGAAGAACGTTGGTAAATTATTGATGCGAGAATTATACGCACACAAATTAAACCCTCTTTTTGACAATTGTAGTATGGATGTAAGTAGGGATCGTTCTGGACCGGGGATTATGAGGGATTGTTAATCTCTTGGAAACTGACTCAAAAACGTAAAAACAATATAAAACACTAAACTAGACTCAAAGAATGTGAAACTAAACTTTAAAACACTAAGACAAAACCAAAAACTCAAAACATTTTAAAACATAAACTAAACAGATTCTAAGCACTAAGAACAAGAAAGTAAAAGGGGAGTTTTGTTTTGATGAAAATTGTAATAACAAAACAAGTTAATAAACTAGGAAGAATTATAAAACGAAGGGATAGAATGGATGGAATGGCTAGCTAAGGGGTTCATCTCCATACATGTTATACTTGCATATAAAACGATTTCCAATTGCTTTTCAATAAATCATGAATTCTCAACCCCCCGGGTTAATTAGGTCCGCTTAAATTAACCGTCAAGTTTTCCTTAAGTTAATGAATTGGATGATTGCATACGACAACCCAAAGCATTCCTCACAAGTTCCCTACATGAATTGCATAATAGAGATCCAAGCAAGAATCATTAAGCATCATGAAAACTATAAGTGTTGACGAGGCATTCGTTACTATGATTGCATGAAACTTATGCCAATAATATGTTTAACGCGATTGTTTATAAGCAACCTCCACTACTTGTGAATATAAGTTCATAACTATTATGTGAAACTCACTTATATTCTAGCGTCAAATTCATGCATGAAAATTAAGCGTCGACTCTCAATAAACATACATAAATAGGTTATCAATCAAATAGTTAAACAAATTGAATTCACAACTTATGAAACGTAATTAGAAGTACTCAAATCATATTGCAAGCATAAACATATATTTCGAATCACCCCCTAGCTAAAGGGGGTTTATTTCCTCATACGTACAAAACAAAGAGAATTGAAATTAAACATTGAAATCAAAGAAACGCCTAAACATTCCAACAACTCAATCTTGAATTGTATGAACGTTTAGGCCCTCTTATCTTCCTCTTTATTGTAGCATAAGGTCTAGGGATAGTTGGTTGGGGGGATGGAAGTGTTGGGAAATTATGGAAATGGATGAGAAGTAGTGGAAATGGAAGATGGTTTTTGGATTCTAAGGGAGACTCATGGCTAAGGAGAGAATGGAAATGTTTGTGGTGTGTTGTGTATGAAATGAGATGAGATGATCCTTGAATGAATGAATGCAAGGGTATTTATAGGAGGAGTGGAGATGTATATGGCTATTTGTTTAAGGTGTTTGTGGCTACAATGATGAAGAATTGCATGTGGAAATAAAAGGGAAAATGTGGTGAAATGATGAAGTAGGAAGGTGGAAATGCATGTGAGATGTTGGAAAGGAAATGGGAATATGAGTAGGCCATGGCATGGGAGTTGTTTTGTTGGTGTAAATGTGCCATGGTTGCAATGATGAAGAATAAAGGGTGCATGTGGGGTGGAATTGAATGAATGCAAAGTGAATGAATAATGAAATGAGTTAAAGAGGGAGAATGTGGTGAAATGATGAAGTAGGAAGGTGGAAATGCATGTGACTTGTTTGTGGAATAAAGAATGAATGGTGGAATGATGAAGAGTTGCATAAAGAATGCATGTAGGGTTAGCTAGGTTGGCTTTGTTTGGGTGCATGTGTGTTAATGGTGGTTTTGCATGTGAATTGATGGATTGTTTTTTATGGAATGGATGGTTCTTTGCATGGCTTTTGAAGTGATTGTGGGCTTTGGAATTGGAAGGAAATGCATGGCCTTGGGGTTGGTTTAAGAGAGAATGGGCTAGGCCCTTTGTTTTATGTCCAAAATGAATACAAGGCCTTCAAATTCGTCCAACACTTTGGCTCCAATCATATGCTATCCATTCCAAGCCCAATTTTGCTCCAAAACGCTCCAAAATGCATCTTTTTGCTTCCTTAGCCATATGAACCTAAAAACACACGAAAATGGCTTAAACTACTAAAACAACTATGAATTAACAACATAGATGCACGAAAACAAGCTAAGTAAGTCGCCTAAATATGCTCCTATCAATTATGTGTCCCATTCCTTATATCTAATGACTTTATTTATACTAATAATGATCGACTTTCTTGCCTTACAATTAATACAAAGTTTATGAGAATTTGATATATATTCAAATTATATTGGGATACCTACTCTAAGTTTACAAAATCACACTAACAATAAAATAGTATTTACAGTACTCCCCCTTGAGTGTGTACAACTTAAAAAGTTGTCACATCAGGTTTTCATGATCAGGAGATGGCAGTTGTTATTGTCAATTCTCTTTCGGCACATGGAATGCATACGCGAGTCTCAAAATAAAGGTGCATATAAGGAGATACTCACCAAAACTTGGCTACGGTAAACACGGTGGGACAAACCCATAGTCTAAGGAGAAAAAGGAGAGTTAATGCAATGTCAATACTTGACATCTTCAAGATGCATCAAGTATTAGAAAACACATATAGGGGTTTGACCAGCACAAATTGGGTGTCTCGTTCAAACCTTGTCGGGTTAGCAAAAACCTAGTAGGAAAATTGTTCCTAATCTAAGGGAAAAAAAAGTACATTATGGCCAAGTGAGTATACTTCAAGATGTTCGCCCTGAGTTCGACAAAACTCTTTCTGAGAACTACATGTGTGGGAAATGAGATAGGTCACACAATCCAATACCTTGGTTGCTTCTAACAGGTAGACATCGGCAGTGACTTTGTGTAACGATCGACAAGGCTATGTTGGGATCGAATCTGCTTGACTTCAATCTTCTAATTCTTTTCTAATGAGTGAAGAAAAATTTTGATGAGCAATACTCTTGGTGTTGACTTCTTGGATCGTCTAGTCAATATAAAAGATAAGTCTTCATAAATCATTGTTAGGACTTAACAATGGATGATTACACACGGCATAGTGCTTCGAAATGACTCCCATGTACACGTGCGGCATCATGTAGGGTGATGAACTAGCAAAGGTCGAAGACATTGCAACTAAGGTCAATTATGTGGACCTCCAAGATATTGCAGTATTCCCAAACAGTAAAGACATAACCATTTAGGAACATGTCTTATGCGACTTTGAAAATGAACCAACATTAGCATAACAAACAAGCAAGCGTCATTCTGAGGATCAAGAAGGTGGGATTGGCTCAGAATAAGTAAAGATAAGACCAAATTCGTAGTGCCTCTAGGGTGGGTAAATGTGTTTAATTCCAACTTAATGGCAGCGTGCAGGCACAGTGTTGTATTTTGCTAACAAATCAACAGCTTAGAAGATGTTATACCTAATGCAATAAGCTAAGTACAATAATGCATAAAGCGAACTTAGATATGAAACTTTGGGTTCCACAACCTTTTTAAGGGTCTCATTTGCATCTAGCGTATGGATGGTCATTTGCATCACTTAGACGAGTATACCAAATCTTCCCGGATTTTTTTATCCCATAAAGTGAAAGCCACATTCTAGTTGAAAGGGTGTTATGTGGTCTAGAATTATTTGAACATGTCCATGTAATTCTTCAAGAACTTACATGTAAATCTCCATATCAAGATCCCACTGAGATACATTATAACTACATTCATAATCTCCAATCAATCACAGGGCATTTATAAGACGTCTTGCGCTATAAGGCATGCATTATTTCGTATCATTTCATTACGCTTCCTTTCCCACTTGTAACACAACAAGGTTACCTTGGATAGTGTAGGAAAACACACTTAATAAGGAATCTAATTCAACTTGGATTGTAATTTGACCAATCAGTTCTACGTTGTCACTACAACGGAACAGGGTTCGATATCATCGCTTTTGGATTTATGTCAGTAGCTACCATATAAGTGATACATCATTAATCATAATCTCATTCCAATTCGGTACCTCACCCAAACTAGTATAAAACCAAGAACTTCAGGTCTTAAGATAATCTAGATTAATCTCATGAGATGGAATGGTCGAGACAGCGATCGAGCAAGGATTCATTTGTGTCATATTCTTCCTCTTTGGGGAAGTGAATCCTATGAACAGAGTGATCTGTCACACTTTTAGTTAAGGACAGATGATTGGCTAGCCATTAGTCTACCATGCCGTCCATATTGGGGTGACACGCCCATCAAGGACAACAATCTGTCATTCAAGGACGGCACATCCATTCTTCAATGTTAACTCGACGTCTATTAGGTACACATGTCCTTGCAGACATGTTTGCAGCTAGTATATATGTGACAACCCGTCCCTAATTTTATGATTTTATTCATTTTTAAATAGTGAATTGACGAAAATGCCCTTAGAGGCGAGGATGTTGACTTTCGTTGACCAGTGTATTGTGAGACGTATGAAACATTCTTTTAGCGTATCCTCGTAGTACTCATCACTATGATATAGATTTTATGTACTTACGAATGTGAAGGGCGATTTGGTAATTTCAATTGGGAGATATTTTGTGACTTGTTTTATGAGCCACATGGGGCCCACACCCCATACTCCTCCTCTTTCGTATCTCCCATTTTCCCGGCTCTTCATTCATTTGTCACTCACTCTCTTTACTCACCCAACCTCTTGCTGACACCTCACCTCAATACTCAACTTTCTCTCTTCATTCATCTTTCAAAACACGTTTCCTACATGTGACAAGCACATGCCTACAATGTACCTTGAAGTGGAGGCATTTGTAGACATGTAAATTTCGTTGCATACAAATGTTGGATAACAAAACTCCATGTGGCATATGATTCATCACAAATGGACAAGTCATCAATGACATGTGGCATAAATCAAGCAAAGGAAATCTAAAATCTTCTAAAAATCGGCACAAGGGAGAGAACTCCCTTAAATTCGGCAAAAGGGTCTAGATTGGTCCTAAAACCGGAAAGAAAGTTAAGGCATCTTCATAAAATAAGCAAGAATTGAAGATTACTCACAAAATAAGCAACAAGGCTTCATAATTTCGGCCAAGGGAGTAAAGTGGCTGAAATTAAGACACAAAACATGCCTAAATTCTCCCATGGATGAATTAGGACATAAATCAAAGTCAAATCCACCCAAAGGCAAGCCTTGAGAAGCCTATAAATACAAGGTCTTCCCACAAGCATAAAGGTCGAAAAATCTCTACACAGAAGAACCTCTGCCAAACCTTTGAAGACTAATACGCTGCCAAAGCTCTCTTCGAAGAACATTCAACCAAAGCCAAAGCTTTCTCGACCAAAGCCAAAGCACTTCCTTGAGGAATCAACAAGCACTAGCGCCGATTCCTTCAAGACTTTGTTGCAAGCTTATAAACTTGTAGCAACAATCGTTTCAAGATCAAGTCACCAAGACCTTTGAAGCAACGAAATCCTACATCAAACACTACCCTTGATGCAACCTAGAGGTGAAGATCATCCACGTGTTGTTTTCAAGATCAAAACTTGAAGAAATCGTTCAATCGTTCATCTGAGATCCAGTCATTACGACCCTTGGACAAAAATCAACCATCTACATCATATTTGAAGATTGAATCAAAGGAAAAGTTGTAAACAGAGATTGTAACCTACAAATTCAAATCAATACAAATCTACTTTATACACGTGTTATCATTTCATTCGATACAGAATTTTCGTGTTTATAGCCATTCTCAGTAAAACTCAGCAAAGACGGCTTTTCTAGTAGTTGACAAAGTGCTATTCCAAGTCATAACTCCATTACGGATGGGATCGCCAAGAAGCTCAAACGAAGCTAGTGGATTGTCACAAACATGGTGTGAATGATTCAAGATAAGAATCCTCGATGTACACACCTTCTTCTTCATATTTGGTCGACCAAAATCTGTCACCTCCCAAGATACTTCAGAAGACCATGACCTGATATGCATCGAGTTGTCTTTCGTAGGAAGAACAAGCACCTTAGGGCTAGTCAACGGCACACAAAGCTTCAACGTCGTTCCCTTATCTTGCGAAGCGCCTTCCTTCATAAGAAAGGTGATGGTTTTGCTCTTAAAGCACTTGAAAAATACCATGGCTGCAACAAAATAAAAAAGACAACATAAGCACAAGGTGGGGTGGCAAGAAAGAAAAAAAAAATTCCTTCACTAAAGCAAAAGACATGCAAGACAAACCTCATGAGCGTTAAAAGATAACGATGACAAAGACACAACAACGAAAAGAAATCAGCCACAAGGCTTGAGCAGCACAGCAAAGATGGTAGCTATAAGACGATCCTTCAAAGCACGCTACAGTAGCAAAGAAAACTAAAATGCTACGCAACCCTACAGCAATTACGCAAGTAGTTTCTTGCACTATACAGAAATGTCAGCACCGAGGGAAAACTATGACTAAAAGGCATTACACAGCGTAACCCCGCTGCAGTCTTTTGCACAACACCACACAGTAAAAAGTGACGTACTGCAACAAACTCCAAACAGCAAAATTCACGGCACCAAGCAGTAATTGCACACGGCACAGCAGCAAGCACAATGGCAGTGCACAACAAGGGTGGTTGTGTGACAAGAAACACACACGCAATTGTCCTATAAATAAGGGTCAATTGCTTCCTAAAGCTATAGGGAGAATACATACCAAATAGCAAAAGGAAAATCAAAAGAAGGAAGTACATTCCAACCAAAAGAAGGAAGCAAATTCCAAGCAAAAGTGGCAAGGTAATTTTGGCCACAAGGCAAAAAAGCATGTTGTTTTTGCAACAAAAATCAGCAAAGAATAGAAAAGGAAACAAAGAAATAAGGAAAGGGCTTCAAAATTTCCAAACATCAAAGGAAATTGCCCCCTTGCCGAAATTAAAAGAGGAAATCCCTCCAAAGCAAGGACAAGTCTTCAAGTTTCCCAAACCAAAAAGGAAAATACCCTTTTTGCCGTGGAAAAGAAAAAAGGAAAGGAAAAAAAATGCAAATCCTACTTACCCAAGGACAAGCATTAAATCTTTCCAAAATCTTGAAGGAAATCACCAAGGCTTTCCAAAACCTTGAAGGAAATCACCAAAGTTTTTCAAAACCTTGAAGGAAATCACCCTCATTACCAAAATTGAAGGAGGTTCCTACTTAAGGAAGGAAAAGCATTTTTCCTATACCCACAAGGAAAAAATTCAAATCCCACAATAAGCATGTGTTGATTTGTCCATTTTCAAAAAAGAAATCATTATCTTTCATGATTAAGTCTCTACGGCCCTTGAAGAAAATTTTCATTTTCTTTCAAGATCAAGCCTCTACGACCCTTGACGAAATTCATCATCTCAATTCAAGAAATACGCCTCAGCGGCCCTTGAAGAAATGTTTCATTCAAGAAATACGTCTTAGCTGCCCTTGAAGAAATGTTTCGTTCAAGAAATACGCCTCTACGGCCCTTGAAGAAGCAAACTAATTCAAGATCAAGTCTCAACGACCCTTGAGTTAGAACATTCACATTGCAGGACTTGAAAACATGTTTCCTAAATGTGACAAACACATGCCTGCAACGCGCCTTGAAGTGGGAGCATTTGTAAACATGTAAATTTCGTTGCATACAAATGATGCATCACAAAGCTCCACATGGCATATGACTCATCACAAATGGACAAGTCATCAATGACATGTGGCACAAATCAAGCAAAGGAAGCTCAAAACTTCCCCAAAATTCGGCAAAAAGGGGGAAATATCCCTTAAAATCGGCAAGGGTCCAAATTGCTCCCAAAACTGGTAAGAAAGCCCAAGGTATCTTCACAAAACAAGGAAGAATTGAAGATTGCTCACAAAATAGGCAACAAGTCCTATAGATTTCGACCAAGCAAGGGAAATTGGCTGAAATCAAGACACAAAACATGCCTAAATTCTTCCACGGACAAATCAAGACACAAATCACGGCAAAATCCATCCAAAGGCATGGAATTGGAAGTCTATAAATACAAGGTCCTAGGACAAACAAAAGTTCGACAATTTCTACATTCAAGGATCAAAATTCTCACAAAAGGAGAACCTTTGCCAAATCTTTGAAGACAAATGCGCTGCCAAAGCTTTCTTCGAAGAACGTACAACCAATGCCGAAGCTTTCTTTCTACCAAAGCCGAAGCATTCCCTTGAAGAATCAACAAGCACTTGTGCCAATTCCTTCAAGACTTTGTAGCAAGCTTAAAACTTGTAACAATGTTCAATTCAAGATCAAGTCGCCAAGACCCTTCAATCAACAAAATCCTACATCAACACTACCTTTGCCGCAATTTTGAGGTGAAGACCATCCAAGCGTTGTTTCAAGCTCGAAACTTGAAGCAATCGTTCAATCGTTTGTCCGAGATCAAGTCATTGCGACCCTTTGATCAACAACCTACACATCTACGTCAAATTTGAAGACTGAATCAGAGGAAAGTTGTAAACAGAGATTGTAACCCTACAAATTCATCAATATAAATCTACTTTGTAGATGTGTTCTCGTTTCATTCGTTACAAAATTTTCGTGTTTACAGTCACATTACTCATACCTAATGCCTTCATTTATACTAATCACGATGGGCTTTCTTGCCTTACAAGTAATACAAAGCCTAAGAATTTTGATCTTCAAATCCTTTTGGAGTTACTACTCCAAGTTTATACAATCACACAAGTTATAAAATATTATTCACCACAAGTGCAAGATTAAAGCAAATGAACATCAGGTTTAGATAGAAAAACTCGGAATACAATACTATTTTGTAAACAACATTTGTGTACCACATGATGTGCCAAGTGATGTGTACATAGCACGTCAATTAGTTAATTTATCTCATTGGATGTTAGTTCTACATATCATTTGCCACATCATGTGTTACACAGATATGATACAAAAATGCAATCTCCGTAACATTACTCCTACATAAATTCAGTTAGTCCTCTACGCAAGGTGCCTATTACCTTTAATCATATACTAGTTGTTATGGTATTAGCTTTGGAACTTAATCTTCAAGTTCAATTTTATGACGCTAATTAAGAGAAAATAGAATTTGATTGGAAAATAAGAATCCCTCCAGTGTCTTTACCTCTAATTGCACAAATGATTCTTGAACTCGATCATATGTCGTTATTTACAATGGCTAGGTTGGCAATTATGCTGCCGATTAACTTGAAAGAATTAAAGAAGCTACTGTCATTGAGTGCCCGGGTAAAGTCATCAATATCCTCTACGGTGTTGTACAAGTGAGGACTCGCCTGTGCACTCGCACAGTCTCCTAAATGCCGATGAAGGGGTTGAGCTTGAGCACAGTGGTGACCTGATCGGATAGCCACTCCGTGCTGGAATTACATAAGTTAGCACCAGCTGCTATATTAAAGCTCACTTGTATTGTACAGTGGAGGAAATAAAATGCTGTTTGTTCTGATACCTGTTGGTCAAGAAAAGTAGCTAGATCAGTAGGGTGTATGTTCCTCTACGTTGAAAGAACAAAGAGCTTCCCGAAAGACGTGCCCTGAGGGGGCTGGACCATAAATACGAACATTGGGGACAGATTGAAGGCTCTCGTATAGATATTTAGCAAGAAACGTACGTGAAAAAGAAGTGCAAACAAGAGCATTTTAGTGTATAAGCATTACATAAACATTTGATTTGGCTCCAATAGAAACCAACGCACCTCATAACCATATCTACCGAAAAACAAAGCCAAATGTAGAGCGCAGATAGAATAATTGTAGGCAGTTGCACATAGCCATTGCGCTCTGGATATAGATATACAAACCAACATAACACTCAAGAGACAGCCTTTAGAAAATAAAAATACCTGAGGCCTGGCAGACAAGATATCACTCTTTCCATATAAGAAACCGACGCCTGTAGGCCCACACATCTGAAGCATGTTCACTCTTTACTTCATGTACTTGCCCATAAGGTTTTAGTACATAAGGCAGAATCCTAAGCTCCTAACCTTGCGAGAAGAAGCAACAAGAAAGTCCGCGTTCAGATTCTGGACTATTGGCTGCGTTTGTTAGACCTCTTCAACTAGGACTGGCTGGATAGGGCTACTGTCTCATGTTTAAATGAGACTAGCCAGGACTTGTCTACCAGAGCCATCACTAAAACAGTACTAGTAACCCCGTGTTTCAGCCTGCCATTGCTACATAAGGGCACCAAACACCGGATTCTTATTAAATAGTATTATCCGGTGGTAGCGGCGAGGCAGCTTGCATCTCAAGGGGTGGTGGTAGTTGACGTCCAGGGATGAGAAGAGGGGAAGGGCAGCAACATCAAAGCTCCACAAGTTGGGTCTGCCACCGGTTATCATCAATTCCTTGGCCAAGTTCGTCCACGCCACGTTTGGGAGCCTTGATATTTTGGTAAGGCCAGGTAATTCAGCTTTTACCCCTCAAAGTTATCCGAAACACACAAAGGTTAAAATCAACACCCCACCTCGCTGCCCTTTATTGGGTACGAATGTCTCTTTGTTAAGTTGATGCGGCCTCACTATTTTAGAGATAGTTTGACATTGCCTCGCTGTTTTAGCAATGGTTTTATGCGTGCATTTGGTGCCAGATTTATCATCTTTTATGGCAGATTTGTATCGGTCGATTTTAGTTCTCATGGTACCCGTGTAAGAAATTGATCACCGAAAAACATCTTTTAGTTCTCATGATTTGTATCGGTCGCTTTTAGTTCTCATGGCAGATTTATCATCTTTTATGGCAGATTTGTATCGAGCAATAAGAAATTGATCACCGAAAAACATGTACCCATCTGACACTTTCCCGTAACTCAGACCTTGTCTTTTCCTAGTAACAAGATCATGATTTGTCGAGTTTCTTTGAAACAAAATTAGCAGTTGATAGTCTGAACCGTTGCGGCATTTCCTTGATGTAAGATTTTAACTGCCAAATGCATTGCTAAATCACCAGTCCCCCATTATTAGCAAAATGCATCGCTAAATTCTGGAAGGTGAGATCTCTAAAATCCCAGATGCATAACCTCATAAAGATACTAAACAATGTATCTGCATCGAGTTTCTCCGATGTAACGTACAGAAAAAGCGTTCAAGGAAATAAATCCTGAATATCAACGATATCAGCAAGGACACCAGCTGCTGTAGTATCATTGCCGGCTCCAGCTCCTTGAATCACCAGCGGTTGGTCTTTATAGCATCGACTGTAAACCTCCAACTGCAATTGCATAAACAGTTAAGAATTGCCAAACTTCATCTGTGCTATTAACGAAATGATCAATATACGCAAATTACTTTTAAGTAACTTTGATTTGCTGTCCAATTCCAATATATGCTAACTATTTGTCTTGGAACTTTGATCGTCAATTCAAGATTCGTTCCATAAATGGTCAAACTTCTCTATTCTATTGACCATTTCGTAGTGAAATCTATAATTTTGTCTCCCTCCTTATGTCTCCCAGGAACAAGTTGACAAAGAAATTTGACACATGATCTTGCTTTCCCGAATAATCTCATCCATGAAAACTCTAATACAAGACCTGAGGTGCAATTAATGAATTGCACGGTGTAAGGTTTATATCGCATGTCCACTTTTATTTTCGTTTGTGCATTATCGAAAATATCTTTATTTAACTGTCAAAAGTAAATTTGTAAAGAAATGGGCTTACCACATTGTCACTTCCTCTCAGCCTTCCTAAAGCAGAATCCTTGGGAAGCTCTTGAATGCCAACTTCACAACTACCAAATGCTGGGATCAGTTAGTATCACACCATCTTTGTAAAGAAATGAGTTAGTATATGATATGCAAAATCACGTGTAAAGTAGTAGAATGAGAGGATGTAACTCAAAATTCATAAAATTTTTACGGTACTGCATTCAAAAGATTGGTTATCATGATCATGACCATAAAGAACAACAGAAATATACATATAATGCCCGCTTTCCACTTTGAAGGATCAAGAAGTCCTAAAGAGCTTTGAGAAGATGCATAAAGCCTCCTTTTAACATTTTCTGTTTCCTACCTTACTTTTTGTGTTGATCGTTTTAATATTCTCAGATGGAGTATGAGAATATAAAGAAGTTTGACTAGATGAAAGAGGATGAACAACTGCCTCTAAGCCATCTGTAAAGATGAATAAACAACTTGAAGTACATTTGTAGTGTATTCTTGACAAAGATGTGTTTATTACCCTGATCTACAACATCTTATTCCTGAGGGTAACCCGGCTTGGGCCAATGCCAACTGCTAGACAGACTACGTTGGCAAGCAACCAACCATGGGTCCACCAAGAAAGTTTGGGGTGGTCAGTTATGGTGAGATGCAACTTTTTTTTTTCTTTTTTTTTTTTTTCCTTTTTTGTTAAAATAAGGATACAAAATTACCAAAGTAAAAAGTTCTATACGTTGGCTTGCTTTCATCCATAAGCATTTATGTTCCCAATTCAGAACAAAATTGGAAAATCACCAAAAATACATTTGAACGCATTTATACATACGCACCACCTACCAATCTAGGTTTCATAAAATTGGTTCCAATGAATATTTCTCTCACCTGGATTCACACTGGACCCTCTTCTCTCTCCACGGAATACCAACAATACCATTATGGGGTGACTGTAAAATGAAGACACCGTCCTCAACAAGCGCCTTCATATTTTAACACAACTTACCAACCTAATTTGGAAGTCTAACAGAGTCTTTGTGACCTAACGAAAAAAAAATAGGTGCTTCATAATCCAAACCATCCATTAACTGAAAAACCAATGCAAACATGCATACACGCTCGAGAAAGTGCTTCTTTTAGCATATCGCATTTTGAACATAAATGTAGAAAAGAGTACCTTGAGTCCTCAATCACACAGACGTAACGTAGCACCTTCCCATCCAAAGAAGCCTTAGAGACTCTCTCTTGGATATTTTTATCGAGCAATAATAGCCCACTTCCCAGAAAGTCTTCAATAGACATTACACTAGGTGCCATTTCTTCAGGATACAAACTCTCAATCTAAACAATGAAATAGCGATCATAAAAGTAATAAAATATAAGTTCACAACATGAACATAGGGACAAGTGTGATAAATCATATATATATATATGACAAAAGCAGTAGATAGTACCAACCTTAATGTCATCCAAGTTAATGCGCTGACCAAGAAGCCTAGCTAGTATCAAAGCCTGTGTAAGATGGTATTAGAAATTTATGAGGTGTTGCTAGAGCTTCAACATCAAATCATTTATATTTTCATCATATCGTTTGAGTTTTCTTTCATATTATGGCATTGTTGTTTGAACTTTCAGCTGATTAAAGTAAATTTAAACACACACAAAAAACCATGTCCACACCTTTCTTGCAACATCCATCCCACTAAGGTCATCGCGTGGATCTGCAATTACGATATAGAGTCAAAAGTGACCACACTGACAAATGCTCCCGAAGCTCAAGACATACTTCTTAGTCCTACAGTCCTACTTATATACAGTGGGAAATAATAACTCAATAAATAAAAAGGATAATATAAACTTCGGATGATCAATCCGTGATTTACTACAAGGTTAAAAACATTCAAAACCTGGTTCAGTGTAACCCAGGTTTTTAGCAGAACGAACAACTTGACTTAGTAGCTTTCCACCTTCAAGCTCACTCATTACATACCCCAATGTCCCTATCACATGTACACAAGACGAAACATATATCAGTACAAATACTCGGATACATGCAGGTGGCTTATGTTAAAAATGCAAGAAAGCCAAGGGAAAACTTTGGTACCACTCAAACTCCCGATAATGCGGTGGACAGGATCTCCAGATGACAGTATGCGATTTAAGGATGCTATGACAGGGAGGCCAGCACCAACCTACCAAATCTAAAATCAATTCAGGGGAAATTGCAAGAAAATGTACGTATATAGAGAGAAAGCACAGTAAAATTAGAGTAAACAGTCAACACTACCAGTTATTAGAGTTTTATTCCACTTGAGCAAGTCATATGAATTACACATGTATGTATCATGCTGGACAGATGGTGTGTGCAAATGAACAAATGGGTGTCTATGACAGTAATTAGCTGCTACAGAGGATGCAGAGGGTGACAACAACAACGAAATAAAAATGATGCAGGAGGAGGAAGAAAAGTAAAAAATGTGGGGCTTCGGGTAGTTTTCAATATAAAATCTTCTTTACATTTTCAGTTACGTACTATTGTTGCTCCTTTGAGCTACAGAACTGATCTAACTATAGTATTTCTTTTGTTAATTTGCATGAAATGGTTTTAAAAAAAACTATGGAATGAAGAGGCGACTGACTGTAATTTTCATAAGAAGTCAACAATAAGTTGGGGAAAATCGTGGATATGTTATGAGTAAACAAAAATTCTGAGGTTCAAATATCAATTGTGTTAAGAATCAGATTATAAGTCAAAATGATAGTAGACCATATAGATGAACAAGACTAAGCATTTCATCTCTAAACACACTCTACTTTTCATGTCCTGGTCATAATGCACAGCACACATCAATAACTGGAGCAAGAAGTGAACTTACAGTTGACTCATGACGAATGTGACGTGGGTGAGAAACTAATTTGTCATAGTCCTCCTGTAGGTGAAAAATGCATAATGCATCATTGGGAGGTGTGGAAGTTAAACTACCAGAAATCAGTGATATACAAGTAAAATGAACAAGAAAATAGCAGAACGAAGCCCATTTGCCTCGTATTTACAGAATGAACATTTGCATTGATTGCCGTAAGAGTAAAATTTGTCACTATCAATATTTTCTTGGTATTAGAACATTATTGAAAAAGTTTAGTACCATTGTTGAAGTAAGAGGCTTCTTATTTGCCATGACAATGCAACAATCCAAATCCACCGCTTGGGTTAGTAAAGGAATAGTATCAGAACTGGCAGAGCAATCGACAAGTGCCAAACCTTTGCAAAACGAAAACAAAACAAAAATTTCAAACAAATGACGTTGAAATCGTTCATTTTGGTGAAAAGATTGCAAAAGATCATCACACACGCCACGAACCTGTTGATTTACCCAAGAATGCAGCAACATCTACAATCTTTTTGGTTGATTCCGAATTCGCAAATACCTGGAACTCACCTTTACAAAACAACAAATACAAAGAATACGAAACAAACACCAGCTAAAACAAAAGATCGAAAACCCAATTAATCATCTCATAATTTCACGGGGAAGTGAAGTTACCATAACCACTGAGCGTGGAGAGAGAAGCGCCATTCGACTTGGCCCGGCAAACTTCCAATAAAAAGTCATCAGGCAGCTCCATGGTGAAAGCGTCGGATGCAACGAGTAAGGATTTACTGTCGCTTACTCCCACTACTCTCAGGTGGATTCCCTGCCCCGTGCCCGCCCACATCAAGATTATCCCATCAATACCGCACATCAACAACAACAACAACCAGAGGCATTGAATTTGGAAGAATGATTGGGAAATGGAATGGAAGCAGTACCTGTTTGGCGTGAAGTGATCGGCAGGAGACAATGTGCTGGAGCAGCTGACGCCCAACGCCGCCGCAACCCATCAGAATCAGAGAGATGTTCTTGCTCATTGTTTTGTTTCTTTCTCCCAATGTTTGCTGTCCTGCTCCAATTCTACTTCTGCCCTTCCGGGTTTTGGTTTGATTGCGGCTCCTGGGTTTCGGAGTTGTTTCTAGTTTCTCTGTTTACTGTTCGGGAAATTTTATTTCCGCCGTTTAACCTAATTTAAACTTTAAATGTGAAACGTATTTAGTATCTTAATGTATAATATAAACTATTTATTAATAGAACCATAATTCCCAACCAAAAATCCTATAAAATTATCTTTTTAAGACTCTAATCAAAATTGAACAAAAACAAAAGATATGGACAATGATGTAATTTTACGGATAGATGATGTTTTTGAAGTTTTGAATCCTTCAACAAAGATATGAATCGATTTATGTAAGAGTTGACTTATTAGTTGATGTGAGAACAAATTTAATTAACCCGGAATTCACTATGTAATTGTAGCATGTAATTAGGAGTATAATTTCCAACTGTAATTAGTGTAGGATTCTTTCCACAACTCAATATAAGGAATAATAGAAACCTATATATATTGTAATATTTTTCACACATCAATACAAGACGTCATAATTATACATGGTATCACTCGTCTAGGTTTTTATTAGGTACTAGGGTTCCTCCCCTTCCCTTCTCTTGTTGTCCCAAACATAAAAAAAATATTTGCAAACAAAATAAATAAATAAAAATAAATAAAACTTCAGCTTGTCATTCATATTTCTCCTCTCATGGCATCATCTTCTTATTCTCTTCCTGGTCAAACACTGCAAACTTCTTTAAGCTTTCTATCACCAACTATATTGTTTGGGTTTGTCAACTCAAAGTTTTTCTCATTGGTCATGACCTCTGGAAATACATCGACAGTTCATCTCCCTCTCCCCCACCCATCATTGCCAATCCTAAATACATTGAAGTCGACCTTCTCTTTCCTCCCAAAAGTCCCAATCATGATTATCTTCGTTGGTATCAACAAGACAAACTAGTACTTAGCTATTTCATGAGTACTATGGATGTAAATTTCCGCCATCTTCTCTTTTGACGAAAATGCACCTGCAAAATAATAACATCTAAGATTAAGACCAAAAGCCTCATGCGCCCACAATGAATTTTAGGGGGGGGCGGATAATGTGTTTAGGAGTTTGTGGGTAGCAAATGGCTTAGCGTTTTAGTGGGATAATAGGTCTATTTATAGGGGAGTGGCCGGCCCTATTTGGAGAAAAGTGGCAAGCCATATATGGTGTAATTGGAGAATAATTGCAAGATATTATGTGAGATAATATCTTGCAATTAACAAGGCAATTAATCCTAAATTAAATAGGAAAATTGGGAGTTACCTTTTGAATAAGAATTTGATGAGGAGTGATGAGAGGGATTTGAATAAATATCATTTTGATCACCTTTGATTCTTCCTTGATTAAGCCGTTATTGTCTGTTGCATGCGTGTGGGAATCCCGATGTGCCTTGAGGATAATTTTGCCTTTTTTAACCAAAAGTCCATGTGTTGCCTTCATAATTTTCTTGATCATTTTTTGCTCCACAAGTACAACCTCTGAATCTTTGCATTATCTCACTATTGGTTGTGCTACATCCTATACATTTTTCTCAAACCTCTATTGCAAATGTAGCCACTGTGCGTTTGGATTTGTCCAAAGGCTCCAAGACCGCGGATATCTACATCCAAGAAGCCAAATTTATTGTTGATCAACTTGCTGAAATTAGTGAACCTATTTCTAATAAAGATCTTGTTATGTGTACTATTTGTGGACTTGGCCCTGATTACCAGATATTTATCACCACCTTGATCAATGGTCATTTTTCTTCCTCGAGTTACGTTCCAAACCTTTGACCAACAAAATCCCAAAAATAATTATGGCGTTCATAAAGGACAAGCCCTTCTCATGGTGAATCCCCTATCATATACGAATTCTCAGCCTAATAGTGGTCATGGCAACTCTAGCTGTGGTGGTGGAGGCAGGCATGAAGGCTGGTGTGGTTCATGGGATTAGCAAAGGTCGGGTAGTAGATGTCACTGACCGGACTTCAATCTAGAATTTGATTGGCCTGACCCGCCGCACTGGGCAAACTTGGATCTAGGTGAGCTCCTTTCTTATTCAATAAAAAAGAAAGCTTTGCATGGATACCCCAAGGCGCTTCGTCCACTTTTCGCGATTTTTAACAACAATGAAAGACTAACTTCAAGAGAGATCGTAGGTCTTAGACTAACTTCAATCGACAGTAGTAAGCCTATGTGGCCCAGCTCAACAACATCTATCAATAGCTATTGCATGCACAACCGCCACAGTACTTCAACATGGGTTTAGCCAAGAATTATCCCTAAAATGCCTAGCCCACTTTCTTGCCTCTGCAGCCCTGTAGTCCAGCCAACTCCCAGGCCTAATGCATTTCTCAGCCCACTACAGCAACCTTCATCCTTAGCCCAGCTTGGTACTACGACTGTAACATCTCTCAAGATACCCAACAAACATGTCCACATCATTACAATGGGATTGACCAGGCCCCACCCTTCGCTAGAGCCCAATTTACCTAGCAACTGGAACTTGTTTGGTATCTTGACACCGGTGATACCTACCACATGATGGGTCAATCATCTTGTTCCTCATATGCATCCATATGTCGGTCCTTCTAATGTCTACTTGGGTAATGGTGATGCTAGGAACATTACCCATACCGGTACCATTCCTCTTTCTTTTGGTTCTAATTTTACTCTTCGAAATACCTTTTTTCTTCCTGACCTTCCTAAAAAATCCTTTCTATGTTGCTCGTTTCACCCAAGACAATTCAACATTCTTGGTCTTTGTTCCCAATTTTTATCAAATATATAACATACTTACCTGCGTGTTGTTGTTTCAAGGCCTCTGCAAAGATAAGTTTTATTCATTGTCTCTCTCTTCCACATCTTTGTTGTCCCTCAAGCCTATACCGCCGTCTTTTCCACCACCTGGCACCAACATCTTGGTCTTCCATCGTCATCAGTCATGTCACATCTTTGTTCTAGTTTACGTCCTACTATCAAAGTTGATAAATCTTTTTGTACCGATTGTGCCCTTAGCAAGTCTACCCAATTATTCTTTTTATAATAGTAACAATAATAGGGAATTGTTATTAGCACTCCAAAAATCTCATTCTACACTCCTCACAAGTATATTTTTCTTTCTAATAATAAAAGGTTTGGAGTGCCAAATGAGATTTTTGGAGTACTAATAATAATAATAATAATAATAATAATAATATTTGTGGTTCTTCCTTTTATATATATATATAATTCATTATGATGTGTAGATGTCTCCAGTTCCTTCTGTTAGTTTTCATTACTATGTACTCTATAATGACGATTTTTCCTGTTATTCCTGGATTTATCCTATGAAACGAAAATCTGAGGTCTTTGATCACTTTAAAACCTTTGTTTCCATGATTCATAACCTGTTTCATGCCACTATTATAGTTCTCCAAGTGATAGTGGTACCGAATATGTCAATCCATCCTTTTCTACCTTTTGTCATGAGCACGACATCTAATAACGGTATTCTTGCCCCCACACTCCATAGCAAAATGGGCTTTCTGAACGAAAATATCACAACATTGCCACCCTTATTCACTCTCTTCTCCACACAGCCGACTTACATCACACCTTGTGGGTTGAAGTGGCTCTTACTGCAGCTCACCTTATTAATCTTCTTCCCACACCTGTTTTAGATTGGACCACTCCTTATCAAGTTCTTTTTGGTCATCTTCCCACTTGTTCCCATCTTCGCATTTTTGGTTATCTTTATTTTCCTCATCTTCAACCGTATGTTGCTCACAAGTTAGAGAGTCGTTCTAAACCCTGTGTCTTTCTAGGTTATACTTCTCATCATAAAGGTTACCGTTCTCTTGATCCCTCCACTGGTCATATCTATGTGTCACGTCTTGTCACTTTCAACAAGTTTCCTTTTCCTTATAATGTTTTGTAGGTCTCACTCTCTTCGGATAATACAAATTCCAATTACACAGGCCACCTTACCCAACTATTATGGAAGCCCATTCCGTTGAGCAGTTGTATTCAGCTGCTTGGAGTTTCAGGGGTGCTGAGTTGCGCGTGAGAGTATTTGAGAAGCATGCCTATTTAATGAGAGCAAATTATCTTTTTTGAGCATAAGTCCACGTGTTCCCTCTATGATTTTTGGAATTATTTTAAGCTCTACAATATATATAGTTCTTGTGTTTTTTAAAACTGCATTCAGCATGGGTGCTTTGTTGGGAGCTATCACTTTTTTGGAAAAACATACATATGAAAACCTTTGCTTCTAGTGTTCAATCAAATTAAAATAAGCATATAGACTTCAAGTTTATTTTTAAGAGAATTAGATTTTCAAGTTAAAGATTAGGAATTGTGCGTGTGTTTTGTTGGTGTTTAAGGGCAAATTGGTAATAAACGTGAATTTTTTTGGGGGGCATAGATTAAAATTGGTGTGGACTTAGATAAATAGTGGTGTTTAAATTAAACAAAAAGGAAAAATTTTGAAATATTATATAAACTTATACACTTCTTTCTATTTGTCATATGAACTCAATTTTTAAGCAAATTTAGGAGAATTAATTACTATTCATATGATCTAATATTCTAGTGGACAGAGTTTTAGGTGTTTACGCATGTGTCTTGAGTTCGAAACTCTCCCATTGCATGAATTATTGTAATAATTTCAAACACTTCCTTAATAATAATAATTTAAAAAATTATGAAATAATCAATTTTTCAAATTCATAAATTTCGTTGTTTTAAAATTCTTTAATAATGATAAACTATGTTTCACATTTTTTTTCTAACATATCAAAAATATTATTTCATTGTCTGACTGTGACATCCCGTCCCAAAATTCTTATTAACGTACGTGTGAAATTACGACATTGCCTCTAGTTCGTTTTGATTACGTTATTGGTTGTTTTGTGTGGTGTGGCATGTGTTGGGCCACACACACACCCACACTGACTTACTCTCCCTCTCCCTCTGTCACTTCTCTCTCTCTCTCTCCCCCTGAGCTCCCTTCCTTCTTTCTTCTTCTTCCTTCGAGTGTACGGACAAACCCAAAACCCTCCAAATCTGTGCAGATCGAGGGAACCAAGTGCACCATCAAGTTCCTGAGACTGAGAGGAGTCCAGTGGTGCCATTTTCAGGTAAGAACCTCGACGTTTTCACGTCGATTTCACAAGGTCCGTTTTGGTCACTGTTCATGCAAGAGTAATTTAATGAGTTTTTGGACATTTGAAGCTTATAGTTGTGTTTGTGAGGTTCCCAGGAGCTTAGGAGTAGCTCGTTGGGCGAATTTGGACGTCAGGATCGTGGGTGGTGGAGTTGGCCGAGTTTTGGAGATTTGGACAGGTATAATCTTGAAATTTTAGGCCTTAAAACTTGTTGGAACTTATTCTACTAGCTTTAAGGTTGATTTTGGTGCAAGAAACGTGAAAAAAGGTGGAAAAACGAGCGAGATATGGCGAGTTGCAGGTTTTCCGGCGACGGCGACGGCGCCGGCGAGGGGGACTGGCTGGAGAAGAAAGGGGAATATTCCGTTGAGTTTAACAGAATATTCCTAACGAACGTGACGGCGTCAGTTTAGGTTTAACGGAATATTCCGTCAGTTCAACGGAATATTCCTGACGGCGTCACTTGACGCCGTCAGTGTGCCTGGCACGTGGCCGCGCGTGGGGGCGCGTGGGTCTGTGCCTGTTTTGGCGCGTGAGGGCGCGTGGGAGGTCCAAAAATTATTTTAAAATTATGGGTGTGATCGTGAGGTTGTGTAGATCACGTTGGTATATTCATTTGTCCATTTTGAGCAATGTATGAGAAGTTATTTTGAACGGACGGTTATGTGCTTTAAAGTTAACGTTTTTATAGTTAATTTGCATATAGGTGACACGTATCCCGAGGACGAGCGTGCACACTCGAGGCAGGGGGGCTACGACCCTTCCACATACCAGTGAGTGGGCTTTTGTTTTCCGTATATACCTATATACATATTATTTTCCCATAAATTAGTATAAATGCTTCGTTTTATGCCATTCTTTTTATCTGATTGATGGTTATGCATGATTAGTGGCATATACGTTTAATTACATATTCATTTATGCATATGTCATGTATATATATGTAATGGTGATGTGGAGGCACAGGTAAGTGTCAAGTAAGCGTTATTTCATATATGCATTCAATGGTGATTAGAGATGCTTAGAGAGCTCATAACCTGCACCCCCGGTGTTAGTGCTCCCGCCCAGAGTAAGGCACAGTCCTTCACGTGTTGTTCACCTCCCGCACCACACGCTCAGCTTGAATCCAAGTTAGGTGCACAGTCTTGTCGTAAAGACCACTATAGGTGGTTCCGACTCGTAGGTGACCCGCGATTATTCGCACAACCTTCACGTGATCGTAGCACTAGAGCGTTCATATGTATTACACCCAGGCCTGTCGTACAAACCACTATAGGTGGTTCCGACTCGTGGGCAGGTTTAGTGATTGAGTTTGAGATTTGAGCTCTAGATTCAGCCGTACAGGTCACTTAGGGGACTCCGGCTGCCAGATTATTATGCTATTGATGTGATTTATACCTGAGCACTTGCATGTTGTTATGAGGTTTTGAGATGGCATACCTGTGAGCATGATTGGCATACCCTTGAGCATGACTTGGCTTATCTATGTGTATGTGTTTATTTTCTGGGAAGTATACAGGTTTTACGGCGAGGGGTTAGAATGTATTTTATGAAATGGTTTTCAAAGAATTTGTTTTTGCCCACTCACGCTTTTGTTTTGCGCCCCTCCAGGTTCTAGTAGCTTAGCGGGTTCGGTGGTTTTCCCAGAGGACGTCCCGGCATTCTGATAGACACTCACCTATGTAGGGTCACCTTCGGGTGCACTATTGTCGTATCGTTTCTTTTGGACTGCTGTAGGCCTTAGGCTCTGAATTCAGCGACTTACTTACACTAGCACATACTTTATCACATTATATTTGCTAGTTTTTTTAAATTATTCGTACTTTTATATTACTGTTTTTAGCTTCCGCACTGTGCAAATGGCTACGTCACTTTCACGTGACAGCCAGCATGCCCTGATCTCGGTTAGGGTGTGTCATTGACCATGTTCAACTTCAAAGGCACTAGGAATTTGAAAATATTTTTTATAGTTCACAATATTTTGTTTTCCGAAAAAGTAATAGACATTAAAGGACGATCTAAAATTTCAACTGATTGGCAAGCACATGTCCAAAATAACACTAAGGACAAATTATGTCCGAAACAGATAACTTTTTTTTGATGAAAAAACTTATTGTAATTAAAGTGAAATGACAAATAGGATTTCAAAAAATTAATATGATAATTTGTTATAAAACAATTTGAAATGGTTCTGTGAACACGAAAGTTCCTTGAAACAAGAAACAAGAATAACGTGTACAAAATAATATTTTTGTGTTTAATGATTTTGGGGTTACGATCTCTCTCAAATTTGGTCCTCTGATTCTATCTTCGTAGGGTGTAGGTTTGTGGATGAGTTGTTGATCCAAAGGGCCGTCGGGGCTTGATCTAAGGATGAACAGTTGATGAACGGATGAACACTTTCTTCAAGGGCCGTCGGGGCTTGATCTTGAATAATGGTTGTGTGGATTTCTTCAAGGTCTTTTGGGCTTGATCTTGAAGGTTGATGGATGAGCGGATCTTCAAGGGCCGTTGGGGCTTAATCTTGAAGAACGATTGGATGTGTGGATTTGTTGAGGTTGTTGATCCAAAGGGCCGTTGGGGCTTGATCTTAGGATGAACGATGAACACTTTCTTCAAGGGCCGTCGGGGCTTGATCTTGAATAATGGTTGTGTGGATTTCTTCAAGGGCTTTTGGGATTGATCTTGAAGGTTGATGGATGAGCGGATCTTCAAGGGCTTTTGGGCTTAATCTTGAAGAACAATTGGATGTGTGAATTTGTTTGTGCTGTTGATCCAAAGGGCCGTTGGGGCTTGATCTTAGGATGAACGGATGATGAATGATGAATGCTTTCTTCAAGGGCCGTTGGGGCTTGATCTTAGGATGAACGATGAACACTTTCTTCAAGGGCCGTCGGGGCTTGATCTTGAATTGGTGGAAGTTCTTCAAGGGCCGTTGGGGCTTGATCTTGAAGGAGGATTTGACGAAGAACGAAGAGTGCTTTCTTGATCCTTCGGGATTTTCTTGAGAGCTTTAGAACTTAAGGCTTCAAGGTTTTGGTGTGTAGAGAAATGTATTTGTGAATTGGTTGATGCTTGATACCTTGATGGAGAAGCCTATTTATAGGCTTTGAGAATGAATCACCACCACAAAATATTTTTTTCCTTTCCAAGCACCATTGCCTAATTTTCCCACTTAATGCAATATTGAAATTGAAGTGGTGTAACTTATGGCCTAATTTCCCACTTAATACCATTTTAAACTTGAAGTGGTGTAACTTATGGCCTAATTTCCCACTTAACACCATTTTAAACTTGAAATGTGTATGCTTTGTCATTGCCCAAATAAGAAAAACTTGCTTTGATCCGTAATGGATTGAAGTGTGCTTGCCTTGTCATTGCCCAACATGAGAAGAAAAACTTGTTTTGATCCTCAATGGATTGAAATGTACTTGCCTTGTCATTGCCCAAAATGAAATCCTTCAAGGGTATTTCTTCCTATTTTGTTGAGTCACACGCCATGTGTACAATTTGTACAACACGTGGCGTATGCCATGTATGCCTTGACACGTCAAAACTTTAATGCATTGGTGAACATTTGTTTTTTTTTTTTTACTGAAATTTCGATGTCTACAAATGCCCCCACTTCAAGGCGAGTCGTAGACATGTGCTTGACACGTGTAGAAGATGCGTTTTGAAGTCCCTTAATGTAGATGTCAACCCAAGGGCCGTCGAGGCTTGATCTTGATTTGGGCTGGAAATTTCTTCAAGGGCCATTGAGGCTTGATCTTGAGTTCGACTGGAAGATTTTCTGGTTTCCTCCAATCGTTGATTTTCCGCAGGCTTACTCTTGAACTGGGTGCAGGATTCTTTTGGTTTCCTCCACTCGTTGATTTTCCTTTGTGCTACTCTTGAACTGGGCAGCAGGATTCTTTTGGTCTCCTCCGAAGGTCTGAGCTTACTCCTTTTTTTCTGTTTCTTTGTTCAATCTCTCCAATTCGTATTGAAGAGGGTTAGAGGATAGCTCAGCATATGCAGTTGTAGCTTGTCTCCACATGCTTCAATGTATCATTTTCACTTGCCTTACTTGCTCCCCTTTGCAGAAGTGGTATTTCCTTATGCAGGTTTAGCATCTTCTCTTGTAGTATTTGTTCCTGATGCAGGAGTTGAATGCAAACCTTACATTTGAATGGACCATCACTTCTTGGTGGCAGCGCAAGTTTGAGTGGAGGTTCCGACATATTGCTTTCTCTGTCCTTGTTTTGGCATGTGAAAACAAGGGCAAAGGAAAAGATAGGGGAAAAGCATGATATGAGATACCTTTGCTTTTGCCCTTGATGATATGAGATACTTTTGCCTTGGTGTCATTTGTTTGCAAGGGCATTCCCGGAGAGGAAGAAAACTGAGCATTTTGAGATGCTTTGCTGGGAGTGTACTCTCGGAGGTGAGGAAGAGTTGGGCATTTTTTTTTTTTTTTTTTGCAGGTCTGCCTTGCCATAAAAGATGAAGGTCGACATATATAGGGATTTCCCAATAGCAAGTGGTGGTACTGTTCTTTTACCCTTGTCGACAAACATTTTGATCCCGCAAATCCGGCTTTTTGAAATAGTGATGACTCTTCGATCTTTGAATACGCCTCTTTGATTTCTGAACGACGCCTCTTCGATTTCTGAACGAGCGCCTCTTTTGACAAAGCTGCACGCGTTTTCTGAAAAGCAGAGAAAGTGCCACCGAACTTCGCGCTTGTCGGCTAAAGATGTGTAGCTGCGATGATGACCTCCACATAATCTTTTGACAAAGTGGCACCCGTGCTCTGAAAAGCCGAGAAAGCGTCGCCAACTTACGCCGGAAAATCTAGCTTTTGAGATTTGCAGAGCGATGTCTCTTCACTTTTGAATAAGCGGCCCTTCGATTTCTGAACCAACGCCTCTTTGATTTCTGAGCAAGCGCCTCTTCGATTTCTGAGCAAACGCCTTTTCCTTTTTATAGAGGTATTGATCACCTCTAAAATGCACACTTTGAAGGTTGCTCATTCCTGAAAATCATCTCCGGCCTTTTGAGTTTTAACTCCATCCACCCATCTCTTTTAACACCTTTGAAAAATGGCTAACCCATCGAACCTTAGCTTAGAATTGAGTCTCAGCAGTGATCCGGTTGCGCCGCGTCAAGGTAATGTATGGTGCCCGTCTTTCTTATCTTCTAATGGTCCTCTTACAGGTGAAGACTCAGTGATGCAGAATGCAACAACAGCTACAATAGTAGCTAGGAACCTCCTCACACCAAAAGATAGTAGGCTGCTTTCAGGACGGTCCGATGAGTTGGCCGTTCAAGAGTCCCTCGCTCTCAGTGTTCAGTGTGCGAGCTCTGTGTCCAACATGGGCCAACGTCTGCTTGCTCGGTCTCGTCAAGTGGAATCATTGATGGCAGAGGATCTTAAGTAGGAGATTAAACAGCTTAAGTACGAGAATAGAAGTTTGCATGTGCTTGCAAATAACTATTCGTCGGGCATGAAGAGGAAGCTTGATGAGATGCAAGAATCTCAAGGTCGAATGCAAAGTGACCGTCAAAGGCTTGCGTATTTCTTCCAGAGGCACCTTTTTCCTGGGTCATCCAGCGTTCCGCCAAGTATTGAGGCCTCGAATGCTCTATCTCCGATGCCTCTTGCTCCGATGCCTTCTGCTCCGATGCCTCCTGCTCTGATGCCTTCTGCTCCGAGAGTGTTGCCACGTAGTGGGGCTTCACGTACACATCCTTTGTGAAAGCTTCATCTTTTTTTTTTTTTTTTTTTTTTTGTACGCACTTGTAATTTCTCGGAGATCAATGAAATGCTTTATTTTATTCAGTGTATTGTGCAAAATACAGATAAAACATATACATCACCAAGATGTGTTATTTCCCTTTTTTTTATTTTATTTTTTTATTTTGATGATGTGACTGTACTTGAAGTTTTGAAGTTTCAAGTTGCCTACGTACCCTTGGTTGAGGAGGGATCAAGTCATGACGTAGTTCAAATGAGTGATGGTTTTGATGATGATTTTGCCGTACACAGTTTATGCTCTTGCGGGTCAGGAGCGTTTGGTGCCGTTTGCAGTTTCAGCTCGTACAGGCAAGGAACGTTTGGTGCCGTTTGCAGTTTCGGCTGGTGCAGGCAAGGAGCGTTTGGTGCGATTTGCAGTTTCAACTCGTGCAGGCAAGGAGCGTTTGGTTGTCACCTTTTAGGCTCGTGCCAACGAGGAGCTTTGGTTGTCGCCTTTTAGGCTGGTGCGAACGAGGAGCTTGGTTGTCACCTTTTAGGCTCGTGCGAACAAGGAGCTTTGGTTGTCGTCTTTTAGGCTCGTGCGAATGAGGAGCTTTGGTTGTCGCCTTTTAGGCTCGTGCGAACGAGGAGCTTGGTTGTCACCTTTTAGGCTCGTGCGAACGAGGAGCTTGGTTGTCACCTTTTAGGCTCGTGCGAACGAGGAGCTTTGGTTGTCGCCTTTTAGGCTCGTGCGAACGAGGAGCTTTGGTTGTTGTTGTGGATTTGTCAAATGATCTTAGAGAAGCATTCCTTGCAATCTTTATAGCAAGGAGTCTTGACTGAGTGATTGAAGAAGTCTTTGGGGAAGAAATCGCGCATCGTGATGGCAATGGACGATCTTTGTGTCATAACTTCATCATCCTCAACACTTTCATGTAGCTTTGAAGGTTGACGATAGCTGCTTTGCCCCCTTTCCGATTGGTGAACTTGTGGAGGAGACCTATGTTTCTTGTGCATTTTCTTTGGAGTAACATAAGTCCATCCTTCAACTTCACTTGACTTGACTGACATGGTTTTGGAGCATGCCCCCAGCGGTTGAGGTGAAGATTTTGAGTTCAAAGAGCAAGAAGTGACGGTGGTATAGTTTGACTTCACCACATCATTAAGATCTAGCTCGATGATCCTTTTCTGAGCCAACTTCATGATGAGATCTTTTAGCACAAAGCACTTTTCCGTCGGATGACTAATGAAGCGGTGGAATTTACAGTACCTTGGACTGTCAGTACGGTTCATATCTTCTGGCCGTCTGCACTCAGGTAGGTCGATCACCTTTTTGTCAAGCAAGTCTTTCAACATGGCAACCACGTCAGAGTCGGGGAATGGATAAGTCTTCTCCTCAAGCTCCTTCAAAGTGCGTCTACGTATCTCTTGATCACGAAAAGCTTCGGTTTGAATCACCTTGCCTCGTGTATGGATTTTGACTCTAGTTGTGTTGACCGTCATTGCTTCCTTGGTGGGTTTCCACGTAGGCTTATCCACCTTTGGCCCCAAAACTTTGTCATTCTTGTAGTCGGCGATCTGTTCTTTCTTCCCATGACGGGTGATGCTTAACTCCATATCATGGGCGCGGGTGGCTAACTCCTCAAATGTCCGTGGTTTGATGCCTTGAAGGATGTAGTGTAGTCCCCACTGCATGCCTTGAACGCACATCTCAATGGCAGAGGTTTCAAAAAGCCGATCTTTGTAATCCAGACTTAAAGAACGCCATCTATTTATGTAGTCGATGACAGGTTCATCATTCCACTGTTTCGTACTGGTTAGCTCTAGCATGCTCATAGTACGACGAGTGCTGTAGAAACGGTTGAGGAATTCCCTTTCTAGCTGGTCCCAACTGTTGATAGACTCAGGTTCGAGGTCAGTGTACCAGTCAAAAGCGTTACTTTTCAGCGAACGAATGAACTGTTTGACAAGGTAGTCCCCATCTATCCCAGCATTGTTGCAAGTTTCAATGAAATGGGCGACATGTTGTTTTGGGTTGCCTTTTCCATCGAACTGCATGAATTTTGGGGGCTGATAACCTCTTGGCATCTTCAAAGCATCAATCTTCTTGGAGTAAGGCTTTGAGTACAGTACAGACTCATGTGAGCTTCCTTCGTACTGTGTCTTGATAGTGCTTGCAATCATCTCCTGTAGTTGCTGGATAGAGAGAGATCCCATGAAAGCCGTTGCTTGGTCTAGCTTCAGCTTCTCTTCGACTTTCTCCATTGGAGGCTCTTCTTCTTCGTCGACTTCTTTATTTAATAGGTCAACATTTGGGTCGACTTTCACGTCGGGCAGCGCATCTAGTTGGTTGACAAGTGCGGCAATCTGCAAGTCCTTCTCTTCCACAGTCCGTGTGAGCTTTGCGATTGCTTCATTCATCTGAGCTAGCTGCTCCTCAATTGAAGTTGCTCCAGTGGTCATGACTTGCATGGTTGTACTGCCACTCGAATCAGCGTCGGAGAGTAGGGACTCTGAGTATTTCCTCGGGCTTTCTCCCCTTGATGCCCTTAGCGAGGCTAGGGTGATCACAGGCTCGTACCTCAGGTGCTCTTGTTCATTTGACAGAGTTAATGCAGGGGCGGAAGCCGCGGTAAAAAGAGCTCTTGCTTTACTTCGGGTTGTGATGCCCGAAATACCACCACTCGCGACGATGATGTTCTTGTTCTTTGCTTTGATTGCAGGAACAGCTTGATCCTTTCTTGATGCCATTTGCGTTTTTTTGATGATTTGAGGATAGAGATGAGAGGTAGAGAGGTCCCACCGGGCGTGCCAAATTTGTGAACACGAAAGTTCCTTGAAACAAGAAACAAGAATAACGTGTACAAAATAATATTTTTGTGTTTAATGATTTTGGGGTTACGATCTCTCTCAAATTTGGTCCTCTGATTCTATCTTCGTAGGATGTAGGTTTGTGGATGAGTTGTTGATCCAAAGGGTCGTCGGGGCTTGATCTAAGGATGAACAGTTGATGAATGGATGAACACTTTCTTCAAGGGTCGTCGAGGCTTGATCTTGAATAATGGTTGTGTGGATTTCTTCAAGGTCTTTTGGGCTTGATCTTGAAGGTTGATGGATGAGCGGATCTTCAAGGGCCGTTGGGGCTTAATCTTGAAGAACGATTGGATGTGTGGATTTGTTGAGGTTGTTGATCCAAAGGGCCGTTAGGGCTTGATCTTAGGATGAACGATGAACACTTTCTTCAAGGGCCGTCGGGACTTGATCTTGAATAATGGTTGTGTGGATTTCTTCAAGGGCTTTTGGGCTTGATCTTGAAGGTTGATGGATGAGCGGATCTTCAAGGGCTTTTGGGCTTAATCTTGAAGAACGATTGGATGTGTGGATTTGTTTGTGCTGTTGACCCAAAGGGCCGTTGGGGCTTGATCTTAGGATGAACGGATGATGAATGATGAATGCTTTCTTCAAGGGCCGTTGGGGCTTGATCTTAGGATGAACGATGAACACTTTCTTCAAGGGCCGTCGGGGCTTGATCTTGAAGGAGGATTTGACGCAAAACGAAGAGTGCTTTCTTGATCCTTCGGGATTTTCTTGAGAGCTTTAGAACTTAAGGCTTCAAGGTTTTGGTGTGTAGAGAAATGTATTTGTGAATTGGTTGATGCTTGATACCTTGATGGAGAAGCCTATTTATAGGCTTTGAGAATGAATCACCACCACAAAATATTTTTTTCCTTTCCAAGCACCATTGCCTAATTTTCCCACTTAATGCAATATTGAAATTGAAGTGGTGTAACTTATGGCCTAATTTCCCACTTAATACCATTTTAAACTTGAAGTGGTGTAACTTATGACCTAATTTCCCACTTAACACCATTTTAAACTTGAAATGTGTATGCTTTGTCATTGCCCAAATGAGAAAAACTTGCTTTAATCCGTAATGAATTGAAGTGTGCTTGCCTTGTCATTGCCCAACATGAGAAGAAAAACTTGTTTTGATCCTCAATGGATTGAAATGTACTTGCCTTGTCATTGCCCAAAATGAGAAGAAAAACTTGTTTAATCCTTCAAGGGTATTTCTTCCTATTTTGTTAAGTCACACGCCATGTGTACAATTTGTACAACACGTGGCGTATGCCATGTATGCCTTGACACGTCAAAACTTTAATGCATTGGTGAACATTTGTTTTTTTTTTTTTACTGAAATTTCGATGTCTACAGGTTCAAATATTATAGCTAAATTCATAAATTTAGTCACTCAGAATTATAGTTTGGTGATATTTTTTTTCATTTAGAAATAAGAAGTCTTAAATTCGAATATTTTCAATACCAAATTAGGATATGTTTCTTAGCCAAAATCTTCTTCCCTTCAATGTAAAAAGATGGATGTACTAAAAAAACAAAATTCATAAATTTAAACCTTCGCCACCCTAAAAGCACCACTGTGCACGGCGTTGCCACCTTGAATCCCTCCAACTCCCACAATAAAAAACCCATATAGAACCCAACCTTCCACAATCCAGAGACAATTTTGAGCTTACAAAAATGAACCAAGTGTCGTCAATTAGTTTTGGGTCTTATGGCTCTCTCTATTTCTCAGTTAAGCGTCCCGCTTTTCTTCGCTGTACCCACCACCTCCATTTCCACACTACCTCTACCAGGCATTTACACTCTCCTTTTCTGGGTTTTCCATTTCTCTCGTTTCATAGCTTTTTCTGTATTTTTTTTGTTTGCTTTTGGAGTCTTTTTCTATCTTAATTTTGCCAAGGAATGATGGGTTTGTTTGCAAATTAATGAAGAAAATACTGGAATTTTTGTTTTAATTTATGGCTTGTAAATGTGATATCTGTCAGTGTTTTTCTTTCCACTTTGATTGTTTGAATAGACTTTGATAGGAAGGACCATATGCAAATGGGTCTTTTCTGTTGCTCTTTTGGCTTTTGTTAGCAACCCAAATAGGTGAACTTTACTTTCTTTGATGACATATGGATACGGCGGAACAGAGCGGTGGCCTCCCACATTGTTGGTCTTCCCCGCATAGGACCGAAAAGAGAGCTCAAGTTTGCCTTGGAATCTTTCTGGGATGGGAAGAGCAGTGCCGAAGAATTGCAAAAGGCGGCTGCAGGTCTTAGGTCCAGCATTTGGAAGCAGCTGGCTGATGCTGGTATTCAGTATATTCCAAGCAACACCTTCTCGTACTATGATCAGATGTTAGACACCACAGCCATGCTTGGGGCTGTACCCCCTAGGTATGGTTGGAAACACGGCGAGATTGGCTTCAAGACCTACTTTTCCATGGCTAGGGGAAATGTAAATGTTCCTGCTATGGAAATGACCAAGTGGTTTGACACCAACTAGTAAGTGATTAGTTATGCATCTCATAGTATTTCAATGAGTTTTGGTTTGAGTTTATAAATTTTCTTAATGGAACATGTACCGTGTGTCCTTTTGTGCAGCCATTACATTGTCCCTGAATTGGGCCCACATATTAGGTTCTCTTATGCATCGCACAAGGCAGTGGATGAATTCAAGGAGGCCAAGGCTGTAAGTATTCCTCAATTGCAATATCGTCTTGCCTTTTGTTCCAAGTTCTTTTGTTTGAATTGTTGACTCATTTATAGTTGGTTACAACTTGCAATGCAGCTTGGAGTGGATACAATTCCCGTCCTTATAGGACCTGTATCCTTCTTGTTGCTATCAAAACCAGCAAGGGGTATTGAACAATCTTTTCCACCCCTCTCCCTACTTCGCTATATTCTTCCAGTTTACAAGTAACTGACTTTACCTTTTCTAAAATATTTATTTGTTTGTATGTTGCCCGTGATTGAAATTATCTCTACTAATGATTAAAACCATGCAGGGAGGTTATGGCTGAACTAAAGGCAGCTGGTGCTACCTGGGTCCAGTTTGATGAGCCCGCCCTTGTATTGAATCTAGATGCTAATCAATTGGAAGCATTTACTCATACGTACATGGAACTAGAGTCATCTTTCTCTGGTTTAAATGTTCTGATTGAGACATACTTTTCTGATGTTACTGCTGAAGCGTACAAAACAATTACCTCTTTGAAGGGTGTTACTGGTTATGGGTTTGACCTGGTTCGTGGAGCAAAGACCCTTGATCTGATTAAGGGTGGATTTCCTATTGGAAAACACCTTTTTGCTGGAGTGGTTGATGGAAGGAATATATGGGCCAATGATCTTGCATCCTCCGTCAATATCCTGCAGGCTCTTGAAAGCATTGTTGGAAAAGGTCTTATTCATAAGCGCATTCTTTTATAAGAGAAGGATTTTCAGTTGGCTGCATAATCTGATCCAATATGATTTTTTGACAGACAAGATTGTGGTTTCAACATCCTGCTCCCTTCTCCACACTGCAGTTGATTTAGAGAACGAGACTAACTTGGATAAAGATATTAAACCATGGCTTGCATTTGCTGCCCAAAAAGTTATTGAAGTAAATGCCTTGGCTAAAGCATTGTCCGGACAGAAGGATGAGGTAGTTATATAATATCTATTTTTTATCTGAGGCATCCACAAATTAGAACTTTAATTTGGATGAGGACTATTTCTTATACATCCATCTAATAATTACTAATTAGTCTTAATTTATTCTTAGAACTTTCATAAATCCCGAATAACACCTAGCAACTATCATTACTACCCCAATTCAGTATTAATGTTTGTGAACCTTTAGTCTCATTGAATCCTTCTGTCACAAATTTCCCCAACTAAATTAATAAGGTGAATTATTGTTGGAAGCCTAATTTAAGTATATATGTATGATCTAATTCATATGACTCCTATACATAAATTTAAAAAACTCTTTCCAAATTATTATAATTGTCTCCCTTGGTCAAAGATTTCTGTTGGTCATATCCTAGAAGATCATTATTTGTATGCCCTCATGCCTCTGTGCATGAAGTACAAAATTCAACCAGTAAATGTCATCTGTTCTTGCTTTACTTTTGATCCAGTAGCGTTTTGAAGTTGAAGTGTTTGACCGATAACTTTTATGTGCAATATTTAATGTTTGTTTATCTACAATGTTGTTGCCATTGTTCCATCTAGAAGCAGGTAACTTAATGGACCTTAAAATTGACCCTGATCAGTGCACTTGAATTCCTATTATATATAAAATCTGTACAATCAGAGGGAGAAACTATGTATGATTCTGTGTTAGAAAAACGTTTTTGTAATTCTTCAAAGCTTTCTTGAGGATATGTTGGTTAGTATTTTTTATCTTGTCACTACCAATTCATTTCCAGGCATTTTTCACTGCCAATGCTGCAGCTCAAGCTTCAAGAAAATCCTCCCCCAGGGTGACGAATGAGGCTGTGCAAAAGGCTGTAAGTTTTTGAGTTTTTTATGTTTAAATATCTTAAATTGACATGCTGTGATTATCTTTCACTTATTGGAGTATCATTCTTTCTTGCACAGGTTGCTGCTCTGAAGGGCTCTGACCACCGCCGACCCACAAATGTGAGTACAAGGCTGGATGCTCAGCAAAAGAAGCTGAACCTTCCAATTCTTCCAACAACAACCATTGGATCTTTCCCTCAAACAATGGATCTTAGAAGAGTGCGCTGGGAATACAAGGATAAAAAGTTGGCATACTTGTCTGGAAGTTTGTGTTGCCGCATACTCTGTTATTTTCTTATTAATTTTTAATCTGACAGTAGATACTAAACCAGTCACTATATCTTCCTAGAATCTCTGAGGAAGATTATGTCAATACAATGAAGGAAGAAATTAACAAAGTTGTCAAGCTTCAGGAAGAGCTGGACATTGATGTATTGGTGCACGGAGAGCCCGAGGTGAGTTCCCTAGATCGAATGCTTATGCGCTCATATAGCCCATGTTTTTGTTGTAAAAGGAGGGTTTTTGATTCTTGATTATATTTGCCAATGACTTGCCAACCCAGAGGAATGACATGGTTGAGTACTTTGGAGAGCAATTATCTGGTTTTGCGTTTACTTCCAATGGGTGGGTCCAATCTTACGGTTCTCGCTGTGTAAAGCCACCTATTATCTATGGTGATGTGAGTCGCCCAGATCCCATGACAGTTTTCTGGTCATCTCTAGCCCAGGGAATGACAAAGAGACCTATGAAGGGAATGCTCACTGGACCTGTCACCCTTATGAACTGGTCTTTTGTGAGAAATGACCAGCCCAGGTAAGAGTACAAGCACATTGATTTCATGTAATTTTTCGTTTGTTGTTCTTTCTAGTGTTTAACACGATGTATGCTTTCAGATTCGAGACCTGTTATCAGATTGCTTTGGCCATGAAGGATGAGGTTGAGGATCTTGAGAAAGCAGGAATTACCGTGATCCAGATTGATGAGCCTGCTCTAAGAGAAGGTTTGCCTTTGAGGAAGGCTGAGCAGTCTCTCTATCTTGATTGGGCTGTTCACTCCTTCAGGATAACTAACTGTAGTGTTCAGGATACAACTCAGGTTCCTTTTCACTTCTCTACCATTTATTCCTGTTTGTAAATCAATAGTTCCGATCATATTTTCTTAGACTTCAATACTAGATCTTATAAGTGCTTTGACTAAAGACATTATGTATCAAAGAAACGAATACAAAGAGATGACTTCCAGAAACGAAAGACTGAATGCATATTAACATAGCATGAATGGCCTACTTAATGTCGGAGTGTAATGCTTGGACTTATTGTATTGGACAGATCCACACCCACATGTGCTACTCAAATTTCAATGACATAATTCACTCAATCATTGACATGGATGCGGATGTGATCACAATCGAGAACTCCAAATCGGATGAGAGACTGCTCTCGGTCCTCCCTGAGGGACTGAAGTTTGGTTCTGGCATTGGTCCTGGTGTCTATGATGTCCACTCACCAAGGATCCCGTCAGACATGGAACTCAGTGTCAAAATTGAGAATATTGTTAAGGTCCTTGAGAAGAACATCATCTGGGTTAACCCCGACTGTGGTCTCAAGACACGCAAATACTCTGAAGTCCAGCCTGCCCTCAACAACATGGTTACTGCTGCCAAGTACAATCGGAAGATGTTGGGCATTCAGGCAAGGAACGAATGAGCTGAGGGCCCATTTTGGTTTCAGCTTTGAGACGGGAAATTTTGTCCCTTTTGTTGAGTTTTTCCTTTTATGTCTGCTCTGTTGCCGTTTATCATCTTTATATCTCCATATGCTCTCTGTATTTTCTTTTCTCCTTTATATTTACATTTTTGCACATAAAAATCGTTACGTTTTGATGCCTGCAGATTTTCTCTTTGTTCAATTGTACCTGTCATATTGGTAGATATGCAGTGAATCGTTTGCTTGTAACGCTGCGATTATGTGATGATGACATAAGATGCTTATTACATAGTGAATGTGGAACGTAATCACACTTGAGGAAGTGAAGAGTTCCATCATAGCATGGGACGTTGGGCGGCCCTCTCGCTTCAGTGCATTACAACCTAAATTCTTTCAGTTTAGGCATTTTGGTAGGTACATATGTAAGGTATCCGTGCCCTGTTGATACTAGGGTCGGGTACGATTATTTTCGCATAGTGTTTGCTACTGGTGTTCTGAAACAGCTTTCAGTAAATTCAGGAAATTGATAGCAATTCCAAGCCACAATCTCAGCATTCATACTTGTTTACAACAATGTGTGATGCATGAGTGTAAGGAGGGATACAAGAGTGTGTGGCTCTTGGTGGAAGAAGGATAAATTCAAAAAAAGGTTTAACAGATTAAAATACTGTGAAGAATGACTCCTTAGTTTTAGGAGTACTAACTAGCAGGAATGCCCGTGCTTTGCTGCAGGTTTTGAAACTATAACCGATAACAGACATGAATAATATCCACAGAAAAATTAAATGAAAATCCTGCAGCAATACAATTGCATTCTTAAATGTAGCAATTTAGACAACCCACGTTTTACCTAAGCAACACTCACAAAACCACAAACAATCCCAGAAAAGACACTAACTTTAAATCAATTCAAGTATATTAGGAGCACGTTTGCACTCAATAGAAGGGAACCAGTCGAAAGCAAATCTGTAGCTCTTCTAACTTTTCTATTTGGAATTTGTGGGCAATAACACTAAAAGCTGTGGAAAAAAAAAATAAAACAAAAATTTCACAAATTATCAAAATAAAATTTAGCAAAAAATTGCCAATGAAAAGCACACATTTCAAGACAATCAAAATTAAAAGCAGGAAAAAGTGAGAGTAGTGTAGCAGGCCGATGTCTGACTCGTCATGAAGAGCTTCAGTCACTAATTCTGGCAACTTGGATGAAAGAGCTTCGAGAGAAAAATAGGCATTATCGCAACTATCTTGAGAAGTGAATTTCACATCCACAACTGAAATTTCAAAACCCACCATAGAAGCAACATATGAAAACAACAAAGAAGAAATTTAGTTAACTTTTCCATAAAATGAGAATCCACCCATAGACGGGCATTCCTTAAACAAATTTATTTTTTGATCATTACTATCCTAACCAAAGCAATTTCCAACTTGATAAGAGCATATTTATGCGACTTTGTTATCTTATTTCTTTGCATTTACTTCGTTAATTTCCATTTTTATTTTGGTAGTTTATGTTATTTTCATATTATTGTAGGTCCAGTTGGTAAAGATGACAATAAATAGTCAAATGGAACAATTTGGAGCAGTTTTGGATTTGGATTAGATAGCATGCGTGGATAGCATATGGGCTGGACGTTTTTGGTGTTTAAATGGTGCTAGATATGTGCTAAAATCTGGAGAAATTAAAGTTGAGGCTTGGAAGGCAAGGAGTTAGACAAGAAGGGGGAATCCTAGTTCGAGAGGAAGATTATCTAATCCTATCTTATCTTATCTTATCTTATCTTATCTCCAGTTGCAAGAAGGAATCCTAATCATATTGCAACACTTTCTACTTGATTTTTAGAGTCCTAAAATAACTCAAAAACGCCAAAACCCTTTCCTCCTTGGATTCAGCCATTTTCCCCCTATATATATGAAGTTCTTGCAGAGATTAAGAGTGTGCCATGCATACCATTCATCCATTGAAGTTGCTGGAATTTTCAAAGTTCTTTCTATCTTTATTTTAAGTTTCAATGTTTATTTTAGATTGCTTTTTAGTTATGATGAACATGTGTAAGTAAGTTTCTTTTTAGCTAGAGGTGAATTCGAAGCCATGATCATATGTTTTATATAAATTGATTACATCCAGTTATTGTTTTATAAAACATGAATGCGATTTACTTATCTGCTTTATAGAGAACTTATTCTTGTATGTTTATTAAGGGTGCACACTTAGTTTGCATGCATGGATTTGATGCTAGAATATAAGGGAATTTCACCTAATCTTTATGAACTTATATTTGCGAGTAGTAAAAGTCACTAGTCATGATTGAGTTAAGTAAATTCTTGGCAGGAGTATCATGCTTTTCATAGTTACGAATGTTTCATCAATGCTTATGATTTTCACAGAACCTAATGATCTTCGACATGTATCTCTATCATGCTTTTCATAGTTATAGAACTTGAGGAGAATAATTTGATTGCGTCGCTGAGTCGAATTCAATGAACCTAGGAAAATCTGAGAGTTAATTTGTGCAGTTCACATTTAATTTGGGGTATTGTCATTCATGGTTTATAGAAATAATAACTGGAAATCGATTTGTATGCATATGTTTCATGTGTGGAGAATAATCCTCTAGCTAGCCTTTCACCTATATCTCGTACAAGACCTAATTCGTTTGCTACAATTTACTTTATTTTTGTTAAAATTCGTCCCAAAATCCCCCTCAGTTCTTATTTTGTGTTAGTCTAGCTTAGTTTTCAGTTTTTAAGTTTAATTTGTGTTGATTAGCATCCCTTCTAATCCCCAGAATAGAATGATCCCTACTTATTCATACTACGATTGCATAATTTATAGGGTTTAATTTGTGTGTTAGTTTCTATCACATCAATTTTGGCACCGTTGCCGGGGATTAGTAAAATTGCTAATTACTCTGTTTTTTTTTTCTTTTGATATTTGATTTTGTTTTATTTGTTTGATTTTAGATACTAGAGAAGCAAGACATGGCAATTGCTAATCTACAAACTCAAAGGGCGAATCTTATTTCTCTTATGTCACAGCATATCAAAAGGTCCAAAATGCAAAGAGTAGGTACATTTGGTGTGTCCTATAGGCAAGGATATCAAACTAATCAACATCCTCAATTAATTGAGAATGGAGGTTGGGATAGTGTCAATGATTGGGGTTATCTTGGCCATAATCAATCAAGGAACAACTTGTTTTCCAACACTTACAATCCAGGTGGGAGTGATCATTCAAATTTTATGTGGAGGGAATCTCAACAAGTTCAACAAGAAGGATATTGGCAGCCATCTGAGAAGTTTTATTCAAGACCTATGATGCCACCACAGCCTCCCCCACAACAATCCCAACCAAATTCAGGCTCGTCAATGGATTATGATAAAATTCTTCAAACACTAACTTCTTTGACTCAGGGTTTACAAGACCAAGCTAAAGAGATGGGGGACATAAAGAATCAAATTGGACAGATAGCAAAATTCATGGGACAAATTCGAGAACAAAGCGAACTTTCTAGGTCAACCAGTGTCAATTTGATGGGAGATTTTGAAATCACTAAAGCGATCACTTTGAGAAGTGGTATGGAGGTTGCAGGTGATTTAAAGGTGTCCAACCATAGCCTAGAAGTAGACAAAGAGGAGCTGTCCAAAGAGGATGAGGAAGATTCAGCCATGGCAAGCTTAGAAGAAGCCTTACCGCAGCATCTAATCATCCCCAATCTTAGTGCCACAACCACTCTAGCTCCACCACCATCCAATTCTAGTAAGGTTGTTCCGAATTCAATTCTTTCTAACCTTATTCTACCAAATGTCCCTTTTCCTTGCAAGTTTTTGCAATCCAAGAAAAAAGAGAGAGAGAGAGAGGAAGACATCTTCAAGACCTTTCTAAAGGTGCAAGTTAATATCCCGATTCTTGATACAGTAAAGCAAGTTCCAGAATGTGCTAAATTTTTTAAAAAGGTTTGTACAACAAGAAGAAGGATTCAAGAGAAAGAAATGGCTGGGAATATCTAGAATTCATCAAAGAGGATGTACTTGAGACAACCATCCCCGAAAAAGTTGGATTTTATGACACGAGACAAGTCATTGCCCTCACACCAAATCTAGTCGAGAGCAACATTCCTGAAACTTTCGAAGTAGTGTTTGTCCTTGAGTTCTTGTCGCAGCACATAGGTAAGTCACCTCCTCAAATTTCAATTTCATTTTCAACTAAATGGAGGTGTTGTCCGGATCATTTCAATCTAGAATTTAAACAATTACCAGATCATTTCAAGTATCACCTTCCATTCAAAGATCAACTCCATGTCGCAGGCCATAGTGAGAATTAAATGGAGGTGTGGTCCGACTGGAAGACGTTAAAGCAAGCGCTTATTGGGAGGCAACCCATGTGTTCAAATAAAGAGACATTGGAATTTCCAACTCCTACAACCAGATTTGCTCTCTTTTACCCTTCTCTTTATTGCTCTCTTTTAAACAATTAACAGACTGTTTTTCATGACTTATTTTCGAATTTCACCACCTATCACTACTAATATTGTTATTCACTGTTTTAAAGTGTTTTATTGTGTGTCATATAACAAAAATATAACAAAAATTTGAAAGAAAAAAAATCAAAAAATTTTGAGAAAAATACCAAAAAGAGTCGTTTTTGTTGCTTGTTTGTGTCTTAGGATACCTTCCAACACAATGATGAGGATTTGGTTTTTAATTGCATGACTGTTAAAGAAAGTTACAAACATGGGTGGAAGTTTGATATGCTACTTGGTTAATACTTAATTGTACTTTTCATTTACGAATTCACATGTAATCACAAAGAAAAAAAATCAGTTTTTGTAACATACTTGAAGGAAGAGACTCAAACTAACGCTACAACTCTGTGAGACTTGAGCCGATTCTTTGTTTGGAGAGTTATTAATCTGTGATATTCTTGGTTTCTAAAGTCCTTGTATGATCTCTTTATTTCTTTGCTTGGTTGCTTCTTAGAATGCTTTTTCATCATTTTTGTTCCAAATACTAGAACTCATGTCTATTTCATTCAAAAAATAAAATTGATTGCATAACAAATAACAAGATGAAGTTTAGTTACCACCACAGCCAAAAAGCCTTATCCCTTGCATATGTATTGTAGGTTTAACCCTTTTGAACCTTATTGCCTATTTTCTTTGTTAGCCTACATTATCCCTACCTAACCTAGTATAGGAATATTCATACCCTTATTCTTAAAGAATAGTGAAGCATGCCTTATTGGGAATTCCTTTTAATCTACGATTTGCAGAAAAATAAGTATGGGAGAAGAATTTGTTCTTTTGAATCCAATAAAGTACTGTGTATCTTTCAAAGAAAATAAAAAGAAGCAGAAAAAAAAAGCAGAAAAAAAAAAAGTAAAAAAAAACGAAAAAAAAAAAGTTGAGAAAGAAGTGAGAATGAGTTCATAAGTGTTGGTTGTTGAAGAATGGTCCAAAAATGTGAATATGACCCTAAAGTTGTACGAATCTCCTCTTTGTGTTTAAGTTGGGTGCTGCAATCAAAAGTTGAATTCTAAGTGTTGATTTCAATACTTTGCTTACTATCACTTTAAGAACCTTTGTTTATCCTTAACCTTTCTTTGTTAGCCAATACCTTAGCCCCATTACAACCCTTATACTTTTATCTTGATTTTTATGTGTTTCAATATGTGGAGTTTGAAATTGGTACGAGTATATGGAATCCCTGGTTCTTGCTTCTAAGTAGTGACATTCAATTCATTGAGATCATATACATGTTTGTATTAATAATTCCAGAAAGTGTCTTCTTTGTTATAACATATGTGAGTGCTAGTCTACATGTTTACATCAATCCTCTCACATATACTTAGTATAGGGAGTGTAGTAAAAAAATCTGTGTGAAAATAGAGAGTATATCCGATGAGGTATTGAGCGAATTCTCTAAGGCATGTTATACTTTCAAATGTTGTGTTAATTGATTAAATGCGAGCTAGTGAGTGCTTACTGCGGATAAGATAAGCTTAAGAGTAAGGATGGCTAAAATCTATGTGAGTAGTGATTTTTAACACGTCATGTTTCATTGGAAATCCTTGAGGCAATTGCTGAAAGGTTTAGGTTTTGTTTTGTTTTCTTTGTTTTGCTTGGGGACTAGCAAAAGCTAAGTGTGGAGGAATTTGATAGGAGCATTATGCGACTTTGTTATCTTATTCTTTGCATTTACTTCGTTAATTTCCATTTTTTTTTGGTAGTTTATGCTATTTTTGTATTATTTTAGGTCTAGTTGGTAAAGATGACAATAAATAGTCAAATGGAGCAATATGGAGCAGTTTTGGACTTGGATTGGATATGGGTTGGACGTTTTTGGTGTTTAAATGGTGCTAGATATGTGCTAAAATCTGGAGAAATTAAAGTTGAGGCTTGGAAGGCAAGGAATTAGACAAGAAAGAGGAATCCTAGTTGGAGAGGAACATTATCTTATCCAATCTTATCTTATCTTATCTCCAACTGCAAGGAAGAATCCTAATCATATTGCAACACTTTCTACTTTATTTTTAGAGTCCTAAAATAACTCAAAAACGCCAAAACCCTTTCCTCCTTGGATTCAGCCATTTTCCCCCTATATATATGAAGTTCCTGCAAAGATTAAGAGTGTGCCATGCCTACCATTCATCCATTGAAATTGCTAGAATTTTCAAAGTTCTTTCTATCGTTATTTTAAGTTTCAATGTTTATTTAAGATTGCTTTTCAGTTATGATGAACATGTGTAAGTAAGTTTCTTTTTAGCTAGAGGTGAATTCGAAGCCATGATCATATGCTTTATATAAATTGATTACATCCAGTTATTGTTTCATAAAACATGAATACAATTTACTTATCTACTTTATAGAGAACTTATTCTTGTATGTTTATTAAGGGTGCATACTTAGTTTGCATGCAAGGATTTGATGCTAGAATATAAGAGAATTTCACCTAATCGTTATGAACTTATATTTGCGAGTGGTAAAAGTCAATAGTCATGATTGAGTTAAGTAAATTCTTGGCAGGAATATCATGCTTTTCATAATTACGAATGTTTCGTCAATGGATTTTCATATAACTTAATGAGATTCGAGATGTATCTCTATCATGCTTTTCATAGTTAGGGAACTTGAGGAGAATAATTTGATCGCGTCGCTGAATCCAATTCAATGAACCTAGGAAAATTTGAGAGTTAATTTGTGCAGTTCACAGTTAATTTGGTGCATTGTCATTCATGGTTTATAGAAATAATAACTGGAAATCGATTTGTATGCTTATGTTTCATGTGTGGAGAACAATCATCTAGCTAGCCTTTCACCTATATCTCATACAAGACCTAATTCGTTTGCTACAATTTACTTTATTTTTGTTAAAATTCATCCAAAAATCCCCCTCAATTCTTATTTTGTGTTAGTCTAGCTTAGTTTTCAATTTTTAAGTTTAATTTGTGTTAATTAATATCCCTTCTAATCGCCGGAATAGAACGATCCCTATTTATTCATACTACGATTGCATAATTTATAGGATTTAATTTGTGTGTTAGTTTCTAACACACCCCGACCGAGGTAGGAGCGTGCTGGCCGTCACACAAAGGCGACGTAGCCATGTGCACGTGCGGAAGCTAATAGAGTAGTAATATAAAAGTACGAATAATTAAAAACTAGCATTCAAGTACTAGAATAAGTGCTAGTTAGTGCGATACAAATTCAGAGCAGGTCTATAGCAGTCCAAATAAAATAACAACCGTAGTACGCCCGAAGGCGAACCTACAATGTGGAGTGTCTGTCAGAACGCCGAAAAGCTCGCAAGGGAAACCACCGCAACGGCTAAGCAACTAGAACCTGGAGGGGCGCAAAACAAAAGCGTGAGTGGGCAAAAACAAAGCTCTTTGAAAACCATTTAGCAAAACACAAACTAACCCCTCGCCGTAAAACCTGTAAACGTCCCAGAAAATAACATATGTACGTATGTATAGATATGCTCAAACATGCTCAAGGGTATGCCAATCATGCTCAATCTATGCTATGACAAAATCTCCTAATGATATGCAAGTGCTCAGGTGTGAATCGTATCAATCACACAATCCTCTGACAACCGGAGTCACCTAACGCGACCTGTACGGCTGTATATAGAGCTCAAATGTCAATCTCAATAACTAAACCTGCCCACGAGTCGGAACCACCTAAGGGTCTGTACGACAGGCCTGGGTGTAACATGTATATACGCTCTAGTGCTACGATCACGTGAAGGCTGTGCGAATAATCGCGGGTCACCTACGAGTCGGAACCACCTACTGTGGTCTGTACGACAGGCCTATGCACCTAACTTGGATCCAAGCTGAGCGTATGGTGCGGGAGGTGAACAACACGTGAAGGACTGTGCCCTACTCTGGGCGGGAGCACTAACACCGGGGGTGCAGGTTATGAGCTCTCTAATCATCTCTAACCACTATTTAATGCAATCGTTAATTAACGCTTACCTGGCACTTACCTATGCCTCCACAGCACCCACACATAAATATATATGACGTATGCATATGTATATGTATGCCACAAATGATGCATGCAACGATGCATAAACGATAAATAATAAAGTACATGGCATAAGGCAAATAACCCTTTTTAAATCAATTTCTGGGAATATAAATGTATATAGGTATATACGGAAAACAAAAGCCCACTCACTGGTATGTAGAAGGGTCGTAGCCCCCCTGCCTCGAATGTGCACGCTCGTCCTCGGGATACGTGTCACCTGCAACAACGATCCAAGTTCGGCCAACTTTGAAACTAAGCTTTCCCGACGTCCAAATTCACCCAACGAAGCATTCCCAAGCTCCTTGAGGTCTCCCTAACACAACTACAAGCTGAAAATGGTATGGTTGAGCTCGCCTCGACCTTACGAGTTGAATAGTGTCTTTGGTTTCCTCGATCTACTAAGATTTGGGTGTCTTTGTGTGTTGTCCGTACTGTTTCTAAGGAGAAGGGAGGAAGAGAGCACGGGAGAGACAGAGAGAAGACAGAAGGAGAGAGAGAGAGAGACAGTGTCTGTCTGTGGGAGTGTGTGTGTGGTCCAACACATGCCACCCCACACCAAAACAACCCACAACGTGACAAAAAAAACGACCAAGGGCAAAAAGGTAATTTCACACGTGCGTTTAATAATCCCGGGACGGGATGTCACAACCTTCCCACCTTAAAAGAATTTCGTCCCGAAATTCAAAACAACCAAACAGCAGCCCCTACTGGCCAAAGAACAAACGAGGGTACAAATCCCTCATTCGACCTTCTGTCTCCCACGTAGCTTCCTCGACGGAATGGTTCCTCCACAAAACCTTCACTAATTTCACTGTCTTGTTCCGCAGAACCTTCTCCTTCCAATCGATGATCGTCACCGGTTCCTCGTCATACGTCAAGTCTGGGTTAATTTCCAACGGTTGAGGAGGTATCACATGGGATGGATCAGCAACATAATGTCGGAGCATAGACACGTGGAAAACGTTATGCACTCTGGCTAGCTCCGGAGGTAACTCCAACCTGTAAGCTACCTCACCAACTCGCTCCACGACCATGTATGGTCCGATGTACCGTGGACTTAATTTGCCTTTCTTCCCAAATCTCACTACACCTCTCCACGGCGAAAGCTTCAAAAATACCCAATCTCCGACCTCGTACACCCTGTCTGTAGCATGCCGATCCGCTAAACTCTTTTGTCTGTCTTGTGCCGCTTTCAAATTAGTCTTGATTACCTGGACGTTCTGGGTAGTCTCCTCAACGATCTCCGGACCTACTAAGACCCTTTCTCCGACTTCTGACCAACACAACGGTGTGCGACAAGCTCTACCATACAAAGCCTCAAATGGTGCCATGCCAATACTTGAATGAAAACTATTATTGTAAGCAAACTCCATCAAATCTAACCGCTGGTGCCAAGCGTCACCAAACTGCAACACCGAAGCTCGCAGCATATCCTCTAAGGTCTGTATAGTTCTCTCTGACTGCCCGTCGGTCTGTGGATGATACGCCGTACTATAAAGTAATCTCGTGCCCAAGGCTTCCTGGAAAGCTACCCAAAACTTCGATGTGAACCGTGGATCACGATCCGAGACAATACTCACCGGAACACCGTGGTACTTCACAACCTTCGAGATGAACAACTCCGCTAAACGGCTCAAAGAATACTTCTCTCTCACTGGAATAAAATGAGCCGACTTAGTGAGTCGATCAACGATCACCCAAATACCGTCAAAGCCATTATGTGTACGCGGCAACTTGTACACAAAATCCATGGTGATATTTTCCCACTTCCACTCGGGAACTGGAAGCGGCTGCAACAACCCAAACGGCTTCTTCCTTTCTGCTTTAACTTGCTGACAAACAGCACAACTGCTCACATACTCGGCTATCTCCCTCTTCATACCTGGCCAATAATAAAATGGTCGAATGGTATGATACATTTTCGTAGCTCCTGGATGCATGGCGTAAGCCGAGATATGTGCTTCATCGAGAATTTCTTTCTTCAACTCCACGCTCTTAGGCACGAACATTCTACCATCTAGCATCAACATGCCATCCGAATCTCGAACTCTGAGGTCTCGCCTCCTTCCTTGCTCACGAGCTTGAATTAGTGCTTGAGTCTCTTGATCAGCTACCTGAGCTTCAAGTACCCGATCAATAAGAATTGGCCTAACTTGGAAATTAGCAAGTAACGCCACTTCTCGATCTTCAGCTTCTAACCTCACTCCCGTGGCACGCAAGTCAGCCAAAAGAGAAACACGACTAGCGTACAACGCATTAATGCGGCCCTGTGACTTCCTACTAAGCGCATCAGCCACTACGTTCGCATGACCAGGATGATAATCAATCGTGCAATCGTAATCGCTGAGCAACTCCAACCACCTCCGCTGACGAAGATTAAGTTCCTTTTGAGTAAAGAGATACTGGAGACTCTTGTGATCTGTAAAGATCTTGCACTTTTCTCCGTAAAGATAGTGTCTCCACAACTTCAACGCAAAAATGATAGCAGCCAACTCCAAATCATGTGTAGGGTAATTCATCTCATGAGGTTTCAACTGCCGCGAAGCATAAGCAATCACCCTACCCTGCTGCATCAATACACATCCCAAACCATTTAAGGAAGCATCGCTATAAACCTCGAAATCACCGCTATCGTCTGGGAGTGCCAAAACAGGTGCATGAGTGAGACAATGCTTCAACTGTTGGAAACTCTGTTCACACCTATCATCCCACTCAAATTTAACATCCTTCCTTGTTAACCTCGTCAGTGGTAAGGCAATCACCGAAAAATCCTTAACGAATCTCCGATAATACCCTGCCAATCCAAGGAAACTTCTCACCTCGGTGACGGTTCGCGGTTGCTCCCAATTCTCTACCGCTGCAACTTTCTGAGGGTCAACCAAAATACCCTGAGCAGAAATGACGTGCCCCAAGAACGCAACTTGGTCTAACCAGAACTGGCACTTGCTAAACTTAGCATATAGTTGGTGTTCCCTTAACCTCTTTAACACCAAAGTAAGATGTCGAACATGCTCCGCTTTCGACTTAGAATACACCAGAATATCGTCAATAAAGACAATGACAAATCTATCCAAGTAAGGCTGGAATACTCGGTTCATCAAATCCATGAAAGCGGCTGGTGCATTCGTCAACCCAAATGGCATAACCAGAAACTCGTAATGACCGTAACGAGTCCTGAACGCCGTCTTAGGGACATCATCCCTACTGATCTTCAGCTGATAGTAACCAGACCTCAAGTCTATCTTAGAGAACACGCAAGCACCTCTCAGCTGATCAAACAAATCATCGATACGAGGCAAGGGATAACGGTTTTTAATCGTCACCCGATTGAGTTGCCTGTAGTCGATGCACAGTCTCAAAGTTCCATCCTTCTTCCTTACGAATAACACTGGAGCGCCCCAAGGTGAAGTACTAGGCTGAATGAATCCTTTATCCACTAATTCTTGCAGTTGCACTTTCAATTCCCTTAATTCAGCAGGTGCCATACGGTAAGGAGTCAACGAAATAGGATTAGTACCTGGAAGCAACTCGATAGTGAACTCCAAATCTCGATCTGGTGGTAACCCAGGCAATTCCTCGGGAAAAACATCTGGAAAGTGTCGGACGACCCTCACGTCCTCAACACCACAAGGAGGAACCTCATCCAACACCACATGGGCTAAATACCCCTGACAACCCTTAGTCAACAACTTTTTCGCTCGTAGCGCCGAAATAACACCATGTCTCACCCCACTCTGCTCACCAACAAAGGTAACCACGGGTAGTCCAGGACGACGAAATGTAACTACCTTCCCGTAACAATCAATATTGGCACGATTGGGGTGCAACCAATCCGCGCCCAAAATCACATCAAAATCCACAATATCTAACGGGATAAGATCAGCGGGCATAACCACGCCCTCCACTAACACTGGACAACCTGGGTACACGCGATCCACAATGCATCTCTCCCCTCTAGGCATAGCGAACTCTAAATCATACCCTAGGGGTGTGGGGCGAGGTTGCGTCACTTGAGCAAATGTATGAGAAATCACAGAATGTGTAGCTCCACAATCAATTAAGACTCTAGCAAAATAACCAAGAATATTTAACGTACCCATAATCAGATCCGGGTTGTTCTGAGCATCCTGCAAAGAAATGTTGTGTATACGCCCCTGGCCCTGCTGCCGTCCGCCACGACCTCTGCTCGCCTGAGCACCACGACTCTGCGTACCACGCCCCTGACTGGGCTGACCGGTCTGTCTCGAAGACCCTGCACTACTGGTAGCAATCTCTCCTGTCTGAAACTGTCCTCCTTGATACCATTGAGAACCGCCGGCTGAAGCTGGAGGATACGGCATATAGCCGCCCGAATACTGAGGGTAACTACCCTGGGAGTAGGGGTCCTGAGGATACTGATACTATCCCGAGGCATAGGGTACAGCATCACCCTGGTAGTGGTAGGCACCACCTCGACCTGCCTGTCCGTAACCACTAGGACCCTGGATCTGCTGGAGTGGTGCAGGTGGTGGCATAAAGGTCTGCTGTGGTTTCTGCTGCTGCTGGCCCTGGGGACAATGTGCCGCTCTATGTCCCACCTGTCCACATGTGAAGCAACCATTGCTACCACGTCTACACTCACCGAAATGCCGGTTGTTACACCTACGACAAACTGGGGCTCTGCCTCGCCCACCATCGCCCTGCCTCTGGCCTCTAGCGCCACCAGAAAATCTACCTCCACGACCCTGCCCAGTGGCACTGAAGCCACCACTCGAAGAACTAGAACTAGCTCCACCTCTCTTGAAGTTCTGAGTCTGACGGGGCCCAAGCGATGCTTGACCTTTACCTTTGTCATCTTTCTTCTGGTTGCCGTCCTTTTCTTCATCAGTATCGCTCGACATATTCTCCGAATCCTCGATCCTCAGTAGTATCTCATAGAAGTCCCGATAAGTCTCGCTGTGGATTGCAGACGCCATAGAACGCCACTTCTTCCTAGTGCCCAAACGGAAAAGACGGAGCATCTCCGCCGGATTACCAGCGACATCAGGGTGGTAACGGGACAAGTCCGTAAACTTACGGTAGTACTCATTCGCTGACATCTTCCGCTGTTTCAGTTCGGAAAACTCCTGTTTCTTACGGTCAATATACTCAGGGGGCACATACCTTCTCCTAAACAACCTCGTAAAAACATTCCACTCGACCCTCTGATCCGGAGTCAACCTACGAAGCTCCTGCTCCCACCAAGCTGCCGACTCCGTATCAAGAAACCAAGCGGTCGTCTCAACCCATCTCTCCATAGGCAAGTTCCCCTGATTATGTAGCACCCGAAAAGTCTTCTCTATGTGTTCTAGCCAGCGCTCTGCGTTCTCGGGTCCCTCACTGCCCTTAAACTTATCCAACTTCAGATTGTACATAGTTTCCAAAGGAGTCCTCTGGGGAGGGCGCATCACTGCCTGAAGGGCTGTAGCAAAAGCTTCCCCCAATTGAGTAATATCGGGGAACGTAAGCTCAGAAGAGCGACGGGGTTCCCGACGAGGCGGCATAGTTCTGACAGAAGACACCAAAATTATTAGAATACTCACAAGGACACAGGACTGCCAAACCTAGGCTCTGATACCAAACTGACACACCCCGACCGAGGTAGGAGCGTGCTGGCCGTCACACAAAGGCGACGTAGCCATGTGCACGTTCGGAAGCTAATAGAGTAGTAATATAAAAGTACAAATAATTAAAAACTAGCATTCAAGTACTAGAATAAGTGCTAGTTAGTGCGATACAAATTCAGAGCAGGTCTATAGCAGTCCAAATAAAATAACAACCGTAGTACGCCCGAAGGCGAACCTACAATGTGGAGTGTCTGTCAGAACGCCGAAAAGCTCGCAAGGGAAACCACCGCAACGGCTAAGCAACTAGAACCTGGAGGGGCGCAAAACAAAAGCGTGAGTGGGCAAAAACAAAGCTCTTTGAAAACCATTTAGCAAAACACAAACTAACCCCTCGCCGTAAAACCTGTAAACGTCCCAGAAAATAACATATGTACGTATGTATAGATATGCTCAAACATGCTCAAGGGTATGCCAATCATGCTCAATCTATGCTATGACAAAATCTCCTAATGATATGCAAGTGCTCAGGTGTGAATCGTATCAATCACACAATCCTCTGACAACCGGAGTCACCTAACGCGACCTGTACGGCTGTATATAGAGCTCAAATGTCAATCTCAATAACTAAACCTGCCCACGAGTCGGAACCACCTAAGGGTCTGTACGACAGGCCTGGGTGTAACATGTATATACGCTCTAGTGCTACGATCACGTGAAGGCTGTGCGAATAATCGCGGGTCACCTACGAGTCGGAACCACCTACTGTGGTCTGTACGACAGGCCTATGCACCTAACTTGGATCCAAGCTGAGCGTATGGTGCGGGAGGTGAACAACACGTGAAGGACTGTGCCCTACTCTGGGCGGGAGCACTAACACCGGGGGTGCAGGTTATGAGCTCTCTAATCATCTCTAACCACTATTTAATGCAATCGTTAATTAACGCTTACCTGGCACTTACCTATGCCTCCACAGCACCCACACATAAATATATATGACGTATGCATATGTATATGTATGCCACAAATGATGCATGCAACGATGCATAAACGATAAATAATAAAGTACATGGCATAAGGCAAATAACCCTTTTTAAATCAATTTCTGGGAATATAAATGTATATAGGTATATACGGAAAACAAAAGCCCACTCACTGGTATGTAGAAGGGTCGTAGCCCCCCTGCCTCGAATGTGCACGCTCGTCCTCGGGATACGTGTCACCTGCAACAACGATCCAAGTTCGGCCAACTTTGAAACTAAGCTTTCCCGACGTCCAAATTCACCCAACGAAGCATTCCCAAGCTCCTTGAGGTCTCCCTAACACAACTACAAGCTGAAAATGGTATGGTTGAGCTCGCCTCGACCTTACGAGTTGAATAGTGTCTTTGGTTTCCTCGATCTACTAAGATTTGGGTGTCTTTGTGTGTTGTCCGTACTGTTTCTAAGGAGAAGGGAGGAAGAGAGCACGGGAGAGACAGAGAGAAGACAGAAGGAGAGAGAGAGAGAGACAGTGTCTGTCTGTGGGAGTGTGTGTGTGGTCCAACACATGCCACCCCACACCAAAACAACCCACAACGTGACAAAAAAAACGACCAAGGGCAAAAAGGTAATTTCACACGTGCGTTTAATAATCCCGGGACGGGATGTCACAGTTTCTATCACATCACAACTTCAACATTCAAAATGAAAACATATAGAGTTTATATTAAGGGAGATTTTGGATGCGGTCCTTAGCTATGAGTATTCTTTGATTGAAACCTTGTTGTTTTTTAATTTTTGATCGAGGTCCCTGAAATCAATGTGATCATTTATTTCTGTGTACGTTACTACATTTTTTAAATTAGAAATTTTAGTTGTTTATATAAATGAGATTTTAAATAAAAAACCATAATTTGTGGGATTAAAAATATTAAAATATAAATATACTATTGTGTGTGTGTGTGTGTGTGTGTATGTAAACAGGGTACATTCATCAAAATTAACGAAAAAAATTATTGTATCAAAACATGGGTACATTCTTCAAAATCACCAAAAAAAAAAGAAAAAAAGAAAAAATGATATTAGGCTTAATAACATTAGTAAATTTCTTAGATTAAACTTGACATGGATACATTTTAAAATCAAAGAAAAAAGAATATACCCATATAAGTTTAAAAATGGATTTAAAAAAAAATTGAAAAGATTTTATATATATATATAAAAAAAAAAGGTACATAACAAATTGGTAAATTTAAGAATGAGTACATTTTAAGATTAAAAAGTTTTACATGAATGGGTACATATAATTAGCATGGGTACAAAAAGAAATTAATATATGGGTACAAATTAAAACTGAAAAAAAAAATTGGTGCAAATTAAAAAAGAATTATAAATTTAAAATGGGTACAAACTAAAACTAAAAATATATGATAAAAAATTTAGTCATAAATATAAATATACTAATTGTAACATTTTTAAACATTAAATGAATATATTTAGAAATACAAAAAATATTTTATTATTAAAATAATTAATGATATTATTAATACCTAGGCCTGGCAATTTCTGACACGACCCGATAACCCGACACAACACGACACGAAATTAACAGGTATTTGGGTCGACACGATAATGAATCAGGTCGTTATCGGGTAACCCGATAAACACCTGTTAAAATAACGGGTTGGTTCGGGTATACACGTGGGTAACACGATATACGATAAGCAGAATATTATTTTTATAATTTTATAACCCTAAAAAAATACTGTAATAATTATATACATTAATTTTACAATTTTATACCCCTAAAAATTATAATAAATATATATATATATATTAAATTAACTATAAAATTTATAATAATTATAATAATTATATATACTATAATAATTATACCCCCAAAATATTAAGTCTATCTATAATAATTATATATATATATATAATTTTATAAAAACTATAATAATTATTAATTAATAATTTAATATGCATGATGCATTGCATGATTTTGCATCCATTGAAATTTGACGTGATTTGTTTCCATTCAAATTTCAATAATCAATTTCTTGCCATTGCCAACTTGCCGCCCTTTTTGAAAAAAAAAATGGAGGGAAAATGAAAATGTTAAGAAAAGTTGAAAATAAAACAAAAAAGTGAGGAAATTAGGGAAAGATGTTGGAGGGAAAAATGAAAATGATAAGAAAAAGTTGAAAAGGAAACAAAAAAGAGAGGGAAAAATGAAAATTAATAGAAGTGGTGAGATTTTTTTTTTTTTTTTTAAGTTATTAACTTTTTATCACACACATGACTGTCATGACATATCTCACTATTTTTATAATGACACACGTGACACGTGATGTATATACTATTCCATGTACCAGTCAATTATAATTTATACGTACAAAATAAATAGATTTAAATCTACTTAATAAATATATATATATATATAGTTATATATACACACACACACACACACCGGAACTTGATTGATGGCATACGAATTCTCTAAAACTAATTTCAACGATGCCAATCGTCAAACTTGTTTGTATATGCTTTGAGATCACATAAAAAAAATCATAAAAAATAAACATTCAGAGATCAAGTAACGGGACAAAGCTTTTCAACGGTTATAAACGAAAATTCACGATTTAACGGTTATTTTAACTCCGATTTTGATGATTTTTTATAACTACACTCCTTGACCCTATATGAATACAATGAATGAATTCGATCTTCAATTTAAAATATTTACACAAGTGGATACCACAAAATCTTATGTTATACTTAATGAAAGTATACATAAACTCTAAGTGTTAGTCAATCTATCGTTTTACGAATTCTCCAAAACTAATTTCAACAATCCAAACCATCAAAATTGTTTGTATATGCTTGGAGATCACATCAGCAAAAAATCACAAAAAAAAAAAACATTCAGAGATCAAGTAACGGGACAAAGCTTTTCAATGGTTATAAACGAAAAATCACGATTTAACGGTTATTTTAACTCCGATTTTGATGATTTTTTATAACTACACTCCTTGACCCTATATGAATACAATGAATGAATTCGATCTTCAATTTAAAATATTTACACAAGTGAATACCACAAAATCTTATGTTATACTTAATAAAAGTATAAATAAACTCTAAGTGTTAGTCAATCTATCGTTTTACGAATTCTCCAAAACTAATTTCAACGATCCAAACCGTCAAAATTGTTTGTATATGCTTGGAGATCACATTAGCAAAAAATCACAAAAAAAAAAATATTCAGAGATCAAGTAACGGGACAAAGCTTTTCAACGGTTATAAACGAAAAAATCACGATTTAACGGTTATTTTAACTCCGATTTTGATGATTTTTTATAACTACACTCCTTGACCCTATATGAATACAATGAATGAATTCGATCTTCAATTTGAAATATTTACACAAGTGGATACCACAAAATCTTATGTTATACTTAATGAAAGTATAAATAAACTCAAAGTGTTAGTCAATCTATCATTTTACGAATTCTCCAAAACTAATTTCAACGATCCAAACCGTCAAAATTGTTTGTATATGCTTGGAGATTTTGTAAATGGAGGTGTAAACTTTTGAGAAAGACTTACAATCTTAAAAACAAAAACTCTTTATCCTTGCACATTTAATATTTGTAATAGATTAGTAGTGTATGTATTATTTTTTTTATTAGGCTTTTATTTTCGAGTGTAGATATAGTACTTGAACGAGAAATGTTTTAATGTTTTGAAGTAATATTTATGTGGCAATGTGTGGTATGTGCAAATTTAAAAAAAAAATATTTTTTTCTTAACGGGTCATAACGGGTCGGGTCACTTTACCCGTTGGGTAAAGTGACACGACCTGTTAAGGACCCGTTAAGATAACAGGTGTGACACGACACGACCCGTTAAGATAACAGGTGTTACACGAAAACGACACGAACACGATAGACACGACCCGTTTGCCAGGCCTATTAATACCGAAGGATCTTGATCAAAAATTAAAAAGGAATAGGATTTTAATTAATGGAATAGCAAAATAAAAGATGAGAACCTAATTTCTCCTTATATTAATCACTCAAAGTGATGTTTACCACTACTGATTAACCTTAATACATACATTTCGAGGTCCTCACTAACACTTGAAACCTCTTGGACGCATAAAGCTAAAAAATGCAAATAAGTAAATTGCTTCAAAAAATATATTAGGATGATATTACCTTCCCAATCACAGCTCATTTGCATCTTGCCAAAATTGTCGGACTCAGGAATTAAAAATTTTCGACATTGCGTTGCCAGGAGGACCCAATTGGCCTGATTAAAATGCATTCCTTTCCCAAAACCTTTGAATTGTTCATAGTCCAAATTCCAGAAAACAAAGCTAACCAATAACAATTAATGCTTGGTAATCATTGAAACTAAAGTCCAAAATTTACTAAAGTCAAACTTACAGCCAAAGGAGCAATCAATTTACTGAACTCCAAAGAAAAATCTTCACAGAAAGTATCTAATTTCACAAAATAAATGAAACCATATCAAATGTCTTGATATAAACTAAGAAATCAAAAGCTTAAGCTCTCAACCATGTTGTAAAAAAAAAAGCTTTTTCATTCATAATTTGAAATAATTCAAAATTGCAAGCAAGAAAACGCTCCAATTCGAAAAAGCTCTGCAAGGTCATGAAATTGCCATGAATATCACCACAAATTGTCACTGGCCTCTTCACAGGCATGCAAATAAATAATAATAAGTGTCTACCCATATAATTTGAAAGATCCACACCAGCGTTACTAGTTCAAAATGAAGGACAACAATAACGCTTTTCCCCCATACAAAACGTAATAACAGTGAAATATGTAATGTAATACAAATGTACTAAGAGACTAAAGAAACCAAAATTTACACCAGAACATTGCTTTCTCGCATTAAAATTTCCTTTGCTTTCTTGCATAACATTCTCACCTACAATGAAGCAATGAAGAAACGATCATGTACAGATAGACGGTTCTGATACCAAAAGACAGGAGATAACTTCATTTTTTTTTTTCTTTTCTTTTTTTTAAATAGAAACCATTCTGGCATATAGCCAAGTTAGGTAAAAGTCCCAGATTATAGTTTAGTCCATTTCACATAGTTTTGTATATGTATGAGATAATTCACTTTGAAAAATACAACTGCCTTATCTTAAAGTGGCAATCGCTAAAATATTTATAGGAATCCAATCCATTTTTAAAATAAATGAGAAGCATGCTATAAGACAATTTGGTTCTTCACCTAACAAGTTCAAAGTTCCAGATTTATGAGACTATAAGTATCCCCTCTTTTTATGCCATATCCAACTAATTTCATGTTATTCTGAAAATGGTCTATTTACCATTTCCCGTAAGATACAGATTATATCTTGTAGTAAATTTGGACAAAGTAAGGCATTTGATTTAAAATCACAATAAACAGAAGCAACATTACATCACTACAAACACAAATAAAAGTAACTTGCAGTCAATTAGGGTATATGATCTTTGCTTGCGGCATCTCTAACTATTCGATTAGCGTCTTTCACTTAATGAATCACGCATTTTTCAAAGCATTACTAATAAATGAAATATTTCCCATTCGGTAGCTAAGAAACCAAAAAATGTATTCAACTTTTTTCCCTTGAGAAAATACACACAAAAATCCAAAAACATGTAACTTCGAAACATTAAACTCTCCAAGAGTTCCCAATCCGAGCAGGCTCTGAATTGGGTTGCTGAAGATGGTGATCAGGAAGGGTTTTGGAGGTGGGTTTGATCAGATCAAAGCCGAAGCCATCCCTCTCTCTCATAGTAGCTCTCTGTTCCTTTACCCCCAATGGCACAGCCTACCCCCATACTTCTCCCTTACTTTTTCTCCTCAAACCCATACCTCCTTCCCGAGAATCCTCTCCCCTACCCCATACTCCCCCATCTCTCATCTCCTATTTCCATTCCCTTCCATCTCCTCCTCTCATATTCTCTATTTTGTCTTTCTTTTTCTATAAAAAATTAATATAAGATGTTAACGTGGCTTAACCATGACCGTTCAAATAGAAGAGGGAAAAAAAAAGGGAGAGAATCCTACTCTCTCTCTCTCTTTGCAACTGACAGAATTGCATAAAATACTTTGAGCCATCGAATCGACCTACCCCAACCCAAGGTACAAAAGGACCAAAATGACCCCTAATCATGTCCGTTGGATAAGATTTAAAGGGGTAAAAGAGTGATTTCAACTCTCTCCATAAGAGGGCACCCTACGGACAACATTACCCTCCTAAAGTTTAAAAATTACCCCCTCTCTCTATATCTCTATATCTCTCTGCGACGGCATAGGTTCAACAAAGATGAACGAAATGATGGGGAACAACCTAACCCCACTCCCTCTGAAACCCCAAGAATGAAATGACGACTCCACCCCTCTAACTTGCAATCCTCATCGTGCGATTTGAAGCCTAGATGGGCAGTCTCGTCATTTAGAGTCCCAAAGGGCCAACCTCAACCAACAAATGAGAAAGCCCAGGGACAACTTCATGAGCAGCCCAGAACAACTCAGTCACAATACCAGCCCAAATATAATGGGTTTCTTGTAAATAAGGTGAAAGCAAGGGGCAAACAATTGACTGTAGCTAATCTATAGTCAATTCACTCCTCAACCTTAGAATAGATAACGGGAGAACTTAGAAATAAGAAAAGGAAAAGGAATCAAATCAACTACTCCTCCAATTGATGTAATTATTAGTTTTTAGGTTTGATTTCGGTTCTTACGGAAAAGAAAATATTTCTCCAATTCCTTACATGTTAGTAAACACAAGCAAAAGTTTAGAAGTAAAACAATTCTCATGCCTATACTTTAGTAAATGCAGGAAACTTGAGAATCAAAATAATTCAAATTCTCATTCCATAAATCTCTTCTTTGGATTCATGAACATAGAAATTTAGAATTTCCGTATGGAAAAAAACTTGAAATTTGGGACCTCCAATTCTCAAGTTTAAATTTCATATCAATAGGTGTGTCTCCAAATTTTTTTGAGTGAGAGTGAAAAGTAACAAATTCTGTATTCAAATTCCATTGCTCTTCTAGGTTAACCAAACAAGAAATTTCACAAATTTTAAAAAAATAAAAATAATAATAAAATAAAAAATCATCATTTCTATTTTCATCATTTTAAAATGAGTTTATATCACAACTAATCGCTCCAATTGACCCACACCATAAGATGGTTCCTAAAATTGAAAATCGATCAATATAGTCACTAAAAATAGGTGTTACAAATCAATATGGTCATTCCGTCACAATTTTATCAAAAATTATGTTATGTGATGATGTGGATTTAATAATTGATTAAAAAAGTTGTCAAAATACGTTTTTGCAATGAGATTATCTCAAGGCAGAGCTTGCCATTCTTTGTGTCACCAAGATCTCCAGAGGAGCGTCCAACAAGCTCTCCAAGATTAAGGTTGTGAGGTTGTCAATCGCCCAAATGTTGACGGTGGAGTCACAAAAGTCGTCACCAAATCTAAGTCATAACCAAAGGTGGTCTCCGTCCTAGTCTAATTTGATAAAAGGTTTCAAAGGGTGTAAAGATGGGTGTCTTGAGAATTTTCTTTTTTAGAGAAGAGACAGCAAACGCTACCATAGATGGAGGTAGAGGAGTACGAGTTGGGATCAATGGTGATTGCAGGATCAAGTTACTGAGTTGACAACTATTTTATTAAATTATTAAATTATTAGACCTATTTTTTATTTAGTTAGACTTGTGGATCCATTTATGTGCCACATGACACACCCCAACCGAGGCCAGGGCATGCTGGCCGTCACGTGGAAGTGACGTAGCCATGTGCATAGCGCGGAAGCTAAAGGAAATAATATAGAAGTACGAATAATTTAAAAACTAGCAAAAATAATGTGATAAAGTATGTGCTAGCGTAAGTAAGTCGCTGAATTCAGAGCCTCAAGCCTACAACAGTCCAAAAGAAACGATACAACAATAGTGCACCCGAAGGTGACCCTACATCGGTGAGTGTCTGTCAGAAATGCCGGGACGTCCTCTGGGAAAACCACCAAACCCGCTAAGCTACTAGAACCTGGAGGGGCGCAAAACAAAAGCGTGAGTGGGCAAAAACAAATTCTTTGAAAACCATTTCATAAAATACATTCTAACCCCTCGCCGTAAAACCTGTATACTTCCCAGAAAATAAACATACATACGTAGGTATAAATATGCCAAATATGCTCAAGGGTATGCCATCATGCTCAAAGGTATGCCGTCATGCTCAAAGCCTCATAATAACATGCAAGTGCTCAGGTATAACCGTGTCAATAACTTATCACTGGCAGCCGGAGTCACCTAAAGTGATCTGTACGGCTGAATATAGAGCTCAAATCTCAATCTCAACAACTAAACCTGCCCACGAGTCGGAACCACCTATAGTGGTCTGTACGACAAGCCTGGGTGTAATACATATAAACGCTCTAGTGCTACGATCACGTGAAGGCTGTGCGAATAATCGCGGGTCACCTACGAGTCGGAACCACTTATAGTGGTCTGTACGACAGGACTGTGCACCTAACTTGGATCCAAGCTGAGCGTATGGTGCGGGAGGTGAACAACACGTGAAGGACTGTGCCCTACTCTGGGCGGGAGCACTAACACCGAGGGTGCAGGTTATGAGCTCTCTAAGCATCTCTAATCACTATTGAATGCATATATGAAATAACGCTTACCTGGCACTTACCTGTGCCTCCACAACACCATTATATATAAACGTATAAATGAATATACATAATAACCATATATGCAACCAACCATGCATAATAACCAATTATATAAAAGAAACGGCATATAACGAATAAGCATTTATACTAATTTCTGGGAATTATATGTATATAGGTATATACGGAAAACAAAAGCCCACTCACTGGTATGTGGAAGGGTCGTAGCCCCCCTGCCTCGAGTGTGCACGCTCGTCCTCGGGATACGTGTCACCTATATGCGAATTAACTATAAAAACGTTAACTTTAAAGCACATAACCTTCCGTTCAAAATAACTTCTCATACATTGCTCAAAATGGACAAATGAATATACCAACGTGATCTACACAACCTCAGGATCACAACCATATTTTTAAAATAATTTTTGGACCTCTCACGCGCCCCCACGCGCCAAAATAGGCACGGACCTACGCGCCCCCACGCGCGGCCACGTGCCATGCACACTGACGGTGTCAATTGACGCCGTCAGGAATATTCCGTTAAAATCAACGGAATATTCCGTTAAACTTAACCGGATACCGTTACTGCCGTTAGGAATATTCCGTTAAACTCAACGAAATATTCCTGTTTCTTCTCCGGCTTACCCTCGCCGGACTCCGGTCACCGGAAAACCGAGGAAACTTCAAACTCACTATTCTCCTTCGTTTTTCAACCAATTTTCATGATTCTTGAACCAAAATGAAGCTTAGACCTAGGAGAATCACGATAGACTACTTTTAAAGGCTAAAAACCACACGATCATACCTGTCTTCAAACTTAAAAACCGGCCAACTTCGAACCAAGCTTTCCCGACGTCCAAATTTGTCCAACGAAGCACTCCCAAGCTCCTGGGAACCTCACAAACACAACTACAAGCTTCAAAATCCCAAAAACTAGCTAGGTTAAATTTGCATGAATAGTACCCCAAACTGAGCTTGTGAAATCGAAGTGAAAACGTCGAAGTTCTTACCTGAAAATGGCACCACTGGACTCCTCTCAGCCTCACGAACTTGATGGTGTACTTGGTTCCCTCGATCTGCAAGTGGTTGAGTGTGTTTGTGTGTGTCCGTACACTTTCAAAAGGAAGAGGAAGGAAATGGGCTCGGGAGAGAGAGACAGGGAAAAGACAGAGGGAGAGGGAAAGTGACAGGGTGTGTGTGTGTGGTCCAACTCTGGCCAACACCACACAAAACAACCAAAAACATAACGAAAACAAACTAGGGGCAAAACAATCTTTTCACACGTACGTTTCCGATAATTCCGAGACGGGATGTCACACCACATCCGCAAGTAACAAAAATTTCGAAAGAAATAAGATTGAATAACCACATTGATTTGAGAAATTTATTTTAGGATTACATTGATTTTCAATTTCAGGGACTATCTTAATTGTGTGGATCATTTCAGGGACCATTTATGATAAAATAAAAAATAAAAATAAAAAACAACTTGTGAGACTCATTTTTGTGTCACACCAACACATAATAAATTTTTTTGACAAAATTAAGACGAAAAGAGCATATTGATTTGCAACGCCTACTTTCAAGAACTACATTGATCAATTTTCAATTTCAAAGACCGTCTTGATGGTATAAGTCAATTTTAGGGACCCTTTTAAAATTTCTTTGTAATCTTAAATTTCCTCATCTAAACAGTGTAAAGGTAAATTAGAACCCTGTATTTCTCCATCTCCTCGCTCTTATCTGTTTAATTTCTCTTTAAAACAAACAATAAAGTTATCAAAGCAAAGCAACCCCAAATATTCAACAATCTGATTTTAAACTAAATCACATAACATAAACTAATGCTATTCTGTGGTACATTAATACAATACAAATCAGTCGAGAGGAAAAACAATGAAACTAATTTTAAACAAGGGGCTCTATTTCTTTTAATCCATATATTCCCCATCTTAACTGGCCATTCAAAATGTACCAACATAAGTGGCCACAAGATGTATAAATATCTGGTAGAAAAGTTGTATAGTGATGACTGGACCAGTCGATCAGTCAAGATAAGCGATTCATTCACTCGTATGAAGGAGAAAGGCATTCATCAACCATATCAACGAGGCCTGGGTTCTCCAACGCCGCAGCCACCCGTTCCTTATCATTCAGTTGCTTATTAACTGCACATGTAAGAAAAGTAAAATCATGAATGCTAGACGAGAATAATCAAAAAATTTATTAAGATGCTTATTCCATCACCCAGGTGAAAGGTAAGACTACTTCATGTAGGTTTCTTTTAAACAGATGTCAGTAACCTTTTGTTTTAGTAACGAGATGTCAGTAACCTTTGCAATGTTAGCTTGGTGTAGATGGAATGTGTTGCTATAAGCTTAATTGTGAATTGGTTTGAGAATCATATCAACGAATCATGAGAAATTCCACAGCTCAACCATGTGTCACAAAAACCCAGAGAGAGAGAAAGAACGAGAGAGAGTACCGGCAGCTTCGGTTGCATGAGATCCTGGTGCCACCCTAATATCCACCTAACCACAATGAAAATATTAAAAAATTAGCACGCTTACAAAGGCTGAGACTTAATCGGTACAATAGAGAAGAAACAAAAGGACCATCATGAATCATAGGCAGACAATGCTGAGCTATTCCACTTTGGAGGAAAATGGGGCGTCCAATAATTATTTCTAAATGGCATCACAAGAGTGTTCGAATGGTCGAATAGTTCACAACAATGCACGAAATTTGGAGGCATAGCTAACTACTTGTTTCCGATCAAAATTTATTTTCTACACTTATGTCAAGTGGTTGCTGTAAAATATTTCTTGAGTATGTGTTTGTGTGCCTACATGTTTATGCATTTATTCTTGGATGTGTACATACACCACAAAAACCATATCAACTTGTATGTCGAGCGTGGACATATCAGAAGATTCCCTTAAACACTCATTCTTTAACAAACAGCACAAAATGATGCTTTCACAAAATTGGAGCTTCAGAATGCCTTTTAGCATTTTATCAGAAAAGTAAATAGATAAGTGGACACAAAAAGATCCGCAAAAGGCAGACTCTAATTGTTACTGATTTTCAACCAAGTTTGAGAGCATACCTATATAGTTATTCCAACTTCCAGGCATAAATCAAAAGCATACTATCGTGACCAAATACAGAGTCTATCTCCACTACGTGTAGTGACCTAATAGGTAAGCTAAACATCAAGATATTAAATCAACCAAATAACAACATAGGAAAGGTTCATCATAATATCACACTGTTGTAGAGAAACACAACTTGAGCAATATCTTCCCTGCTTCCACCATCTTGAGCAATGTCTTCCCCGCTTCCACTCTTATTCACCCAACATAAGAAATGGTGCATGACTCTTTTGTATGTATATCATAGTATTATAATGCACAATAATATGACTCTCCAAACAAACCCCTCTCCATTTTTTTTACCCAAATCTCATAAATTAAACAGACAGTTACATTTTACATTCATCTCAACAGCTTAAAAAACAGTACTATTATACAGGCAGAAATTCAATTGGATGGAGTCCTGGTATTCACTCCCAATTTAAACTATATAACATGGTAATAGAGAATCCTGTGAATCCAATTCAACAAGAAGATAAAGATCGTACCTTGTAACGAGAAGGCAAGCTCCTTAAGAGTTTAACACGTAAGCAAAGACCAATAACTGTTGCCATACTACAATGTTCCACGGTAGGAGTAAACGTGACCCTGAAGAAAACAATCATCATTTAGCCAACAGGGTTCAAAACATAGCCAGAACTAGGCAAAAGCCTATTTAAAATGAGCATAAAAAGGTCTGTCTACCTGACGTAGCCACAGCCATCATCGACTTCAATTGCATCTTCGGTTATTACTTTGAGCTCCTCCAAAGAATAAGGGTGTTCCGGGTCCTTTATATCTCTAATATGATTTAAGAATTGTTAAGGACGACTAAACTCATCCCGGCATACAAGACAAAACATAAAACTACTTTCGAAACTGATTAAAGTACAGCAATTAAGTTGATCAATGGATTAATATTCGTTCATAGAAAACAAAAACTCTTCTCGGCATACACATAGATGCTTCATATACATTTACAGTAAAATGCATAAATACAAGTATATACAGAAAGGATATCAAAAATCTCTTGTTGGTCAATGGCTTCAACGGCATATTCATCGGCAGCAGCACTTGGAACGCTACGAACCCGACGCTCTTTCCTTTCGTAGATGACCGGATTCGCATTGATTAACTCAGACACCATTTTTTCCTCAAGCAAAAATAACAGTAAACAAAATTAGAAACAAAAAGCACACCAACGTCAACGTGTGAAAAGACATGGATTCACAGCTAAAACTTTTGTTTTCCGTTACAGACACTGCTGAAACATTAAACAGTCGAAATTGTTTGTTAAACATATACATAGGTGTCTCTGTGTGTGTGTGTGTTGATATAGACATCCATACGAGGTTTAGCAGAGATTAAGGTTGCTGAAAATTTAACTAGAAATTAATATGAGAAGGAAAACCGAGAGAGAACTCCAACCTCTTTCGCTTTACGTCGCTTTCGTCAGGCTGTCAAAATTGCGGATTTTGATGGCTTGAAGAGCGATGGAGGGAGAGGCTGTGGGCGGATAAGGGCTGAGAGAAGAGGAGGTTGGTGGAGGGGGCGAGGGGGAACCTTTATTTTGGGCTGGCGGTGGTGTCGGAGGAGGGAGGAGGGAGATAGAAAACCTGATCGAGGGATCGGGTGTTGGAAGGTGAATCGTATTACCTTCCCATCACCATCTATTTAAATCATATTTTATAAAAAGAACACTGAGCATACTCTCTTAAAAGTCAAATTCTCCAAGAACTCTCCTCCTACCTTAGATTTTTGGCACAATTCCATGCCAAAATATTTTAAAGCATTGTGCAAAACATATGAGGTGGTGGATAGTCCATAAAGAGTCTCATCTTAAGAGAGTCTCTTTAGCATTTTTCTTTTATAAAGCATATGATTTGGTTGATAATGATTAGATTATTACTTAGGATGAACGGCCAATTTAGTTTCTGAATTATCATCTGAGCAAAAATTAGGTTCCTAAACTAATTTTTTCAAAAAAATAGTCATTGAATTATAAAAATCTACCAATTATATATTCGAAGCTAATATATTTAGTTTTCCGTTCATTTATGTCACGTGACTTGCATGTGATACACATTGGAAGGTAGATTAGTAATTTTACATAAAGATATAGTGTATGAAGTTAACTTTAAAGGGTAAATTAGACGTTAGATTCACAACCGATATGAAATGTTAAGGGCTATTATAGGCGAGAAAAGAACAGTAACACATTATAAAGTGTGTCAAGTGACTTAAGTTGACAAAAGAATAAAATAGCTTTGAATATAATATTAGGGATTAAATTAGCAATTTTAACTAATTTAGGGACTTATTTTATTGAAAAACTAATTCAGGAACCTAATTTTCACTGAGGTGATGTTTTAGGGGCTAAATGTAACATCCCACATCGCCCAGGGGACTGATCCTTAAATGTATATTCCCATCCTACCTAGCACGAGGCCTTTTGGGAGCTCACTGGCTTTGGGTTCCGTAGGAACTCCAAAGTTAAGCGAGTAGCGCGCGAGAGCACTCCCAGGATGGGTGACCCCTCTGGGAAGTTGCTCGTGAGTTCCCAAAAACAAAACCGTGAGGGAATGGTAAGCCCAAAGCGGACAATATCGTGCTACGGTAGTGGAAGCGGGCCCGGGAAGTGATCCGTCCCGGGTCGGGATGTGACAATTTGGTATCAGAGCCTATCCCTGGCCGCGTATGTGCCGACGAGGACGTCGGGCCCCTAAGGGGGGTGGATTGTAACATCCCACATCGCCCAGGGGACTGATCCTTAAATGTATATTCCCATCCTACCTAGCACGAGGCCTTTTGGGAGCTCACTGGCTTTGGGTTCCGTAGGAACTCCAAAGTTAAGCGAGTAGCGCGCGAGAGCACTCCCAGGATGGGTGACCCATCGGGAAGTTCTCGTGTGAGTTCCCAGAAACAAAACCGTGAGGGAATGGTAAGCCCAAAGCGGACAATATCGTGCTACGGTAGTGGAGCGGGCCCGGGAAGTGATCCGCCCCGGGCCGGGATGTGACATTCACATCCCAACCCTCAGCTCCAGTGATATTGTCCGCTTTGGCATTCCCTGCCCGCAGACAGAGCTACCGCACGGTTTTGTTCCTGCGGACCGGTACTCAGCCGTAGCCAGCGCCTGCTCTCCCCTCAGGGAGTCCGCAAAAGGCCTCACTGAAACTTAAGGTTGGCAATGGATATATAAGGCCCAAAGACCAAGCCCTCACGGGCGATGTGGGATACTACAATCCACCCCCCTTAGGGAGCCCGACGTCCTCGTCGGCACACCACGACCGTGAACCTGGCTCTGATACCAAATTGTCACATCCCAACCCTCAGCTCCAGTGATATTGTCCGCTTTGGCATTCCCTGCCCGCAGACAGAGCTACCGCACGGTTTTGTTCCTGCGGACCGGTACTCAGCCGTAGCCAGCGCCTGCTCTCCCCTCAGGGAGTCCGCAAAAGGCCTCACTGAAACTTAAGGTTGGCAATGGATATATAAGGCCCAAAGACCAAGCCCTCACGGGCGATGTGGGATACTACTATATATCCCACATCGCCCGTGAGGGCTTGGTCTTTGGGCCTTATATATCCATTGCCAACCTTAAGTTTCAGTGAGGCCTTTTGCGGACTCCCTGAGGGGAGAGCAGGCGCTGGCTACGGCTGAGTACCGGTCCGCAGGAACAAAACCGTGCGGTAGCTCTGTCTGCGGGCAGGGAATGCCAAAGCGGACAATATCACTGGAGCTGAGGGTTGGGATGTGACACTAAATCGACACTTCACCCTATTACTTAATTATTTAATTAATTTGCTTATTTTATATTAGTGACACATTATATAGTTAATGACTGTGACTTAGAAAATGGTATTACTAACATTTTCCTTTTTTAAGCCTAACAAGATTGTTGGAAAAAAAAAAAAAAAAAAAAAGGGAGCTAACAAGACTTTAGGGCTTGTTTGGTAGGGGTGGGTTCAAAAAACCAAAAACCAAAAACCAAACCAGACCGAGGCCGAAAAAAACCAAACCGAAAAAAAATCAAACTGAAACTGTCAAACCGAACCAATATATATTTAATTATTTTTTTCAATATTTATAAATAGTTTAGTCATACAATCATAATAAAATAGAACATGTTGCCAAGTTGGTTTCAGTGAAACTTTTCAAGCTGGAGCACATGGGTTCGAACCCTCATGCCTTCAGGATTTCGAAGAATTTTTTTAATTTTTATGAGAAATCAACAAAATCCTTTAATCCTAGCCACCAGTAGTAGCAGCCACACCTTTTCCATTTTTCATTCCCCTTTTCTCTCTCTTGTTCCATGCCTTCAGACTCCCTCCATGTCTATGCCTCCAATTTCTCCATTCTTCCATAACCTGGATCCTCCTTTCTATTCCAAGCTTCATATTTGTGAGACCCTCCATGTCCATGCCTCCAACTTCTTGCAGATTTGTGTCGCTAGAACAATGTCGTTTTACCCCAAGTGTAACCCTAACCCAATAACCCTCTCGCGTAGCCTGAACCTCATCTCTCTCTCTCTCTCTCTCTCTCTCGCTTGGTCTTCAACTTCAATCGCTATGTCTCTCTCAATCTCTCAGGCGACCCGCGACGGCGCGACCCTTCTCACTCTTAATCTCTCACACCTCGCCCGCGCCGTCAGTTTTTTCTTGCTGTTTCGAGTCTTGACAGCAAAAGGTTAGCCTCCTCTCTCTTTCTCTCGATCTTCAACTTCAATCACTATTTGTCTTTCTCAAACTCTGTCTCTCTCGATCTTGAATCCCAAGCGACCCGCGACGGCTCAACCCTTCTTACTCTTAATCTCTCACACCTCGCCCTCAGTGTCAGTCTCTCATCTCACTGTGAGCTTTTTCTTGCCGTTTCGAGTCTCCACTGCAAAAGGTTAGTCTCATACTCTCATTTCTCAGTATTTAATTTTATGTTCTATTTATCTATTGAAATTGGTTCTGATTAGAGAAGGATTCATTTCATACTTTGCATTTTCTATCAATCTGCCGATTTTCTAGGTTTCTTTCTGCCGTTACTACTCACTTTTCGAATTATGGTTAGAAGGATAGGACTTTGTGACCCCATATCTGCCTTTAAATTTCAGTGTGATTGTTTTTCTATTTTCTGGATTTTAATCTTGATAGCAAATTAAAAAATAGTAGGCTAAAGAACAACTTGGCGAGCTAGAACAACTGGGCAATGGGAGAGCTAGAACTGGGCAACTGGATTTTAATCTTGCTAGCAAACTAGTATTTGTTTGTCATGTTTGAGTGTACTACCAGTCCACTGGGAGAGCTAGAACAACTAGGCAATGGATCACTCCCTAATTAGAAACCTAGACAGTTAATTGTCGACTAATTAGTTTCTATAAATAAGTCAAGTTTAGGCTGATCCCCCACTAATGAAGTAGAGCTCTATACATTGTACATATATAGACGGTTGCATTGTATATGTATGCTGATTAACAGGGTGGACAGTTTGCAACAAATGTGTTTGAGAAAATTGATGGTATGGTTTATCTGTATTCACCATGCTTTAGTTCTTGACTTGTGAATTTTACAAACATAAATACATGGACAATGTACGACTTCCCCGTTTATATTGACTTGTGAATTTTACAAACTTAAAGTAGAGCTCTCTCTTTCTTAGCAACAGTTGCATTGTTAATCTCCATCTTATATATATATATATATATATATATATATATATACTGATTAACCACATAGTGAGATAACAGTTGCATTGTTAATATGTTATGTTGCCTCCTAGGCTGCCTAAGCGTTGAGCTTGAGGAGTTGAAGAGAAGAAGTGCGTGGAAGGCATGAAAACTTGAAGGTTTATTTGAATTTATGATTTTAGTTAAGTGGAATATTTCTGTAAAATTTGGATTTTGTTATGTTATGATTGTCTTGGAGATGTTAAAATTTTAGATTTTACTCATTTTCAATAAAAAAAAAAAAAAAAAAAAAAACCAACCCGAAAAAAATTAAACTGAACCGAACCGAAATTTCGGTTCGGTTCGATTCGATTTTGGCAAAATACTGAACCATTTCGAACCGAACCTAACCCTATTGTTTGGTATCTAACTTGAGAACAGAACTCAAACTTTTGTTTTTTTTTCCTTCTAAAAACACATGTTTTGATTTAAAAATTTTAAATTCAAAACCTTGTTTGGCATGCAACTTCTCAAAACTAATCCAAAACAAAAAAAAATAAACGCCTAGGCCAAACCAATTTCTTGACCACTGCATCCCTCCCCTCCCTGTGTGACCCCTTTTGCTATTTACCGACTCCTTCCTCCAAACTCACGCTGACGGACCAAGGCTAGTCATGTTGGCGATCTGAAATATGAGATCCAACGACCTCTAAAACCTTCGTTGCCGTCAATTTATCTCGGCCGGAGGATGAAGAATAGAGGTGGTGGCTATGGTGAATGCAAGTGGGAAGAGATTGAAGAGACAACACAGAAGAGAGAGAAGAGAGAGGAGGAGAGAGAGACTGGAGTGAGTGATAGAGAGAGAGATGGCAGTGAGTGGTAGAGAGAGAGAGAGGGGGAGTGAGTGATAGAGAGAGACAAACAAAAGTGAGCGGTGAATCCCAAAAAATAAAAAATTCAAAAACACACTTTTGTGCGTTTTCAACAAAATAATCGTTGTTTTCAAATATTTTTGAGTTGTGGTTTTGAGAATTGTATTCAAATCAAATGCCAAATAAAGACTTAAATTTGTGACTCAAAACTTGTTTTTGAGTTGAAAACATTGAATCCAAATCAAATACCAAACGGATCTTAGATTTCTTTTGTGTTTTGTTTTGTAAAAAATAGGATTATGAGTCTTTGCATTTAGCCATAAAGAGTCAGGCAAGCAGCAACGCTCAGAGCAATTTAGAAGGAGCATCTAATCAAAGGGTGAGAAAGTTTATTAGCTTGGCACTGAATATTGCTGAAGGAATATCCTAGGCAATAGTTATGGTTCTTCAATAACCATTCCTATTAGAAACACATTCTTGATTCTTAATTTAAAGAGCCCTCATCTCAAGCAAAGAATCATTCTCGAACTACAAAAAATCACACATTGAATAACTTAGCTTCGATTCAAATATTAGTAGACCTAACTTTTGCTCCGACCTTAACTAAAACGGTCTTTTGGGCCTTGTCTTCATGCTTGGCCTTTTATGGCTCCACAATATTTTACACCACAACCTTGGGCTTTTTTCACAGTGGCCTGTAATATTTTAGTTTAACTCAACAATTACTGTCATATTATGTGCTACATCAATTCATATCCGAATGCATATTAACTGTATGCTCTCTTTATTGGTTAGGCACTGAATTAGAATCCACATTTACATCTTGTTCTGGAGAAATGCATATGGAGTTGCAATTTCTTCATGATTTCTTGGTTACAAATGCACTCATGCTTTTCACATGAAGAGATAATGATAAGTTAGCTCCTAACTACTCAACTCAACCCAACAGTGGTACTTATATATTTTCAGCTCTTCCACTTGGACTTGAGAGTTGAGCTGAGATCAGAATGTACAAGAGTAAGCTGCAGGAGGTCTGCCATAGGAAGCAATGGGGGTTGCCAACATACACGGCCATGAAAGACGGACCGGATCACAACCCTTGCTTCAGGGCCTCTGTTTCGGTCAATGGCTTCTCCTTCGATTCCCCGGTTTCTTGCAAATCGTCCAAACAAGCCCAAAACCAAGCTGCCATGCTCGCTTTCTTTCACTTCACCTCTCCACCTTCTTCTAACCTTTCTTCTGGCACTGGTATGTATATGTCAAATTGTGATTTAACTTGCGTTGTGTTTAATCTATAAATTAATTAGTCTCCAAAATGTATAATTTTGTGTTGCATAGTATGTACAAACATATTTCCAGTAAAATTATGTAAAGAACAACCAAATTAGCATTGATAGGAATTTTACCACACACGCAAAAGGGTTAAAAACTCCTATAATACTTGCAAGAATGACAAGGATATCGTAGTATAAATGGTTCTCGCAAGGTCGTTCTCCACAAGAATTATTAAATAGTTCAAAGCAAACCAAATTTAAATTAGTTATTGTAAAATTGAAATTTGAGATGATTGATTTTATGACCTACTTTAATAAAAACGATTTTAATTAATAAAAGTAAACAAATCTGCAATATTAAAGATGAGGAAAAAGGAAACAGTTTTGTAGAAATCAAATTAGGAAAACACTAGGGATCCGCCATCACCTTAACAATCCTATATAATTCTCCTAATTACTTATGACCTACATGCATATTTCGAAGGTTATGTTTTCCTAATATATGCCTACTTGGACCCCTAATATAGAGCGTATATCAAACATGCAGTCCATCTATGGTATTCAAATCAAATCTAAACATGCATGACTCATTAAGCTTTGTGAAACCTTTTGAAAAACCATACAACCCTTAAGGCATGACATTCATCCTAAGTGAACTTGCACATATTAATCACAAGAAGCCTTCATCAATTGCAAGGACTGATCTCTGACTAAAATTGTATCAAATTACTTTTCTAAACATCCTAATGGTAGCAAATTATCAGACAATTAGATAGTATAAACCGGTGATTGATAATTTGAAAACTTGCATGCATATAAGCATAAGCAAATTGAAGAGAAACTACATATTCTTGTTAAGGCTTGTGGCCTCACCCTAGCAAAAAGAGAATTAGTTACGCATATTCATGATAAAAATCATATAGTTCTTTATTGAAATAATAAAAGATCGAAAATACCTTGAATGAAAAAGTCTAAAAACCTTTACACTTGACCAATTTCCTCTCTCTCAAACAACGCACAGAGAAGAAGTATTCTCTAACTAGGGCCGGCCAAGGTCTTTTTAACCTAGTAAAAATTAAATCCTCCTAATAAAAAGTCTTCCAATCAAACTAGGAAACTAAATACTAAAATAAAATAGGAAACATAACTCTAAATTAAATGGTAAAATTCGCCTAAAATCTGCATAGCCACGTTTTGGACCCCTAAACTGCTCCAAAATCGGTCCAGTATAGTTAGATTTAAGCTTTGGAATATTCTGAACACTTCTCTAGAAGGTTACGAACCCATCAGATTTAGAGGTTATCTTGGGCTCCAAAAACGCAATTTAAGCCCAAAAATGTCATTTTTCAGCACTGCACACTACTTTTTTATTCCATCGTCAGAAAATAACTGCTTGATAGAAAAATCCCAAATTTTGATACGAACACACCAAGAGACACACGAACGCCCTCCAATTTGAATCACTCCAAAATTCATCCATTTGATCATGTTTTGCTCCAGAGGAAGTCGAATGTCCTATATTGAAAGTATAAAACAAAGTATCAAAATTCTACCAAAATAATTACCCACAACATACTAAGAATAGGGTGAAATATATAATATGAAATTGACTCATCAAGGACTAATAACAAGTCCCAGTTTCTTGGTAGCCTGGTGACCAAGAGACCATTTTTGCAATACTGCTCTGCCGAATACATGCACTGTAAACCTGTAAATCATCTACAAAACGATGAAAAGTGATCTCTTTATTATTAGTTTGAATACATAACAGTAGACAATCAAGCACATTCCAAATTCGCAAAGTTAATCTATAAATGGAACTAACATTTCATATACATTTCCAATTCACAGCTGATCCAGAGGTGTACAACACCTTGAAGGAGGCAGAGCGCGCAGCTGCAAACACTGTTTCGATGTCACTGTCAGAAGACAGCTCCCGAATTAATGCAAGTTCTCGAAACTAGTTCCTGTCATTTGTTCTCTCAATTTCCAGTGGTTGCAGACATGAATAATATAAGTTTTCTTACTTTCCTTGTACAGGATGAGATGGGACATTACAAGAATCTTTTGCAGGAGTTAGGTCGGGAAGAAGGCTTTTGCATGCCGACATATAAGACTCTGATATCCGGTGCATCTCATATGCCAACATTCTCTTCCACTGTGGAGGTAAAAGGTGAGCGGTTCTGCGGGAATGCAGGGAAATCCAAGAAACAGGCGGAGCTGAGTGCTGCAAAGGTTGCCTATATTTCGTTAAAACAGCGTAAGTTAAATTACTTCTTCCTTTTTCTGATGATAGCTTTCGGTTGTTTCATTTTTGTGGCGGAAGAAAGGTTCTTATGGTTTTCATTTAGCATGAGCATGCACTACAAACAGAAAAATCGTATATATTCTTCTGCTGCATATGAAATTTTTTTCTTTCATACTTACCTGGCAAGGCAGGGTTTAATGATCTCAAATTATTCACCGTGATAGACGCCAGATGGTTTTTGACTCGTTACTAGGACTTAGTTGACTTGACAGTGTTTGAATTTAATCATCTGGATTTAGGGAAACAATGTGTTACGTTTATAACATTTCGCTTCACAATGTTACGTAGAATTTAAATCCTTGTATCCAACTTTGGAGTCGTGTTTGCTTCAGTGCTTTTGCTTATTTTCATATGACAGAAAGTCAATGATGTTGTACATTGAGAAGCTAGGTTAATTTCTGTTAGGTGGATTGAGTCGGAGTACTAAGCTGAGTTCCCCACATGTATTAGAACGTGCCATCAAAACCACTCAAAGCTCAGACTTGACCACTGCTGTTGAGTCACTCGAGAATCTCATACATGAACATCAATCGGTTTTATCTCCAGCTATCAAGTATGAGGACCGTGTTAATGAAACTAAAGGTGACATCTTCATCTAATACCTTGCATCTTTCTACCAGTTTTTGTGCAGTTGGATTTCAAATTGTTTTACCATTTTTCTATGAACGCATTGCTATCAAAGTTCAAGAGTCAGTCTCATCAGAAAATTCATCATCTCATGCAGAAGTGCTAATGGATAACATGAACAAAATCGGACAGTCTTCCTCATGTTCTGAATCGATATTCCCTTCAACTGAAGAAAGCGGTCCCTCTCAAACATTTAAAAAACTGAAACCTCCTACTGATGTTTCAATTTCAGATACTAATGGATGGAAAGGTGGTGGACTGAAGAGTTACTTGCTGTGCCACAGGGTTAGAGTTTACAACCAATTTCCAGATATTTCACTCCCTAATCGCATAACGGTGCTGCCCGTTAGTGATGACAAGTGGGTTCCTTTCATCCTGGAGTTCCCAAATGAAGAAAGCAATTGAGCTGTGGAGATGGTTCCAACTTTTACCAGAAATGGTCTTCTACACGACAGACTTAGTTTTATGTTTAATTCTACACGGATACTAGAATAAATTTTATGTTTAATTCTCAAAACTGATGGCAAGTAGCCTTTTCTCTTGCTCATCCCCGTTTGCATTAGTCTGATAACCATATGAGTTATAATAAATTGCATTCCTTTTGCTCACTAATTAGTGTTGGAGTTTGAGACCCTCTTGTCCCACATTGGTCAATAGTATTTTTTCACAAGCCTTTATATAGACTTATTCCTTTTTTTAGTAATTAGAACTTGGACCATTTGGAAATGGATTGAAGGCTTGGGCCTTATGGTTGTGTGGATTAGGTTTGAATATAATATAGCCTGAATATAATTAATATTAATTAATCAAGACAAGGGCCTTGGAATTTAAAATTAATCAGATTCATTAATTTTAATTTTCGGATTAAGTTTTTTAATTAATTTATTAATTAAAAAACGTTTTGATTAAAAGACACAACTATTAGAAAGAGTTGTACTTTTTGATTAAAAGATACAGTTATTAGAAAGAGCTGTGTGCTTTCAAATACACTGAACATGTATTTGAAAGGGTGTTAAACAGCCTATATATTTGCAATCACAGTATCCAAGTGAGAATCATCTTTTTCTTCCTCCTTATCTTCCGTACAAAAACTTCCAGAGAGTAAACACACAAAGCAATTCGCTAGAGTTCTATAATCCAGTGCGGGTTGTAGAATTTGGTAGTTGTATCCTGGTCGAGCAGACGTTGTAGAACCACAAGCACAAGAGTGGGACGAAAATACAATTCGAAGGACATAGCTTTTACGCTAGCCTCTACCTTCTGTGATCAAGTTAGTATCATTGATATTTTTATATTAGTTTATGTATTTATTGTATAATTTCATTCTGCACATCAAGTATATTTGGTAAATAAAATATTAGAATTTCAAGTTCTGTTTATTTCTGTTATTTTTGTTTATTTCTGAATTGTTCTCCAACAATTAGAAGCTTCAGTAATACTGTATCTGGTAACAAGGCAATGATCAAGTCTTCTGATAGGAGCATATTTAGGCGACTTACTTAGCTTGTTTTCGTGCATCTATGTTGTTAATTCATAGTTGTTTTAGTAGTTTAAGCCATTTTCGTGTGTTTTTAGGTTCATATGGCTAAGGAAGCAAAAAGATGCATTTTGGAGCATTTTGGAGCAAAATTGGGTTTGGAATGGATAGCATATGATTGGAGCCAAAGTGTTGGACGAATTTGAAGGCCTTGTATTCATTTTGGACATAAAACAAAGGGCCTAGCCCATTCTCTCTTAAACCAACCCCAAGGCCATGCATTTCCTTTCAATTCCAAATCCCACAATCACTTCAAAAGCCATGCAAAGAACCATCCATTCCATAAAAAACAATCCATCAATTCACATGCAAAACCACCATTAACACACATGCACCCAAACAAAGTCAACCTAGCTAACCCTACATGCATTCTTTATGCAACTCTTCATCATTCCACCATTCATTCTTTATTCCACAAACAAGTCACATGCATTTCCACCTTCCTACTTCATCATTTCACCACATTCTCCCTCTTTAACTCATTTCATTATTCATTCACTTTGCATTCATTCAATTCCACCCCACATGCACCCTTTATTCTTCATCATTGCAACCATGGCACATTTACACCAACAAAACAACTCCCATGCCATGGCCTACTCATATTCCCATTTCCTTTCCAACATCTCACATGCATTTCCACCTTCCTACTTCATCATTTCACCACATTTTCCCTTTTATTTCCACATGCTATTCTTCATCATTGCAGCCACAAACACCTTAAACAAATAGTCATATACATCTCCACTCCTCCTATAAATACCCTTGCATTTATTCATTCAAAAATCATCTCATTTCATACACAACACCACACCACAAACACTTCCATTCCCTCTCCTAGCCGTGGGTTTTCTTTCTATCTTCCATCTATCCTCATCCATTTCCATAATCCCCCAATCCATTCAACACACCAACAATATCCCTTAGTCCTTGTGCCACAATAAAGAGGAAGATAAGAGGGCCTAAACGTTCATACAATTCACGTTTGAGTTGTTGGAATGTTTACGCGTTTCTTTGATTTCAATGTTTAAATTCAATTCTCTTTGTTTTGTAATATGAGGAATGGAAGAGAAGAGTGCCTAAACGTTCATACAATTCAAGTTTGAGTTGTTGGAATGTTTAGGTGTTTCTTTGATTTCAAAGTTATGAGGAACTAAACCCTTTTTGGCTAGGGGTGATTTCAATACCATGATTATTTATGTAATATGAATTGATGAATTCCGGTTATGAACTCTTGATTCGTGAATGCAATTGGCTTAACTATTTGTTGATTAACTTATTTGTGTTTGTTGATTGAGGGTCGACCCTTAATTAGCATGCATAAGTATGTGGCTAAAGTTTAAGAAGGTTTCACATAATCGTTACTAACTTATACTTGAAAGTAGTGAAGGTCGCTTGTCACGATCGCGTTAAGTTTAATTCTTAGCATGAGTAACATGATGTCATAGTTGCAAATGCTTTGTCAATGCTTATGGTTTTCATTATTCTTAATGATCTTCGATTGTATCTCTATTATGATGACATGTAGGGAACTTTTGAGAATGTTTTGGGTTGTCGAATGATGCCATCCAATCCAATAATATAAGGAAAATCTGAGGGTTAACTAGTGATGTCACGGTTAATTTGGGGCATTGTCGTTCATAATTCAATGAAGGAATAACTGGAAATTGATTCATATGCATAAATATCATGTGTGGAGAAAGAACCTCTAGCTAATTCACCAACCATCTTATTTCATCAATTACATTCTGTCTAATTATTAACTTGTTTCGTTATTTCAATTTTCGTCAAACCTCAATCCCCCTTTTGCTTTAATGTTCAATATAGTTAGAAATCAATTTAGTTTGTGTTTTTAAAGCATTTTGATTCTTTTGGTTTGTCTTAGTGTTTTAACGTTTAGTTTCACATTCTTTGAGTCTAGTTTAGTGTTTTATATTGTTTTTACGTTTTTAAGTCAATTTAGAAGGTTTTAGCAAGCCCTCCTAATCCCCGGTCTAGAACGATCCCTCACTTATCCATTCTACTACAATTGTCAAACGAGGGTTTAATTTGAGTGTCAAGTAATTCTCGCATCATCTTCCTGAAAAGAGAAAGCTTTGTTAGGATGAAGTTCATATTTATACCAGTTAATTTCCGGTACTCGTTTCTGCAAGGAATGAATGCTTTTATGATAGGAGTACATAAACACATCGATCGTATTTGTTCAATCGTGAAATGAAATATAGAATATATAACATGTTTTAACTGTTAATTTAAATTTCAATTACAAGGGATTGTAAGTAAACAAATTGGGCATATATAGCCCTCCAAATTGTTAAGCCATTTTATTCAATTCATGCACTTGGTATATGCATTTTATTCAACCGTTAGAACGGCTTCTATACACAAGACGCCGTTACAGATTTACAGTTCTTCGCGTTTGAATTCCCGAACGAAAGTGATTGTGTGTTTGACATAAAACCCAAGTACCAGAATAAATAAAAATGCCAGACCCAAGTTTACCAATTTCCTTGGCTGCTGCTTCAGCTCCATGATCAAGCCTTGAAGCACCTGCTTGTAGTTATAACCTTGTGCTCTATAACACCTATCAACACCCCCGGCGGTGTTCTCATGCCCGAATATTGCTCTTTTATACTCCTCCTTTGTCGAATCCTCCTCAACCTTTTTCGCCCGATTATCTTCAAGTTTTTTAGCAGCAGCATTACTAGCATCAGCTAACGCATGGCTATCAGTACTCTTCTTCGCCTTACTTGGATGATGAATTGGTTCCTTCTCTTTCTCCACTGCCCGCGGAGGCACCTCAGGCACGTAATGTGATCCACCATCGCTTTTCTTGTTCTGTTCTTGATTAGCATTAGTCCTCTGTTGAGGCTGTGGCAGATCACTTGTGCTTATGGGCTTTTGAGGCTTAGGCGCTTCTGTGGTGGGTGCGGACTCTTGAGGCTTAGGTGTTGCTGTGGTGGGTGGCTTGGGAGCTTCTTTGGGTGGCTTTGAAGCTTCCACGGCTGGTGGCTTGGGAGCTTCCTTGTGTGGCTTTGGAGCTTCCACGGCTGGTGGCTTGGGAGCTTCTTTGGGTGGCTTTGGAGCTTCCGTGGTGGGTGGCCTAGGAGCTTCTGTGGTGGTGGGTGGCTTTTGTGGTTTGTCCCTCGATTCAACTACTGCGGGAGCAATTGCCTTGGGAAGCTTGACGTAGAGAATGCCGTTCTCAAATCTAGCAGTGATGTCGTTGGTGTCGCAGTTGGAGGGAATGGGGAATTCCCTTCGGAAACGCTGCCACTTGTTGTCATGACCAAGTGCGCGTTCACCAAACACCCTTATGTTGCGAGACGACGTTACTTGAATCCTCAGATTCTCCTTTCTAAATCCTGCACAATAAATCAATCAAAGCATCCTCAAACAACACTCCTCCATTCATCATTTTTAAAGACCATGTGAAAAACAAATAAAGAAAAGTTCACATCACATGGTTAATTTCGATAATTGTTAATTTACATTCTCCAACACGCTCCATTAGGGTGTTGTACTATACTAGTTCCCACATCGGGACAGGCTAAAACACACAAGTCTTTTACTAAAAACCAATTAATTGAATAAACAGAATGAATTTTACTTATATTAATTAGGTAGAGAGATTTATGGAGATATTGACAAAGAAACGATAAAAGATACTAGAGATTAATGATGAAAAGGGATTAGCAAGCAAGCAACAAACCGTGCAGATAAATGAGGAGAGTGTCACAAGCTGCCTCTCTTTCCCATTCAGCTGATGGTTCAATGTCTTCATAAACACGATTAATGTTTGCAGAAGACGGCTTTCCCTCCATCGATGAATGTAAATCAGACTAGACTCTGCCTCTCTTGTTAATTAACTTGTATGAGATAGCAGATAGAAGATAGATTTGTATTTGAATGTAGTGATGTGCAAAATATAAGGAATGGTTGGTTGGATTTTATAGCTATACACATGATGAAGATATTGGCATATATGAATGGTTTAATCGGTTGGATTTAAGTTATTCCTTTTTTGTTGCTGTTGTTGTTGTTGTTGTTAGGGTTCTTTGTTTCACAAGTTCAAGTATATGCTTGGTTTAATTGGTTGGGGCAAGATAGAATTGGGGACAAACTTGACTTGATGCATGGCAAAAGTGAAGGTTCCTTCCTTGTCTCTTGAGACGAGCATCCTTCCTTCCTTGGACACAGACAAGGATTCTGTTGTAGCTTGCTGCTTGTTACAAAATATCTCGTCTCATTCAAATTTCGTACTTGGTTTAAAAACAATCAACTCTGTACAATAACTTTTGACACTAGTTCGTAGGTTTTTTTTTTCAAAAGCTGCTTTCATAAAAACGGGAGAAGTTAATATTTTCTCTTCCCTCTAATACCTTCATTAATTTTTAAAAGTGCACACAAATTTTCTCTCTTTTAAGTACAATGTGACCGCCAACACGTAACACTACAAGCAAGATCAAAAACTGGCCCTTAGCCTTAAACCCCCACCACTTCATAGAGAATGAAATTGACTTGACTTTTCAATAATAAATGAGGAGGAGGTCCTCCACCGTTCACTACGTAATCGATTTACAAAATTTCATGCACTAAAGCAATCTTTAAAGATTATTTTTATAAAAAATCATTAAAGCATGAGATGCTTTAGTTATCAAACTGTATAAAAACAAATGGACAAAAACACATTTAGAAGTTAGAACTGTTGATCTATTTGCTACAGTTAATGTGATAAATATATTGTTTGTATTAGACATTTCCAAAAGAATTGTCAAATTACAGTTGATGGTTGATGTGACAATCTGAAGTCTTATGTCAAATTTTGTACTTCTTCAACCGAAATGTTAAATATTATTTTTATTATTTAAATAGTTTTTTTTAAAAAAATTTTATTGATTGAAATGTTAGCGGAAAAAGAACCCACCATTAAAATGAATTAAAAATAAATTTGACATTGATATCAAATTTGACTCAAAATCAAAAACTTTTCAAATCCAGTCAGCAAGTAACACTTTAGTTGGAGTGACTTTTGATGTCAAATATACACGATGACATTCCACTTATGATTTTGACATCTCCAAGAGATGCTTTTATAATAATTGTAAGGATAATGTTAAAGGCACCAAATTGCAAACCAAATGATATGTCATTAATAAAAAATAAACACGTGAGAGCATCTCCTAAGGAGATGCCAAATTGTCCACATAAGCTATAACAGTAAAAAAAGACAACCACTAATTGTTTCCAACCGAAATACCAAATCTTATGTGACATAACATGAAATGGCAGCAAAGGAGCTTGCTGTCAAATTTGACAGCAGCTTCAAATTTGTTTTAGTAATTATTAAATATCTTCTATTAATTTTTTTTTTTCTCCTCTATCCTTGAAAGTCTTCTTTTTCTCAACCTCTGCACTTCCTCATCAACTCCATAACGACATCGTTATCATCTCCTCCAACTCCCCTCTTCATCTCCAGCAACAACTTTTCGTATCTCTCGTTTGCAACATTTCGCTCATCCGCAACTCTAAGCATTTCCAATTGATCAAACTGGTGCTGTTCTTCCAGCTTAGCATTCTTGTTCTTCAGCTCTTTAATCTCCCTCTACAGTTTAACCTCAAGCGCTACTAAATTTTGTGAACACGCCCCAAATTTTTTCAGACTCATCTTCTGATTCAGCAGAGGAGCATTTTTGTAGTATTGTTAATTATGAGTGTGATGAAGAACTGGAAAGGCTGGAATTGGTTGCCTTACAAAATGAACAAGAGAACATGGAGACAGGAATGAGAAAACGTCGTGGTTCCATAAGAGGTCATGCATATATCAATAGAAGACGACTCTATGGGCACCAAAGACTCTATAATGATTATTTTGCTGAACATCGAGTGTACTCTCCAACTCAGTTTCGAAGGAGATTTCGGATGCATCGGCCTTTTTTCCTTCGAATTGTAAGTGCGGTTGAAGCCTATGACTCATACTTTTATTATGAATTATTTATATGTAAAATTTAAAATATAAGACAGAAATTATATATAAAAAAAAATATAATAAAATAATAATCTAATTTGACATATTGAGTGAAGAGCAAAACATAAAAATATATCAAAATGCCATATCAGTTATCAAATTTTAAATTTTAAATTCAAAATTTGAACTAATAACATAATTATTTATATCCAGGTTTGTTTTGCAAATTTAGTTTGCGATAGTATGGCAGTGGACACCAATTTCGCATCCTCGTTGTTTGAGAATCTAAGGCTGGAACATCCATGGCTTCCTCCAACTAATTGGGAATCGATCCCTTCCGAAAGCGGCAATTCCCACCTTCTAAATCCCAACTCCTCTTCCTCTCAGTCCCTCTACCATGCCTCCGCCGTCTCCGTAAGTCCCACCTTCTCTCAACTTAGGGTTTCTTCAATCTTAGTTTTCCAAAGTTTCCGGATTTTCAGTCAGAATCTTGTTTGATTTGAGGGAAAATTGAACTTCTGTATTTTGTAGATGTCCTTTAAAAGTAATAAAAAAAAATTGAAGAATTTGAATCATTTGGGTACAGGAGGCAAGTTTGGTGAGGTTGGCGATGAATGCACTTCAAGGAGTCGAATCAGCCCTTGTTAGTATCCAGAAGATTTCTGCTGCATTTCGCTCCGACCCGGCTGATCGGAGCTTCCATCAGATTCCAAGCCTGTGGAATAGGTCTTCAAGCACCCATGCTCTGGGAAGCATTCTCCAACCCATTGGCTGCTCAGGTTTGCTAGTCTTTCTCCTCCGAAAATTTGTGGATTTCTTTACGAATTTGAATGTGGAAAGTCAAGATCATCTTGCTGGTGAGGCTCAAGTGAAGCAATGCCCTCCTTTTAGTCTTGTTAATCATGCTTTTGCCGTTGCCGTGGGAAAGGTTGTGGAAGGGTACATGTGTGCACTGGATACCTTGTATGCATCAGTGGGTTTGAGGCGCTCTTCGCTTTCGTCTTCTGTAGTGGGATGTATGAACAGTGTAGTGTATTCTGATCTAACTATGCTGGAGTTGTATTTGCACACGAAAGAATTGAGGACTCAGATTGAATCCCTTACAAACTTATGTAACGTGTATCAGTTCTCTAGTTGTTTCTCAGTATCTTCTTTGGAAGAATTAGTTACAAAAGCAAATTTTGAATTTTCTAAGTTCTACAGAGGAGGGCATTTGCTCACATATCTGTATACCCAATTACAGGTTAGCTTACTTTTCTTTCCCGACTGTGAAACCTTGTTTAGTATGCTATGCTCTTATTTATTCAGTTTAAAATTTTAACTTCTGGTTTTGCTAGTGGACACTTAATTGACATATATATTTATTTTATTAGGTTTCTGATCCTGCTCATCGTCCTCTACTCAAATTTATCTTCCTTCGTACATTTGAACCATATTGTGGGTTTATTAGATCATGGATTTTCAAAGCTGAGATCAGTGACCCTTACAAGGAGTTTGTGGTAGAATATGTTGACAGTATGTCTCCAAATCAATGCGGTAAAGCCGGAAACCCGATTGACTTCCCATTGGCAACTATTAGGGTAATGCTATTACTTTTGCTATTGGAGTTAGATTATGTTTTCAATGAATTCATCATTCTCTTCTTCACACAAGTTCTCACAGTTGGTGTTTGCACCTCAGGAGCAAGATGGTGTTGCTGTTCCTTATTTTTTGAAGGACTTCTTGATTCCACTAGTTCGAGCTGGTCAGCAACTGCAAGTTCTAGTGAAATTGCTTGAATTGTGTACTTTTGTTGCCACCAAAGACCATACTTACGAGGGGTTTCTTCCCTGCTGGAGTGGGTTTTCGGGCAATAGTCCATGTTATTCATCTCCATTGACTTTCAGCAAAGAAAATATAGAGGCCATGATACTTTCAAGGGACACTTACTACAAAAAGATGCAAGAAAAACTAAAGAATCTTTCAGCGAAATTTGAATTCAGATTTCAACAGGTCATTGACTGTGATAATTTAGTTTCTTTAGATAGAAACCATGTTTCTCCTTTGAAATTAGAAATAGAATAGCATTATAACTCTAATTGGTTTTTTTTTTTTAAATATTTTTGTCTTTGTTTTTTCAGTGTGCAGCATGCAATGCAATTAGCATTTTATTCAGTTTCCGGTCAATGTTTAATTGTTTATGTAGGATGTCTTTGCATTCCTAGGCTTATAAAAATTATAACTGTCTGTATGATTTGCAAGTACTCTTGATAGTTTCTTACCCTTGAATTTTTCACGTAAAACATGTCATGTCATTTTCTTATAGTCGTAGGTTGAATCAACACTTTCCAGATGTAACTACAAGACGTTGTTCCTCTGGTATTTTCTAAAATGGTATATATTGCTGGTTGGAAGCGATCTCTGATGGTGTGACATTGAAACTCTGCTTATGATGAGCAAATTGGGTTTTAGCACGTAGTGCAAGTTTAAGTTGATATCGCTAGGTCCTTTGCCATAAAACTGTTCTGATATTGATAGGTCTTTTGACATGCCATGATTACGTCCAGGCAGCCCATATTTGGAAAGTAAATTATGCCATGGATTATAATTTATAGGTGCCTCTCTCTTATCTACTTCTCTACTCTGTAGAAGGATTAAGGGTCTTGTATGAGAGGAAACGTGGGTTTCATGTCTGCCTTCTTTAATACAATTTCTCTGCAGTGTTGTTATCTGGTTTTCTTATAACTTGATTCATTTTCTTTACGCAGGTAGTTCCACAAGGCAGAGTTCTCTTGGATAATAATGGAAGGAGTTCCACCATCCCAGTTCTGTTCACATTGGATGACAAAGTTCATAGTTTTATTGCTTCTCCAACAGATGATGAAAGGGAGTCACATGTGTAATCTCTCTCTCTCTCTCTCTCTCTCCCCTATCGCCTTTTCTGTTTGTGGAATGTCTATGTATTTTTATTTTGTGCATGGGAATGCGTGCATGTCTATGCTTTTTGGATGACTGTTGCACTTTTGCATGTGTGGTTTTCTTACCATGTTAGGATTGGGAGAGGCTGGTGAATACATGTGCTCCTTTTTCGTGTTTCTAGTTCTTTCTTTTTGCCACTTTCTTTCCAAATGTTATTGTAGCTTCATAAATGGTTGGACTTCTCTAATTCTCAGGGCAGTTCTTGATTTGGATTTTGATGAATTAAGTGCAAGGGATGGTCTATCTGATCTGGTGGATACATACGAGTCATCTGAGTGTTCAACCTCCAGTTATTCTGAAGAGCAAGATGTGTCGGAGCAGAATATTGAGCTTCCCAATAATATCAATGAGTGGGAACAAAATTATCTATCTGCTTTAAGCTTTTCAATGAGTAGTCCTGTTGATAATTTGCACAATCCTCATGTATGTGAAGATTCATGCCATATCATAACTGACCCGAATATATTTTGTGAAGAAAGAGATTCCCCTGTACATTCTCATAATGAAGGAATGTTTACAAGCCAGATATCTGTGCCCGTCAAACCAATGGAGTCAAACTGGTCTTGTATGTCTAGCGCTCAGTTGGTTAATTGTATATCTGCTAAGGATTGGCCAGAAAGTAGTTCATTTGACAATTATTCTGTCATTGATAAAGAGTACAGCGATGGTCTAAGGTCACATCCAATGGGTTCTGCCTCAAAGGTGAATGAGAGAATCATAGGGACCTTAAAGGAAGGTACATTTAAAAAAGGAATTGAGACTCATGCTTTAATTGAAGAAGCCTCTGGCAAGAATCAATCTCGAAACGCTACATATACTTCTTCAGATTTATTGACGTTACAACGTTGGAAGGTTAACTCCCATAACAATTTTCTCAGCATGAACCCAATGTTGACAAAAACTAACTTAATTCATCTGATAACCAAGCCAGGACAGAGACACAGAACAGACTTTGGGGTCTATTTGCCTTACTTTGACCTTTCTTTCATAAAAGACCCTGTTAAGGTGTATCTGGAAAAGCCGCCTGCAGGGCTCTCAGACTCCAGTGCCTCAGCAAGCAGTGTCAGGAGGGATCACCTTGGCAAACAAGGTTATGGTGGACATAATGTCTTGATTGATAAAACCGAAGCGTCTGATTTTCTTCCAATTTCTGACACAAAGGACCGCAACCAAGCAGACGCAAATTTAACAAATGTATCTGGTGGTAGTTGTTGGGAGAGTTTGCTTGGTAGATTTAGTGACACTGTCGTTAATAGAGTTGAAGATCACAGACAATGCAAGCCAGAGAATTTTGAGATACCACTTGATTTTATTATTGACAAATGCCTTCTTCAGGAAATCATGCTTCAGTATCCTTTTTTCTGTGCAGTACATAGAAGGAAAGTTTATCAGGTCCTGAGTAGACCTCTTATTTTCTTCTTTCTTGTAAATGCTTTGGTTGAGCACATTCTGGACTGCATAGAAAGTTTTACAACCATCAGTTTGTGCGTTTGATTGTTTCTAGCTATCCAAAGTTTGCGAGTCTTGTATGTCCCTTATTTGTTTTTTGTCCTACTCAAAGTACTTCTGTTGGAAGAGAGATGTTATCCTTAAATATGCTAGATATAAGTATGTCAGCAAGCTAACTATTAAGTTGCTTGAAGAAGGGTTTGATTTGCAAGAACATTTACTGGCTCTGCGGCGCTACCACTTTATGGAACTAGCGGACTGGGCTGATTTGTTTATTATGTCCCTTTGGCATCATGTAATAATCACTACTGTCATTACACAATACTAGTATCTGAGTTATCATGGTACCATCCTGACTCTTTTTCAAATTTTTTTCCTGGAAATTATAGAAATGGTGCGTTACAGAGGCAGATCATAGACTTTCAGAAATTCAAGGTTTCCTTGAGTCATCAGTTCAGAGGTCATCATGTGAACGTGACCTTCATAAGGACAGGTTATTTGTGTACATGAAAGGACATGATACAATGACTCTTTCTGCATCGGCTAGTGGTACATTACTCCCACATGTTTCATCAGCTATTGGAACATTACTTGATTATTGTTCAAATTAATTTATTGTCCACCAGAAAAAGGCATATGGTGCCTCCCCTCTTGTCCTTCCTTTCAGATTAGATTAAGCTTGGAACTTGAAACATATATTTCTAACTTTTCACTAGTCAATTCTTCTGTTATCTCTCTCTCTCTCTTTACCCCCACAACCCTCTAATACTGTATCTCATCAATGATGCAGGTGTCCATTCCTTCAACTTTCTTGGTTTGGGTTATCGAGTGGATTGGCCCATAAGTATTGTTTTGAGTCCTGGTGCATTGAATATATATGCTGAAATTTTCAGTTTTCTGATGCAAGTGAAGCTTGCTTTATTCTCATTGACTGATGTATGGCGCCCATTAAAGGTAGGGATTCTTTGGCTGGCTAAAAGCTTATTGTAGATGTTCATCCTCCCCCACTCTTAAATCTCCCTTTTTTAGCCAGAGCTATGAAGCTCCAAATTTCAGAAGGGGGATGGTTAATATTTGTCTATACTTACAGATGTTGGTAACATAGCATTTTTTTTTTCCTTCATTTCCGTGTGATCTGTGCCTCCTGTTGAGTTTTGGTTGTTGTACTTTACCAGCTGATCATTCTTCTGAATCTTAAGCATTGAAAAAGTAAAACATAGTAAACTGGAAGCAGAACTAACTACTATTGGTTTGTGATGGGGAATTTTTTGGGGCTGATTTACCTTCTCATTTTTTAAACATGAATTTCTGAGACATAAGTGTTCTCTGACAGTTGTAAATAATTAAGTTCTGAATTGATACATGAGTTTCGTTTACACTACACCTTTTTTCACAGTTCATGACTGCATAATGCTTGTTTTGATGTTCTTGATTTTATTAACTTTTCCGTTTCTTCTTCTTAAACTGCGTGGTAATTCATGGTAATATTTTTTGGTGCATAAGTTATGTGGACTTACATTTGGTCATGGAAATGCATGGTAGTTCAAGTGATCCTATTTCTTGGTATCTGCAGGATTTGGTACATTCAATTAGTCAGAATAATCACTCTGAACAATACGAAACGGGAGCTGGCCATTTTAATGCATTAGTGAAGATGAGGTACGTGGAGCAGTTGTGATTGTCATATTATGAGAAAGTTTATTTCTCGTTTTAGTGATGTTTTTTGGGTTTTCTTTTCTGTTCAAAGGAGTAATTGATCTCAGAGAAGGAATCGATTTAGATTAATTGGTCGGGTTAGTACGTGGGTACTCTAGTAAGGCTTACGTTGATTTAGAATTGACTTATATAGAGAGTGTAAAACATGCTTAGAGAGTTTATTTCATTTGAATTTGCATCTTGTTCCTCCCTTCTATTTGGGATGAATATCTTCATAAGCATGAATTGTTCGCCACATTGAGGAGGAATAACCCCCTGCCCAAGTATTGGTGTTGACACTTTAAAAAAAAGGATACTTCGGCCAAAAATGTCAGAGCTATTGGCCAACATTTTCATCCCTGCGGAATGGTTCAGTTAGTAATCTGTGTTGTCATCGTAGGGGAGTCCTGGGATTGAATCTTGAGTTCACCAAGTTTAGGGGTCTTATAGGATGGAAAGTGCTGCTCTCATTCTATATTTGTAGGACTACTGGCCTCCATAAGAGGGGGAATAACAGGAGGAAACAAGAGAAAGGAATATGCAAGAGGTGTGACAGGTGAAGGGTTCAATTCTGACTAATTGAAAGATGTGTTTAATGAGATGTGTAGGACAGAGATCCTTTTGCACTGCCCTATTCCTCAAATGTTTGGAGATGTGTTTCAATTGATTTCTTTTACCTGTAGCAAGATTGAAGAAATTTGATTGTAGGATTTCTGTGAGATGTTGGGTAGAGTCTGGTAATAACGACTGTAAACTTTTTAAGAATATTCTTATTGTCTATATGTTAGGTAGTCTGACTTCTACCAGGGTTAACTTTAACCTAGGGTAAAAACTAAAGAAGGGGGAAATGGGTGACCATCTTCTCAAACAATCTAACTTCCTCAGAGGAATTTTAAATTTGATCAAGAAATAGCTTTAAGAATTCAAATTGAATGTATATTAATTGTCTCTCTGACCTATGCCTAGGCACCAGGTCAATCATTTTGTATCTACATTACAGCAGTATGTGGAGTCACAGCTATCACATGTATCATGGTGCAGGTTTCTATTCTCACTTAAGCATGAGGTTTGAAGCTTCCTATTTTGTTCTTAAAAGTTTTCATGCAATTTACCTTTGAAAATTGACTTTCATTTTTGGGGAAGGTTAATATATAGGTCATAAATCTTTGTACATCAACTTTGCGGTTGAAGTTTCATTTTCTCTCTCCATGTTTATATTCTATAAGATGTCCATGTAATGCTAGTGCACATTACATTTGATGGTGATGAGAGATATCTATGTTATTTGAATTCATGACGCATGAAAGGACCATAAAAATCTTTGCTAAACTAATTTTGATTTAAAAATAAAATTATTGATTCCAGTTCCCCAAGTGGTTTGATGAAAATCATCTAAAGCCTGCCCTGTGTGATGGATAACAAAGTCTCCTACTTTTGTTTCCCCCGTCCTAAAGGCAATTAAAAACTGCACATTTTATGATTTCCAATGCCTTTGGAATATGTTCCTTCTTTGCTGCTAGGTCCCATGCTAGGGAAGATAAAAAAAAAACCATAAATCTTCAAATGCATAGATTGTTTTGAGCGTCTCAATTGTTGATGTGAAACTCTGGAGATCCTCGGTATTTGTTTGTAATGGAAATTTGTTTGATACAGGGTGTTATTGGAACTCAAAAACAATTCATTGTGCACCCCAAACTTTCTATATTTAGAAAGAAAAATACACTTATGAGGAGTGCATAATGAGATTTTTGGAATGTCAATAATGGCACGGTTAGCACCTAAAACAAAAATTGAATTCTACTAGGAAAAAAAATAGGGAAAGAAAAATCAAAATTCAAATTTGGGTACAAGATTGATTAGATTGCTCTATGTTAGATTGAACTATTTATTGTTGAGTAAATTGTAAGGTTATTTAATTTGAGTGGGTATATCTTGAAAAATAAAATGCCACATGTAGACATCTACGATTCATATCATGCCTCTTTATGCCATATAATTCAATTGCTTCTGGTATGCCTTTTCTTCTAGAATATTTTATGACGACAATCTTAAAAATTGACATCTGGTTACTGTAGGTCAAAGATATGATGGATCTTCAGTCTGCACATATGGCATATTTAACAGATTCGCTTGACATGTAAGTTCATTGGTCATTGCGTAAATTATTCTTACCATTGTTAGATGTATGCCCTTGTATTTCTAAATTTCCATGCTTTGTGATTGTGTCAATAAAACATTTGATTCACTTTTAGTCAGTAAGTGAAAAAAAAAGATTGCACCAAGTGTGTCTTGGTGTCTGCTGAAAGATTTCTGAATCAATGCACAAGAAACTAAACTGAAGGGTTTAGCTGCTAAATTGGGTTGTCAACTGTGAAGTTGGCCTATGAAATTTTGGGTTCTTCCACCTGGTGGAAATCCAGGTTTGAATTTGTGGGACTGGGATCTGATTGTGGAAAAATGGTTAGGGAGATTAGAAGGGTGGAAAAAAAATTGTTTTTATCAAGAGGTAGGCCCACATTAATTGCGTCTGTTACAAGCAGTATGTCACCGTACTATAGTGTACAAATTCTAAAATTTTAATGGCATGGTAAAAGAGATCATTTCATAAGGTGGAAAACTGTTTCTTGTCCCCAGCAAAAGGGTGTTTAGGGATAATCAATTTGAATTTTGAACAAAAGGAATTCTGCCCTCCTTGTGGAATGGTTTGACATTTCAATATTTCTCGATAATGTTTCCTTTGATTGTCAATTAACCATGAATCTTACCTTTGCAGATGTTTCCTATCTGATGAAACACGACCTATAGCTCGTATCATTGAAAGCATTCTGCAGTGTGCTCTTGACTTCAGGTCTTGTCTGACTGGGGGAATGTGGGATGTTGGAACAGGTGAAGGGAATAGAACGGCTAGGCTTTCTGGAATGAATATATCCCAGGTGATGATCACATTTGTAAAGTTGAAAATAACCGTGGACATGAAATTTAAGGTGACATAAAATTATAAACAATATCATTTTAGTTGAACTAGCAATGCCATTTATATAGTAGGTGACAACAACTATGATCATTAGGCGAAAGTGCAAGAAAAATGTTGCTAGCTTGGTATAGGGATCTTCGGGTGCTTAAAACGCAAAGCATACTATGTTTTCAGGAACACCCAAGTCATCAAGGAAATGGGGTTTGTTTTCGTACATGCATTCATGTGTCATGGCATCCTAAACAACTCTCTGCTGCTTCGGGTGCTTAAGTAGATATTCATGCACATCTGTGATGAGACATTATAGAGGATTTGTGCAGTTGAATATTAAAATGAAAATCGGTGATCTGAAATATCATGTTCAAAACACGAACGAACCTGTTGATGACATGCATGTGTATCTGTTTTGCAGGTGGTTGCTATAAAACAAACTTTTGACAAGAACATGAAAGAACTGCACCTCTGTTACCTAAAGTCACCTAAACATGGGGAGTTTGGACTTTCTCATTTTTGGGAATACCTCAACTACAACAAGTATTACTCAGACGTTGGTAATGAAATGGCCTTTTATGCTTTCGCAATCTAAAGCTCCGTGACATGAATTTGGACATGCCGACACTACGCGAAGCAGCCCCATTGGTTACAATGATTGAAGAGTGTAATTTCTCAAGGATTCACGGTAGATGATGTCTCCTACTGATTTGTGTCAAATATTTCAGAAATCCTGAGGCCTTGAGGTAGCAGATTCCTATATGTTGAGTGTTATCTGGCGAACGTTAACAAAATCTACTTATTGGTTTTTGGAGAGTGAAGGATAGTTACTACTTCTTGTGGGACGTTAGTGATACGAAGAGCTGCATATAGAGACATGATGATAGCCGTTGTGTATTACATTCTACATACCCAAGGAAATGCTATGAAGTTACTTTTATACATAAGTCACTCCCCCAAGCATGGCCGGCCTCACCTTTCTAGTTTGGTTAATTGCTCGTTTTAATTTAGTTGTCATACAACTAAACTAAATATGCCTTGAGGACTAGAACTAGTTTAGGTCCCGAAATCCGAAACTAACTTAAAAGGCAAATACGAACCTTTCTTATGATTGATTGATTAATTAATTAATTCTTGATTATGCTTAATTAAACTATTTAGTTGCTTATCCATCTCATTTATATTTATTCAAATCATCCTTATTTGATGTACGATGCATTAAGTTCCAATTAGTAAGGCAGTGGCAAGATTGTGATTGCTAATTTTCAGAGCTTTCACAAATTATGAGTGACACCTAGTAATATGTTATAGCTACCCAAATTAAGTAAAACTGGTTGGAGAACCTATGCAGTACAACTATGATGCAACATGATGATTCTCTAATTCAATATTCTTGATCACATTGTTTAATACGATTCAATATTCTTCATCACATTGTTTAATACGACGGTCGAAGAAGTGAGATTTTACCGCAAGTTCATGTCTCACTCTGCTTTGCAGTATAAATGGATGTTCAATTACAACATCCGAAGGCCTTGGAAATATCAGAGACGGGTTCCACCCAATTCACCAAAGGATTGCTGGTTTCCATGCTTCTCAATGCGGCTTTTGTACTCCCGGCATGTGTGTTTCACTCTTTGGAGCTCTTGTCAATGCTGAAATGACGAATAGACCTGATCCCCCTCCTGGGTTCTCCAAGCTTTCTGTTTCCGAAGCTGAAAAGTCTATTGCAGGTAACCACTGTCGATGTACTGGGTATCGACCCATGGCTGATGCCTGCAAGAGTTTCGCAGCTCATGTTGATATGGAGGATTTGGGGTTCAACTCCTTTTTGGAAAAAGGGAGATAGTAAGGAAGTAAAAGTAAAGAGTTTGCCTCTATATAACCGTAATGGTGACATCTGTACATTTCCGGACTTGTTAAAAAATCAATGACATTCTTTCTTTGTTTCCCGGTCTCCTTCCCACACTAATGTTCTGCCCTTTTTCTACTTTTCTGTGTTCTTGTAATTTGGATTTCAGATATTCAACTCTGTTCCCTGGTTTCAAGTAGAATCGCCCACTAACTTACAAATCCATGAATGCCTTGCTTTCAGATCAAACTTGGTTCACACTATTTCTACATGGAGACACAAACAGCCCTTGCTTTACCAGATGAAGAAAACTGCATGGTGGTTTACACTTCAAGTCAAGGGCCTGAGTATGCACACTCTACAATTGCAAAATGTCTTGGTATTCCTGAAAATAATATTCGAGTAATTTGAAGAAGGGTCGGAGGGGGCTTTGGTGGAAAGGGCACACAATCAGTGCCTGTGAGTATAAAACCCACAGAAATCTATATATTTCAATCTAATCGTGGACGAGATTTTCCGTTTAAGTGTAGATTAAGCACTTGTTAGACAATGAATGCAACTCCGATTGTCCATTTAAGTGTAGATTAAGCACATACAACTCCGATCCTGCATTCGTAGTTTACACAAATGCAGATTGAGAGAAACATACTAGTTTAGTCTCACCATGCACCACAGAAATTTAGAAATAAGTTGGGAACGAGTATAGGAGGTACTTTAACCAAAGAACTCCAACCAAGCCCTTATATATAGTTCATGCATAAAATGATATTGATACTGACCCATATGATTTTTTAGCAGCGCACCAGTGAACTTTGTCATTTGTTTCTGTCAAATGGGAGATCTTAGGATCCTGTAGGCTGTAACTACAACCTCATTGCGAATGTTGAACTCAATATGATTTTAAAATGATCAATAACATTCGTTTCTGTTAAAAAAAATGTTTGTTGAATAGAATGTCTTGGCTTTCTAGCAATGCAGAGAGGTGTACACATGACGCGAAGTTTTAGAATATAAAGCAATAGTTAGCACAAATGCTACTTGTGTCAGTTCTGGGAATAGTTGTAAACCAATAGTTCTATGTGCTATTAGTGTCAGTTCTGGGAATGGTGGTAAACCAATAAACTTTAGAATATGTATCACTTGCTATGTTTATGGTTTTTGGAGTACTTGATTCCCAATGTTCAATAGAAGATAAAGCCGCTGCAATTCTGATGTTTTAGGTCGCAACTGCATGTGCTCTTGCAGCACACGAATTACATTGACCGGTACGGATGTATCTCAATCGCAAGACTGATATGATAGTGGCTGGAGGAAGGCATCCCATGAAGATAACTTACAGTGTGGGATTCAAGTCTGATGGGAAGATTACAGCTTTAGAACTTGAGATATTGATAAATGCAGGGATTTCCATAGGCTTTAGTCCAGTATTGCCAAGAACTATTCTGTGGGCACTTCAGAAGTATGACTGGGGTGCTCTGGCTTTCGATATCATGGTGTGCAAAACAAACACTCCGAGTAGGTCTACTATGCGAGCCCCTGGGGAGGTGCAGGGGTCATTTATCGCTGAAGCTGTAATTGAACATGTAGCGTCCACCCTTTCTATAGAAGTAGATTATGTGAGAAGTGTTAATCTTCACACATCTCACAGCCTTGATTTGTTTTACGAGCACAGCGCTGGTGAACCTCTGGAGTTTACTTTACCATTGATATGGAACAAGTTGGCCATGTCTTCAAGCTTTAACCCAAGGACTGAGATGGTAAAAGAATTTAATAGGTGTAATAAATGGAAGAAAAGAGGAATTTCTCGAGTACTGATTTTGTGTGAAGTGTCATTGAGGCCAACTCCGGGAAAAGTAAGCATTTTAAGTGATGGGTCTGTTGTTGTTGAAGTTGGAGGAATTGAACTGGGTCAGGGGCTCTGGAAGAAGGTAAAACAGGTGACAGCTTTTGCTCTTGGTTCGATTCAATGTGATGGTAGTGGAGATCTTTTGGATAAAGTACGGGTGGTGCAATCAGATACATTGAGCTTAATTCAAGCGGGAATTACTGTCGGGAGCACTACATCTGAGGCAAGCTTTGAGACAGTTAGACTTTGATGTAATATTTTGGTTGAGAGGTTAGCTACTCTCAGAGGGAGATTGAAGGAGCAAATGGGCTCTAGTAACTGGGAGACTCTTATTCAGCAGGTATTCTATTTGGATTGAGAGGAGGGCTTATTTTCACTCGTGTGCTCCTTTGTTGGACTGCAAATAACACTACCATAATATCATGTTATTTGCAGCCCCCCGGAGGAGTGTGAGGAGTACAAATAGCGATCGCCAAGAAATTAGTGATGCATCACTTTTTTCTTTTGAAACAATTAATCTATTGATTTGTTTCACATCCATGCCATGGCGCTCCAATAGGTCACACTGAATCTTGAACTGCCCAAGAAACTCAAACCCCAGAGGAATAAAAATGAATCAGCACACTTAAGTAGCAAGTTGCTACTAGCAACACCATGCCCTAGAATTCATCTGTAGGAAACTCTTGCAGGTGGAGTAAATGGGTGATTTTGAAAACTTCTCTAGACTTATGTATTTAATGATTTCTCAAAGTTTCAGGCTTGCCTTGCTTCCTAGTGGCAGCTTATAGCTTTTCAAGGCCACAAAACTAGCAAACTTCTTTGTTCCGAAATTTGTATGTACTCGTTGCAGTTTATCTTTCTTCTGTCAAAATGCAGGCATCCTTGCAAGATGTGAACTTATCAGCAAGTTCTTATTACGTCCCTGATTTTGCTTCCAAGAGATACCTTAACTATGGCGCTGCTGTGAGTGAGGCAAGTTTGTGTTGACCGTCTTACTCCATTTTCATTCTTTTATATTGTAGTTCTTTTACGCCTGTTGAATTTTCGGCAACCAAAGGGCATAGATGCAGGTTTACATAATGCAGAGCAAATCATAGTGCAATGTCACAGTCACACTATTAGGGTGATTGCTACCAGTTTGTATCACAGATGGAGGTAAACGTTCTGACTGAACAAACCAGAATTCTGCAATCGGATATTATCTACGATTGTGGTCAGAGTCTCAACCCTGCTGTGGATTTAGGACAGGTTAGCATGATTGAACTTGCTACTCAGATTTTTATAATTTCCGCATACATTTTCTTTGAATTAAGCTCTACCTACATTTTATTTTTGTATTGCTATTCGGTAGGTTCTGCCTTGGAGAATTTTTCAAATTCCATTGTAAGAGAAGTTAATAATTTGGTTTATTTTACACATTTTTAGGATACTTTCGTTATTTAGTGTCTTTAGGATTTCTCTATTCGAAGCATTGTAGCATTTTCGTCATCTAGTCGTCTTTGGAATAAGATTGTAGTATTCAACTTTTCTACAATCTGTTAAGATCCATAACACCAGTTCACTGGCGCGTCGTCAATATGGTTTAGTTAACTTACGTTTGACATTACATGTTTCTTGCAGATTGAAGGTGCTTTTGTTCAAGGTATTGGGTTTTTCATGCTTGAAGAATACTCGGAAAACTCTGATGGGTTGGTGATTTCAGAAGGTACATGGACATATAAGATTCCTACTATGGACACCATACCCAAACAGTTCAACGTAGAAGTATTGAACAGTGGGCATCACAAAAAACGCGTGCTCTCTTCAAAAGGTATGCCATGTCGTGCCTTGCACAATTCTACTTGTATCAATTACAACCGATGCCTGAAAAGTATTTTGTGTGCATAAAAGTAGCCAAATTTTGAAAAAAAACACATTGAAAATCTTGTGTGCAGCTTCTGGTGAGCCACCGTTACTTCTTGCGGTTTCTGTTCACTGTGCTACAAGGGCTGCCATTAGAGCTATTCTATCATTAAAGACTTTGCGCCAGCACCTAACGCATTTATCCACTCAGTGAACAGTGATAGACTCCAATGAACAGTAATAGGCCAAGAGCATCTCCATCCCTAAAAAAAAATAGCCTAGTCAATTTTATTAAAATATTATTATTATTTATTATAAAATAATAATTGTATTATAAAAAAGAAGAAGATAAAGTCATCTTTCCACTAACACTGTACTCTTCCTATAATCCCCAACCGGTTCTCTCCCTCTCTCTCTCTTTTGCAGCTCACTCCCGTGAGCTCTTCTTCTCATTCCTCTTCAAAACCTTCAACAAATCAAACACAAAATATTATTTTTGTAATCCCTGGAGCTCAAGAACCCAACCATGGCCTTGCATGCGGCATCGGTGCATGGTGCGAGATCCCACCATTGAAGCCGAGAGCTTGAGCTCTCAATCTCTAACCCAGGTGATGTTTCTATCACTGTATCGTGTTCTTGAGCTTTAAATCTTGTTGTGTTGCAATTTTTGTGGTTAATTTGAGGGCTTAATTCCCTACATGTGATTCCAACAAAGGAAAACAGACAACTCCTACGAGTTCAAGGTCCAATCTCGGTGAAATCTCTTGCATTTCACCTGGGTAAGTTCTCAATCCTATTCTTATGGTTTCTAACATATAAATCGTGTTGGAAACCTTTGTGTTGATGCAAACTTGCTATCAGTGCATTTTTTTTCAGATTTTCCGTCGAACTCGGGCCATCATTTTCAGGCCATTTGCCTTCTCCCTCCGTCGCTCCATCCATCGCTGACATCACCACAGCGTCATATGGGCCGGTCCCAAGGTCCGTCAATTTTGGGCTGGCTTGGAGACTAGCTTGGGCTGGGTGCCAGGCAATCCTGTGGGCTGGAGAGACTTCCCTAGGTGCCGGGCCATTTTTTTGGTTGTGTGCCGGCCTATCCCACCCCCGGTGGAAGTGCTCTTAAAGAATCAAGAAAACAGCTTCTTGAGTGGGGTGGCCTAGATGGATCGGCATCAATATTCCAGTTGGATATTCCCGCTACCATGCCTATTGTGAAGGAGCTGTGTGGGCTGGAAGCTGTGGAGAGGTACTTGGAATGGATTGTAGGCGGAGAATAAACGTACGTTATGGCTGGAAGGCATGATCATGCTGGTTAATTTGTCCATCACAGCCAAAGAACCTAAAATGTGAGTCAATCGCCATCACTTGATCTCAGTAAGGATACGAATATGGTTCAAGTACATACGTTTTTCACCATATTTTGGATTTGTTTATAGTGCGAAACTAAAAAGAAAAGAGAACTGGCGACAGATACAATTCCATCTCATGTTACTTGTGTTGAGGTTCATTGTCCAGTTTGTGAACGTTACTGTTGAATAAGCCTTAATATGTAAGACAACTAAACATGAACTATCTTGTTATACCTTTTGTGTTTGCAACTTATACTGAGACAAATGGTTGGTGTTCCCGGAAATTGGGTGTTTTCTGTTTATATGTATACTTGAGGAAATTTCTATGCAGAAATGGGGTCATTATTGTCCAAACGCTCTGCCCCAATACTGCTAAATCAAACTCCTATACCGTAAGATGGTGTACAAGGTTGGGGACGAAACCGGGTAAGGTGCAACGCTTATGTGAATAATAACAATAATAAGACTTTTTAGTTAAAATGGTCATTGAGACTGACATAAATCCTCACTTTGGTATCTGAGATTTATAATCGATAGAAGTGGTCCTTAAGGTTTTTCCATTATTTATCATTTTGGACTTTTCGTGAAAAATTTGTGTTTAAGAAGGTAAAATGACAAAAATACTCTCAAACTTTGTCAAATCAAATTGCCCTATTTTTCCTATTAAATTGTGGGCATTTTTGTTATTTTGGTCCTTACTTAACATAGATTTTCACGGAATGACCAAAACGATTGATAGTGGACAAAACTCAGGGATCACTTCTATAGATTTCAAATCCTAAGGACCAACATGAGGAGTTATGTCAATCTAAGGGACTATTTTGACTAAAAAGCCTAATAATAAAACGTAAGAGCATTTAGTCTCTCTAAATGAGCTCCTAATTCGAATTTAGGGAGGATTTCAAATGAATCAACTCCAATCATGCTCCGTTTCACCTCCTAAAATAGGAATTCCTAGGCGCTAGGTGACTGGTCACTGCTATGATCGATCCCTAGCCGTTTATAAAATAAGAAAGGACGCCTAGATTTGCCTAGGTGCCCGACTGGCTGCCTTAACCTGACTAAGCACCGGCCCAATCCTGCTAGGTGGGCACAGATAACTTTCACCATACATTTTATCTTTTCAATAAATTGCAAGAAACTTGTTAGACACTTGGATTAACATGCTTTATATCCTTGTTCCTCATTGTTTCAACATGTTCTAGTACTTTACATAACTTGTATATTGTTGCAAATAAACTAGAGAATAAGAGAGAATACAGAGAGACAAGAGAGAAAATGAAGGACAAATCAAGGAGTGTTTTCTTTCTCATTAGAGTGCCTATTTATAGTTGTTGGATTTACATAGAAAGGTGTTTAACTATTGAGCTATGACATATTGACCCAAAAGTGAACAACTAGATAATGAATAATATTTATAACACTCCCGCTTAAATGTTCACCAATTAATGATAGTTGCCTCGATAAAATCTTACTTGGAAAAACCAATTGGGAAAAAAAATTAGAGAAATACCAAAATAATATACAAGTATTTTATTAAACTTCATGGTGAATACACGCCATATACACAAATAGCTTTACAGACTTACCAAGAGTTCACTCTTTACTCTTTCAAGAATATGTTGCAACGATATAATTTTAGTTTGAACGAACAAAAGTACTCATTGAGGCAATATAAACCAAATTTATCTAGAATAGGTTTTGAGTACATATTTTGTGCTTTATGCTCTTAAATTGAAATCTTTGGATAAGAATTTCATGGCATTTTCATACTTTAAAAAATGGCTTCAAGTAATAAATTATCAAGTGGTTGGCATGCAGTCTCCACATGCCATAAGTCTCACATCTAAAGTAACACTGTACTTACATAAATGTGACTGCATATATGAAGCATCATGCCATACTGGTGAGTTTATTTCACTTCATTACAAACGCCCAAGATTTGGGTGTAAATTATAGGTTTCTTTATTCCATGTTTTCCAATAGCTCTTAAAAATGAAATTTGCACCTTTCCAATTTGGCTTTATTTTATTTTTTTTCAATTTGTCGACATTTAATGAGAAAATGCGACTAAATAGTTTTAATGATATGAGCAGCTACTGTAATTAAAAATTATCAATTATCATCAATTTTTTATCCAAACAATTCTCCTACGCATGTGTAATTTATAGGTATTTTAGTGCTTGGGTACAAATGCCTCTTTGGGGCTTCCGTTGTCACATCTAGGACAAACATCTTAAGGTGGAAAACTTATAGAATTGGATCATACCATCCGATGGAGAGTTATTTTCAATTAGGGCTTGAACTTTATTAATATCCACTAACGAGGAGTTCAAGTTTGGAACCTATAAATCTGGCGATTTGAGTACATGCAACAGATTAATGTACATCACTTATGAGACAAAAACGGATGTAGCAACGCTGATTGACAACCTTCATGAAATTGTCATTTATCCCCTAACAACGAGAAAATTGTAGCAGATATGAGCACAACCAAGATGAAAAAAAAAAAAAAGAAAAAAAAAAGACACTTGAATCCCAATTTGTATGGATGACCCATCTTTGTGTACATGACAAGATTTTTACCACCTACAAAAGTAGGGATATCATAGTTTCTTAGCTCAAGTAAGGTCGTTCTCTACAGAGATTAGTTAAAAAAATTTATGTAAAATCAAATTTTAATTAATTATTTAAAACAAAGTTTGGCTAAAAGGTTGATTTTATGACCTAAAATAATAAAAATGAATTTTAAATTAAAACAATTAAAGAAAGCGGCAAAGTAAAGAAAACGGTTTTGAAAATCAATTTAAGCACTAGGGTTTCGCCGTCACCTCATACGTAGTTTTCTAATTACTTATGACTTATACATGCATATTTTGAAGGTTAGGTTTTCCTAAAGTATGCTCTACTTGGACCCTTAACATAGAACGTATATCAAACATGCAACTCGTCTGTGGTGTCCATATCGAATCTAAACATGCAAGACTCATTAAGCTCTGTGAAAACTTTTTGAAAAACCATGCAACCCTTAAGGCGTGGTGTTCATCCTAAGTGATGTTACACATATGAACCAAGAAACTTTCGTCAATTTCAGGGATAGTCCCCTACCAAAATTGCATCAAATTACTTCTTTAAATATCCTAATGGTGATCAAGCATCAAGACAATTAGATAATTTCAAACACAGTGATTAATAATTCAAAACCTACATGCATAATGTCATAAGAAAATTGAAAATAAACTACATATTATTGCTAAGGCTCGTGGCGTCGCCCTAGCAAAAAATAGAATTAGTTACGCACAATCATAAAACAAAAAGAAAACTAACGATAATGGCTTGAAAACTTTGAATGTTAACAAAAAACCATGTGATAATTTTATTTAAGGTAACTTTCATGAAAAAGGTTTGAGCTAAGTTTATTTTAACAAAAAAACTATGCTATAACTTTATTAATGGAAAAAAAAATTAAATTTTAACGAAAACCCCTTAAATTTTAGTAAAAATGACAAAAGAACTTAAATTTTAATGAAAATGACACCATTAAATAAAAAAAAATGACATGCAGTTTTTATTAAACTAAACAGTACTACAATATTTATTGGTCCAATTTCATAAATAGTGTCTAATTCTTGGTCTACTTTCATAAATAATGTCTAGTTTCTGGTCATGTTTCATACATAGTACCTAGTTATTGGGTTTAGTTTCATAAATAATGTATAGTAATTGGTACAGTTTCATAAATAATGTCTCTTTCGTAGTTCGAATTCATAAATAGTACTTAGTTATTGATCCACTTTCATAAATATACCTAGTTCTTGGTCATGTTTCATAAATATTGTCTAGTTCTTAGTTTAGTTTCATAAATAGTGTATAGTCCAGTTTCATAAATAGCTTCCACCTATTGGTTTAGTTTTGGAAATAATGCCTAATTCTTGGTTTCGTTTCATAAGTAGTGTCCAGTTTCATAAATAGGGTCTACTTATTGGTCTAGTTTCATGAGTAGTTCTACTTATTGGTCAAGTTTTATAAATAGTGTTTAATTCTTGGTTCAGTTTCATAAGGTTTGAAACTTGGACCCTTTTTGGTCCTGCAAAAGCACCTATTGTGCCAAAAACAATGAACCTATAAGTGATCCTTTAGATCAAAACCTCGAGAAGGTTATGTTCTCAATAATTATTCAAAAAGCTGTTTTCAATTACCAAATTAAAATTTCCTCACATTTTTCACATACCTACAATAATAAATGTAGCTCTCCATCCAATTTCTTGAGCTTGGATGTCATCTTGGAGAAATTTTTTGTTATGCCCGTGACGCAAATGGTACACCCCCTGTTATTATGTAAGTGGTGAGAAATTTTATTTTTTATGTTATTAATTTTTTAACATAAGAATCTCACAACTTGTATAGAGACACGTGATGTATCATCCCGTGTTTTGGGCACAATGAAAAATCTATCGTCATCTTGACTGCTATTGGAAAACAACACCACAAAAATAATACTGGAGAATGTAATTCAATTTGAAGTTTTTTTCTTATTCTAAGCAAAAAAAACAAAGAAATAAAAAAATAAAATAAAATCTATTAATGTAGCTGACTATAGGGGAAAAAAGTGGAGTGTGGAAAAGGGAGGTGGGGGGACACGGCGACTGCAATTTGAATTTTTTATGGTTTTTTTATTTTTTATTTTTTTGTTTTTAGTATTAAATAAAGTTAATGAATGATTTTTTTATTTATTAAAATACAAAGATTTGAAGTACTTTTCATTAATTTTTATTTTATTTAATGATTATGACAAAATCCAATACTAAATCAATCTAATTAAAATGGCTCAAACAATGAAATTTTCGATTTTGCCCATAACGGCAAGTCTTTGTCTGTTTAACATCCCTCTTCCTTTCTAGATCTCTTTGTTATTCCTACCTCCTTACAACTTACTGTTGGGGTAGATTAGCATCTATAGTACTTTTACTAAGAACATGCTCCACCTCCTGAATATTTTGTCTTAACTCATGAGACAACTTGTCCTGTGATGGAAATTTCGCGATACTAGGAAAATATGCTCGAGCCACAAATAGGTGATCCTTCAATCTCTTAATCATAGCATCGTTCATGTTTTCTCTATGTTGTTCACGCCAAAGGTAGTAGCTCCCAAAATTTCCACAAAAAAAAAAAAAAAAAAACAGCAAAAAGGTAGTAGCTCCCAAACTTCAACTCACATGATTTTCCACTTTGATCCGTACTACCTTCGCATGGTCAAAGATTTGAGCTGACGGTTCCATGCACTCCAAGTCTGAAATATTTTCATATGGTCATTATATGGGGTGATTTGATGGCTGCATTGATATTTTTTTTTGTTAAGTCTGCAATTTTCCCTTTTTTTTTTCTTCTTATCTTCTTTTGGTATATATAGTCAAAAAAATGTTGGCGGTATCTATTTATTGGTATATATAGTCAAAAAATGTTGGCGGTATCTATTTTTTGACAAATTGGTTAATTGGGAGTGGTGGGTTTATTTATTTTCTTGACTTACTAGTCTTCATTTTTTGAATCACGGTGTGTTAAACGCGACTTACATGTTTTAAATGTATTTGTATGCGAAAATTGACAAAAGGAAAGTTAAATATTTAAAGTAAATGAATAATCTTAGATTATACTAGAAGAAATCCCTCATAAACCAATTAAAGTAGCTGAATTCATATAATAAAATTGGTCTTTATAGAATTTATATTAAGAATATAGAAAATAATATTTAATAAACAATTGATTGAATCACATTATTGCTAGCCATTGTGAGGCTAAGCACACATCCTCCCCTTTAGCGTAGATAATATATTTTGTTAAAAAATAATAAATAAATAAATATCATTTGACAACTAATTTAATCACATTATTACCCGCGTGCAAAATACTTTTTTTATAACCGGCACTTAATAAACAACTGGTTGAATCACATTATTGCTAGCCCATTGTGAGGCTAAACCCATCCTCCTCCATCTTAGTGTAGATAATATCGTTTGTTTAAAAAAATTAAAAATTAAAAAAAAAATAATAATAATAATTTAACAACTAATTTAATCACATTATTATTGTTTGCAAATCACATTATTATCCTCGTGCAAAAAACATTTTTTATAACCGGCATTACACGCTTTTTAAGATGTTTTGAACGTCTTTAACAATAGAGAATAATATTTAATAAACAATTGATTGAATCACATCATTGCTAGTCCATTGTGAGACTAAGCCCACCCCCTCCCCCCTTAGTGTATATAATATCGTTTGTTAAAAAAAATTGTTAAAAAAAAAAAAGAAATCATTTGACAACTAATTTAATCACATTTGAAAATTACAAAAATAGAAAAAAAGAAAAGGTACCTTTTGCTGCTACTCTTGAAAAGCCAAAAAAATTAGATCCTAAATACTAATTATATGCAGATTATTTGCTTGTAGCTAAAGAACAGAACCAACACACACGCAAATAAAAAAATTCATGAAATTTGTTTCTACTAATCTATAAATCCGATTTGAATTCGAATTCACAGGAAAGAAATACATAAATCCATGAAAAAAATTTAGCCATATGTAAAAAGAAATAAAGTGTAAAGTAGATGACTTCATCAGAGAGCTTACCTCTGCAATCGTTGCCAACTTGAAGAAATAAAGCATGGTCCTGCAAGCAGCCACAATAATCAACACAACGCAAAAAAACAAACTAAAATACCAAAAGCAGCATTTAACATAAATGCCAAATTCTGGCAACACAGTATTTCTCTACTAAACTCACATTTTCCTGAATCTAGTTCAAACAATCATCATTTAGCTTCAATACTACTGCATTTTGCCAAGAACAATGGTCCCTGCTTGGGAAGATCCAGAAAATGGTTTGGTTGACTCATTTTCAAAACGAACAAATTTAAATAGGCATTTCAGGAAAGACATAGGGTAACATGATTGGTTCTTTGTACTTCATAAAATCTTCATGCATATGTTGTTTGCTTCTTTCTACAATTTTGATAATAATCTACATTACTTGGGTAAAACTCAAAACATTCAATTATTACCTCAGAATATCCTTGACAAAGAGCATGTATTTGGCAAACTGCTGAACATTTAATTGCTGGTCAATAAGAAGAGGTATGAGCAGCGGGAGTACATGCTCTGCAACAAATTCCACCCCATGCTGAAAATCCTGAAGCAAAGACAATGAATTATATCTTGTAGCTTTGTAATAAATTTATAATACATAACGATATTAGGGTAAAATGCTACGGAAGACAGATAAAGCAACCTTTGGAGAACAGTCTGCTAATGCTGAGGATATATCAACGAAGAGATCGTTGGTGGTTCAAGCTGACCAATAGCGATCTCTTGCACTGGCCTTCGGACATAGTTTTCAGCAAAGCGGACAATCCAGCAAACCTTAACGGCGGCCGGAGAACCACGGAACCAAGGGTAAAAATACAGAGAAGATGGCAAGAGAGGAGAAATGGAAAGCATACGAACAAAAAGCAACATGGGTATTGGCTAATTTCCCAAACCCCACTCCTGCTAAAGCTACATGCCATTGATTATGATTAAAAACTAAATTAATCAGATCAATTATCGCTGATAAATAATGGGTTAAGTTTGTTTTCATGAATTCAGGCTCAAAATACGAACTGTAAATCCAGATTTTTAAAATTTAATTGCTTTATCTCCTTGCCCGATAAAACCTCCTCCGTTAGACCTCAGAAACAGCAGAAAATACTGAAGTAGAAAGCCCCTTTCAAAAAACCCTAACCCTAAATTGCCTACAACTCAGAAACCGAAAAAAGGAGATTTGATGTTTTGTGGTGGTGGAGATTGGGGTTGTGAGTTGAAGCAGTGGAGGAGAGAGCGACACAAGCAGAGGTTTGTGAGACAGAAGTCGAGACTCACCAAATCGCGGTGAAGCAAGAATGAAGTGGTGTGGAACAAAGAAGCAGGGCATTATTTAAAACTAAATTTACAAAATTACCCTTGTATTATTTTATGCGTTAAATTTTGCTGTTTTGATTTTTTTTGAGCCTAGGGCCAATTTGATCCAATCATTTTTATCGAAGTGTGTGACCAAACTGAAGCTCCAGCTTTATATATAAAAGATGTGTTGTTTCTTTTATTAAATCGAAATTTTATGCAAGAGCGGTTACTTTGTCCTCTTCTTGTTTGTCTGTGATATGGTGTTTTATTTAATCGCCATAATTCATAGATAGTAACAATGGATAGCCAACGAACCATTCAAATTCAAATGTGAAAACAGAAAGTCTCCAGGGCATCAAGTAGCCAAATACAATTGGAATGCTTAGAATGGCCTAAATTTGTTAAATAACGAACTTCGTTAAACATCTCTATTGTCATTAGGGAACGCTAGCACCTCCATTTTCTCTTTGCCTTCAAATCTCATGATCAAACCTTAGTTTCTCCATCTTCAAAACCTCTGCCTTCTCTCATCCCGAATTTAAACCGTTCTAGAAGTAGTCAGTGTTCAGTTTCAGAAATAGTGATAGAACTCGTGTTCAATTGAAGAAATAATGGTAATACTTGTGTTCAGTTTAAGAAATAATCAGTGTTCTGTTTACGATATAGCAATGATACCGTTGTTTAGTTCTAGAAATAGTTAGTGTTCAGTTTAAAAAATAGTAAGTGTTCAGTTTACGATCGTTGTTTAGTTCTAGAAATAGTCAATGTTCAATTTAAGAAATAATCAATGTTCAGCTTAAAAAATAATTAGTGTTCAGTTTACGAAATAGTAATGATACCGTTGTTCAGTTATAAAAATAGTGAGCATTTAGTTTAAGAAATAGTCAATGTTCAGTTTACGAAATAATGAGGGTATCGTTGTTCAGTTCTAGGAATAGTGAGATTCAGTTTAAGAAATTGTGATAGTACTTGTGTTCAATTCTAGAAATAGTCAATGTTCAGTTTACAAAATAGTGATGGTATCGCTGTTCAGTATTAGAAATAGTTTCAGTTTGCGAAATAGTGATGGTACCGTTGTTCAGTACTAGAAATAGTCAATGTTCAGTTTAAGAAATTGTCAATGTTCAGTTTACTAAATATTGAGGGTACCGTTGTTTAGTTCTATAAATAATCAGTTTTTAGTTTAAGAAATAGTAAGTGTTCAGTTTAAGAAATAGCAATAGAACTAGTGTTAAGTTTAAGAAATAGTGATAGTATCCATGTTTAGTTCTACAAATAATTAGTGTTCAATTTAAGAAATAGTCAATGTTCAGTTTAAGAAATAGTGATAATACTAGTATTAATATTCGTGTTTAGTTTTAGAAATAGTTAGTGTTCGGTTTAAAAACTAGTGATGGTACTAGTGTTAAGTTTAAGAAATAATGATAATACCCGTGTTCAATTCAACAAATAATGATAATCAATATTCAGTTTAAAAAATATTGATATACCAACTAGCACGAAAATTACCCTAGGATGGCGAGAGATTTTTCAGGGTGATTGGAACACGAAGTGGTACACTACGTGTCATTATATCAATGATGAAAAATGTGTGCTAAAAAGTTAATAATTTAAAAAATACAATTTCCCACCGTTTATATAAAAACACATAATGTTACTACCCATATTTCAGTCATAATGAAAAATTTCTCTAAGATGGTGCCTCTCATTCTCTCTCTTAATTTTACCCCTCCCCACTAAAGACACCACCCAGCTTACACCCCCACATCCTTGACGACAACTCATCCACCAAGCCTTCGTCACCCTTCTCCATCTTCCTTGTAGGCCTTCTCCTCCCCATACAACATCTACTTTCTAGAATTTTCAATTTATTTTTGAAATATTATGGGATGAAATAAATGTATTCACAAGAAAGTCCAAACTTGCATCTTACATGGCCTTGGCTGAACGAGTTTTTAACATGCCTTTTCTCTTACTTGACTTAATTATAAAGGTTTGCCTTGAATCTTGATCTATATGAGCTCGAGAAGCAGGGAGTAAAACCTTATAAAATGTTATTTTTCTGCTTCATTTAGAGCATCTTTAAAAGAGATGTCAAAAGTTCAAATCATTAATAACAATAATAATAAAAAAAAAGCACAAGAATTTTCCAACCGAACACTAAAAAATTTCTCCAGCAGAAAGGGTTGCTGTCAATTTTGACAGCAGTTTCAAATAATTTTTAATTAATTATTAAATCTTTTTTATTAAATTTTTTGCCCTCTCTCGCTTTCTCTCATGCTCTATCCATCTTCCTATCAAACCAAGACCAAACTCATGAAGAGAAAATCTTTGATTTTCCATCTTTCACACAATTTGTGGACTAATTTCGACTAAAAAAAATCATCGCGTTCAGAAAACCCCCAAATTGAAAAACCTAGTCCCCACCAAATATGAATCCAGCACCTCCATGGTGCGCCAATGCACAATCCGACTCACGGAAGCTGACTAATGATAGGAGCATATTTATGCGACTTGGTTAGCTTGTTTTCTTGCATTTACATAGTTAGTTTCTATTTATTATAGTGATTTAAGCTATTTTCGTGTGTTTGTAGGTTTAAATGGCAAAAAAGGCAAGAAAGTGCATTTTGGTGCATTTTAGAGCAATTTTGGGCTGGAATTGATAACTTGCATATGGAGCAAGGTGGATGGATGAATTTAAAGTTCAAGAGAGGCTAGGAATGTGCATAATATCTAGAGAAACAAATTTGGAAGCTTGGAAGATAAGGAATCAGCTAAAAAGAAGGAAACATTATCCAAACAACCTTATCTTATCCAAACTTTATCCAACCTTATCTTATCTTATCCTAACATAATCTTATTCCACCTTAATTCCAGCTGCAAGGAGGACATCTAAATGACATTAGGATACCTACAAATCAGGTTTCTAGAAGCCCTATCCTTCTCCTACATTGGTGCCGCACCCCTTATCCCTTGTCCTTCTAGAAACCTGCCATAATACCCTTTCTAGAAGGCCTTATCTGGTCCTATTTCTATGCCGCACCTATTCCTTCTAGGTGGCCCATTCTCTGCTGTGTAACCTTAACCTTTTCCCCCTAGGATTGTGCAATCATTTTCCCTTCAGAAATTGTGCATAACCATAGGCCTATATATACAAATTTCTGCCGCATAATTCAGACGACACACATGAGAGAAATTCAGAGAAATACAAAGAGTGTGCCGTAGGTTTCTGAGAGTTATAGAGACTTGTGCTGTGCAAGGAAGGAATGAGAGGAAGAGTGCCGTGCCTGCCACCATCCAAGGAAGTGTCGCTGCCTACTTTGGAGTGCTGAAGCGTTTCTAGGTTCTTTCTATCCTTAGTTTTAGTTCGATGTTTATTTTAATTTGGTTTTCAATTATGATGAACATGAGGAACTAAATTCTTTTTAGTTAGAGGCGAATTTGAAGCCATGAACAGATATGTGATATGAATTGATTTACTCCAGTTATTGTTTCGTAAAACATGAATGCGCTTTATTTATCTGTTTGATTGATAACTTATTCTTGTATGTTAATTAAGGGTGCACACTTAGTTTGCATGCATGAATCTGATGCTAAAATATAAGGGAATTTCACTAATAGTTATGAACTTATATTTATAAGTAGTAGAAATCACTAGTCATGATTGTGTTAAGTAAATCCATGGCAGGAGTATCATGCAGTTCATAGCTACGAATGCCTTGTCAATGCTTATGATTTTCATAGAACTTAATGATCTTTGATTTGTATCTCTATCATGCAGTTCATATAGGGAACTTGATAAGAATAATTTGATTGCGTCGTTGAGTCCAATTTAAAGAAATTAGGAAAATCTGAGAGTTAATTTGTGCAGTTCACAATTAATTTAGGGCATTGTCATTCATAGTTTATAGGAATAATAACTGGAAATAGATTTGTATGCATATGTGTCATGTGTGGAGATGAACCCTCTAGCTAGCCATTCACCCACTAAAACACCCAATTTCGTCCAAAGTTGTTTAGAGTCTTTAAATCTGTTTGCTTTTACTTTAAATTCGTCAAAAACCACTTCCCCTTTTATATTTCGTGTCCTTTAGTTAGAATATTTTCAAACTGGTTTCTGTTTAGTGTTTTGAGTCAACATAAGTTAGAATTCGTCCATACACATTGTTTCGAGTCAATTTGTTTGTTTTGTGTAGTTTTGAGTCAGTCTTGAGTCAGAAGAGTCTAGTTAAGTGTAATTGAGTCTAATTTGAGTAGATTAGCATCCCTCCTAATCCCTGGTCTAAAACGATTCCTACTTTCACATACTACAACTATTTAAAAAGAGGGTTAATTGGTGTGTTAGTTTATATCACATCAACTAACGCTAGAGACGAATCAGGTGGAAGCAACAACGGCGACGGTGGAGGCGAATTTCATACAGTGCAGCAGAGCGTCACCTAGAATCCAATTGGGACCTTGATCTTGCACAAAAACTCAAAGAGTATTTGCTCAAGATTTGCTCCGGTGAAATACCCACTGAAGCAGAAGGGCATGTCCTATTATTTTTGCAGAAGGTGTTCCTTTTGCTTCAGACTACTAATTTTCTATTAATTTCATAGAATCTTTAAAATATAAAATAGAAATAAAGGAAAAAAAAAATTTATAATTTAATAATTTAATTTGACAAATCGGGTAGAGAGAAAAAATTTCAAAAATATCAAAATGCCACATAAGACCATCTCCAATGGATATGCCATATATGATGTGGCATGTGGATCATTTGATTCCTTATTTTCTAGCTGCATTTTTTGACAACAAACAAAAAATGAGTCAAATATATTTAATTGAATTTTTTAATACATGGATACCATTAACAACTAATAGAATAAAAACTACAATTAATTTTGATTATTTTTAATAGTTAATGTAACTCTAGGCCCAATAAAATAATAAAATAAATATTTGATACATTCATTGGGAAAAGAAGAGAATTTAGCATTTGTATTCAATTTGCCACATCAGCCATCAAATAAAATTTTGACATATTATATTTAAAATTTGAAATTTCCCTTGCCCATGGTCTTACTTTCCTTCTCCGTAACCCACAAAGGTTTAACGCCTTCCTGGGTTTACTGCTGTTGATTGCTCCCTTGTTGCTTGTCTTAATTATTTGCTTGATTCGCAACCCAAATTTTGGGAATTAGCCAAACTTGATGTTGACTGATATAAATCATCAAGAAATTACCCCAAATTTAAACTTTCTCCTTAAAAAACCACGAACCGAAAATGAAACTGGGATGTTGATCCTCCATCCTTACCATATTTTTGCTCGGTCAAACTTCCTCTTCTCGACGAGAATGTCGGCTGCACCTCGTTGGAGGAGGTAGGCACCTTTTGAATAACCAACCCATTAATCTTTGTCTAGTGGATTAATGAGGTAGTGGCACAGATGTAAATAAAGTATGAGTAATCCAATTCATGCCATGTTTTTGTATCATATTTCATACCATCTTATATGACATTTGATGTAGATGCCACATCATTTGAATTAATCAAATTTTTAAATTTAGTTTATTATTTAATTAACTAATAATTAAGAAAAACTAGTTAATTAAATGATGATTGTAGTATACGAGGAGTCTTTCTTCTTCATTTCCTTGGGTTTTGCAAATTTTTCAAATGATGTGGCTGTTCACATCAGATGTCACCTAAGGTGGTATAAAAATATGGTATGAATATCATTACTCATAAAGAATTAATTTTTAGCATTGGCTGAGAGAAGGGGTTTTTGTTAGGGGCAAGGGCTGGAAACAAATTTATCTCATTTTGGGCTTTTAATTTAGTCCATATGCGTTCAATGTTTGTGGGACTTGATATAGATTAGTTTTGTCCTTACGATTAAATATGAAACCCTTTTGATTAAACAATATTATAGGATGGTTTTTTGTTAAATTAAACTCAGCTCAAACCCTTTTTCTGAAAGCTCTCTAAAATATATACATAATATCGACTCATCAGTACACAATTACTTATTGGTTGGAAAATTTTACCTTAACCGAATTGATCATGATGATGCATGTGATCAAGATGCATCTCATAAGCAGAAAATGACAATGAATAAATTGCTTGAAACTTGTGGTAAGCCATGAAACATTGTGTGCTCATAATTTAATCCCAAGTGGCATGAAATAGCCAACAAAACTTAGGACACTGTGCTTGTAATAACAAGCAAATTATATGATGAATATCTTGTAAATACATTTAGGTCAAATAATCCATAATTACATGTTGACTAAGCTCATGAATAAGCTTTTAAATCCTCGAGAAAAAAAATGGAGATCCAATGTCACTTTTAACTCAGATGGTCTGAGGACCAATTTTCTATGTGAGCACTACTTGTAAGGACGTGCACAAAGCACTAGGTTAAGATGTTTAAGACTTGGCTTCTCCCATGCCATATCACACATATGGTGTTTGTGGAACTTATTTGGAGGCACTTCATTTAGCAGATTAGCTATTGTTTGTAGTACATATCCTCAGAATGATAGTGGTAGATGATAGGAGCATATTTATGCACCTTAGTTTAGCTTGTCTTGTGCATTTAAAGTGTTTTTCCTTAGTAAAGTAGTCTTTTAAGCTAGTTTTATGTATTTTCAGGATTTAAGGGCAAAGTATGCAAAAGGATGCATTTTGGAGCATTTTGGAGCAAAATTGGGCTTGGAATGGATATCATATGCTTGGACCAAAAGGAATGGACGAAATTGAAGACCTAAAGGAGGATTTGGAGTTACATCATTTCCTAAACTAAGTAATAAAGCCTTAGGATATTGTTTGCCCAATATTTCCCACCATAGCAGCACCCTACATGCATTCACTCTTCATAATTCACTCACATGCTCTCCCATCATCATTCCACACCTCCATTGCAGCCACCAACCAACCTAGCTGTCACCCACATGCTCTCCCATCATCATTCCCTCTTTAACCCTATCATCATTCCCTCTTTAACCCATTCAGCCACATCCATGCACTCTTCATGATGGCAGCCACCAACCAACCTAGCTGTCATATTCCCTCTTTAATCATTCATCCACCTATAAATAAACATCCATTGCAGCCACAAAACAACCATTCATTCATTCACCATTCACGCTAGAAATTCATCCCCTCTCTATAACACATCCATACTTCACCATTCTTCATATTTTCTGAACAAAAATAAGCCTTGAAGTCCCCTACATCCATCCCTATCCTAAACACATCATTCTACACCATCCATAACCCCCAAAACCTATCCTTAGACCTTGTGCCGCAACAAAGAGGAGGAGAAGGGCCTAAACGTTCATACAATTCAAGTTTGAGTTGTTGGAATTTTTAGGTGTTTCTTTTCCTTGATTTCAATGTTTAATTTCAATTCTCTTTGTTTTGTGCGTATGAGGAACTAAACCCCCCCTTGGCTAGGGGAATACATGTTTATGCTTGCAATATGATTTGATTACTTCCAATTGCGTTTCATAAGTTGTGAATTCAATTTACTTATCTATGTGAATTACATTGATTTGTGTGTGTTGGTTGATAGTGCACGATTAATTATCATGCATAAATTGGATGCTAGGATATAAAGAAATTTCACCTAATCGTTATGGAATTATATTCACAAGTAGTAAAGGTTGATGATCTCAATCGCGTTAAGTAAATTCTTGGCATAAGTTTCATGCAATCATAGTAACAAATGCTTCGTCAACGCTTATGGTTTTCATAGAACTTAATGATTCTTGCTTGTATCTCTATTATGCAATCATGTAAGGGACTTGTGGGGAATGTTTTGGGTTGTCGTATGCAATCATCCAATTCAATAACGTTAGGAAAATCTGAGGGTTAATTAGTGCAATTCACGGTTAATCTGGGGCGTTGAGAATTCATGGTTTATTGAAAAGCAATTAGAAATCGTTTTGTGTGCAAGTGTGACATGTGTGGAGAAGAACCCTCTAGCTAGCATTTCATCCATATTTTCATCAAATTCATCTTTACAATCTGTTTGCATTACATTCTGTGCATTTTATTTAATTTCGTCAAAAACTCAATCCCCCTTTACTTTAGTGTCCAACTTAGTTAGAAAGTGCCTTCGTTTGTGTTTTTAAGTGTTTTGATTCATTTTATTACCCAATTTCGTCCAAAGTAGTTAAAGTGCTCAAAACTGCCCAGAAAGTGTTTTTAAGGCTGTTTTGAGTGTTTTGGGTGCTGTTTGAGTCTTTTGGTTTGTTTTAGTGTTTTAAGTGTTTAGTTTTGCATTCTTTGAGTCTAGTTCAGTGTTTTAAACTTTATTTTACGTTTTTGAGTCAGTTTCCAAGTGATTTTGCAATCCCTCCTAATCCCCGGTTAAGAACGATCCCTACTTATACTTATACTACAATTGTCAAAAGAGGGTTTAATTTGTGTGCGTATAATTCTCGCATCAAATTTTTGGCGCCGTTGCCGGGGATTAGCAAAGTTGCTAATCCCTTGGATTGTTATTTTCTGTTTAGTTTTATTTTGTTAAAGTTTTTTTTATTTTGTGTTTTGTTTTGTTTTGTTGATTTTAGGTACTAGAGAAGCAAGACATGGCACTTGCCAATATTCAAGCTCAAATAACAAATCTTACTTCTCTTTTGTCACAAACGCAAAGAGTTGGTACATTTGATCATAATCAATCAAGGAACGACGTGTTTTCCAATACTTACAATTCGGATTGGAGTGATCATTCAAACTCTATGTGGTGGGAACCTCAACATGTTCAACAAGAAGGTTATTGGCAGCCATATGAGGAGTTCTATTCAACGTCTATACAACCACCACAACCTCATATACAATATGCCCAACCAAACTCAGGTTTGTCAATAGATTATGATAAAGTTCTTAATGAATTAATTTCTTCGGTGCAGGGCTCACAAAACCAAGTCGAAGAGGCTCAACAAGGAGAATATTGGCAACCATATGAGGAGTTCTATACAACACCTATGCAGCCACCACAACCTGCCCAAAGCAATGTAGGTAATTCAAGTGATAATGATAAGATTTTTCAATTACTTACTACTTTGACGCAGGAAGTCCAAACTCAAAACAAAGAGAGGCAAATCCAAGACAAGAGGGTGGACAACTTGGAGAAGCAAATTGGGCAGATAGCGGAGTTCGTAGGACAATTTCGTGACCAAGGCAAACTCCCTAGTTCAACCATTGTAAATCCGAAGGTAGGATTTGAAACCACCAATGCTATCACGTTAAGAGGTGGCAAGGAGGTTGGAACGGACCCTCAACCATCAAAATCAAATCACAAGGAAGATGAAAGATTGCAATTTGAGGAAGAGGAACACACCCAACACACGGCAATGGTGGAAACACCTTTGCCGCAGGCACCTATTGCTCCTACGCCATCTAATTCAGGTAAGGTTGTTCCAAATTTAATTCTTTCTAACCCCATTCCACCCAATGTCCCTATTCATTGCAGGTTCATGAATTCCAAGGAAGAAGAAAGTGAAAAAGACATCTTGGAAGCCCTTCCAAAGGTGCAAAGTATGGAATATCAAGAATTCGTCAAAGAGGATGTTCTTGAGGCAAACAACCCCAAAGAAGTTGAATTTTATGACACAAGACAAGGACCAATCCTCACACCACATCTGGCCGAGTGCAAAGTCCCTGAAACGTTCAAAGTCCCTGAAACGTTCAAAGAAGATGCGTTTATCCTTGAGTTCTTATTGGAGCACATAGGTAAGCCACTTCCTCGAATTTCAATTTCCTTTTATACTAACAGGTTGTTGATGATTCAGGCACCCAATCTTGAATTTAAACCATTACCGGATCATCTCAAGTATCATCCCCCATTCAAAGATCAATTCCATGTCGTGGGTCCTAAGTGAGAAAAGAAGTTCTTCATCCGGCTGCAAGACGTAAAAGAAAGCGTTACTTGAGAGGCAACCCAAAACACTGAATAAAACAAAGCATGTTCATTGATTTTCGAGAAATTACAAGTGGGAAAAAAAATGTATCTAACAAAGAAAGAGAAAGATGGAGCCTTCACAAAGGTTGTTTACGTGAAGCCCCACTACGTGGCAAAACTCTAGGAGCAAGAGGCATCGGAGCGGGAGGCATCAGAGCGAGAGGCATAGGAGCGGGAGGCATAGGAGCGGGAGGCACCGAAGATAGATCATTCGAGGCCCCAATACTTGGTGGAACGCTAGATGACGCAGGAAAAAGATGCCTCTGGAAGAAAGCCGCAAGCCTTTGATGGTCACTTTGAATTCGACCTTGAGATTCTTGCATCTCATCAAGCTTCCTCTTCATGCCTGTCGAATAATTATTTGCAAGCACGTGCAAACTTCTATTCTCGTGCTTAAGCTGTTTGATCTCTTGCTTGAGATTTTCCACCTCTGCCATCAATGATTCAACCTGACGTGATCGAGCAAGTAGGCGTTGGCCCATGTTGGACACAGAGCCCGCGCACTGAACACTCAGAGCTAGGGACTCTTGAACGGCCAACTCATCGGACCGTCCTGAAAGTAGCTGACTATCTTTAGGAGTGAGGAGGTTCCGAGCTACTATCGTAGCTGTTGTTGCATCCGTCATCATAGAGTCTTCACCTGTAAGAGGGCCATTAGAAGATAAGAAAGACGGGCACCATACCTTACCCTGACGCGGCGCGACCGGATCACTGCTGAGACTCAAATCTAAGCAAATGTTAGATGGGTTAGATGGGTTAGCCATTTTTCAAAAAGTTAAAAGAGAAGGGTTGGATGGAGTAAAATCTCAACGGGCCGGAGACGATTTTCACGAATAGGCAATCTTCAAAGTGTGCATGTTAGAGGTGATCGATCACCTCTATAAAAGGAGAGGCGACACAATCACCGATTCAGAATTGAAGAGACACCACTCTTCAAAGCCGGATTTTCCTGCGTAAAGTTCGCCAACTCTTCAGACACAATCTCGACTTTTCAAATAAAGCGTTCAACTTTGTCAAAAGATTGATAGGAGCATATTTAGGCGACTTACTTAGCTTGTTTTTGTGCATCTATGTTGTTAATTCATAGTTATTTTAGTCATTTATGCTTCTTTTGTGTGTTTTCAGGTTCTAAGGGCTTAGGGAGCAAGAAAGTGCATTTTGAGGCTATTTGGGGCACTTTTGGGCATGGATTGGATAGCTTAATCATGGAGCAAAGAGGATGGACGAAATTAAAGCCTTGTATACTCTTTGGGGACATCAAACAAAGGGCCTAGCCCAATCAAACAAATCCTTTGAGCCATGGAAAACCTCTAGCCCAATCAAACATATTATGCCATGCAAACCAACCTATTTTAGGCCCATTCTATGTACTTAAACCCTAGCCCTTTAAACTAGCCTTATTATCACTTACATTCACTTATCACTCACCACATATCATTCATTTATCACTTAACATATCATTCATTCATCTCCTTATCATAACCATACACTCATCTACTTATCATAACCATACACCTATCACTTATCACTTATCACAACAACAACCTAGCACATGCACTCCCATTCTTTAACCCAATTCCTTTCCAACATCTCACATGCATTTCCACCTTCCTACTTCATCATTTCATCACATTCTCCCTCTTTAATTCCACATGCATTCACTTCATCATTACACCACCATTCATTCTTTATTCCACATACACTCATCATCACACAACCTAGCTAACCCTACATGCATTATTTATTAACTCTTCATCATGCATAAACATTTTAAATCATAAAAAAAAACCAACCAAAACCGTGCATTACTACCATCACTTTCCAACATTTCTCATTTCATTATTCATTCACTTTGCATTCATTCAAGTCTTCCACATGCACTTATTCTTTCATCATTGCACCACCAATTCAACACATGCATTCACACATCAACAACATCACCCTTGTGCCATGTTTCCCCCTTTGTTCCCACCCATCACATGCATTTCCACCTTGGTCATGCTTTCCCATTTCATTATTCATTCACTTTGCAATCATTCAATTCATCCCACACTTCCATTTCATTCAATTCCATCTCTCCATTCTCACACCACAAATAAACACTTCCCCTTAGAATCCAAAAACCATCTTCCATTTCCATCACTCCCCACTCCATTCCACACTTCCATCCCCCCAACCAACTATCCCTAGACCTTATGCTACAATAAAGAGGAAGATAAGAGGGCCTAAACGTTCATACAATTCAAGTTTGAGTTGTTGGAATGTTTAGGTGTTTCTTTGATTTCAAAGTTTAAATTCAATTCTCTTTGTTTTGTACGTATGAGGAATGGAAGAGAAGAGTGCCTAAACGTTCATACAATTCAAGTTTGAGTTGTTGGAATGTTTAGGTGTTTCTTTGATTTCAAGGTTATGAAGAACTAAACCCCCTTTAGCTAGGGGGTGATTCGAAACTATGTTTATATTTGCAATATGAATTGATTAACTTTCGTTGGAATTTCATAAGTTGTGGATTCAATTTGTTTAACTGTTTGATTGATAACTTATTTATGTATGTTTATTAAGAATGCGCGCTTAATTTTCATGCATGAATTTGACGCTAGAATATAAGTGAATTTCACCTAATCGTTATGAACTTATATTCACAAGTAGTGGAGGTTGCTTATAAACAATCGCGTTAAACAAATTCTTGGCATAAGTTTCATGCAATCATAGTAACGAATGCCTCGTCAACACTTATAGTTTTCATGATGCTTAATGATTCTTGCTTGTATCTCTATTATGCAATTCATGTAGGGAACTTGTGAGGAATGCTTTGGGTTGTCGAATGATGTCATCCAATTCAATAACATTAGGAAAACTTGACGGTTAATTTAAGCGGACCTAATTAACCCGGGGTGTTGAGTTTCATAATTTATCGAAAGACCAACTGAGAATCAATTTTGTATGCAAGTATAACATGTGTGGAGATGAACCCCTTGGCTATTCCATCATCCATATTTTCATCTCATTCATATTTACGTTTTCCCTTTAATTACAATTTGTCCATTTAATTTAATCTCGTCCAAACACAATCCCCCCTTTACTTTATTGTCAAATTAGTTAGAAATCAATTTAGTTTGTGTTTTTAAAGAATTTTGAGTCTTTTGGTTTGTCTTAATGTTTTAACGTTTATTTTCACATTCTTTGAGTCTAGTTTAGTGTTTTATATTGTTTTTACGTTTTTGAGTCAAAATCCAAGTGATTAACAATCCCTCCTAATCCCCGGTCCAGAACGATCCCTACTTACACACTTCACTACAATTGACAAAAAGAGGGTTTAATTTGTGCGCGTATAATTCTCGCATCAAAGATCTCTGACAAAGTTGAAGACGCGTGGAGGTTGCCGACAAGCGTGGGTGATAAAGCCGCAATCTCGGCTTTTCAGATAACGCGTGAAACTTTGTCAAAAGATCTCTGACAATGTTGAAGACGCGTGGAGGTCATTGCTGCATCCGCAATACTACTTGCCATTACAATTCCTATATACATCAACATTCATGGCAAGGCATACACCCAAAAACGCATGACTTTCCTTCTCGACCGAGAATGTAGCTGCAACCAAACCTCTCAAACATGCTCAATTTTCTTCTTCCCTTGAGAACATATATTCAACCATTGATGTATCCCCCAAAGAAGATACCAGATGCTTGGAGTACAGATGAGGCAAGAGGAAACGGTGGATCGAAGCATGTGGAGACAAGCGCAACAAATATATGTGCTGATTCATTCGCTGCTTCTTCAAAAGCAAAAGTATCTCATATCATCAAGGGCGAAAGCAAAGGTATCTCATATCATGATCTTTCCCTGTCTTTTCCTTTGTCCTTGTTATTACTCGCATGGCAAAGTGAAGTGAGCAATCAGCCGGCACTTGGAGTCAGTCTTCCGATCTGGAACTGACTACCTGGAATCTATTCCCTGGTTGCTTACCTAGCGTTGCTCTCGAGTAGTCATCTTCAAAGGTTGATACACTTCCAGAGAAGGGACCACATCTGCTTGGAGAAAGACGAGTGACAATGAAAAATCAATCTTTCTAATTAGTATCCTCTAACCCTCTTCAATACGAATTGGAAAGATTGAACAAAGAAACAGGTCATAACCTCCACCTCATACTTGCCTGCCATGTGTCAGCATCCTCCAGCCCAGTTCAAGATTAGCCTATGGAAAAACTCACGATCAAGCCTCAATGCAATCACCAAGGAGAAGATGGAATTTACACTCCATAACCAGATTTGCATCCCAAAACTCTTCTCTTTGTTAGATACATTCTACCATGTTTAGTATGTTTAGTTGCTGTTTATGTGTTTACTTTTGTTTGGTGTGAATTTAGGCTTAAAACATTGAGGACAATGTTTGATTGAAGTGTGGGGAGGGGGGGGTAACTAAGTATGTTGATGCAAATTCGTTGGATTTTATCACTTATAACTTCAAGTGTTGTTCCTTGCTGTTTTAAAATGTTTTTAAGCTAATTTGGAGTGTTTTAGTGTGTTTTGTTTTATAACTCCGAAAATCACATAAAAATTTGAAAAACATGTTTTGAAAAGCCTAAAAAGAGTGTTTTGAGTCGTTTTGTGTGTTTGTGTATTAGGGTACCTTCTAACACAATGATGAGGATTTGGTTTTTAATTGCATGACTGTTAAGAAGAGTTATAAACATGGAGAAAAGTTTGATATACTCTTGGTATATGCTTGGTTATGGTTATAATGTATGACTTCACATGCAATCCTAAAAGAAAAATTAGTTTTTGTAACATGCTTGAAGGAAGGAACTCAAACAAACGCTACAACCTTGTGAGACTTGAGCCTAAATGTTATTTGGAGAGTTAAAATCTGTGCATTATTGTTTCTAAAGTCGTTGCATGATCTCATTATTCTTTGCTTGGTTACTACTTAGAAGGCGTTTCATCATATAGTTCCAAATGCTAGAACTCATGCCCATTTCATTCAAAGCATGTTATTGATTTGCATAACACATATTCAAGAAGAAGTTGTGTAGTGACCACCACCAAAGCCAAATTGCCGTGTATCCTACTTCATTATTTGTTTAAGTTAACCCCGTTGAGCCTTGTTAAGCCTTTATTCCTTGTTAACCCACATTATCCTCACCTAGCCTAGTTTAGGACAGTCCACACCCTTGTTCTTAAAAGATAGTGAGCATGACTTAAATGATTTCCTTTTGAGTTACATTATGCAAGAAAATGAGTGTGGGGGAAGGAATGTTTGTTCTTAAGTTTATATGTATGTTTTGAGATTCAAAAGAGAAAAGAAAAGAAAGAAGAAAAAAAAAAAAAAAAGAAAGAAAGAAAGAAAAGAAAAATGAAAAAAAAAAAAGAGTTGAAAAGTATTGTTTGTTGAAGTAAGGGCCCAAAACAATGAATTAGGCCCGAAGAGTTGTTGAATCTCCCCCTTATGTCTAAAAGTTGATTTTTGCATGCCAAGTGAATTCTAAGTCTTAATTTCATTACTTTGCTTGCTATTGTTTAAAGAACTTTTGTTTATCCCTACCTTTCCTTGTGAACCAATACCCCAAGCCCCGTTACAACCCTTGACTTCTATCTTGAGTGTTGTGCATTTCAATTGTGGAGTTTGAATTTGGTATGAGCATATGGTGTCACTGGTTCTCGCATCTAAGTGGTAGCATTCCATTCATGAGATCATATCTAAACATGCTTATTAACTCCATAAATTGCTTTCTTTGCGATACATATATGTGAGTGTTCGTTTTCATGTTTACATCAATCTTCTCACATATGACTAGATTAGGGTGTGTAGTTAGAAAATCTGAGTGAAAATTGAGTGCATATCTTGTAAGGAATTGAGCAAATTCTCTAAGGCATGTTACTACATTCAAAACATGGTTTTAAATGCTTAATTGTGAACTAGTATGTGGTGACTATGATTAAGAATGTACTTAAGTGTGAAGATGACTAAAATCTGTGGAAATAATGATTTTTAACATGTCATGTGCATTGGAAATCCCTCAGACGATTGTTGGAAGGTTTAGGTTGTGTTTTACTTGTTTAGTGTCGTTTTGTTTGCTTGTTATTGTTTTGTTTTGCTCGAGGACTAGCAAAAGCTAAGTGTGGGGGAATTTGATAGGAGCATATTTATGCACCTTAGTTTAGCTTGTCTTGTGCATTTAAAGTGTTTTTCCTTAGTAAAGTAGTCTTTTAAGCTAGTTTTATGTATTTTCAGGATTTAAGGGCAAAGTATGCAAAAGGATGCATTTTGGAGCATTTTGGAGCAAAATTGGGCTTGGAATGGATAGCATATGCTTGGAGCAAAAGGAATGTACGAAATTGAAGACCTAAAGGAGGATTTGGAGTTACATCCTTTCCTAAACTAAGTAATAAAGCCTTAGGATATTTTCTGCCCAATATTTCCCACCATAGCAGCACCCTACATGCATTCACTCTTCATAATTCACTCACATGCTCTCCCATCATCATTCCACACCTCCATTGCAGCCACCAACCAACCTAGCTGTCACCCACATGCTCTCCCATCATCATTCCCTCTTTAACCCATTCAGCCACATCCATGCACTCTTCATGATGGCAGCCACCAACCAACCTAGCTGTCATATTCCCTCTTTAATCATTCATCCACCTATAAATAAACATCCATTGCAGCCACAAAACAACCATTCATTCATTCACCATTCACGCTAGAAATTCATCCCCTCTCTATAACACATCCATACTTCACCATTCTTCATATTTTCTGCCCAAAAATAAGCCTTGAAGTCCCCTACATCCATCCCTATCCTAAACACATCATTCTACACCATCCATAACCCCCAAAACCTATCCTTAGACCTTGTGCCGCAACAAAGAGGAGGAGAAGGGCCTAAACGTTCATACAATTCAAGTTTGAGTTGTTGGAATTTTTAGGTGTTTCTTTTCCTTGATTTCAATGTTTAATTTCAATTCTCTTTGTTTTGTGCGTATGAGGAACTAAACCCCCCCCTTGGCTAGGGGGGGATCCGAAATACATGTTTATGCTTGCAATATGATTTGATTACTTCCAATTGCGTTTCATAAGTTGTGAATTCAATTTACTTATCTATGTGAATTACATTGATTTGTGTGTGTTGGTTGAGCGTGCACGCTTAATTATCATGCATAAATTGGATGCTAGGATATAAGGAAATTTCACCTAATCGTTATGGAATTATATTCACAAGTAGTAAAGGTTGATGATCTCAATCGCGTTAAGTAAATTCTTGGCATAAGTTTCATGCAATCATAGTAACAAATGCTTCGTCAACGCTTATGGTTTTCATAGAACTTAATGATTCTTGCTTGTATCTCTATTATGCAATCATGTAGGGGACTTGTGGGGAATGTTTTGGGTTGTCGTATGCAATCATCCAATTCAATAACATTAGGAAAATTTGAGGGTTAATTAGTGCAATTCACGGTTAATCTGGGGCGTTGAGAATTCATGGTTTATTGAAAAGCAATTAGAAATCGTTTTGTGTGCAAGTGTGACATGTGTGGAGAAGAACCCTCTAGCTAGCATTTCATCCATATTTTCATCAAATTCATCTTTACAATCTGTTTGAATTACATTCTGTGCATTTTATTTAATTTCGTCAAAAACTCAATCCCCCTTTGCTTTAGTGTCCAACTTAGTTAGAAAGTGTCTTAGTTTGTGTTTTTAAGTGTTTTGATTCATTTTATTACCCAATTTCGTCCAAAGTAGTCAAAGTGCTCAAAACTGCCCAGAAAGTGTTTTTAAGGCTGTTTTGAGTGTTTTGGGTGCTGTTTGAGTCTTTTGGTTTGTTTTAGTGTTTTAAGTGTTTAGTTTTGCATTCTTTGAGTCTAGTTCAGTGTTTTAAACTTTATTTTACGTTTTTGAGTCAGTTTCCAAGTGATTTTGCAATCCCTCCTAATCCCCGGTTAAGAACGATCCCTACTTATACTTATACTACAATTGTCAAAAGAGGGTTTAATTTGTGTGCGTATAATTCTCGCATCAGTAGATCAACATAACTCATCATGGAACGAACCATGTCCATGAAGGTTCAGTTTCTCCTTTCCAAAACTCTGTTATGTTGAGGAGTTCTCGGTAAAGTTCACTGTGATACTATTCCACACTTTGAGATAATCTAGGAATTTAGTACTCAAATATTCACCCCCTCAATTTGATGTTAAGATCTTTATTTGTTTCCTAGTTTGCTTCTCTACTTCATTCTTGAATTCTTTGAACTTTTCAATGGTTTCTAAATTGTACTTCATAAGATACACAGTGCCAAATCGAGAGGGAACGTCGGTAAATGTGATATAGTAGGAGAAGCTTCCCCTTGATGTGGTGGACACCACACATATCTGTGTGGATTAACCCTAATATATCTTTGGCATGCTCTCATTTCCCAATGAATGGAGATTTTGACATCTTCCCCGATAGAAAAGGTTCACAAGTGCCCATGTGGTCATTACCCAATGAGCTAAGATATCTGTCTTTCGACATCTTGCGAAGTGATTGACTATGAAGCAACTTTCTTTCCTATAGTCATGGTTAAGTCCCATTGGGATTTTGCTTGCTATAGTTGCATACCATCATTATGAGATATGGTAGATGGATGTGAAGACAGTTTTTTCTAAATGGCTATCTAGAGGACGAGTTTTATATGAGTCAACCCAAAGTGTCTAAGTCTAGAAAGACTAAGGTAAACAAGTTTCATAGAAAACAATGTCCATATGGATTTATAATAGTCTGACACATCATTGTGTATCATGAATGACCATATTAATCATATGCCATTATTTGGCCATTGAACTTCTGGTTCTTGACAAGTGTACACCAATTTGAAAAAATAAATTGACCGATATACAAATGGATATAACAATAAGCTCAATTAAGAAATTCATAGTAACAAATGATTTTTATAAATTGGGGAAATGTGGGAATACATAGACAACAAATGAAAAATAGAACCTATGTATTAACAAGAAAGAAAGTGGATATTCTACACCTTGAAATTTATTTTTTTTCTTCGGGGGAGGAGAAATTAAGGTGTGTTTTCTTTCTTATTAGAGTGCTTATTTATAGGTGTAGAATGTACATAGAAAGATGTTCAACTATTTGGGTATTACTTATTGACTCAAAAGTGAATGTCCACACAATAAATATTATCTATAACATATATCATTGTATTTTGTAATTTATGTTTCCTAACAACAATAACAACAACAACAACAAGCCTTTTCTCACTAAGTGGGGTCGGCTATATAAATCCTAGAACGCCATTACGCTTGGTTTTGTGTCACGTCTCTCGTTAGATCCAAGTACTCTAAGTCTTTTCTTAGAGTCTCTTCCAAGGTCCTTCTAGGTCTTCCTCTACCCCTTCGACCCTAAACCTCCGTCCTGTAATCGCATCTTCTAACCAGAGCGTTAGTAGGCCTTCATTTCACATGTCCAAACCACCGTAAACGATTTTCTCTCATCTTTCCTAGACATGGCATTCGTGTCATGTTTCTCGTGTTCGTGTCGTTTTCGTGTCATACCCGATAGCTTAACGGGTCGTGTCATGTAATACCTGTTAAAGTAAACAGGTAATATGACCCGACCCGAAATCAACCCGTTAATATTATCAGGTAATATGACCCGACCTGTTACCCGTTAAGAAAATTATATTTTAAATCAATAAAAATGAAAAGAAAAACATAATTTGACCCAAAAAAATGTAAAACATAATACTAAATTAGTATATACATACTAAAATTCGGAGTTGACCCCTTAATGAAAGTTGTAAAGCTTTTCATTACGAGTGATTACATTTTTCACACTTATTATTATTAATTTTTCACTCAAATAAATAACATTGTTCATGAGATTTGGAGGGTTTTAAAAATCTACACTTACTTATACTTTTATCAAGTATACCATAAGATTTTATGGTATCCACTAGTGTAAATATTTTAAATTGAAGATCGAATTCATTCATTGTATTCATATAAGGTCAATGAGTGTAGTTGTAAAAAATCATCAAAATCGGAGTTAAAATAACCGTTAAATTGTAATTTTTCATTTATAACGGTCGAAAAGTTTTGTCTCATTACTTGATCTCTGAATGTTTGTTTTTTTGCAATTTTTGGTGTATGCGATCTCGAAGCATATATAAACAAGTTTGACGGTTGGATCGTTGAAATTAGTTTCGTAGGATGTGTATCCCATCAAAACGATAGATTCACTAACACTTAAGAGTTTAATTATACTTTCGTCAAGTATAACATAAGATTTTGTGGTATCCACTAGTGTAAATATTTTAAATTGAAGATCGAATTCATTCATTGTATTTGTTTAGGGTCAAGGAGTGTAGCTGTAAAAAAACATCAAAATCGGAGTTAAAATAACCGTTAAATCGTGATTTTTCATATATAACCGTCGAAAAGTTTTGTCTTATTACTTGATCTCTGAATGTTTGTTTTTTGCAATTTTTAGTGTATGCGATCTCGAAACATGTATAAACAAGTTTGATGGTTGGATCATTGAAATTAGTTTCATAGGATGTGTATCCCATCAAAACGATACATTAACTAACACTTGGGAGTTTAATTATACTTTCGTCAAGTATAACATAAGATTTTGTGGTATCCACTAGTGTAAATATTTTAAATTGAAGATCGAATTCATTCATTGTATTTGTTTAGGGTCAAGGAGTGTAGCTGTAAAAAAACATCAAAATCGGAGTTAAAATAACCGTTAAATTGTAATTTTTCATATATAACGGTCGAAAAGTTTTGTCTCATTACTTGATCTCTGAATGTTTGTTTTTTTGCAATTTTTGGTGTATGCGATCTCGAAGCATATATAAACAAGTTTGACGGTTGGATCGTTGAAATTAGTTTCGTAGGATGTGTATCCCATCAAAACGATAGATTCACTAACACTTAAGAGTTTATTTATACTTTCATCAAGTATAACATAAGATTTTGGGGTATCCCCTAGTGTAAATATTTTAAATTGAAGATCGAATTCATTCATTGTATTTATATAAGGTCAAGGAGTGTAGCTGTGAAAAATCATCAAAATCAAAGTTAAAATAACCGTTAAATCGTGATTTTTCATTCATAACCGTTGAAAAGTTTTGTCTCGTTACTTGATCTATGAATGTTTGTTTTTTGCAATTTTTAGTGTATGCGATCTCGAAACATGTATAAACAAGTTTGATGGTTGGATCATTGAAATTAGTTTCATAGGATGTGTATCCCATCAAAACGATACATTAACTAACACTTGGGAGTTTATTTATACTTTCATTAAGTATAACATAAGATTTGTGGTATCCACTAGTGTAAATATTTTAAATTGAAGATCAAATTCATTCATTGTATTCATATAAGGTCAAGGAGTGTAGCTGTAAAAAATCATCAAAATCGGAGTTAAAATAACCGTTAAATCGTGATTTTTCGTTTATAACCGTTGAAAAGTTTTGTCTCATTACTTCATCTCTGAATGTTTTTTTTTTGCAATTTTTGGCGTATGTGATCTTGAAGCATATATAAACATGTTTGATGTTTGGATCGTTGAAATTAGTTCCGTAGGATGTGTATCCCATTAAAACGATAGATTCACTAACACTTAAGAGTTTATTTATACTTTCATCAAGTATAACATAAGATTTTGTGGTATCCACTAGTGTAAATATTTTAAATTGAAGATCGAATTCATTCATTGTATTCATTTAGGGTTAAGGAGTGTAGCTGTAAAAAATCATCAAAATCGGAGTTATAATAACCGTTAAATCGTAATTTTTCGTTTATAACCGTCGAAAAGTTTTGTCTCATTACTTGATCTCTGAAAGTTTGTTTTTTGCAATTTTTGGCGTATGTGATCTCGAAGCATATATAAACAAGTTTGATGGTTGGATCGTTGAAATTAGTTTCGTAGGATACGTATCACATCAAAATGATAGAGTCACTAACACTTAAGAGTTTATTTATACTTTCATCAAGTATAACATAAGATTTTGTGGTATCCACTAGTGTAAATATTTTAAATTGAAGATCGAATTCATTCATTGTATTTGTTTAGGGTCAAGGAGTGTAGCTGTAAAAAAACATCAAAATCGGAGTTAAAATAACCGTTAAATCATGATTTTTCATGTATAACCGTCGAAAAGTTTTGTCTTATTACTTGATCTTTGAATGTTTTTTTTTGTTGCAATTTTTGGCGTATGCGATCTTGAAGCATATATAAACAAGTTTGATGGTTGGATCGTTGAAATTAGTTTCGTAGGATGCGTATCCCATCAAAACGATAGATTCACTAACACTTAAGAGTTTATTTATACTTTCATCAAGTATAACATAAGATTTTGTGGTATCCACTAGTGTAAATATTTTAAATTGAAGATCGAATTCATTCATTGTATTTGTTTAGGGTCAAGGAATGTAGCTGTAAAAAATCATCAAAATCGGAGTTATGATAACTGTTAAATCGTGATTTTTCGTTTATAACCGTCGAAAAGTTTTGTCTTATTACTTGATCTCTGAATGTTTGTTTTTTGCAATTTTTGGCGTATGCGATTTTGAAGCATATATAAACAAGTTTGACGGTTGGATCGTTGAAATTAGTTTCTAAGATGCGTATCCCATCAAAACGATAGATTCACTAACACTTAAGAGTTTATTTATACTTTCATCAAGTATAACATAAGATTTTGGGGTATCCCCTAGTGTAAATATTTTAAATTGAAGATCGAATTCATTCATTGTATTTATATAAGGTCAAGGAGTGTAGCTGTGAAAAATCATCAAAATCAAAGTTAAAATAACCGTTAAATCGTGATTTTTCATTCATAACCGTTGAAAAGTTTTGTCTCGTTACTTGATCTATGAATGTTTGTTTTTTGCAATTTTTAGTGTATGCGATCTCGAAACATGTATAAACAAGTTTGATGGTTGGATCATTGAAATTAGTTTCATAGGATGTGTATCCCATCAAAACGATACATTAACTAACACTTGGGAGTTTATTTATACTTTCATTAAGTATAACATAAGATTTGTGGTATCCACTAGTGTAAATATTTTAAATTGAAGATCAAATTCATTCATTGTATTCATATAAGGTCAAGGAGTGTAGCTGTAAAAAATCATCAAAATCGGAGTTAAAATAACCGTTAAATCGTGATTTTTCGTTTATAACCGTTGAAAAGTTTTGTCTCATTACTTCATCTCTGAATGTTTCTTTTTTGCAATTTTTGGAGTATGCGATCTCGAAGCATGTATAAACAAGTTTGACGGTTGGATTGTTGAAATTAGTTTTGTAGGATACGTATCCCGTCAAAACGATAAATTCACTAACACTTAAGAGTTTATTCATACTTTCATCATTTTGAAGGGATACGCATTGATGTTATACTTAATGAAAGTATAAATAAACTTTAAGCGTTAGTGAATCTTATCGTTTTGATGACTTGGTATAAATATATTAATTATTTATATATTTTAAGTGTTAATTAGACTATGTTTCAATTAGTATGTGATGATATTTAATAATAAAATTACATTTATGTTTTTTATTACGTATTTTATTTTTATTCAAGTTAAAATGTTATAAGAGATAAAAAAAAAAAAAAAAGCTACTTATTTTTTTTTCTTTGGGTTAAACATTAGGCGGGAAATGGATGGATGTAGGTTGCAAAATTTCCCAAACATTAGGTGGGAAATGGATGAAACTCTTGAAATATTAGGGGGGAAATTAATTATTATAATTTTTTTTTTATATTTTTGGTATTTTTAAATTATTTGATATTTTTATTTTTAATGTGTTTTATGATTTTTAATCTCAATCTTCGCCTATAATATACTATAAAAATAAATAAATAAATAAAACTTAAATTTTAAAATTTATATAGAATAATAATAGAATAATAATTAATAAACAATATATACATATTCATTATATCTATTGTATTTTATAGTAAGTTTTTTTTTAGTAGTTTAAAAAATTAAAATCATCAAAATAGCATTTTTCTTATCGTGTCGAAACAGGTTACCCGCGTGTCACTCTCGTGTAAACCTGTTAAGGACTCGTTATTAATGGGTTATTATTGTGTGACCCGATAATGACCCGATTAGTTATCGTGTTGACCCGAAACCCGTTATTTTCGTGTCGTTTACGTGTCGTGTTAACGGGTCGTGTAATAAATTGCCAGGTCTAATCTTTCCTTCAATTTCGGCTACTCCTACTTTACCTCAGATATCCTCATTCCTAATCTTATCCTTTCTCGTGTGCTTACACATCCAACGAAGCATTATCATCCTCGCTACACCCATTTTATGTACGTGTTGATGTTTCACCGCCCAACATTCTGTGCTATAAAGCATTGTTGACCTTATTGCCGTCCTATAAAATTTTCCCTTGAGCTTTAGTGGCATAAGACGGTCGCACAACACACTAAATGCACTCTTTGACTTCATCCATCCAACTTGTATTCTATGGTTGAGGTCTCCATTCAACTCTCCATTAGTTTGCAAGATAGATCCTAGGTAGCGAAAGCAGCTGCTCTTAGATACCTCCTAAGAGCGACCGCTTTCGCTACCTAAGTAGACACTTATTTATATATTATTTATAATTTAATTAAAATATAAAAACCGCCAAGGCCCGTAAGCCCTTACTAACCGACTAAGTAGCACCTAAAACCTTTTGGAACCTTGGGTATGGATTCATCTAGAAGCTCCTAAATACAGTGGGAGAGAAATGAGCTCCTAGTGCTTTCTATAAGTAATATTAGCTATTTTAGTATTATTTTAAATTATTAATAATTCTAATTGGCCAATTATTGAATCATAGTCATTATAACTCTCTCAAGTACAGAGTATGGCTGAAGTATAACTTTTTCACAAAGCTCCTAATATAATTTTAATAGTTTTAGCTTAAATTTTGCTATAAAATAGAAAACATGATTATAGATACTCTAATATAGATGCACCCAATGTAGTGTTCACATGTAAGCATAAGACTAATGCTGGGTTCGATTTCAATCAGTTTGCTTTTTTGTCAAAACCGAAATTACTAATTGGTTTGATTTTTCTATCGAATTGCCACCATCGCTCTACTCCGGAGCACTAGGCAAAGTTCTAGTGACTCCGATGGATGACCATTCCTTTTCTGCATGACATATGATCTGATCTGGATATGGACACATTTAGATCTTCTAAGTCTTAGGGTTCCTACAACCTAGGGGTTGGTACGCACCACAAGTAATCACAACTCCTAAAAGGGTGCAATATCTACTACTGGATATCCTCTAGGATTCTCCTGGCTTGGAACAAGGATTCTATCCTAAAAAATGTCTCTCTTCCCATGGTATAAATATACCCACCTAGGATTCATTTATGGTAGCACAATTTAAACACTTAAATTCTCTTACCTACTACTTGAGTCTAAAATCATTCACTAACTTGATCGTCAATGAGCCTTTTGCAAAGCAGTACCTAGCAAAGGCACGACATCGTCACTGCAATTGACGAGATATGGGAAGACGTCATGGAAATCTACTTTTCCCTATAGGGCGTTTGACGAAATTCCCTAGCTAAAAAACCCACTAGGCTTACCGACATGAAGGCACGCAATAAAGATCTCAAAGAAGCAGTAACTCGTTTTGGAGAATTAACCACCCAGAAGGAGAAGGTGATTGAACTGATGTTAGACAAGTCGTCTCAACGAACTACCCTAGAGAGGCACCCCAGAAAATCCCCAAGGCTTCGGTATGTGCACCTTGTCCAATACTCGACGGAAAAAGCATCATCTGAAGTTATCAGTCCAAGAGGAACCCTATAACCACTTGGTAACTTTTCACGTGATGGATTGCCCAACTCCCCATAATGCCATTCTTAGCCGAAACTAGTTACATAAGGTGAACACCGTTCTGTCCAGTTATCACCAGTTACTCCACTACTCGGCTCTCAGCGGGGTCAAGGAAATGAAAGGAGGTCAGTCGGTAGTATGCTATTGAGCCGTTGAAAACATGAACATGATCTGGAAAAGAGAATAAAGCTCCAGTGCACGAATGGATGAAACAACATAGCAATCACAGACTGGGGGTCAGGAGATGAGTTACAAGGAGTTTGACCTGGACCTTGATCCCTAAGATGACGACATGCTAGAATTGAAGGCAGACGAAGATGCTGTTTACATTAGCCTCGACCCCAACAGGTCAGAAATGAAGATTAAGATTGGTTCGAAGTTGACCAATCAAGAAAAGAAATTGTTCACCAACTTCTCATGAGCCAAAAATAACGTATTTACATGGTCAGTAGAAGACATGCCTGGAATCGATCCCTCTGTAATTTACCACCGTCTCAACTGGACCTAACTGCTGGACCAGTTATCGAGCGTAAATGGAACCACGGAACAGAGCATAGTAACATCATAGAGGTCGAAATAGACAAGCTCAAAGACGCCCAGTTCATCTTTGAAGTCCACCATTCGGACTAGCTAGCGAACGTTATACTAGTGTAAAAAAAAAAAAAAACGAAAATTGGAGAGTATGTGTGAACTTTACGGACCTAAATAAGGCTTGTCCAAAAGACCCATATCCACTTACACGGATCGACCTATTGGTCGATTCAACTGTTAAGCTTCATGGATGCTTACTCCGGATACAACCAAATAAAAATGCACGGACTAGACATGGAAGTAACCTCCTTCATCATTGACTGAGGAACATAATGCTACAAAGTCATGCACTTCGAACTCAAAAACGTAGGGGAAACATACCAGAGACTTGTCAATCGAATCTTCAAGGAAAAAATTGAAGATACAATGAAGGTCTATATGGATGACATGGTCATTAAAAGCAAAGAAAAGAAGGACCGCATAACACACCTTCAAGAGTCGTTTGAAAGCAAGCAACAACAAAGTAGAGTACGAGGCCTTTCTCGAGGAATTAAGAGTTGTAAAAGAACTCCACGTAAAAGAACTACTAATCCATTGTGACTCGATGCTTATAGTTAACCAAGTCACAAGATATTACGTCTCCCACCATCCCACCATGAGACTTTACCTGAGCAGAGTTAAGGTTTTACTTAAGAAGTTCGAAAAAAATGAAATCATACAAATTGTCAGAATAGAAAATAGCCACACCGACGAACTTGCCGAGATAGCTTCAAACGTAGATTACTCATTCCAACGACTAACTCCCTTCGAATATCTAGAAGCCCCCAATATCAATCAGATCCAGCCTGAAGTAGTAGCCATCATCAATGCTTGAGAAAATTGGATGGAGGAAATCACTGATTACGTACGGGACGAAACACTACCAAAGGATTATAACCTAGCCAGAAACTTAATCTAGAAGGCTGACGACGTATATAGTCATCCGCGGGAAGCTCTATTGGTGTTCCTACTCCAGACCATATACCTTATGTGCCACACCATAGATTGGCCAGCAAATTCTGAATCACATCCATTCTTGGATCTGGGACAATCATGCTAGAGGGACGTCGTTAGCCCAAAAAGCAATGATCATAGGTTACTACTATCTTACCATGCAACAAAGTGCAAATAGCTATGCCCAGAGTTCTAATAAATGTTAAAGGTACGCTTCTATGAACCATCAACACGTGGAAGAACTCAATACCCAGACAGGTTCATGGCCCTTCATACAATGGGGTATCAATTTAGTAGGACCCCTTAAGAACACTCTAGGAAACAGACATTACTTGATAGTGGCAATAGACTACTTTTTGAAATGGATAGAAGTGGAACCTTTAACAAGAATCATGGTCACAGTCGTCAAGTCTTTTGTTTGGAAAAATATTATTCATTGATAGGGATTTCCCATGCCATACTAACCAATAACGGGCTACAATTTACCGGCTTCGAAGTCACAGACTAGTACAAAGAACTTGGGATCCGCCATGTCACCGCCACTATGAGATATCCCCAAGGCAATGGACATGCAAAAGCCTCAAACAAAACCATCCTCCAGTGCTTGAAGAAAAGACCAAGGTTGGTCCTCAGATTTTTGAGGCTTGAAGTGGCGCCAAAACATGTGCCCCAACTTTATTTAAGAAAATTATTTGTTTTCACATGTAAGACTTCGAAAATTTTTTTAGAAAAGCACTTCAAACTCAATAAATTAGAAACACGGGAAAAACTAATTTATTTTGTATTGAAAGAAGGGAACCCAAAAACCCCAGACTTACAAGTAGATAGATGATGAGTTTTGTTTTCCTTTATCTGAATTTTTACAAGTAGATAGATGATGAGTTTTGTTTTCCTTTTATCTAAATCTTTAAAGTGTTTTTTTGCCACGTAGTTTACGGTCAAGTGGTATCCTCTTCACCTGTAAGTGAGAGGTTTTATGGTCGATTCTTGCCAAAGGCAAACTTGAACTACATTATTGCTAGCCCATTATGAGGCTAAGCCCGCTCCCCACCCCTTTAGTGTAGATAATATCATTTGTTTAAAAAAAATATTTTTAGATAAATTGTGAGGTGTTTTTGCTGATTTACTAACCTTGTCAATACGAGACTAAAAAATAATTATGTTTTCAAACTTTTAATTGATATGTATAAGTAATGAATGAGCACTAAATTAAACCTATTGGTGACACAATATATGATTTGCAAATTTGGTCTATGAATTACTCTTTGTTGAAGGTTAGACATGAATTGGAATGAATGTTTAAAAACTACACATAACATTTTGAACTCATAACCTCTCATTAATTTTAAACAACAAAAATCATTGCTTCTGATTAAACTTCTTGATCATTTAGCCAAATTTCATAAGTTTAAACTCTTATGAAAAGACATTCATAAAAATTGGAAAGTAAAAAAACACATAGTATTCCAAACCTAGGGCCTCCTCGTTAATTTTAAACAACATAAACAACCACTTTTGATCAAACTTTTTTTATCATTTGTATTCTTATGAAAAGAAATTTGTAAAAATTGAAAGTAAATAAACATACATGGTGTTTTAAACCCAACACCTGCTCATTAATTTCAAACAACAAAAACCCCCAGTTCTAGTTAAATTTCTTTGCCATGTAACCAAATTTTATAAATTTATACTATTATAAAAACATATATGAATATAACACCCTAATAATTTTGGTGCCCCCAATTTTTTGGGCCTCGAATGGTCGCCTAGCCCGCATTGGGTCTGGGCCTGCCTTAGAAAGTACAAGAACCAAAGAAAAATAAGTGGCCGGAAGAACTACCCATAGTCCTATGGGCATATCGCATAATAGTTCGGAAAGCTACAAGGGAAACACCATTCTGTATGGCTTACGGAAAAGAGGCCATCCCATTTCAAATCAAAATCATGTCAAATCTGTATACCGAAGAACGAACCATCTTGGAAAATGTGATGATTCTAAAAATCTGACCCATATGTCGACGACTATGTTTCCAAAGAACTTTCATTTAAGATTCACTGGAAATGTACGTGCAACCCAGTTTGGGAAGAGAAAATCCTTTCTCGCACTACGTTGCAATTGTCAAAGCTCTTCACCTAAAAACATGGGAGAAGTATGGAAAATTTCACTAAACCTATGTTTTATAGGATATTTTCAATATACGCGAAGTCAACTTAGATCCGACCAATGTTGAAAAACAGCTCGGAGCAAATGGGCTCCTCACGGGTTTAATATTCAATTCCTAGTACCAAACAAGGTGGTACTCCATATATTACGATTAGAGTCCTTCATAAAATGCAAAGTTTAGGAGGTAATGTTTTTCCAATCAACATTGCCAAGAGGGGTTTTTTAAAACTCTATCTTGGGCCTACAAACTTAATCGTGTTTTTGCTCTGTTGCTTATTTTATTTCTCAAAGTTTGTTTACTTATTTGGAAACATTTATCGGATTGAAAATTCTTTATGCCAAAAGATACACAAGACATGAAGATTCTCGTACAAATTAATCATTACTTCCAAAGTTACAAAGAAGATATAACTAGTACAATGGTTTGGGGGTGACAAACCCTCACCTCTAGTGAAAGAGAAAATTTGGGGTCGGAACAACATGTTGAACTAGAATCACTAATTCAAGCAGTGGCAGAGCCAGAAAACTAGATTATGAGGGGCCTCTTGAGTCATAGAAAGAAATTAGGCTTTGAAGTATAATTAATGAAGAAAAATTAAAGGTTTTGTTTTCTGTATTTGCATGGAAAATTCTAATCAAACAAGAATGGTGGAGCTTTATATTATGTATGAAAAAAAATTAGTATTGAAATGATTATATCATAAGAATTAAACTTGTTTACAAGTTTTGATAAAATAAAAAAATAGAATCGAACAAAAATTTAAGATCATAACTTAAAATTAGACTTTGCTCTAGACGGTATAAGTCTTTGATTTATATCGTCTAGCCAAAACAAAGGGTAGTTTTTTATATGTTTAAACATAATGCTAATTATAACCAAAAAAGAAGGGCTTAATTTTATTATGGTAAAAAACAAGGCAAATTATAAGGATTTTTTCTTCTTTCAGCTTAAAAAAAAAACTTAAAAATGTTGAAACACAAAGCAAGTCTCGAACCAAGGTCATTTCGATATGCAAAACACCAAAACCAATGAGCTACGTGCTCATTTTTGTGAAAGCTTGCAGGCAATATGTATAAGAGCTAAAGTTTCAGGATAGGCTTAGGCCATTGCTGGTCTCTATGTGGCTCCACCACTGGATTCAAGAGAGAATACCACTATCAAGTTAGCGCCACACTACATCCACCTTGTTGCATACCGAGCACGACACTACATTAAGGCCGGAGTCCGCCACCATCCCCGTCTATGAGTAGAGGAAATGGAAAGAAACAAAGATGAAGAATTCACAAGAACGTTTTATCACCTTAAAGGAATTCGACTCCATGCAAATTTTGCGCTGAAAGCCAGGGAGGGAAGAACGTTGGTGAAAAGACACTCTTATATGACTTCAATGCTCAAACCACATAAGTACCGCATGGGTTAGTGTTTGAACGAAGAAGCATCACTGCCATCATCATCAAGTGCCAGACGAGGAAGAAAATGGTGATGAAAGATCTCCACAAGAGTGACAAGCCAATCCAGAGGATCAACTCCGATGCAAGATCTACATCGTGTACGCCACATAGGGATAGGTGTTATATAACGAGTTGCAAGAAGCGTGAAAAATTATTGAGCAAGTTGCTGGAAGTAAGGAGACATTTCTAGGATTATGTAAGGATTTACAGTGGACAACACGATTTTCTGGGATCAAAGTTTTCTTCAATGAAAGACTCAGAAGAAGATTAGGGTTGAGCAAAGGAAAAACAGACGTCATGGTAGAAAGAAGAAAGGATAAGAAAAATGTTATTTGAGAAGGCTATATAAAGGAAGATCAGAAAAGGATCTCACCGTTGAAGTCAAAGGGTCGTCATCGGGTTAGCATGAGTGAGGATCAAGGCCAATCAATGAGATATATGATTTCTTTTTTGAGGAGCATATGTGCAAAACGGAGGCATATTCTAAGAATTTGAAGACCAAACAGTACGTATTCTAGCTTACTTCAATAAGCATGGTCTTTGGATAAAAATCCATTCTCAGAAGAATAGGTTACCTCTCATACAGATAGTTAAGGGCAATTGTGGGACCATGATTTTTCAGGACCAGAGTAAGTCTGATCTAAATATAGTTACCTCAAAAGTCCGGTCATGGATTCACCAACTCCAAGTGGAGCTGTAGCAGATGGAGTAGTGGTGCCACCATCACTCTACTCCGGGGCACTAGGCGGAGTCCTAGTGACTGTGCTGGATGACCATGCTTGTTTCACAAGACTACCGAACTGATCCAGATATGGACACAATTAGATCCTATAAGTTTTGGAATTTCTATAACCTAGGGACTGGTGTGCGTCGTAAGTAATCACAAATCCTAAGAGGGTGCAATATCTACTTTTAGATATCCTTTATGATTCTCCCGGCTTAGAACATGGATTCTATCCTAAAGGGTAGGGTTTCTTTCCCCATGGTATAAATATACCCACTTAGGGTTCATCTATGGTAACGTAGTCTAAACACTTGAATTCTCTGGCTTACTGCTTGAGTCTAATTTCATTCACTAACTTGACTGCCGGAGAGCCTTTGGCCATCACACATACCCCTTCAGCGAGATCTTAGGCTTGCTCACAACTATTTATTGTTTTGCAAGTTTCTCAGATTTACTCGGATTTGTGCTCGATCACCACTCACGGAAGTGTGCGCATTCAGTTCGAACAGTTCCGTTTTGTTGATTTGGTTTAGGTTATGTACGATTTTTTTTACCTGAAAATTGTTTTAAAGAACAAATCAGGCAAAAGCCCAATCTCTTGTAAGCAAACCAAACTAACATAAAAGTGAACACGTTTCAAAGGTGCGGACCGAATTAGGTCCGTTGAATCAAATCCGAACGGTTGAAAACAAATCCATCAAAATGTGTTTAAGGTGAAACCGAGGTCCATTGAATCAAATCTGAACGGTTGAAAACAAATCCATCAAAATGTGTTTAAGGTGAAACCGGGTCGTGAGTGTCACACATCTCAATCTAGTGGTATCACAGGTAGATAGTTAGGAATGATGTCAAGAATTTAGTTTGATTAGGTTCATAATTTCCAGTTGTACCGAATTGTCTTCTTCCTCTACAACACATGCTAATAAGCCTTTATAACTTTTTCTCAATAATTGTTTTGCCTTTATGGTGATAATTAAATCGTGCTTCAGATTCTGATGTTTGCATGTTGAGGCGTGACCATAAGGATGACAGGTCATCGGAAAAATGACCACTTTCGGTGGATGCTTCACCAAACGAATAATAATGATGTAGTGGATTAATCTATTGGCTTACGTGGAAATCCACAATATCCAACAAAATAAGATTAACTGGCATTATTGGATTTATAATGGACACAGTGCAATTATTGCACTCGCAATGGACATAACAGACTTGCCTTATGGCATTAGGATTCTTAAGACGTACCCAACTGAGGTACCATGTGATTGAAGTATTTGAACAAACAAGGATAATATGACTACCTAGTGGTTAATGTTTATGGCACGACTACAGGCTTGCATATCTCCTGCATGATTTGCTCCTAAGTTTCCAAGATTGTGGTTCCGTTGGCCCTAATTGTCTTGATACGTGTGTATGTTGGTTGTGCTGCTACCTAGCATTTCTATGGTATTCTAGTACCGCCTGCCTCTATGGGATTATGAACCAGTGTTCTGGAAAAGAGGTATGATACTAATATACCGCATTGAATTTTCAATTATCATCACCTAGGTTAGCTACTACTTAGGGCAAGGTTGGAAGAGTAAGTAAGATTTCTAGGAAGGCTACTCTAGTAGGCTGATTTTGTCGTTTATAGGAACACTAACTACTGCTTTTAATATATTTGCTAACCCTGACTTTTGCTTTTGATATGTCTTCTAACTGTAGGTATAACAACTTGTATGCTCGTGCCAATACTCACTGTAGTGACGGATACTACATCAGAAGTAATTATGGGAACTAGTGTTAGTGAAACTGCCTAAGCTTGAGAATAGGAATTGTGTTAACCTACCTCCGAATAGGGTTTACGGGAGTTCAATTTTCCTCCTGATGATCCGAAATTTTAACTATTACATTTGAAAGGTTAGTATTGTTGGGGACCAAAGGTGACTGTCCCCTCCAGAAGTTCTTCTATTGAGTGCTACCACTTCTAACACTTACATTGTCACTCAAAATATTTTTGAAAACTTTGAGGTGAAGTAAAACCTCGAGGAAATTCAGGCATGTGGTACAGAAAATAAACACTACTAAGGATAAAGCTATTTACCATTTTTTATCTCTGAAGGGTTGGTAGTGCTGACTGGATAGTGGTGGGATTAATTGGTATTTTTTTGTGGTACTTAATTAACGATACATTAGCCCTACATTTAGGCAATGAACTTTTCTATAATCCAAATCCTTCCTTGGCAGAGAGGTTCATCAGTTGATGTCTTGAGGTGGTTGCCAAAGCGTTCTTTTGAAGGGTCAAATAATCATCTCATTGGCGTTAACAATTTTCGTTCTGAGATGTCCAAAACTCAAGAAAGCTAGCATATTTCACACTCAATGTTGTGGGGTACTTATGACATTAGATTTCAAAATTCGAGAATGCTTAAATCACGTGTGAGATGATTGCAATACTGCCTAACCTATGCTCTAATGCCATACTGACACACCTCGACCCGGAATATCCACCTGGACACCTGAATCGGGATTTGTTGGTCGTCACCTAGAATGTGACGAAGCCATAAAGTGATGGTGATGTGGAAAGTGCTACTAATTTAAATGTAAAGTAACTAATTCTAGAGTGCGCATGTGAGCGGGATCAACCCATTTCAAACAAATGATGTTCAAAGCCTAAGTAAATTGCACTAAAATAATAGTAAAGACATTTATATCGAAAGAAGAAGTCTCCTACATCCTTCGACTCACTTGTGACCCAGCACCTGATGCCCCTAGAGAGTCTTTAATCGTTACCAAAGGAAAAAAAGTCACGAAAGGAGACGAGCCTTAAAGTTTCCTGGCTAGGATGAGGGCCTGTCCATTATGTGATCTAAATTTTGCATCTTAATACGAATTCCTTTTTGTTCCCTTTTTGTTCATGGAAGAAATTCCAATCCGATAAACCTCTCTAAAGTAAACGAACTTTGTATGAGAAATATATGGCTGAGCGGAAGACAAGTAAGTTTATGGGCCTGGGACAGAGCTCAAAATCCCCCTTGGCAACGTTGATCTGAGAAAATGTTGCCTCCTAAACTTAGCATTCATAAAGTATTCTCATCACGGTATCCGGAGTACCACATTACTCAGGTACCAAAAATTAAACACTATCAGATTTAAGTGCCTCGAATTGTACTTGAAAATGACTTAAAAACAGGAGTTGATTTCTCTATGACTTGCTCGAATTGTGTGTTTGTTTCCTGTGAAACTTAAGCGAAAGTTCTTTGGAAACTTGGCCGTCAACATGCCGGTCGGAAACACTTTTTGAATCCTCTTATCAGACCTTATGCATTAGACGTGAGCGTTTCCAATCAGGCTACCTTGACTAGCTTGGTCAAAGCATTTCCGCATATCAAAGCTCCGTTGAAATAAAATTCCTCTTGAGGATTGCCTAGTCTGGATGCCTCATTCGAACCTGTTAACATATGCTGTTGCGGAATATATTTTTCATAGTATGTCAGTTCGAGAAAAAAGTAGCCGTACTTGGGTAGGAGTTTAGAGCCACCTTTGGATAAGTTCTGGATTTCCGGATAACCCACAACTTTTCTAGTTGTAAACTTTTCGGAGGTTAGATGGTGCAATAGACTCCAGGTCAGGGTGTCATGTACCCGTGCCCATAACCCACTAATCGTAACCGCGCTTATTATGGTTCAAGTATCCCAAGTTGTTGGCTATTTAAGACGAAATGGGCTAAGAGAGACTCATTTGACAATGTTGCTTTGAATTTTTAAACTTGCGTTCGTGCGAAGTTTTAAAAGTTCATGCTTTGTTTGGGATGAGTAAGGTCTTCCTTGCATCACCGAAAAAAGAAAGAAAGAAAGAGCAAACATTGAAAACTAAAACTTTTTTATTCATAACTAAAATAGGATTGATTGAAAATGAGGTGCGATTGAATTCGGGAAGGATTGCCTACATATCTCCGGAATAGAGAATCAAATCACTATCGTAGTTCTAAGAAAGATGATATGATATAAAAATTACATCATGGATCACTTTGACAATAAGCCTATGGAGGGCGTGAGGAGATGAGTTCTTCGTGGACTTGTCTTCAAGCAAACGACAACGTTACAATTGAATCTAGATTAGACTGCCTATGTATCCTTAAAAGGGAATCAAATCGCATGTAGTTCAAGTGGTGTTTGTTCTTATTTAAGCTACTTAGAGAGGCATGTAAGGGGTTTGCCTTTTGTCAGCAGGGGTTCTTCTTCACAGCATCGGTTTTTCAGTTTATCTAATATTTGACCTTTCACTACTTGCCATCATAGTTGGGTAGCCGGGCAAGGGTTTGTCAATAGCTAGAGTTTTACCCATGATGTGCAGCCATTCCTAACCGAAGATAGCATTGTACGGAGATAGATTGTCCATCACATGGAAGGTCACTAGATGTTTAAATTGTTTTGCTTGTACCTTGACATATATTGTTCCTATAGTGCAAAGTGGGCTCACATCGAGGATTTGGATAATAGACCTTTTAAAGTTGACATTGTTGAGGACACCCATCCTTTCAGCTATGTTTTTGAAGAGGACGTTACCTTCGACCTACCATGGTATCAAAGATTTGCAACTTGACAACAAGAGCATCATCGAGGGGATAGTGGGCAGTTTCTGGTCTGGAGGCCGTGGGGGTCTTGGGCTGATTTCATTCTCACATCATCATCATCCTTCCCTTCTGTGTCTTTTGGCTATCTTCCTATTTTCCCACTATGCTACTGAGGACTCCGATCCTTTCAGGCGCGCCTTTGAAGAGAATTGTTACTTGTTTAAATTTGTTTAGATGTCATAGAGGGTTAACATGTAAGTATACTTTTGATGTAATCAGATGTCATAGAAATTGAATAATTTAGGGGAAATTGATCAATATTGGGGAATTACTTTTTCATAACATACTAGTGGAATTAAGTATAATTGGTTATGGCACACCCAGATTGGGAATATCCACTTAGACACCCAAATCAAGATTTGTTGGCCGACACTCGGAAGGTGACGAAGCCGTAAAGTGATGGTGATATGGAAAGTGCTACTAATTTAAACATAAAGTAACTAATTCTTAAGTGCGCATGTGAGCAAGATCAACCCATTTCACACAAGTGGTGTTCGAGCATAAGTAAATTGGACTAAAATAATAGTAAGGACATTTATACCGGAAGGAAAAGTCTTCTACATGAAAAATTTTACCAGCAATCATCATCGTCACGAAACCTTTGCCTCTAAAATCCTAGAGGGCCGAAAAACAAGGGTGACTGGGCTAGAAAATAAAGTTTTGTAAAACATTTTCAAAAAGTGTAACCCCTCATTGTGAAACAAGTATATAGTTTCTCGAAAATATAATAATAATGTGTAATAGTAACCTGTAACACAAGTGAGTCAAATGATGTAGGGTAATACAACATGGTATCTCAACATCAAATCCCAATTCGTTATCACAAGAAATCGATGCTCATTAATTTACGTAGACACACAAGTCCATTGTAAGATATTCAGACTATGGAATAGGCTGATGTAGGTTTTACATTCTAGTACTACATCATGTGAGTTGCATTAGTCATATCGCATACGAGTCCAAAATATCACACACAATGACAGGCTAGCACCTAACTCTGGATCCAGAGCGAATGTAAACGGTGTATGTGAACTACACATGAAGTTGGTCCTTGGCCTAGAACAGTACAAATAAATAAAAGACACCATGCAAACATGTAATAATGAGCATATAAGATGCAAGGATTTCATGCCACAAGTTTATGCTCACAAATAATATTATAAATATAAAGTGTACGAAAAGTCTATTTGTAAAGCTAAACGTGGCATGTCACATTAACTATATGTAAACTGGTATCAAGGAAAACCATACATATATATATATATATATATATATATATAATACTCATCAAAACCAAAAGACCCACTCATAAGTACATGCAGGTCGTAACAGCGCAATTATTTTGCCTGCAGTTTGGATGGTCCTCATTTAAAGTATGACCAAAAAATGGCCGGAGGTGGTCAAAAAAAATATTCCTTAAGGCTCTCAGACAAAAAGGGTTCTTTGTCAAATTCGAGTGGATTCAAACTTGCAATGCTCAGATCCTATGTTTTGAGCCTCGAGGAGAAGGTTTGTGACCTTAAGTTCGACCAAATCGATGTGGTTAGCCGGACTTTGTTCGAGAACCTATAAAGCTTGCCTGAAAAACAAGAGTTAGAGATTTGTCCTTCAAATGTGCTGAAAAGTGCATGTATGTTAGTAAAATATATTGGAAACTCAAGGAAAAGCTTATGGTGGAAATCTCGAGCTTACCGTGGTCGAAGGGTATTGGCGAAGCCACATAGGGGTAAGGATGGGAAACTACCCCTCCACTCACCAAAGATCCTTCCTACAACTCAGGTTTCCGTCCCTCTCCTCTGGTCTTGCTACTCTAGTGCTTAAGTGCTACGCTAGTTTTCTGCAGCAGCGCTACTGCGTTCTATTTTTTTTTTCATCAAATACCCAGGCCAAACGACATCATTTTGGATAGGAAAAAATGGAAAATTTAAATGAAAATGAGTAAACGACGTTGTTTCATTCCAAAATGAATAAATTAAAAAACTAAACAGTAGAGGACAACTCGTCCCCAGTATACACACACCTACACGAATTGAATCCACCCCTTTGATTAAGGAGATATTGAATAGGGGATGGGTTGCATGGGAGGACCAACTTCTACAGATATTGCAGATGAGACTCTATTTTGTAGTTTTAACAGCTAAAATTCCATTTTTATTGTAGAATTTCTAACAAATAAAAATTAAAATGAGATGGTCAAGAAAGATAAAGCATATGGGTAAGGAAGTGAGGCTATAAATGGTAGTTTAAAGGCTCTTTCTCTGGCTTTTGAGTTCTTCCTAATTTGGGTAGTGGAGATGATGGGAGAGGGAAAAACATACAAATACTTAATATATTTTTAAAGTTTTTGTGCTCCCAAAACTACAATGTTAATGGTTAGAAGCAAGGACTTCGACCGTCAAGTGAATTGATAGGACTCACTTTTTGGGTGAGTTGTTAGGGCTCACTTTTTGAGCGAGACGGTATCCTTAACATTCTTTTTCATAAGTTTTTTTTTTTTATCTCTAAATTATGTTTTGCTTGCACTCACATATTTGTGGTGACAAGTACTATAAGATTATGGCAAGAAAGGAGACCATATATAAAGTAAGCTCAAATGTCTACGTAAGATTCCACTTAATTCAACAGGGGCATTTCGCACCCGAAAAACAAAGCGCAAAACTCCAAGACTCAGCCCCTCCACCCGACAATTCCTAGCTTCGCCATTGTCGGAGGGGCGAACGTTTCACCGTCATCCGTTGATTCTCGAAATGGGAAAACTCCGATTTTTCTCCCTCCGTTTTTGTTGTAGCCAGAAGTTAGGTAAAGTGATAGGAGCATATTTAGGCGACTTACTTAGTTTGTTTTCTTGCATCTATGTTGTTAATTCATAGTTATTTTAGTCCTTTATGCTTCTTTTGTGTGTTTTCAGGTTCTAAGGGCTTAGGGAGCAAGAAAGTGCATTTTGAGGCTATTTGGAGCATTTTTGGGCATGGATTGGATAGCTTATCCATGGAGCCAAAAGGATGGATGAAATTAAAGGCCATTGATGCACTTTAGGACATACAACAAAGGGCCTAGCCCATTCTCTCTTATTCTCTCCCTTATAGCCATGCAAAGAAACCATCCATTCCATAAAAAACAACCCTATTTTAAGCCCATTCTAAAACCTTGCCATGCATCACATGCATTCCTTCAATTCAGCCACTATTCATTCTTTATTCCACATGCAATCATCATCACACACCCTAGCTACCATTCACATGCATTCACATGTATCACAACCCCAAAACCATCAAGAAATCTTCCCCTTGCCGTGTACATTCACTCACCACAAACAAGCCACATGCATTACACCCCACATGTCCCTTTAATCCTTCAAACATGCACCCTTTATTCTTTCATTAATTAAACTTCAAATCAGCCACACATTTACCCACATGCACCCTTTAATCATTCAACCATAAAGCCACATGCACATTCACCCCTTTCTCCACACCAAAACCGTGCATACACACTTCATTCCATTCATTCATCATCCCATCTCAGCTGCACCATTTATTCCACCCTAGAGCCTCATTATTCAATCCATCATTCAGCCATCTTCCACCCCCTTTAATCATTTAACCCACATACATTCACACACACCTCACCACAAACAAACCACATGCAAAACAGCAACCATTCCAACACAAAACAGCACCATTCACCCTTGTGCCGTGTATCTCAATCCCTTTCCAGCATTTCACATGCATTTCCACCTTCCTACTTCATCATTTCAGCTACATAAACAACCCACATGCATTTTAATCATTCAACACATGCATTCACACACCAACAACAACTCAATGCCGTGCAATCCCATTACCTTTCCAGCTTGCTTATGCAATTCTAGCATGCATTCACATGCATTTTCAGCATCATTAACACCTTTGCCGTGGCATTCATTCCCCTTTCCAGCTTTCCCTTTCATTTCCAGCTCTAATTCTACATCATTGCTGCCACCTACATTCATTATTCATTAACCTTTCATCATGTAGCCAGAAAATCAGCAAGAAAACATCAATGCCGTGGGCTTTCAATGCAATTCCAGCACATACACATGCCAACACATGCCATTTCCAGCTTTCACATGTTGTCCTAGCTGTTTTTCCATCATTCCTCCACACAAACACCTTAAACAAACAGCCATATAACCTCCACTCCTCCTATAAATACCCTTGCATTCCCATTCATTCAAATCATCTCATTTCATACACAACACACCACAAACACATCCCTTTCTCCCTTGTGCCGTGTAGTCTCCCTTAGAATCCAAAAACCATTCTTCCATTTCCACCACTCCTCATCCACTTCCATAATTCCACACTTCCATCCCCCCAAACAAACTATCCTTAGACCTTGTGCCACAACGAAGAGGAAGATAAGAGGGCCTAAATGTTCATACAATTCAAGTTTGAGTTGTTGGAATGTTTAGGCATTTCTTTGATTTCAATGTTTAATTTCAATTCTCTTTGTTTTGTACGTATGAGGAACTAAACCCCCCTTAGCTAGGGGGTGATTCGAAATATATGTTTATGCTTGCAATATGATTTGATTACTTTTAATTACGTTTCATAAGTTGTGAATTCAATTTGTTTAACTATTTGATTGATATCCTATTTATGTATGTTTATTAAGAATGAACGCTTAATTTCCATGCATGAATTTGACGCTAGAATATAAGTGAGTTTCACGTAATAGTTATGAACTTATATTCACAAGTAGTGGAGGTTGCTTATAAACAATTGCGTTAAACAAATTCTTGGCATAAGTTTCATGCAATCATAGTAACGAATGCCTCGTCAACACTTATAGTTTTCATGTTGCTTAATGATTCTTGCTTGTATCTCTATTATGCAATTCATGTAGGGAACTTGTGAGGAATGCTTTGGGTTGTCGTATGCAATCATCCAATTCATTAACTTAAGGAAAACTTGACGGTTAATTTAAGCGGACCTAATTAACCCGGAGCGTTGAGAATTCATGGTTTATTGAAAAGCAATTAGAAATCTTTTTATTATCCAAGTGTAACATGTGTGGAGATGAACCCCTTGGCTAGCATCCATTCATTCCATTTCATCAATTTCATATTTACATTCTGTTTAGTTTATTAACTTGTTTCGTTATTTCAATTTTCGTCAAACCTCAATCCCCCTTTTGCTTTAATGTTCAATTTAGTTAGAAATCAATTTAGTTTGTGTTTTTAAAGTATTTTGAGTCTTTTGGTTTGTCTTAGTGTTTTAACGTTTAGTTTCACATTCTTTGAGTCTAGTTTAGTGTTTTATATTGTTTTTACGTTTTTTGAGTCAGTTTCCAAGAGATTAACAATCCCTCCTAATCCCCGGTCCAGAACGATCCCTACTTATACTTATACTACAATTGACAAAAAGAGGGTTTAATTTGTGTGCGTATAATTTCCGCATCATAAAGTTCAAGAGGACCTTAGGAAAATTTAGGGTGTTTTTGGGTGCGTTTGAAGGTGGTATTCTGGTTGCCTGGGTTGTGTCGACATAAACAAAAAAGTGCAGGGAGAGGGAGAACTATGGGAGAAAGTTAAGAGAGAAAAGAGCAGAGATAGTCTGTGAGGGAGTGAAATAAGAGTGATTGAGTGAGGTAGTGGAGAGTGCACATGGGGAAGAGGGATAGAACCATGGGGAAAAGAAGATGTGGAAAATAAAGAAATCAAAAGAAATGAATGTAGATGATTAAAATAAGAAAAATTTGCTACAATTCATAGGTAATCATGATAAGGGATTTCAAATCCCAAAGTTAGGGAAATAGACAAAATTGGGACATTTTCTTAATCTTGGGATAGAAATAGGACAACTCGGCCATGCACAAGTCATGCACCTCATGCAAAACTGAAATTACTTAAATACCCACATATAAATACTAAAAATCATCAGCCTATTGCATCACTTTTTTCATTTGGAAGAGAAGGATGTCAAGAGACCTTTATGAGCCCTGAATTTCTGGTTGAGCTCAGATTTTGAAGAGATGGAAGTCCAAAAAGAGGTGAGAAGGGTGAGCTGGAGTTTGGGTTAATCTCATACCTCTAATTTCGAACAAAGGGATGAGAAGAAGAGTTGAGAAGAATAAGCTGGGTTTTGTCCCATATTTTCTGTTGTGGCTTGAAAGTTCCATTTTTTGGCGACTAAAGCTTCGACAGGCATAGTAAGGTAGGGTGTTTAGTTCTAAGTTTCTACATCGATGATTTATGGAATAAATGAGTTGTTTATAAGATGAATTAATACTTAGAAGTTAAATTAAGGTTTGTGTTTCATGTTAAGGCCTATGGGTTGTGGAATAAACTTTACTTTTTGACGTGCTACAAAAATGGGATGGAACAATTTCTAGTTTAAGTGTTCAATTGCAAAAATTTGTGAAATTTTTTTCTTAATGTGCATGTGGTGTGCATATGGTGTGCACAGATACAACTTAATATGAGAAGCATGAATGTTCACTAGTTATAATGCACATACATTGGGCCCTGGAATTTAGCGAGTATGACCACACCCTGGTTGGGCTCGGTCAAAAAAAATTAAGAAAAAGATTAGAAGACATTAAGGGTCATGCTTGTCTATGAAATAACAATAACGAGTATCTTGTTTTCCACATGCACGGTTAAGCGATGGTTGATATACGTAACAAGACTTTTCAAACTACCACTGTAACCTTATCTACGTAATGATTATGTTTTAAGTGTATCCACTATACCATTAAGTTGCCGTTAAAGTTTCTTATTCATGCGAAAAGTAGCTCATTGCTCAATCTTCAATTTTGTGCATATGATGTGCATGTATTGTGCATATAATGTGCATGTGTGTGTGTATAGTGTATATAGTGGTGACATCACAAGTGACGACGTCATTTTTCTAATTTCAAAGAGAGAGTTGTGAGCTCTAGGTTTTTGGGTTAGCTCAGATCTATTAGCATATCATGTGAATGTCATGTTCTAGTCAAAGATTTATAAACTACAAATCTCTAAGGGATTTCTAGAATCTAGTGTAACGACCCAAAATTTCTAATTCGGAAGCTAATTACTTAGATAGGCCCCAAATTCATTTTCTTAGCAAATTTCACTAAAAGATTAATCTCAGGTATTTTATTATGGCTGCATCTAACCTTCTCGTTAGATTGCCTACGTACCTTACTAAGGGATCAAGCCATTAGTAGTTCACATTATGCTTCTAGAACAGCATACTAAAATTTCATTTCGATCCAACGGTCTGATCTCCGCCAATCACAACATTAGAGTGGCGGTCGACGTTTTAATTTACTAACTTGCAAATCCAATTCGGGAAAATCCGTACGTCGGATTCCCGATCCGTAAGTTCTTAAGGTCCTCAAATATTATGTACTATAATGTCTCAAAGTTTGGTGACGATCCAATGGTTGAATGGTTGTCAATTACGAAAAATCGTACGATGGTACAATTATCCAAAAATTTGAATATTCGAATCATCGCATCAAATTTCAACGAACAGACTTTGGATATGGGCTCAGGACATCAAGGATGTCCCATTGACCAAAATCCATGTAAACAAATTCTCCCCCTTGCGTCGCCACATACGCCGCCGCGCGTGGTGGTTTCTGGCGACTGGAAACCCACTTTTTCGTCGAACTCCAAATTCTACCAAAATTTACAAGAAGATAAAGCTCAACAAGAGGAACAAGTTTTATACCTTCAACAAAGTCCAAAAGTGGATGGAAGAAGGTCAATTTAATTGATAAAACCAGCGGGTGCCTCAAGCTTCCCGATGTTGATTCGTCACCCACGGTGGTCTAACAGGATCAAAGCTAGTCGGGATTTACTCCTGGGATGATGGGCTACAAAACCCAGGTGGTGGCATCGGCCATCGCTTTGCTGATTCATCGGAAAAATGAAAAGGGTGGTCGAAGCACCATTGGTTTTCATCGGTTTTTATGGCTTTATACTGCCACATACGGTGGCTTATCAAGGTAGTTCTTGGTTGGATGTTGTAGAAGGGAGTGAGAACTTTAAGACTGGGTCACAAATTGGGTTGGGGTTTCTGGGCCTTTTGGGTCAGTTTTCCTCTTTCTGGAAACTTCCTAATTTTGGCTGTCTAATTATAGAGACTTACTACTAATAGTAAGTCCACTTGACTAAAAGGTTTCACTACTTCCGAGGCTCGTAACTTCTCCGTTCTAACTTGGAATTAAGATCCGTTTGCACCTACACGCTTGTAGGGTCGTCCTCTATTCAAATATATCAAGAATTACGATAACCAAATAGGGCATTTTTCGTCATTCCCCACTTAACGAAAAATTATACGACATAATTAATTGGGTAAATTGCTGTTTACTACTCTCAAGTTTCGTGGTTTTCAACATTTATTACATGAAGTTTTTTTCGTCCCAGAGTCATACCTAAAGTGTTAATTTTGGGACAGTCTCATACATCCGTTAGTGTGGCTATTAAGTTTTCCATTAACTGATGACGTGGCACCCACGTGGACAATGATTAGGCGCCATGTGTCATTAAAAAATTAAAAAAAAACTTAAACTATTAAAATAATTAATTAAATAAAAGTTAAAAAAAAAAAAAAAATTATTCCCCAGATCCCCTTTGTCTTCCCCACCCTGATCCCCTTCCCTTTTCCCTTTGCACCTCTGCACATCCGCTCTCACCTTCACTCTTCGTTCTTTCTCTCTCTCACTCTCTGCTCTCTCACTTTCCGCTCTCACTCCCCAGATCCCTCTGCACCTCTGCATATCCATCATTCTCCAGATCTCATTTGTCTTCCCCACCCCGAGTGACTTGTTGTGACACGTGTGACAATAAAGGCCTTTCTGTGGAAGAGAGGTTCACCGTGCTTCCATCCGAGGATGAGGGACTTGTTGGGTTCCTGGCGAGGTTTTGAGAGTTGAGGATGGTGCATACGGTGTTGAGTTCTTGGATGGTGAAGGGGTCGAGAGGGTGGTGGGGGTGTCGGAGCTGTGGTCTTTGAGGCTGGGTGTTGGGATAGGAGGTTTGGATTGGATGCAGTATTTGGAGGAGCACTAGGTGGATTTTATTGTGCAGTTGAGGAGGTTGAAGTCGTACGGGCGGCGCGTAAGGGAGGTGAGACCAAGTGAAGATGCGGACTAGGCCTATGTAGAGGGAAAGGGAGAAAAAACGCAGGAATCTTCGATCTTCCATGGATTCTGTGTTTCAGAGTTGGAGGGATGGGGAAAGATGGATGTGCAGAGGTGCAAGGGGAGAAAGGAGAGGAGTTGGGGTAGGGAAGACAAAGGGGATCTGGGGAATATTTTTTTATTTTTAGTTTTATTTAATTAATTATTTTAATAGTTTAAGTTTTTTTTTAATATTTTTAATGACATGTGGCGCCCAGTCGTTGTCCACGTGGGCGCCACATCATCAGTTAACGGAAGACTTAACAGCCAGATTAACGGATGTATGAGACTGTCCCAAAATTAACATTTTAGGTGTGACCCTAGGACGAAACATGTACTAAATGTTGAAAACCACGAAAATTAAGAGTAGTAAACAGAGATTTGCCCTAATTAATTCTTAATCTGGAAGCGGGATTTCACATTTTCCCCATTCGAATTTCATAACCATAAATCGATCTATTTCTGATTTCCTCCACCTAAACAATAACATGAATATCCACATAATTTCTAAAATTTTCAAGGTATTACATTCAACCCCCATTAAAATAAATCTCGTCCTCGAGATTTCTACCCTCGAAAAACGAAAAAGGAATTAGAGCTAATTCCACCATTCCGTTTTTACTGAATAAAATCATAACCTAAATCTACGATTTTATTCAAGCTCAAAATAAATAATTCAACGAAGCAAGTATCATGATTCTCACACATATCTCAGATTTCCAGCCACATTAATTGGTGGAAAATTTTCAAAAATTCTAGCCACACACGTTAGCAAAATAAATATCACATCAAGCCATAATTCGCATTGGCAAAATAAATATCACAATCATTGGTAAACTACTTACCATCATTGGATATACGCAGCCATCACCATGATTCTTCCTTGAAATTTCTAGCCACAATCACTGGCGATATCAACATCAGAAAATTTTGCCATTTTCATTCTTGATAAACAAATATCATAAATTCAAACCATAGCCCTCATCAACCAAATAATTATCAAAATACCAAGCCATAATCATAAGTGGCTAAGTGCATATCCCAATTTCAAGCCAAAACCACTCAAATTGGCAAATCAAATATAAGAAATTCCCATCAAATCATTGGAATTTCAAATCACAATCACTGATAAAATCACTTACCATTATTAGTTATACACAGCCGTCACCACGATTCACGTTCAGAATTCGTGTGCCAACATAATCCAACCTGATGACTGGTCCCGCGGCCGATTACCCTCACTTCAATCTGACCACAAGAGCATGAAGTAGGGTAATGAGATTTTCCATTTAATCCTACACCTCAGAACCAAGTACCCTCCCCCACAGGATATGGTACAAGTCTGACCGTGTAGGCCTCCAAAGGTTTAGGGGATCGAAACCCAAGGTAGTGCATGGTGCCTCTCACTCTTAGTAACTCTCAATCTAGGAGTGTCCATTTCCAAAGGCTATACCACATAGACTATCTCGCAGGAGTAGCCTGACCGTATAACACCCTTTGAAGGTTTAAGGGATTGAAACCCAGGGGAACTTCACAGTCTCTTTCACTCTTAGGTCATCAAAATCATCATGGGAACCTGCATTTACAATCCACAGGAACCTGTGCTCGCAACAACACACATGAGTAATCCATCATACATGTATGTAACTCGCATATTCATAGAAATTATGAAATAAGCAACCACAATGCAATCATAATTTCCACCAACTGGACTCCATAATCACAATGGAGTCACACCATATATATATATATATATATATATATATATATATCACATGAATGCTAACTCATTCACCAAAATTGTGAATAATGTATTCACCATGCATGTCACATGAAAGCCACTTCATTCACAAAAATTTTGAGATAATGCATTCACAATGCACATGCAATTCACATAAGTGCCTTATGATGCATAAAACTGATGAAATATTGCAATATCACAGCAATCACATTTCACATCATCAAACACGATACTATATATAAATATATGTATATATATTCCCTCTTTTACTAGTGCGAGATTCAAAACACATATATATCTCACATTAATGCCACATTAATCATAGAAATTATGAATAATGAAAAATCAATGCAAATCAAAATTCACATAGCATATTGTTCACAAAATTTATGAAATAATGCATTCACATTGCATATCATTGTGAACACGAAAAATTCCTGTAAAACAAGAGACAAGAATAACGTGTACAAAATAATATTTTTTTTGTTTAATGATTTTGGGGTTACGATCTCTCAAATTTGGTCATCTGATTCGATCTCCGTAAGATGTAGATTTGTTGATCCAAGGGCCGTCGAGGCTTGATCTTGGATGAACAGTTGTAAGTTTCTTCAAGGGCCTTCGTGGCTTTGATCTTGAAGGTTGATGGAAGTTTCTTCAAGGGCCTTCAGGGCTTGATCTTGAATGTTGATGGATGAGCGGATCTTCAAGGGCTTTTGGGCTTAATCTTGAAGAACGATTAGATGTGTGGATTTGTTGAGGTTGTTGATCCAAAGGGCCGTTGGGGCTTGATCTTAGGATGAACGGATGAACACTTTCTTCAAGAGCCATCGGGGCTTGATCTTGAGTTGGTGGAAGTTCTTCAAGGGCCGTCGGGGCTTGATCTTGAAGGAGGATTTGACGAAGAATGAAGAGTGCTTTCTCCATTCTTCGGGATTCTTAGGAATTTGGGGGTTGGATGCTTGAGAGCTTTAGAGTTTCAAAGCTTCAAGGATTTTGGATGTGTGGGGAGTATTCTCTTCCATTTTGGGAGTAGAGAAATGTATTTGTGAATTGGTATCTTGTGGGGAGTATTCTCTTCCATTTTGGGAGTAGAGAAATGTATTTGTGAATTGGTTTTTTGGTGTCTATTCCTCTTGATGGAGAAGCCTATTTATAGGCTTTGAGAGTGAATCACCACCATCCATTTTTTTGGTGAAGTGAGTGGAGGTTGTAGGTGAAGTGATTGGAGGTTGTAGGTGAAGTAAGTGGATGATGTAGGTGAAATGAGTGGAGGTTGTAGGTAAGGTAAATGGATGATGTAGGTGAAATGAGTGGAGGTTGTTGGTGAAGTGAGGGAATGATATAGGTGAAATAAGTGTTGTATTGGTTAACATTTATTTCACTGAAATTTCGATGTTTACAAATGCCCCCACTTCAAGGCGCGTCATAGACATGTGCTTGTCACGTGTAGAAGATGCATTTTGAAGTCCCTTAATGTAGATGTCAACCCAAGGGCCATCGAGGCTTAATCTTGAATTGGGCTGGAAATTTCTTCAAGGGCCATCGAGGCTTAATCTTGAGTTCGACTGGAAGATTTTCTGGTTTCCTCCAATCGTTGATTTTCCACAGGCTTAATCTTGAACTGGGCTGGAGGATTCTTTTGGTCTCCCCCGAAGGTCTGAACTTACTCCTTTTATCTGGAGTTGAATTTGGTTCAAGGGTGGTGAACACTTGATTTTGAACCGGACTTGTGATTTTCTTCAAGGGCCATCTAGGCTTGATCTTGAGTTCGACTGGAAGATTTTCTGGTTTCCTCCAATCGTTGATTTTCCACAGGCTTAATCTTGAACAGGGCTGGAGGATTCTTTTGGTCTCCCCCGAAGGTCTGAACTTGACTCCTTTTATTTGGAGTTGAATTTGATTCAAGGGTGGTGAACACTTGATTTTGAATCGGACTTGTGATTTTCTTCAAGGGCCATCGAGGCTCGATCTTGAGTGAAAATAGGACCATGAGCGGTTTCAGGATTCAGACACATGGCAGGCAAGCACGAGGTGTGATGCGAGATTTATACGCGCACAAATTAAACCCTCTTTTTGACAATTGTAGTATAAGTATAAGTAGGGATCGTTCTGGATCGGGGATTAGGAGGGATTGTTAACCACTTGGATTTGACTTCAAAAACGTAAAAACAAGTTTAAAACACTATACTAAACTCGAAGAATGCAAAACTAAAAGCAAGAAAGATTAAGACTAAAACTTAAACAAAATAAAGGGGGATTGGATTTGGACGAAAATTGAAATAAAATGGATACTTGGAAACAAAATAGATTGTAAAGATGAATGTGACGGAAATGAATGGATGGGAAGCTAGCTAAGGGGTTCATCTCCACACATGTTATACTTGCATACAAAACGATTTCTAATTGCTTTTCAATAAACCATGAATTCTCAACGCCCCGGGTTAATTAGGTCCGCTTAAATTAACCGTCAAGTTTTCCTTAAGTTAATGAATTGGATGATTGCATACGACAACCCAAAGCATTCCTCACAAGTTCCCTACATGAATTGCATAATAGAGATACAAGCAAGAATCATTAAGCATCATGAAAACTATAAGTGTTGACGAGGCATTCGTTACTATGATTGCATGAAACTTATGCCAAGAATTTGTTTAACGCGATTGTTTATAAGCAACCTCCACTACTTGTGAATATAAGTTCATAACTATTACGTGAAACTCACTTATATTCTAGCGTCAAATTCATGCATGAAAATTAAGCGTCGACTCTCAATAAACATACATAAATAGGTTATCAATCAAATAGTTAAACAAATTGAATTCACAACTTATGAAACGTAATTAGAAGTACTCAAATCATAATGCAAGCATAAACATATATTTCGAATCACCCCCTAGCTAAGGGGGGTTTAGTTCCTCATACTTACAAAACAAAGAGAATTGAAATTAAACGTTGAAATCAAAGAAACGCCTAAACATTCCAACAACTCAATCTTGAATTGTATGAACGTTTAGGCCCTCTTATCTTCCTCTTTATTGTGGCACAAGGACTAAGGGATAGTTGGTTGGGGGGATGGAAGTGTTGGGAAATTATGGAAATGGATGAGGAGTGGTGGAAATGGAAGATGGTTTTTGGATTCTAAGGGAGAGAAATTCAAGGCTAAGAAAGTGTTTGTGGTGTGTTGTGTTGTGAATGAGATGATTAAGTAGGAAGGTGGAAATGCATGTGAGATGTTGGAAAGGAATTGGGTTAAAGAATGGGAGTGCATGTGCTAGGTTGTTGTTGTGATAAGTGATAAGTGATAGGTGTATGGTTATGATAAGTAGATGAGTGTATGGTTATGATAAGGAGATGAATGAATGATATGTTAAGTGATAAATGAATGATATGTGGTGAGTGATAAGTGAATGTAAGTGATAATAAGGCTAGTTTAAAGGGCTAGGGTTTAAGTACATAGAATGGGCCTAAAATAGGTTGGTTTGCATGGCATAATATGTTTGATTGGGCTAGAGGTTTTCCATGGCTCAAAGGATTTGTTTGATTGGGCTAGGCCCTTTGTTTGATGTCCCCAAAGAGTATACAAGGCTTCAATTTCGTCCATCATCTTTGCTCCATGATTAAGCTATCCAATCCATGCCCAAAAGTGCCCCAAATAGCCTCAAAATGCACTTTCTTGCTCCCTAAGCCCTTAGAACCTGAAAACACACAAAAGAAGCATAAATGACTAAAATAACTATGAATTAACAACATAGATGCATGAAAACAAGCTAAGTAAGTCGCCTAAATATGCTCCTATCAAGGTGGATGTGATGACCTGTTTCTTTGTTCAATCTTTCCAATTCGTATTGAAGAGGGTTAGAAGATGACTCAACATATATAGTTGTTGCGTTTGCTGACGATCCATAAGATTGATGTTTCATTGTCACTCGTGTTAGCTGTTTTCCAAGCAGATGTGGTCCCTTCTTTGGAAGTGTATCAACCGTTGAAGATGACTACTCGAGAGCAACGCTAGGTAAGCAACCAGGGAATAGATTCCAGGAAGTCGGTTCCAGATTGGAAGACTGACTCCAAGTGCCGGCTGATTGCTCTCTTTCTCTTTGCCATGCGAGTAAAAACAAGGACAAAGGAAAAGACAGGGAAAGAGCATGATATAAGATACCTTTGCTTTCGCCCTTGATGATATGAGATACTTTTTCTTTTGAAGAAGCAGCGAATGAATCAGCACATATATTTGTTGCGCTTGTCTCCACATGCTTCGATCTACCGTTTCCTCCTGCCTCATCTGTACTCCAGGCATCTGGTATCTTCTTTGGGGGTACATCAATGGTTGAAGATGAGTACTTGAGAGCAGGGCTGGATAAGCAATCAGGGAAAGGATTCCAGGCAGTTGGCTCCAAACGGAAAGCTTGATTCCAAGTGCCGACTGATCTCTCTGTCTCTCTTTGTCTTTCAGGGAAGAACAAGAACAAAGGAAAGGATGAGGGAAAGGCATGCTATGAGATACTCTTGCTTTCGACCCTAATGATATGGGATACGTTTGCTCTCGAAGACTTGGTTGAATAGGTGTTCTCAAGGGAAGAAGAAAACTGAGCATGTTGAGAGGTTTGGTTGCAGCTACATTCTCGGCCGAGAAGAAGAGTTATGCGTTTTTGGATGTATGCCTTGCCATGAATGTTGACGTATATAGGAATTTTAATGGCAAGTAGTAGTGCGGATGCGGCTTTGTCACCCACGCTTGTCGGCAAAAGTGTGGTAGTTGGGATAATGACCTCCACGCATTTTCAACTTTGTCAGAGATCTTTGACAAAGTTGCACGCGTTATCTGAAAAGCCAAGATTGCGGCTTTGTCACCCACGCTTGTCGGCAAAAGTGTGGTAGTTGGGATAATGACCTCCACGCGTTTTCAACTTTGTCAGAGATCTTTTGACAAAGTTGCACACGTTATCTGAAAAGCCGAGATTGTGTCTGAAAAGTGTTGACGAACTTTACGCAGGAAAATCCGGCTTTTAAGATTTGAAGAGTGGTGTCTCTTCAATTTTTTTTTGAATCGGTGGTTGTGTCGCCTCTCCTTTTATAGAGGTATCGATCACCTCCAACATGCACACTTTGAAGATTGCCCATTCGTGAAAATCGTCTCCGGCCCTTTGAGATTTTACTCTATCCAACCCTTCTCTTTTAACATCTTTGAAAATGGCTAACCCATCTAACATTTGCTTAGATTTAAGTCTCAGCAGTGATACGGGTGCGCCGCGTCAGGGTAATGTATGGTGCCCGTCTTTCTTATCTTCTAATGGCCCTCTTACAAGTGAAGACTCCGTGATGAAGGATGCAACAACAGCTACGATAGTAGCTAGGAACCTCCTCACTCCTAGAGATAGTAGGTTGCTTTCAGGACGGTCCGATGAGTTGGCCATTCAAGAGTCCTTAGCTCTCAGTGTTCAGTGTGCGGGCTCTGTGTCCAACATAGGCCAACGCCTACTTGCTCGATCTCGTCAAGTTGAATCATTGATGGCGGAGGTGGAAAATCTTAAGCAAGAGATCAAACAGCTTAAGCGTGAGAATAGAGGTTTGCACATGCTTGCAAATAATTATTCGACGAGCATGAAGAGGAAGCTTGATCAGCTGCAAGAATCTGAAGGTCGAATTCAAAGTGACCGTCAAAGGCTTGAGGCTTTCTTCCAGAGGCACCTTTTTCCTTCGTCATCTAGCGTTCCACCAAGTATTGAGGCCTCGAATGATCTATCTTCGATGCCTCCCGCTCCTGGAGTTTTGCCAAGTAGTGGGGCTTCACGTGAACAACCTTTGTGAAAGCTCCATCTTTCTTTCTTTTTTTTTTTTTTTTTTTTGTACGCACTTGTAATTTCTCGGAGATCAATGGACATGCTTTATTTTATTCAGTGTATTGTGCTAAATATAGAAACATATATATCACCAAGATGTGTTATTTCCTTTCTTTCTTTTTTTTTTCTCTTTTTTTTGTTCTTTTTTTTTTTTTTTTTTTGGGTGATTTTGATGATTATTTTGCCGTACACAGTTTATGCTCTTGCGGGCCAGGAGCGTTTGGTGCCGTTTGCAGTTTCAGCTCGTGCAGGCAAGGAGCGTTTGGTGCCGTTTGCAGTTTCAGCTCGTGCAGGCAAGGAGCGTTTGGTGCCGTTTGCAGTTTTAGCTCGTGCTGCAGGCAAGGAGCGTTTGGTGCCGTTTGCAGTTTCAGCTCGTGCAGGCAAGGAGCGTTTGGTGTCGTTTGCAGTTTCAGCTCGTGCAGGCAAGGAGCGTTTGGTGCCGTTTACAGTTTCAGCTCGTGCAGGCAATGAGCGTTTGATGCCGTTTGCAGTTTCAACTCGTGCAGGCAAGGAGCGTTTGGTGCCGTTTGCAGTTTTAACTCGTGCAGGCAAGGAGCGTTTGGTGCCGTTTGCAGTTTCAGCTCGTTCAGGAAATAAGCGTTTGGTGCAGTTTGCAGTTTCAGCTCGTGCAGGCAAGGAGCGTGGTTGTCACCTTTTAGGCTCGTGCGAACGAGGAGCTTTTTGAATTTGTCAAATGATCTTAGAGAGGCATTCCTTGCAATCTTCATAGCAAGGAGTCTTGACTGAGTGATTGAAGAAGTCTTTGGGGAAGAAATCGCGCATCGTGATGGCAACGGACGATCTTTGTGTCGTAATTTCATCATCCTCAACACTTTCATGTAGCTTTGAAGGTTGACGGTAGCTGCTTTGCCCCCTTTCCGATTGGTGAACTTGTGCAACCAATAGACACGACTTTCCTTCAGACATCCATGGTGCTGATGAAGAACCCCATTGGCCATTTTGGGGTGTCATCTTGTGCGCCTCAATAGCATGCTTTGGTGCCCCCAGCAAGGTCAGGTTGATGACCGACTCGCGCCTTTGATGCTGCTCTTGCTTGCTTAGCGGTATCTGTTGGAAATATGCCCTGAAAGTCAATCTTTGGAAGAAACCTTTTAGGACAATGAATTGATGTATATATATGACTCTTATACATCGGAAGGCAAAGATACTAATTAGGACTATCTCAAAGAACAAAATATGTCCTAAATAGTGAATCCATGGACAATGGATCGATGGAAGAAGTAACCTAATGATGTTAGATTACAGAGACCTTCTTCTCATAACCATCATGTCCATAAAGGTTCCTGGTCATAAGGATTGTCGGAGGGATACTGACAATCCATAGACTGGTACATACTATGTCCGCTTCAATTGGAAGGATGGAAAGTCTCATCCCATTCGTGTAGCGACACTAAGACAAGCATGTAGGTGCTCATTAAGGGAATGAGTTCACTGAACACAATCGAACGAGAGTACTTGCATGGAGGTCTACTCACATGTCAAGCAAGTAACTCTAATGGTTGGAATAATGTAAGTAATCCTTTGACCTGAGGCATCGTCGTTGTCTTGTGGTTAAGTACTTAATCTTTGATTATGTTAAAGTCATTCCATTCGCGAGTGTCCAAGGCATCGTTGGGGTTAAGCCACTTAGCCATGAAGGCAAGTGAATGCGCAACAAGGAATCTCTAATCCTCGATAAGAGAGGATGAATACACTAAGATATGATTCGGGAATCTTCGGCCGAAGTATCAAGCGTAATAAAGGAAAGCGTTCCTATACGTCTCAAATGAATCGTATAAGAAGGAATAATCACATTAGGGGTTTGACATTATAAATCCATACCCTAGTAATGTGATTAAGAGTATTGTTTTAGAGAAGGATCGAATTACATTGTAATTCCAATTGAATAGGTTCTCCGAATAACTTCTACATTAGCTTGGGTAGCCATGATATATGGTTAGATGTCACTCATGGCTTGTGAGTTCTTCTAGATGATTAAATGTAGTCATTAAAAGGAAGGTGAATTAAAAGTAAGTTTTGATTCGCTAAGTGATTGGATAATCAATTGGATTGGTGCCAATCACCTCACTGCCTTGCTGATTAGAACCTAAAAGATTGTTCACCAATACACTCTTGTAGTGAGTAACTAATGGATGAAGGAAATAATTAATTGGATTAATTAAGTGTTTTGATTAATTTAGAAAGTCTAAAGAAATCATAAAAGCGATAAAGATCGTTTTGGGCTTAAAGAAACGTTCGGGTTTAATTAGGCCCATTGGGCCAAAACCCATTGGGCTTTTATTCAAGCATTGGATGACTTGAAATAATTAAAAGCCCAAAGCCCAAACCAAACACAAAGGGCCGGCCACCAAGGGAGAGATAGGTTAAAATGTTGACTTGTTTCTTTTGTCTATAAAAGGAACTTTATAACATTTTGATCATTAAGGGTTTTTATGTTCTAAAATAACAAAAAGGAAAAAGAAAAGCTCTCTCTCTTGAACACAAAGGGCCGGCCACCAAGGGAGTGATTTAGCTAATCATCTATACACTCTTTTGTTTATTCCTTCATCTTTCTCATTACAAAGTGGGTGAGGATCTTTAGAGGTTTTCATATCTTTGGAAACTTGAAGAGAACCTAGGAGCACTCATTCTCAACAAAGTGGAGGAGGCAAGGAGGGAGGCTATGCTCAAGGAGTTCAAGGAGCAAAGAGCTTGGAGGTGGTCAATCCTTGGTCTAAGATCTAGATCAAGAGGTACAAAACTACTCCTAAACTTTGTTCTTCAATAAATTGTTTTGATGCATCATATATAAACCTATGCATCTTGAAGGGGATTTGCATGACTATAGCTTTGATAAAATGTATGACATGCTTCCGTTGCTTTCATATATAAATTTTGAATTGTATATGCATGCTAGTCACTAGAAATCCCACATAAATCTCATATTTTCCCTTCAGTATCAACTTTGCAGCGGCATGTTGAGGAGTGGTTGTGGTACCAATGGATGCTCCATTTGTGGCGGAAGTGCTCATGCTTCTTCCCTTGGTGGTTGCAAGAACGGCTTGTCCCTTGCTTGATGCCATTGATTTTGGAGGTGTGCTTTGGTTTTCTTGAACGGAGAAAAAGATGAGAGGTAGAGATTGTCCCACCGAGCGTGCCAAATTTGTGAACACGAAAAATTCCTGTAAAACAAGAGACAAGAATAACATGTACAAAATAATATTTTTTTTGTTTAATGATTTTGGGGTTACGATCTCTCAAATTTGGTCCTCTGATTCGATCTCCGTAAGATGTAGATTTGTTGATCCAAGGGCCGTCGAGGCTTGATCTTGGATGAACAGTTGTAAGTTTCTTCAAGGGCCTTCGTGCTTTGATCTTGAAGGTTGATGGAAGTTTCTTCAAGGGCCTTCAGGGCTTGATCTTGAATGTTGATGGATGAGTGGATCTTCAAGGGCTTTTGGGCTTAATCTTGAAGAACGATTGGATGTGTGGATTTGTTGAGGTCATTGAGCCATCGCTTTACGCTTTTGGTGCGAGAATTATACGCGCATAAATTAAACCCTCTTTTTGTCAATTGTAGTATAAGTATAAGTAGGGATCGTTCTGGACCGGGGATTAGGAGGGATTGTTAATCTCTTGGAAACTGACTCAAAAACGTAAAAACAATATAAAATACTAAACTAGACTCAAAGAATGTGAAACTAAATGTTAAAACACTAAGACAAACCAAAAGACTCAAAATACTTTAAAAACACAAACTAAATTGATTTCTAACTAAATTGAACAATAAAGTAAAGGGGGATTGAGTTTTGGACGGAATTAAACTAAATGAACAAATTGCAATTAAAACAGAATGTAAATATGAAATTGATGAAATGGAATGAATGGATGCTAGCCAAGGGGTTCATCTCCACACATGTTACACTTGCATAATAAAAAGATTTCTAATTGCTTTTCAATAAACCATGAATTCTCAACGCTCCGGGTTAATTAGGTCCGCTTAAATTAACCGTCAAGTTTTCCTTAAGTTAATGAATTGGATGATTGCATACGACAACCCAAAGCATTCCTCACAAGTTCCCTACATGAATTGCATAATAGAGATACAAGCAAGAATCATTAAGCAACATGAAAACTATAAGTGTTGACGAGGCATTCGTTACTATGATTGCATGAAACTTATGCCAAGAATTTGTTTAACGCGATTGTTTATAAGCAACCTCCACTACTTGTGAATATAAGTTCATAACTATTATGTGAAACTCACTTATATTCTAGCGTCAAATTCATGCATGGAAATTAAGCGTTCATTCTTAATAAACATACATAAATAGGATATCAATCAAATAGTTAAACAAATTGAATTCACAACTTATGAAACGTAATTAAAAGTAATCAAATCATATTGCAAGCATAAACATATATTTCGAATCACCCCCTAGCTAAGGGGGGTTTAGTTCCTCATACGTACAAAACAAAGAGAATTGAAATTAAACATTGAAATCAAAGAAACGCCTAAACATTCCAACAACTCAAACTTGAATTGTATGAACGTTTAGGCCCTCTTCTCTTCCTCTTCGTTGTAGCATAAGGTCTAGGGATAGTTGGTTGGGGGGATGGAAGTGTGGAATTATGGAAGTGGATGAGGAGTGGTGGAAATGGAAGAATGGTTTTGGATTCTAAGGGGAAGTGTTTATTTGTGGTGTGAGAATGGAGAGATGGAATTGAATGAAATGGAAGTGTGGGATGAATTGAATGATGCAAATGAATGAAGTGTGTGTGGTTTATATAAGGAGAGAATGGATGGGAGAGCATGTGAATGATAGCTAGGAGAATGATTAAAGGGGTGTGAATGGTTGGAAATGCATGTGGGTGAATTGGTGGTGCAATGATGAAAGAATAAGTGCATGTGCGTGTTTTATGTTGGAATGAATGTGGATGCATGATGAAGAGTTAATAAATAATGCATGTAGGGTTAGCTAGGTTGGCTTTGTTTGGGTGCATGTGAGTTAAAGAGGGAGAATGTGGTGAAATGATGAAGTAGGAAGGTGGAAATGCATGTGAATGCATGTGAGTGCATGTGTGTGTGAATGGGTGTTTCTTGATGGTTTTGGGGTTGTGATGCATGTGACTTGTTTGTGGAATAAAGAATGAATGGTGGAAATGTGAGTGAATGATGTGCATGTGTGTGAATGCATGTGTTGATTTAAAGAATAGGTATGCATGTGAATTAGGTTGGAAAGAGGTGGGTGTGCATGTGAGTTGAAATGCATATGTTTGAAATGTGTAGATGATTATGAGTATGATAAGTGATAAGTGTATGATAATTGAATGGAAGTGATAAGTGATAAGTGTATGATATGATAATTGAATGATATGTTAAGTGAATGATATGATAAGTGTTTAAAATAGGGAACAAAGCCCTTCCTTGCATGGCAAGGAAGGGAGACACAAGGAAACACACGACAATGTCCTAAGGTTGCAAGGAATGTTGTTTTTGTGTTCTAAAATGCGTAGGAGTCTTCAATGATGCTTAAACATGAGGTCTTTTAGGATTTAACTTTCCTACTTCAAGTCTTTAATTTCGTCCATCCTCTTGGCTCCAAGCATATGATATCCATTCCAATCTCTAATTTGCTCCAAAAGGCTCCAAAAGGCATCCTTTTGCATACCTTGCCCTTAGAACCTGAAAACACACAAAAGAAGCATAAAGGACTAAAATAACTAGAGAAACATAACGTAAATGCACGAGAACAAGCCATTTAAGTCGCATGAATATGCTCCTGTTAGCTTTGCCGATTGGATGGGCTACAAAATCCAAATGGTGGCATCAGCCATCGCTTTGCCGATTCATCGGAAAAATGAAAAGGGTGGCCAGAGCACCACTGGTTTTCATCGATTTTTATGGCCTCACACCGCCACATACGGTGGCTAATCAAGGTGGTTCTTGGTTGGATTTTGTAGAGGGGAGTGAGAGCTTCATGATGGTGGTGGTGGCTTTGAAAAACTCCACCGGAGTTGGCCGGAATTGGCGTAAAAAAATGGGATGTCGCAGGAGTCAACTGGGTACACGAATTGGGTTGGGGTTTCTGAGCCTTTTGGGTCAGTTTTCCTCTTTCTAGAAACTTCCTAATTTTGGCTGTCTAATTATAGAGAGTTACTACTAATAGTAAGTCCACGTGTCAAAAAGGTCTGACTACTTCTGAGGCTCGTAATTTCTCCGTTCTAACTCGGAATTAAGATCTGTTTGCACCTACATGCTCGTAGGGTCATCCTCTATTCAAATATATCAAGAATTACGATAAACTATATAAGGAGAAAATATGTCCTCGTATAGTTACACTAAACGAATAGGGCACTTTTCATCATTCCCCACTTAACAAAAAATTATACGACATAATTAATTCTTAATCCGGAAGTGGGATTTCACATTTTCCCCTTTCGAATTTCATAACCATAAATCGATCTATTTCGGATTTCATCCACCTAAACAATAACATGAATATCCACATAATTTCTAAAATTTTGAGGGTATTACATCTAGGCCCCAACATATCCTCCAACACTGCCAATTGCATGATGCATGTTCACCACAAAATCGATCTCGTTGCACGTATTGATACATATAAAAAATTTGGGATTTTTTTCAAACTTCGAGGTAAAAGGCGTTCATCAGCAAAGGAGAGAGAGAGAGAGATTGCAACAGAAAAAATAGTGTCTTTAGTTTTCATAATGGATTTTCTTTCAAATTTGAAAAAAAATTAGACTGCAAATTGGTTTGGACCCAAATGGGTTTTGAATGGGATTTCGAATTTGAGGAAGAAGGTGATGATTTGAGGAAGAAATTCTCAATCTGCAACTGCAAGTCATAAATGTGTTCATTTATCAAAAGGGCCAATCAGCAAACACCAACTATCTCCAAATAAATCAAATCTTCCAACTAGGTTGCAAAGAAGCAAAATTTGGTTGTTGTATGAATTTCAGAAAAATTAGAGGGAGGGGGAGGGAGGCAGAGAGAGAGAGAAAGAGTAAAGAGGGAGTAGAAAGAGGGAGAAATCAGAAAATGGAAGGAAATAACTCATTTATATACGAGGGCAATTTGGTCATTTCAAGGTGTAGAAAAAATTTTATTTATTTCCGATTGTTGTGCATGGAGTGTACATGCTGTGTGCATATTAAAAAAAAATTCTATTTATGTCTCATGATTAAGAAAATGTCTATTTTGTCGATTTCCCAATTAAAATTAAATGTATTGAATTTATTTCTTTTAAACGTAACTAAATCATATGGACTTCGAATTTGGTTCCACTCGTGCCCACACGATGACGACCACTACTAGAATACGTGTGTGTGTCTTCGGGTCAAGCCCAAATAATACTTAATTAGGCACGAGGCCTAATTAATAAAAGGGTGACTTTGGATGCGGTCCCTAGCTATCAATATTTTTTTACTGAAGCCTTGCTGGTTTTCAATTTTTTATCGAAGTTCCTGAAATTAATGTGATAATTTATTTCTACGTATGTTACTATATTTTTTAAATTAAAATTTGAAATTTATAGTTGTTTATATTAATGAGATTTTAAATAAAAACTCATAATTTGTGGGATTAAAAATATTAAAATATAAATTATACTATTGTGTGTGTGTGTAAACATGGGTACATTCATCAAAATTAACAAAAAAATTATTGTACCAAAACATGGGTAAATTCTTTAAAACCACAAAAAAAAAAAAAAAAAAGGGATATTAGGCTTAATAACATTAGTAAATTTCTTCGTTTAAACTTGACATGGATACATTCTCAAATCAAAGGAAAAGAATGTCCCCATTTAAGTTAAAAAATGGAGTAGAGAAAAATTGAATAGATTTTAAATAAAAAAAGGGTACATTTTACATATAACAAATTGGTATATTTAAGAAAGGGTACATTTTAACATTAAAATTTGAAAAAAATTACATGAAGGATGCATGTAAGATTAAAAAATTGAAGAATATTTTATAAAAAGCTAATGGCTACAAACTTATTCTAATTTTTTATTTATTTTGGAAATGTTTTGAATTGAAAATTAGTTAGGAGTCTAATAAAGGTGTGAGTATTAAAATTCTATATCAATTATTAATTTTTATTTTAAAAAATTATGTAACATGTTAATTCATCATTACATCTTGGATCAAAATCTGAAAACCAATATGATTTCAGTCAATGAACATTAGTAACTAGGGGCCAGCTACTAATTTTTCCTTAATAAAATACTAACAGAGACAGGCCTACTTGCCCACTTGCCCACTTGCTTAACGAACCCAACGAATAAATCATTGATATTACATTCTGCAACCCGTAATACTGGCAACTCACTGTTGTTTGGATAAACAAGTAATGGAATCCCGATGGTGCAAAATTATCATTTTGCCCCTCTTTGGAAAAAGAGCATAAATCGTCCAATTTACACCTCCTTCGTGCTCACGTGTTCATAAGGACACGTACTACCTAGAAAGACGTGAAAATGGACAGAGAGTGATAAAGACTCAAATGTCCACTTAGGATTTCCACTTAGCCAACCAAGGGCATTTTTTAAAAATTTTTGATGCGTTACGAATGTGACACACAAATTAAACCCTCTTTTTATCAATTGTAGTGAAGAATGCAAGTAGGGATCGTTCTGGACTGGGGATTAGGAGGGATTGTTAATCACTCGGATTTGACTCAAAAACGTAATAACACAATATAAAACACTATACTAGACTGAAAGAATGCAAAACTAAACTTTAAACACCAAAACAAACCAAAAGACACAAAACAGCACCAAAACACTCAAAACTGCCTTAAAAACACAATCTGGGCAGTTTTGAGCACTTTGGTGAATTTGGACAAATTTGTGTAATAAATTGAATCAAAACACTTATAAACACAAACTAAGACACTTTCTAACTAAATTGGACACTAAAGTAAATGGGGATTGAGGTTTTGACGAAATTAAACTAAATGCACAGATTGTAATAAAGGGCAGATTCTAAATATGAATTTGATGAAAATATGGATGATGGAATAGCTAAGGGGTTCATCTCCACACATGTCATACTTGCACACAAAACGATTTCTAATTACTTTTCAATAACCCATGAATTCTCAACGCCCCAGATTAACCGTGAATTGCACTAATTAACCCTCAGATTTTCCTAACGTTATTGAATTGGATGATTGCATACGACAACCCAAAGCATTCCCCACAAGTTCCCTACATGAATTGCATAATAGAGATACAAGCAAGAATCATTAAGTTCTTTGAAAACCATAAGCATTGACGAAGCACTCGTTACTATGATTGCATGAAACTTATGCCAAGAATTTACTTAACGCGATTGAGATCATCAACCTTTACTACTTGTGAATCTAATTCCATAACGATTAGGTGAAATTTTCTTATATCCTAGCATCCAATTTATGCATGATAATTAAGCGTGCACTCTCAACCAACATACACAAATCAATGTAACTCACATAGATAAGTAAATTGAATTCACAACTTATGAAACGCAATTAGAAGTAATCAAATCATATCGCAAGCATAAACATGTATTTCAAATCCCCCCTAGCCAAGGGGGGGGGTTTAGTTCCTCATACGCACAAAACAAAGAGAATTGAAATTAAACATTGAAATCAAGGAAAAGAAACACCTAAAAATTCCAACAACTCAAACTTGAATTGTATGAACGTTTAGGCCCTTCTCCTCCTCTTTGTTGCGGCACAAGGTCTAAGGATAGGTTTTGGGGGTTATGGATGGTGTAGAATGATGTGTTTAGGATAGGGATGGATGTAGGGGACTTCAATGCTTATTTTTGGGCAGAAAATATGAAGAATGGTGAAGTATGGATGTGTTATAGAGAGGGGATGAATTTCTGGCATGAATGGTGAATGAATGAATGGTTGTTTTGTGGCTGCAATGGATGTTTATTTATAGGTGGATGAAAGATTAAAGAGGGAATATGACAGCTAGGTTGGTTGGTGGCTGCCATCATGAAGAGTGCATGGATGTGGCTGAATGGGTTAAAGAGGGAATGATGATGGAAGAGCATGTGGGCGACAGCTAGGTTGGTTGGTGGCTGCAATGGAGGTGTGGAATGATGATGGGAGAGCATGTGAGTGAATTATGAATAGTGAATGCATGTAGGGTGCTGCTATGGTGGGAAATATTGGGCAAAAAATATCCTAAGGCTTTATTACTTAGTTTAGGAAAGGATGTAACTCCAAATTCTCCTTTAGGTCTTCAATTTCGTCCATTCCTTTTGCTCCAAGCATATGCTATCCATTCCAAGCCCAATTTTGCTCCAAAATGCTCCAAAATGCATCCTTTTGCATACTTTGCCCTTAAATCCTGAAAATACATAAAACTAGCTTAAAAGACTACTTTACTAAGGAAAAACACTTTAAATGCACAAGACAAGCTAAACTAAGGTGCATAAATATGCTCCTATCAAAATCCCCCACACTTAGCTTTTGCTAGTCCTCGAGCAAAACAAAACGATAACAAACAAACAAAACGACACCAAACAAGTAAAACACAACCTAAACCTTCCAACAATCGTCTTAGGGATTTCCAATGCACATGACATGTTAAAAATCATTATTCCCACAGATTTTAGCCATCTTTACACTCGAGCACATGCTTAATCATAGTCACTACTTACTAGTTCACAAATAACCACTTAAAACGATGTTTTGAATGTAGTAACATGCCTTAGAGAATTTGCTCAATTCCTTACAAGATATGCACTCAATTTTCACTCAAATTTTCTACTACACACCTTAATCTAGTTATATGTGAGAAGATTAATGAAAACGAGCACTCACATATATATATATATATATATATATATATATCACAAAGAAAGCAATTTCTGGAGTTAATAAGCATGTTTAGATATGATCTCATGAATGGAATGCTACGACTTAGATGCGAGAACCAGTGACACCATATGCTCATACCATCTTCAAACTCCACAAATTGAAATGCACAACACTCAAACTAGAAGTCAAGGGTTGTAATGGGGCTTGGGATATTGGTTAACAATGGAAGGATAAAGGAAAACAAAGGTTCTTAAAGCAATAGCAAGCGAAGTAATGAAATTGAGACTTAGAACTCACTTTAAAACACAGAAATCAACTTTTAACACAAAGGGAAGATCTAAGCAACACTCAGGGCCATATTCAACATTTTGGACCCTTTCTTCAACTACCACAAACATGTGAACTTATTTTCATTTATTTCATACTCTTTTTTCTTTCTTTTCACAACTTTTTCTTTTCTTTTTCTTTTTCCACGAAATTCTTTTTTTTCTTCTTTTTTTTTTCTTTTCCACCCTTGCCTATGGCACACTAACTCACATGAAAACTACTTCCCCCACACTTGTTTTCTGCCATACATTAATCAAAAGGAGTTCAATTCAAATCATGCTTTACTATGCTTCAAGAATAAGGGTGTGGATGGTCCTAATCTAGGCTAGGTGAGGATAGTGTGGGTTAACAAAGAACGTAAGCTTAACAAGGCTCAATGGGGTTAACTTAAACATATAATGAAGTAGGATACACGGCAATTTGGCTTTGGTGGTGGTCACTACACAACTTCTTCTTAAATATGTGTTATGCAAATCAATAACATGCTTTGAATGAAATGGGCATGAGTTCTAGCATTTGGAACTATATGATGAAACGCCTTCTAAGTAGTAACCAAGCAAAGAATAATGAGATCATGCAACGACTTTAGAGAACAAATGCACAGATTTTAACTCTCCAAATAACGTTTAGGCTCAAGTCTCACAAGGTTGTAGCGTTTGTTTGAGTTCCTTCCTTCAAGCATGTTACAAAAACTAATTTTTCTTTTATGATTGCATGTGAAGTCATACATTATAACCATAACCAAGCATATACCAAGAGTAAATCAAACTTTTCTTCATGTTTATAACTCTTTTTAACAGTCATGCAATTAAAAACCAAATTCTCATCATCGTGTTGGAAGGTATCCTACGACACAAACACACAAAAACGACTCAAAACACTCTTTTTAGGCTTTTCAAAACATGTTTTTCAAATTTTTATGTGATTTTCGGAGTTATAAAACAAAACACACTAAAACACTCCAAATCAGCTTAAAAACATTTTAAAACAGCAAGGAACAACACTTGAAGTTATGGGTGATAAAATCCAACGAATTTGCATCAACATACTTAGTTACCCCCCCACACTTCAATCAAACATTGTCCTCAATGTTTTAAGCCTAAATTCACACCAAACAAAAGTAAACACATAAACAGCAACTAAACATACTAAACATGGCAGAATGTATCTAACAAAGAGAAGAGTTTAGGGATGCAAATCTGGTTATGGAGTGTAAATTCCATCTTCTCCTTGGTGATTGCATTAAGGCTTGATCGTGAGTTTTTCCACAGGCTAATCTTGAACTGGGCTGGAGGATGCTGACACATGGCAGGCAAGCACGAGGTGAAGGTTATGACCTGTTTCTTTGTTCAATCTTTCCAATTCGTATTGAAGAGGGTTAGAGGATACTAATTAGAAAGATTGATTTTTCATTGTCACTCGTCTTTCTCCAAGCAGATGTGGTCCCTTCTCTGGAAGTGTATCAACCTTTGAAGATGACTACTTGAGAGCAACGCTAGGTAAGCAACCAGGGAATAGATTCCAGGTAGTCGGTTCCAGATCGGAAGACTGACTCCAAGTGTCGGTTGATTGCTCACTTCACTTTGCCATACGAGTAATAACAAGAACAAAGGAAAAGATAGGGAAAGATCATGATATGAGATACCTTTGCTTTCGCCCTTGATGATATGAGATACTTTTGCTTTTGAAGAAGCAGCGAATGAATCAGCACATATATTTGTTGCGCTTGTCTCCACATGCTTCGATCCACCATTTCCTCTTGCCTCATCTGTACTCCAGGCATCTGGTATCTTCTTTGGGGGATACATCAATGGTTGAATATATGTTCTCAAGGGAAAAAGAAAACTGAGCATGTTTGAGAGGTTTGGTTGCAGCTACATTCTCGGCCGAGAAGGAAAGTCATGCGTTTTTGGGTGTATGCCTTGCCATGAATGTTGATGTATATAGGAATTGTAATGGCAAGTAGTAGTGCGGATGCGGCAATGACCTCCACGCGTCTTCAACTTTGTCAGAGATCTTTTGACAAAGTTGCACGCGTTATCTGAAAAGCCGAGATTGCGGCTTTACCACCCACGCTTATCGGCAACCTCCACGCGTCTTCACCTTTGTCAGAGATCTTTTGACAAAGTTGAACGCTTTATCTGAAAAGCCGAGATTGTGTCTGAAGAGTTGGCGAACTTTACGCAGGAAAATCCGGCTTTGAAGAGTGGTGTCTCTTCAATTCTGAATCGGTGATTGTGTCGCCTCTCCTTTTATATAGGTGATCGATCACCTCTAACATGCACACTTTGAAGATTGCCCATTCGTGAAAATCGTCTCCGGCCCGTTGAGATTTTACTCCATCCAACCCTTCTCTTTTAACTTCTTGAAAAATGGCTAACTCATCTAACCCATCTAACATTTGCTTATATTTGAGTCTCAGCAGTGATCCGGTCGCGCCGCATCAGGGTAAGGTATGGTGCCCGTCTTTCTTATCTTCTAATGGCCCTCTTACAGGTGAAGACTCTGTGATGACGGATGCAACAACAGCTACGATAGTAGCTCGGAACCTTCTCACTCCTAAAGATAGTCAGCTACTTTCAGGACGGTCCGATGAGTTGGTCGTTCAAGAGTCCCTAGCTCTCAGTATTCAGTGAGCGGGCTCTGTGTCCAACATAGGCCAACGCCTACTTGCTCGATCCCGTCAGGTTGAATCATTGATGGCAGAGGTGGAAAATCTCAAGCAAGAGATCAAACAGCTTAAGCACGAGAATAGAAGTTTGCACGTGCTTGCAAATAATTATTCGACAGGCATGAAGAGGAAGCTTGATGAGATGCAAGAATCTCAAGGTCGAATTCAAAGTGACCGTCAAAGGCTTGCGGCTTTCTTCCAGAGGCACCTTTTTCCTGCGTCATCTAGCGTTCCACCAAGTATTGGGGCCTCGAATGATCTATCTTCGGTGCCTCCCGCTCCTATGCCTCCCGCTCCTATGCCTCTCGCTCCGATGCCTCTTTCTCCGATGCCTCTTGCTCCTAGAGTTTTGCCACGTAGTGGGGCTTCACGTAAACAACCTTTGTGAAGGCTCCATCTTTCTCTTTCTTTGTTAGATACATTTTTTTTTCCGACTTGTAATTTCTCGAAAATCAATGAACATGCTTTGTTTTATTCAGTGTATTGGGTTGCCTCCTAAGTAGCGCTTTCTTTTACGTCTTACAGCCGGACGAGACCTTCTTAGGCTCAATTGGAACCCACGGCATGGAATATATCTTTGAATGGAAGGTGATACTTGAATTGATCCGGTAAAGGTTTAAATTCAAGATTGGGTGCCTGAATCATCAACAACCTGTTAGTATAAAAGGAAATTGAAATTCGGGGAAGTGGCTTACCTATGTGCTCCAATAAGAACTCAAGGATAAACACATCTTCTTTGAACGTTTCAGGGACTTTGCACTCGGCCAGATGTGGTGTGAGGATTGGTCCTTGTCTTGTGTCATAAAATTCAACTTCTTTGGGTTATTTGCCTCAAGAACATCCTCTTTGACGAATTCTTGATATTCCATACTTTGCACCTTTGGAAGGGCTTCCAAGATGTCTTTTTCACTTTCTTCTTCCTTGGAATTCATGAACCTGCAAGGAATAGGGACATTGGGTGGAATGGGGTTAGAAAGAATTAAATTTGGAACAACCTTACCTGAATTGGATGGCGTAGGAGCAATAAGTGCATGCGGCAAAGGTGTTTCCAGCCTTGCCGTGTGTTGGGTGTGTTCCTCTTCCTCAAATTGCAATCTTTCATCTTCCTTGTGATTTGATTTTGATGGTTGAGGGTCCGTTCCAACCTCCTTGCCACTTCTTAACGTGATAACATTGGTGGTTTCAAATCCTACCTTCGGATTTACAATGGTTGAACTAGGGAGTTTGCCTTGGTCACGAAATTGTCCTACGAACTCCGCTATCTGCCCAATTTGCTTCTCCAAGTTGTCCACCCTCTTGTCTTGGATTTGCCTCTCTTTGCTTTGAGTTTGGACTTCCTGCGTCCAAGTAGTAAGTAATTGAAAAATCTTATCATTATCACTTGAATTACCTACATTGCTTTGGGCAGGTTGTGGTGGCTGCTTAGGTGTTGTATAGAACTCCTTATATGGTTGCCAATATTCTCCTTGTTGAGCCTCTTCGACTTGGTTTTGTGAGCCCTGCACCGAAGAAATTAATTCATTAAGAACTTTATCATAATCTATTGACAAACCTGAGTTTGGTTGGGCATATTGTATATGAGGTTGTGGTGGCTGTATAGACGTTGAATAGAACTCCTCATATGGCTGCCAATAACCTTCTTGTTGAACATGTTGAGGTTCCCACCACATAGAGTTTGAATGATCACTCCAATCCGAATTGTAAGTATTGGAAAACACGTCGTTCCTTGATTGATTATGATCAAATGTACCAACTCTTTGCGTTTGTGACAAAAGAGAAGTAAGATTTGTTATTTGAGCTTGAATATTGGCAAGTGCCATGTCTTGCTTCTCTAGTACCTAAAATCAACAAAATAAAACAAAACACAAAATAAAAAAAAACTTTAACAAAATAAAACTAAACAGAAAATAACAATCCAAGGGATTAGCAACTTTGCTAATCCCCGGCAACGGCGCCAAAATTTGATGCGTTACGAATGTGACACACAAATTAAACCCTCTTTTTATCAATTGTAGTGAAGAATGCAAGTAGGGATCGTTCTGGACCGGGGATTAGGAGGGATTGTTAATCACTCGGATTTGACTCAAAAACTTAATAACACAATATAAAACACTATACTAGACTCAAAGAATGCAAAACTAAACTTTAAAACACCAAAACAAACCAAAAGACTCAAAACAGCACCAAAACACTCAAAACTGCCTTAAAAACACAATCTGGGCAGTTTTGAGCACTTTGGTGAATTTGGACGAATTTGTGTAATAAATTGAATCAAAACACTTATAAACACAAACTAAGACACTTTCTAACTAAATTGGACACTAAAGTAAAGGGGGATTGAGGTTTTGACGAAATTAAACTAAATGCACAGATTGTAATAAAGGGCAGATTCTAAATATGAATTTGATGAAAATATGGATGATGGAATAGTGAAGGGGTTCATCTCCACACATGCCATACTTGCACACAAAACGATTTCTAATTACTTTTCAATAACCCTTGAATTCTCAACGTCCCAGATTAACCGTGAATTGCACTAATTAACCCTCAGATTTTCCTAACGTTATTGAATTAGATGATTGCATACGACAACCCAAAGCATTCCCCACAAGTCCCCTACATGATTGCATAATAGAGATACAAGCAAGAATCATTAAGTTCTATGAAAACCATAAGCGTTGACGAAGCATTTGTTACTATGATTGCATGAAACTTATGCCAAGAATTTACTTAACGCGATTGAGATCATCAACCTTTACTACTTGTGAATATAATTCCATAACGATTAGGTGAAATTTCCTTATATCCTAGCATCCAATTTATGCATGATAATTAAGCGTGCACTCTCAACCAACACACACAAATCAATGTAATTCACATAGATAAGTAAATTGAATTCACAACTTATGAAACACAATTGGAAGTAATCAAATCATATTGCAAGCATAAACATGTATTTCGAATCCCCCCTAGCCAAGGGGGGGTTTAGTTCCTCATACTTGAATTTAAACATTGAAATCAAGGAAAAGAAACACCTAAAAATTCCAACAACTCAAACTTGAATTGTATGAAGGTTTAGGCCCTTCTCCTCCTCTTTGTTGCAGCACAAGGTCTAAGGATAGGTTTTGGGGGTTATGGATGGTGTAGAATGATGTGTTTAGGATAGGGATGGATGTAGGGGACTTCAAGGCTTATTTTTAGGCAGAAAATATGAAAAATGGTGAAGTATGGATGTGTTAGAGCATTCCCACCGTAGCAAATTGCTCGAAGGACAGTCTCCAAAACAAAGGCCCGAGGGCCGGTGGTTGGCCTCCAGCGTGAGGCAGCCCTGTGGATAGGGAAGGCCCGAGGGCCAGGCCCGTGAGGGATTGCCAGGCCTTGAGCCCGAGGTGGGGATGACGCCATGCTGACGCCAGGGTGGCGTCAGCGTATTATTTAATTTTTTTTGTGTCAGGCGCGTGCACCCCACCCGCGCGTGGGGGCGCGTCCCGACACAATAATCAGAAAAAAAATTAATTTTTGTCAGTTACCGTTGGGAAGCCACGTGGCTTCCCACGGTGCGTTAGATCCTAACGGTCACTTAATGTGGACCGTTAGATCTCAACGGTAAAAAAAAAAAAAGTGTCAGATTTAATATCCACCGTTCGATCTAAGATCAACGGTGGATATTAAAATGCTTTATAAATTAAAAAATAAATGAAAAAATAGTTTAAAAAATCTGAAAAGTTACCGTTGTGACACGTGGCACAATCTGGAGCGTTGGAATTCAAATTTTTTTATATCCAACGGCAGAGATTAATTAATTGAATAAAAATTTAAAAAAAATTGTAAAAAAGTCAAAAAAATTCAAAAAAATGTCTGAAAAATCTGAAAAAAATTGTAAAAAAAATTGTTTTTACTTTTCTATAAATACCTTCTCATTATCATCTACCTTCACAACAATTTCATATTTTCTCAACTACTTTCAATCACATTCCTTTCTTTGTCTCAAAGTTTGAATCCATTTTTTTCAACAAAATGACCACTGGTGCAGGTACGAATTGGTCGCTTATTAAAGATGTTGCGTTGTGTACTAGCTGGGTTGAAGTTACTCATAGTTCGCTTACGGGTAATGAGATGCAGTTGCGAGAAATGTGGAGTCTTATTCATACCAATTATCTTGAGAAAATTGGTGGGAAAAGAACCAAAGAATCGATGTGCAGTCGTTGGAAATTACTTAGCCAATCGTTTAGTACGTGGAGAGACGCTTTGGCACAAGCTAGTAGTAATATTCGAAGTGGGGAAAATTACTCGGATATGGTAACAAGATATTATTATTTATTGTTTGTATTATTTATTTGTTACGTACAAAATTTATTATTTATTGTTACTTATTTGTTACATTATAATTATGTTGTTTGTTACATTATAATTATGTTGTTTGTATTATTAATTTGTTTGTTACATTATAATTATGTTGTTTGTATTATTTATTTGTTACTTATTTTCATTAAAATTAATGTATAATATCACTTACATTAAGGAAAAAAAAATGTGTATATTTAAGGTTAACATGACATATATATATATATATTTATTTGTTAATTATTTTCATTATTTACTAAACTTGAAGCCTTCTTACTTATTTTCATTATCTTTGTTACTTATATATATATATGTATATATTTGCTAGTTACTTATTTTCATTATAATTATTTATTTGTATTATTTATTTGTTACTTATTTTTATTGTGTAGGAACTTCAAGCACAAGCTTGGTACGCTGCCAAAACCAAAAGCAAAAATAAATCATTCAACCGGTGGGAATGTTGGAATATTATCAAAGATTGTCCTAAATTTAGAGTTGTGCCAGTTGGTCCAGAAGTGCACATGAACAGCACCCCTCTACACTCTACACCCGATCATGAGATAGCAGATGATGCAGAAGAAGTGCCCGAAACGCCCCTCCCTGAACAAGCGTAGGGTTTGACCCGTTTTCCAATTAGGCCTCAAGGTAAGAAGGCTTCAAAGAGAAAAGGGAGTGCTTCCAAGAACGATTATGCAAAGTTCATGGAAGAACTTACTCGCCAAGGTGAATTGACTTTGGCGAGGGAACTGGCGAAAGATGAGGCTGATAAGGCTGATAAGGCATCAAAAGCAGCAGCTGTTGAGAGAGAATTTTATGCTAATGAGAGAGAAAGAGAGCTACTTAGGCAAGCAAGGGAACATGTTAGAGAAGAAAGACGAGCTCAACAAGATCGTGAGATTATGAACATGTCTTTAGAAGGGAAGTCTCCAAATTCTAAATTTTTTTGGAAGTCAGAGAAAGCGGACGTGGTGCGAAGGAGGCGTGCAAGAGAAACAATAGCAAGCCAATGTGGTTCTAGCACCGCAAGAGAAGATCATCCTAGCACCACAAATTGGTTAAGTGATGATGAATAGAGTACTTTTTGTAATCGGAGCCCATAATTTTCCAATCACTTTGGGTTGTAATTTATTATTTATTGTTTGTATTATTTATATTAAGAATTAATTTGGTAAGTTATTTAATTTGGTAAGTTATTTATGTTGTTAAAAGTCCATTAAAAGTCCATCGTTCTAATTAAAAGTCCTTTACATAGATTACATATACTAAGAATTACATAAACATAAACATAAAAAAATTACATAAACATACCAAATAATAAAACACACCAAATAAAATAACATAAACATACCAAATTCAAAATAACACACTAAAATGAACTTAATTATCTTCAGCTTGTTTCAATGCCCACTGGTGCTCTATCAAGTCAATTTGTCGGGCATTGTGCATGTCTGGCATTTGAAATGCAGTATATCGTTGAATGAGCCTTTCATTGTAACGTCCATCCCTTTGTAATGGCTCATGTTGCACGGGCTCATCGGTGGCATCATGAGCACAATATATACGTGTTCTTGAATTGTTCATCGGGTCTGGCTCATATTCATCAACAGCTTCATAATCGTACTCATCTTCCACAATCATGTTGTGAAGAATGATGCACGTCATCATGATGGATCGAAGCGACTCTACATCAAACAATCTAGCAGCACCCCTGACGATCGCCCAGCGAGCTTGGAGGATACCAAAACAACGCTCCACATCCTTCCTGCACCTCTCTTGACAGCTTGCAAAGTGTTTTTCCTTGGCACTCCGCGGACGCGGCACTGTTTTGACAAATGTTGACCAGCGCGGGTAGATGCCGTCAGCTAGGTAGTATGGCCCGTCGTACATACGTCCGTTGACCTCATATGTAACTTTTGGTGCCTTTCCTTGCAAGACATCGTTGAACACTGGGGATTGGGCAAGGACGTTGATGTCATTTTGAGCTCCCGGGACCCCGAAAAAGGTGTGCCAAATCCATGTATCAAAAGATGTCACCGCCTCCAGAATGATACTTTTTGCCCCTTTTCTGTCCCCGTAAGCGCCTTGCCATGCACTTGGACAGTTTTTCCACGTCCAGTGCATACAATCAATGCTTCCAATCATTCCCAGGAAAGCCACGCATCTCCGTCTTCTTCAACAGCTGCTCCAAGTCCATGTGTGTGGGTTTACGGAGGTACTCAGCGGTGTAGATAGATTCGATTGCTCCGCAAAACCTCATCAGGGACTCAAGAATGGTTGATTGCCCCATCCTCGTTATCTCATCCACTTAGTCTGCAGATGCTCCATATGCAAGCATCCGCAAGGCAGCAGTAATTTTTTGCTCCGGCAGTAGACCCATAGCACCAAAAGCATCTTTTTTTTGCACAAAATAAGAATCATGGTTGCAAACAGCAATCATGATTTTGTTGAACAAATGTCGTTGCATTCTAAAACGACGTCTAAAGTACGTATCAGGGAATGCACTATTAGGAACAAAATAATCATCCAAGAGTTCTATACCTCATCGTTGCCTGCTTCTATCAAGGTTTCTAGAATGGCTAGGCCTGCAGATCTGAGCCGCAGCTTGGATGACTCGACGGGAATGTGAGGCTTTGCCCCTTCTTACGTCGTCATCTCTCATTTGACGCTCCTCATCTTCTTCCCTCTCATTTCTTACCCCCTGGTGATTGAACATTGATTCTGATTGGTTAAACAAGTCTTCCTCTTCCTGATTCAATTCCCACATCATCCTTGAGGAAGAAGAAGAAGACATTGAAAGAAAGAAACAGAAACTATGAATATTGATACTGATTTTTTGTGAATAAGGAAGCAGAAATTATGAATAATGATAGAGATCTTGAGAATTTTGGTGTGAGATTTGTGAAGATGGATGGTGGATTATATAGAGGATTCAGAAAGGATTACGTTCTGCATAATGCCACGTGGCATGCCGTCATTCGTTAAAAATCTGATGGAAATCTATCATCAAAGATTGTTAACAGATTATGACACGTGGCATGCCGTCATTCGTTTAAAATTTGATGGAAATCTATCCTCAAAGACTGTGAACCGATTATGACACGTGGCGCGACGTGATTGGTTAATAATCTTATCAGAAATCCATCACCAATAATTGTATTATTTTGTATTATTTAATAATACTTAGGATAATGACACGTGGCGCAACGAGAACGATTAAAAATCTTATCCGATATTACATTTAAAATTATTTTGTATTAATTTTATAAATAAAAAAAATACTAATATTTTATTGCCTATTGCCAGGGCTATAGAAGTGTAACGGTGGAGATGCAAAATCTATTGCCAGGGCTACTTACTGTTCATTAAGGGCAATTACTGTTCATTAGGTGGATTGAATAGTGTATTGCCAGGGGGGAGGGCTCCAACGCTGGAGTTGCTCTTATAGAGAGGGGATGAATTTCTGGCGTGAATGGTGAATGAATGAATGGTTGTTTTGTGGCTGCAATGGATGTTTATTTATAGGTGGATGAATGATTAAAGAGGGAATATGACAGCTAGGTTAGTTGGTGGCTGCCATCATGAAGAGTGCATAGATGTGGCTGAATGGGTTAAAGAGGGAATGATGATGGGAGAGCATGTGGGTGACAGCTAGGTTGGTTGGTGGCTGCAATGGAGGTGTGGAATGGTGATGGGAGAGCATGTGAGTGAATTATGAAGAGTGAATGCATGTAGGGTGCTGCTATGGTGGGAAATATTGGGCAGAAAATATCCTAAGGCTTTATTACTTAGTTTAGGAAAGGATGTAACTCCAAATCCTCCTTTAGGTCTTCAATTTCGTCCATTCCTTTTGCTCCAAGCATATGTTATCCATTCCAAGCCCAATTTTGCTCCAAAATGCTCCAAAATGCATCATTTTGCATACTTTGCCCTTAAATCCTGAAAATACATAAAACTAGCTTAAAAGACTACTTTACTAAGGAAAAACACTTTAAATGCACAAGACAAGCTAAACTAAGGTGCATAAATATGCTCCTATCAATTTTCAATGCTAGGGAATAAAATATGATTAAATTTGGGATGGGATGTGATAGGTTATGATGAATTTGGATGCCCTAGGTCTTGTTTCTTATGTTTTCAATCTATTTTCATGTGTTAAATTTGATGCTTAATAATTTTCAGTTTAATTCAAATTTTCATTCCACAAAGCTTCTCAATTAGATTTGTTAAAATTTCTGTGGGAAGATATTTGTAATTAATTATTATATTATTATTTCATCGTATAGTTGTGAGCACTAATTTCGAGATTAATGAGGTTAATTTGTGTTATTTTTGGAAAAGAAGATACTTTAGATATTTAAACAGTTAGATCTTAATTTTTTTTATTTTTAAACAAATATCTAGTAATTAAAGGTTTTTTTTAATTAGCACCCCATATTAATATTTAATAATAATGAACCCATAAAATTTAGGTTTTAACTCAAAAACAATTGTCCTCCTCTAACCCTTCTGAGTTAATTTAGCTCGATATTATTAAAGAATGAATTTAGAATAATTTTTTTCTTAATGTAACTTTTTACAAAAAAAAATTAAATAAAATTACGTAGACTATTCTAATCTATTCTAATCTAATTTTATGAACATTTTAATCTAAAAATATTTAGATTCTACTAAATATTGAAAAATGTGACAGCCCGTTCCTAATTTGAAGATTTTATTAAATTCTAAATGAGTGAATTGACAAAAACGCCCTTAGTGGCGAGATTATCAACTTTCGTTGACCATCATTACATGATGAGTTTTTATTTTACCATATTCTCGAAGTACTTGATGGTACAAACGTATAGGTACAAGCGAAATCAAATTTAAAATTACGATGGAGATTTTACGGACTTACGAACATGAAACACGATTTGGTAATTTTACATTTTGCAGGAGATATTTTCTGTTTCTCTTTTATGGCCTTGTTTGTGAGCCAATGGGGCCCACACCCCACTCTCCTCCCTTACACCTGTGTCTCCCTTACTTTTTCCCCTATTTTTTTTTTCTTTTGAAACACTCTCATCTCTCTCTTAGGTGCAGTTTAGGATTGAGGTGCTTAAAAAAAAAGCTACTATGAAAAAAAGCTATGAGAATTTTTGGTGTTTGGTAAACTTTGAAAAACAGCTTTGTTTCAAAGTTTGGGGTGAAAAAAAGCCCAAAACCTGAAGCTGACAAGAAGCTGCAAATAGCAGCTTCCAAAAATAGCTTATTTTCAAAACACACGGGTGAACAGTGTAGGTTTAATGAAATATTGAATAACCCAAAACTGCCTTTAAATCCAATGGAAATCTGGCCCTTGGTCCCAGCATCCTTGACATAAATCTCGAAGTAGTAGACGAGCCGCTTGACCGGAGCTGGGTTGTTAGCCTGAACTACGCTGATGTCGTGGCCGTGAAGATTGACGCTGGTGTACTTGGCGGAGAGCTTATCAGGGGACATGATGATGAAGCCGCCGGAGCTGTTAATGGTGTTGAGCTCCGTGGGGGAGTCCTCGTCCTCGTCGGTCAGCCCCCGAGCAGAGGTGAGTCGCGATTGCTCGAGGAACCACAAGCTGAGATCTCGGTCGCTGTGGTGGTGGTTGGTACTGTTATTGGAGTTGGCGGTGCTCATTGTTTGAATCTGAAACCCTATAATTCAACTACCATTTGGTGGAAAATCAGAGCGGAACGAAGAAACCTAAACCCTTTTCGTCGATTTGGAGGACTGAAGGAGGGAGGAGAGCAAGAGATATGGGAATGATCTGTTACTGCCCGTAGAAGGAAAGAATCAAGAATCTTTATTTATTTATTTTTAACAAACAATGAGCTTAACCTCAATAGCACATCTAGTATTATACCCTTTTTGGTCATTTCACACAGTCATAGCTGTTTTACGAAAAAGTTTACCAAACACTATCATACTGCTTTTTTTTTTCCAAAAGCACTTTTACAAAAAAGTTTACCAAACACTTTGCTGCTTTATTTCACAGCCGCTTATTCTCACAGCACAGCCGCTTATTCTCACATCAGCTTTTTTTTCAAAGCACAGCAATACCAAACCAGCCTTTATTCTCCCCTATTATATTCACTCTCTCTCTATTCTGCAACTCTCTCATCTCTGTAAACACAGAGACTCGACAGCGGTCACCACTGCCTACCTCCTCTAGCGAGCTCCCCAGGAAATGCTAAACCACACCAGACCACCATGTCATATCCCCCTCTGTCTCTCTTGTGTTCTACACCTCTCTCCCTTAACCTCTCTGTTGTCTCTTTCACCCCTACAACACTGGACAGCCTTGAGGCTGAGATCATCATCATCGCCACTTCGGCGAACTCCAGACCACCACTGACTACCAGACTCTCTCCCACTTTCCTTACCTCATTCTCTCGTCCCTCCCTCTAAAAGTGCAGAGAAAACACATCATCGCCACATCAATTTTCCTGGCAAAACTCCAGTGTGCAACCATGGTAATTATCGAAATCCTTCAGATTTTTTCTTTCAAACATGATCTTGTACTGTTTGTAACCTCTATACTTGATTTGGAGGATAGTTGTTGCAGAAATGGCTAAGGGGGAGACTTCCCCAGATTTTTGGAAACCTAGAACTGTGACCACCTGGCCACTTTTAGGCCATTTTTCCGGCCAACACATACCATAAATAGGCCCCACTTTGGTATATTTTTGTTCCCTACATTTCTAGCTTCAAATTTGCTTTTGAATCATCAAGTTTGGTGAAGAATTAAGCACGGAATAAGCTCTCGAATTTAGTTAAAAAACCTGCAAAAATTTGAAAATTGCGATGACCGGCCCATGTGCAGCGCATGGCTGCCTGTGCAGCCACCTTGTGGCGGCGCGTGCGGTGATGTGTGGAGGAACTCCAGATTCCTCCTTAGGTTTCTCGACGTGCCGAATCCAAATCCGCCGATCGTTTTCTAAAATTCAACCATTTTAAAGTAGTTTCTTTATTAACCGTACTTTGTACAAAAACGTGTATATACGTTATATATTTATGTGAATGGTTTCGCTTCTAGGTGAAATGCATCGTAAGGATCTTTGATGTCTGGGGCTATTCACGTGTACATTCACATCGCACTGTAAGCTCACTTTAGATCCATTGTAGGTGCCAGTCTTGTCCTAGATTGCTATAAGTAATTAGGACTCATATGTGATGCGCATAGTGGAATATCTCTACATGAACTCGTGTGTCAGCATATGTTGATGAGAACTCGATATGATATGTTTATTCTGCGAGATATTGTAATTACTAGAAGTTATATGCTTATTTACGAATTGTTATGAAGTATTGCATTTTTTAGTTATTGCTGACTACGATAAGTACTTTCATGCTATACGTAGTATATTATATTTGGAAACTATACTTGTTTTACGGCGATGGGCTATTATGTTTTCAAAAAGGTTTCTACAAAACTTTATTTTTAAGCCACTCACCCTTATTTTTTCGCCCCACCAGGATTTAGTGCCAATGTTCGTGTCAACAAGGATCTCTAGGAAACACTGATATTGGAGCTACTTCTGATGGTATAGTTTTTATTCTAATTTTACTATACTGTACTTATGCTCTGACATCATGTGTGAAATGGATCAATTCCCACTCATATGTGCACTCTTACATTTAGGCACTTTTAGGTTTAAATTTATTTACATTTTTTCACATCACTACACTTTATGGCTTCATCACCTTCCTGTGTCGGCCAACAAAGCTAATTCGGAGTCCAAGTGGACATTTCAAATTGGGATGAAAAAATCACTAAGCCAACACCGTAAAATTGTGGAACACTATGAAGGAATATGAAACATATGAAATAATTTTTTTTAATTACTTTAACTGTTAGATTTAAATTTGGACTGTTAGATTCTTTGTTTTATCGTTGGATTTGACTATATTAGATCTTAACAGTTGGATTCAATGAATTTATAAATATAAAATTAAAAAGAATACACGTATATGATGGCCAGCCCCACTAACCCTGGAGGAATCTTAACCTAAATTTGTTCCATAAATGAGTTTTGGGTTAAAACTCATATTTGCCCTAAGAGTTAAAGCAAGTTGGTAAGTTTAGGACCTAAAATTTGAGTTTTACTACAAGGGTTGGAGTAGGTCTAATATGCAATGACAATTTCCACCTTATAAGGTTTAAAAAAAAGGAGTTTTAACGAAAAGCCCATAGTACTGTTCACTTTATTGAAAAACCACATTTTTACACTAAAAAGTCAAACATTATACTATTTACTTTACCCTTTATTTTGTCCTTATTGTTAAAACTCAAAATTTTCAAGTCATTTTCATTAGTTTTCCTTTAAAAAAAATACTAAATACATCCCAAATCACTTTTAACATGTATTTCACAAAATTATTTATCTTCTTTAACTCTCTAAACCATTCTCACTCTCCATTATAGAACAAAAGTCTAACTAATGAAACTACAAACACATTGATTGAAAAAAATTATTTTTGATGAATAGAACTTCGAAGCTTCGCCTTATTCAAAATGTACCGTTAGAGGTGAATAAAGGTTAAACTTCATTGGTGTCAAATTACAGCCCTCACCTTCTTTCTCAAAGAAGATAATGGTGATGCTTTTTCACATAATCATGTTCTAAAATCTGATGATCAGATAATGGTGAGGTGTATGAGTATGATATGTGATGCATAAAATATCATTTAGTGTGCATCTGAAGGGCAATACTTTATACTGTCGAATTAATATAATAAGCCTAATTAAAACACAAAAAGCCAAATATTCTGAAAGACGATTGAGTATTTAATTTTTTTATTTTTTGTCAGACGGTCAGCTTTTTAGTTTTTACCAATGGTATACTATTCTCTTTGGATTTTCTTTGTGAAAATCCGAAGAATCAATTAATTGAATTCGTTTATCGTACATCTTGTAATTAAAAATTATTTTGAATTTTAAATTTAAATTAAATATAAATAATACTTAATGAATGCGATACTTGCACTAAAATACAGGTGCCGTCAGTAAATGAAGTTCTTCTGAAAATAAAATATGCCATTATTAATTTTCAAATCGTCGTTTTGTTTCTTTCTTTTTCATTGTTATTGGAATGGTTGTTGGGTTAGTTTAATTTCGATATATGAATTTGGAGCTGAGTAGCATTGCCTCTGAAACAGCAGCTGGGTTCCTCTCGCTTTGCTCAAAGAAATGGCCAACGAAAGAGACGCAGCGGCAGGAAGCGGTGGCAGCCTAGTTTTTGCAGTTAACGGAGAGAGGTTTGAGCTCCCGACCGTTGATCCTTCAACCACTCTGCTCGCCTTCTTGCGTTCTGAGACGAGATTCAAAAGTGTCAAGCTCAGTTGCGGTGAAGGTCTCTCTCTCTCTCTCTCTCTCTTTCTAACTTTGACTGTGCTCTGCGTGTATGATCATGAATTTCTGTGGCTTTTTGATGTATATTATAAACATGATGATTGATGAGTATCATTTGTGGATTTTTGGACGACTTAGTCGTACGTACTATGAAAGAAAAATTGCGTGTTGCTATGAAAGAAAAATTATGAAAGAAAAATTGCGTGTTGCTAAAATTGCGTGTTGCTATGAAAGAAAAATTGCGTGTTGCATGCTATTGTTGAAAATGAGTAGAGCATAAATCTTGCATAGGCTTATAAGACCTACTTCAACTTTTAGAGTAGAACTTAAATTTTAGGTTCTAAATTTACTTCAACTTGCTCTAATTATATAGTGGGGCAAGTCCACCATATATGTATATTATTTTTGGTTTTATATTTATAAATTCATTGAATCCAACAGTTAAGATATAATTTGATGAAATCCAACCGTAAAAAAAATATCTAACGGTCCAAATTTAAATCCAATGGCTAAAGTAATTAAAAAAAAATTCTTTTATGTGTTTCATATTCTTTCATAGTGTTTCACGAGTTTCATGGTATTGGTGAGTGATTTTTTAATATTTGTCGGAATCTAAATATTTTTGGGTAAAAATGTTCATAAAATAAAATTAGAATAGTCTACATAATTTTTTTTTTCTTTTAAAAAGTTGTTTTAAGAAAAAAAATTAGTCTAAATTCATTCTTTAATGATCTGGGAAAATTTAACACAGAATGGTTGCAGAGAGAAAACTGTTTCTAGGCAAAAAATTTTAGGTCTTAGCCTAAGGGTTGGAGATGGTCTAAGAGGTTGGACTACTTTTTATATTGCCAATTGATTTTATGGTGGAACCTCAACTTTCTTTATGGTACTAGAGCTGATTGTCCCACGTGTGAAGCCAAACGACCACATGTGCTCCAGGTCACCCTGTTATGTTGTCCACGTGTTAGGCTCGAAAAATTCACCACATGTGAGGAGACGTGTTGAGAATGAGCTCTACGTCACCTCGTTATGTTGTTAAAACTCAAAATTTTCAAGTCATTTTCATTAGTTTTCCTTTAAAAAAAATACTAAATACATCCCAAATCACTTTTAACATGTATTTCACAAAATTATTTATCTTCTTTAACTCTCTAAACCATTCTCACTCTCCATTATAGAACAAAAGTCTAACTAATGAAACTACAAACACATTGATTGAAAAAAATTATTTTTGATGAATAGAACTTCGAAGCTTCGCCTTATTCAAAATGTACCGTTAGAGGTGGATAAAGGTTAAACTTCATTGGTGTCAAATTACAGCCCTCACCTTCTTTCTCAAAGAAGATAATGGTGATGCTTTTTCACATAATCATGTTCTAAAATCTGATGATCAGATAATGGTGAGGTGTATGAGTATGATATGTGATGCATTAAATATCATTTAGTGTGCATCTGAAGGGCAATACTTTATACTATCGAATTAATATAATAAGCCTAATTAAAACACAAAAAACCAAATATTCTGAAAGACGATTGAGTATTTAAATTTTTTTTTTTGTTAGACGGTCAGTTTTTTAGTTTTTACCAATGGTATACTATTCTCTTTGGATTTTCTTTGTGAAAATCCGAAGGATCAATTAATTGAATTCGTTTATCGTACATCGTGTAATTAAAAATTATTTTGAATTTTAAATTTAAAATTAAATATAAATAATACTTAATGAAAATTGGTCACACGATATATAATGAACGAACACGATTAAATGATTCCCGAATCTCAAAAAAAAATGGGAGAACATTCTCGTCCTTTACCAATCACAAAAAAGAAGGAAAGTCAATATTGTGATCTCCACTCCTAAATTCAAAGGACCATGTGAATGCGATACTTGCATTAAAATACAGGTGCCGTCAGTAAATGAAGTTCTTCTGAAAATAAAATATGCCGTTATTAATTGTCAAATCGTCGTTTTATTTCTTTCTTTTTCATTGTTATTGGAATGGTTGTTGGGTTAGTTTAATTTCGATATATGAATTTGGAGCTGAGTAGCATTGCCTCTGAAACAGCAGCTGGGTTCCTCTCGCTTTGCTCACAGAAATGGCCAGCGAAAGAGACGCAGCGGCAGGAAGCGGTGGCAGCCTAGTTTTTGCAGTTAACGGAGAGAGGTTTGAGCTCCCGACCGTTGATCCTTCAACCACTCTGCTCGCCTTCTTGCGTTCTGAGACGAGATTCAAAAGTGTCAAGCTCAGCTGCGGTGAAGGTCTCTCTCTCTCTCTAACTTTGACTGTGCTCTGCGTGTATGATCATGAATTTCTGTGGCTTTTTGATGTATATTATAAACATGATGATTGATGAGTATCATTTGTGGATTTTTGGACGACTTAGTCGTACGTACTACGAAAGAAAAATTGCGTGTTGCATACTATTGTTGAAAATGAGTAGAAGCATAAATCTTGCATAGGCTTACAAGACCTACTTCAACTTTTAGAGTAGAACTTAAATTTTAGGTTCTAAATTTACTTCAACTTGCTCTAATCATTGAGACAAATATAAGTTAAAACTCAAAACTCATTTCTGGGCCAAATTTAGCCCAGGATTCCCCTTGGGTTAGTGGGGCTAGTCCATCATATATGTATATTATTTTTGGTTTTATATTTATAAATTCATTGAATCCAACAGTTAAGATATAATTTGATGAAATCCAACCGTAAAAAAAATATCTAACGGTCCAAATTTAAATCCAATAGCTAAAGTAATTAAAAAAAAAAATTCTTTTATGTGTTTCATATTCTTTCATAGTGTTTCACGAGTTTCATGGTGTCCGTTAGTGATTTTTCAATATTTGTCGGAATCTAAATATTTTTAGGTTAAAATGTTCATAAAATAAAATTAGAATAGTCTACATAATTTTTTTTCTTTTAAAAAGTTGCTTTAAGAAAAAAAATTAGCCTAAATTCATTTTTTAATGATCTGGGAAAATTTAACCCAGAATGGTTGCAGAGAAAAAACTGTTTCTGGGCAAAAAAATTTAGGTCTTAGCCTAAGGGTTGGAGATGGTCTAAGAGGTTGGACTACTCTCCATATTGCCAATTGGTTTTATGGTGGAACCTCAACTTTCTTTTATGGTACTAGAGCAGGTTGTCCCACGTGTGAAGTCAAACGACCACATGTACTCCAGGTCACCCTGTTATGTTGTCTACGTGTTAGGCTTGAAAAATTCACCACACGTGAGGAGGCGTGTTGAGAATGAGCTCCACGTCACCTCGTTATGTTGTCCACGTGTTTGGTTTGAAAATTTTTTGCCACACATGAGGTGCGTGTATTGAGAATGAGTCCCACATTGATGGGAGAATGGACCTTGTATGAGCTTATTAGAGGTTAGACTACTCCCTATATTGCCAATTGGTTTGATGGTAGAATCTCAACTTTTTTCAATTATGATCAGACTTTGGGTTTCTCATATAAAGAATTCTGAATTTTTGGTTTACCATCCTGAACAATTGTTGCAAAATAAAGTAATTCAGAAAACGAAACTAGTACTCACCTCGCTTCCGAGGTGACCAACTGATGCTTAAAGAGGTTTCTTTTTGTGACGTAATGTCTGTAATTTAAGGTGTTTTTTCTGCAGTGATCATATTAAATGAGATTGTAGTTTGGGTTTCAAAATTTTCAAGGAAAACTACGTCTTACTGTAAGTCTTTGGACACGTTTTATGATATGCACTTATAAAAATCGGGTGCAGGTGGTTGCGGTGCTTGTGTTGTGCTACTGTCCAAGTACGACCCTGTTGTCGACGAAGTGAAAGATTTTACTGCAAGTTCATGTCTCACTCTGCTTTGCAGTATAAATGGATGTTCAATTACAACATCCGAAGGCCTTGGAAATATCAAAGACGGGTTCCACCCAATTCACCAAAGGATTGCTGGTTTCCATGCTTCTCAATGCGGCTTTTGTACTCCTGGCATGTGTGTTTCACTCTTTGGAGCTCTTGTCAATGCTGAAAAGGCGAATAGACCTGATCCCCCTCCTGGGTTCTCCAAGCTTTCTGTTTCCGAAGCTGAAAAGTCTATTGCAGGTAACCTCTGTCGATGTACTGGGTATCGACCAATTGTTGATGCCTGCAAGAGTTTCGCATCTGATGTTGACATGGAGGATTTGGGGTTCAACTCCTTTTGGAAAAAGGGAGATAGTAAGGAAGTAAAAGTAAAGAGTTTGCCTCTATATAACCGTAATGGTGACATCTGCACATTTCCGGACTTCTTAAAAAAAGAAATTTGTTCTTCCATGTCTTTGGATCCTACGAGATATGGTTGGTACAATCCTCTTAGAGTTGAGGAGCTTCAAAACTTATTGAAAGATAATGATTTTGATAATGCAAACGAGATGAAATTAGTTGTTGGAAACACAGGGGCGGGCTATTACAAGGAGCTAAAGCGCTATGACAGATACATTGATCTCAGATGTGTTCCTGAATTATCAATGGTTAAGAAGGATCCTGTGGGGGTTGAGTTCGGAGCAACTGTAACAATCTCTAAAGTTATTGAGTCTCTGAAGAAGAAAGATAGCGGTGGATCTCCATCAAGAGGTGGTGATGTGTCAAAAAAAATTGCCAATCATATGGAGAAAATTGCTTCAGGGTTCATCAGAAATACAGGTAGTATAGGAGGGAATTTGGTGATGGCACAGAGAAAATGTTTTCCTTCAGATATTGCTACAATACTTCTTGCTGTGGATTCAGAGGTAGATATAATGAATGGTGCTAGATCTGAAACGGTTATGTTAGAGGATTTTCTGAAAAGGCCTCCATTGGATCCGAAAAGTGTACTTTTAAGTGTTAAAATCCCAAATTGGGAAGCAGTTAGAAAAGTTTCTCCAGAAACCAACACCATGTTGCTTTTTGAAACCTATCGAGCTGCACCAAGACCCCTAGGAAGGGCATTAGCTTATTTAAATGCTGCCTTCCTAGCAGAGGTTTCGTTTGGTAAGATTTCCAATGCAATTATGGTGGATCATTGTCGTCTGGCATTTGGTGCTTATGGAACTAAACATGCAATTAGAGCAAGAAAGGTTGAGGAATTTTTAACTGGAAAAGTGCTGAGTCCTGGTGTTCTATATGACGCTATTAAATTAGTTAGGGATGTTCTGGTTCCTGAAGAAGGAACTACGAGCCCTGCTTACAGGTCAAGCTTGGCTGCTGGTTTTCTTTTCGAGTTCTTTAGCCCCTTAATTGACAGTGAAAGTTGCAAAGGATTCTTGGGAAATACTTTGTTGGCCGATGCTTCCAAGTTAGAAAGGAACAAAGGTGCTAGCGATAAGATGAGAACTGTTCTGTCATCTGGTAAACAGGTGATTGAATTAAGTACAGAGTATGATCCGGTTGGTAAACCAATTACAAAATCTGGAGGTCTCATTCAAGCTTCAGGTTAGTTGTCCTTCACATACATGATTATACGGATGTCTACTTACTAAGCATCCTTTTATTTTTTTTTATGGTGGTGGGAGGGAGGGCTAGCACACTACAGCCCGAACAAACTAAAAAAAAACAACCTAACTCTAAAAACTGCTAACGAACCAAGAGATAGCAGCTTTCCAATAGCTCCCACGAAATCTTCAAAAATCCTTCTATTCCTCTTCATCCAAACCACCCAAAACAAAGTGAGGATCATAGTGCCCCACATAACCCTAGCTTTCTTTCCCTTCCAAACCATAGTGTGAGCCCCACATAAACTTAGCTTTCTCTCCTTCCCAAACCAGCTTCAGCCAAGAGACCCAAGTTAAACAAAGTGAGGATCATTGTCTCTTTTTTTTGGTATTGGACTTAGTTTGCAGGCCTGTTCTCTGCTCCAAAATGTTCCCTTTTATCTAGTTGAGAAAATTGTAGTATGATTTATTCGTTAACAATTATGTTTAGGATTAGAATGACTGGTTCTTGTTTTTTTCCCGCGGGTCGGTCATGTTAAATACCTAAAAGTAGTGGGAGTTTGAATTATATACTTATGATATGCTTATAGAAAGGTCTCATTTTCTATCTTTTGAGATCATTCTTTTATATAAGAAACAAAATCTTAATGAAACCAAAATTGACAGAATACAAAGTGATGACCAGTTGTGGGCAATTTGTTCACCTCTATATAGTATTGTGTCCTCCCACTGTCTCTCACTCTTTTGCTCTCTTGCTTTCCCTGGAGAGAGAGAGAGAGAGAGAGAGAGAGAGAGATATTATATATATAAAATTTCTTAACAGATCATGTTTCAAATGATTCTCTTTGTTTCTTTATGGCACCAAGCTTTCGTTGACCTATTGTCCTTTTTTGTTTGAATTTGTTTTGTTTCCTCGTTTGTAATAGTTATTGACTGTTTTCACAAAACAGTGGGTGTGCTACAACTTCAGTGTTAATTGTTTCTTCTATAATTCTTTTGTTTCAACTGACTATGTATCTTTTCCATTTTTTTATGTCTTCTTGAGTGCTTCTAGCTCGTGACACAAAAGTACTTATCTCATTCATGACCATCAATTTGTAGGTGAGGCAGTCTATGTAGACGACATTCCATCTCCGAAAAATTGCTTACATGGAGCGTTCATTTATAGTACAAAGCCTTTGGCTAGAGTGAAGGGAATAAAACTTGAACCTAAATCACATCCAGGAGTTACTGCACTGATATCTTTCAAAGATATTCCCAAGTCTGGGGAGAACATTGGGTCTAAGACTTTTCTTGGTACAGAACCTCTGTTTGCTAATGATCTTACAGAATGGGCTGGTCAGCGTCTTGCTTTCGTGGTAATTCAACGATCTTGTGATTATATCTAACGATCTTAGTTGGGATGAATGCCAATCGTTATCCGTAATTGTAGACTATACACATAATTTTTCTGCTTTCTTTGGATGTGTGTCAGTTTACTCATCAAAAGAAAGTTTTGTAGGTAGCAGATACGCAGAAACAGGCAGATATGGCTACAAACTTTGCGGTGGTTGATTATAACATGGAAGATGTAGATCCACCTATCTTATCAGTCGAAGACGCAGTTAAGAGAGCAAGTTTTTTTGAGGTCCCTCCTTTCTTGTATCCGAAACAGGTCGGTGACATATCAAATGGAATGGCTGCAGCTGATCACAAGATTATTTCTGCTGAGGTACTTGAAATCAATACGACATTCTTTCTTTGTTTCCCGGTCTCCTTCCCACACTAATGTTCTGCCCTTTTTGTACTTTTCTATGTTCCAGTAATTTGGATTTTGGATATTCAACTTTGTTCCTTGGGTTTATTTATATACATAGAAAGGACTTGTGAAATGGGAGAAAATACGAGTATAAGAGAATGTTGGCTTGGTTTTCAAGTAGAACCGCCCACTAACTTACAAATCCATGCATATCTTGCTTTCAGATCAAACTTGGTTCACAATACTATTTCTACATGGAGACACAAACAGCCCTTGCTGTACCAGATGAAGACAACTGCATGGTGGTTTACACTTCAAGTCAAATGCCTGAGTCTATACACTCTACAATTGCAAAATGTCTTGGTATTCCTGAAAATAATGTTCGTGTAATTACAAGAAGGGTCGGAGGGGGCTTCGGTGGAAAGGCCATGCAATCAATGCCTGTGAGTATAATACCTACATAAATCTCTATATTCCTTCTTTATTACTGTCTATCTAATCGTGGACGAGATTGTCCGTTTAACTGTAGATTAAGCACTTGTTATCACAGTGAACATGAATATAATATTTCTGTTAGACAATGAATGGAACCCAAAAACTTAAGCTGCTAGGAAGCGGGGCAACATTGGGTATTAAGCTAACATTCTGCGTACATACAAAATGATATTTGATTCTGACCCATATAAGTTTTTTACCAGCGTACCAATAAAACTTGATCATGGTGTCAAGTGGGAGATCTTAGGATCCTGCAACTACAACCTCCCTGCGAATGTTGAACTCTGTATGATTTTAAAATGATCAATAACGTTCATGTTAAAAAAATTTTGTTGAATATAATGTCTTGGCTCTCTAGTGGTGCAGAGAGGTGTACACGTGAGGCGAAGTTTTAGAAAATAAAGCAATAGTTAGCATTTAGTGTCGGTCCTGGGAATAGTGGTAAATCAAATTGTTCTATGTGCTACTAGAGTTGGAGACCTTCGATGCATATCATTCTGATCATACTACTCTAAACCTCCAACATTTTTTTAAAATTTCAGATCTTGAGCTTTCTAGTGGTGGGGAGAGGGTGTTGTGTTCTTTAGCGGTGGTGAGAGGCCTACTAGAATATAAATGATTGCTGGTGTGTATCCTGATAAATTACGATTCTTCAGGATCAATAGTAAACCAATAAACTTTATCTTACACATGCGTGCAGACACCAGACACACTCACACACACATAATATATACGTGCATATATATATATATATATATCACTTGCTATGTTTATGGTTTTTTCAGTACTTGATTCCCAATGCTCAATAGAATATAAAGCTGCTGCAATTCTGATGTTTAGGTCGCAACTGCATGTGCTCTTGCAGCACACAAATTACATAGACCTGTACGGATATATCTCAATCGCAAGACTGATATGATAATGGCTGGAGGAAGGCATCCCATGAAGATAACTTACAGTGTGGGATTCAAGTCTGATGGGAAGATTACAGCTTTAGAACTTGAGATATTGATAAATGCAGGGATTTTCATAGACTTTAGTCCATTATTGCCATTAAGTATTGTGACTGCACTTAAGAAGTATGACTGGGGTGCTCTGGCTTTCGATATCAAGGTGTGCAAAACAAACACTCCAAGTAGGTCTGCTATGCGGGCCCCTGGGGAGGTGCAGGGGTCATTTATCGCTGAAGCTGTAATTGAACATGTAGCATCCATCCTTTCTATAGAAGTAGATTCTGTGAGAAGCGTTAATCTTCACACATCTCACAGCCTTGATTTGTTTTACAAGCAGAGCGCTGGTGAACCCCTGGAGTATACTTTACCATTGATATGGAACAAGTTGTCCATGTCTTCAAGCTTTAACCCAAGGACTGAGATTGTAAAAGAATTTAATAGGTGTAATAAATGGCAGAAAAGAGGAATTTCTCGAGTACCAATATTGTATGAAGTGTCATTGAGGCCAACTCCGGGAAAAGTAGGCATTTTAAGTGATGGGTCTGTTGTTGTTGAAGTTGGAGGAATTGAACTGGGTCAGGGGCTCTGGACGAAGGTAAAACAGGTGACAGCTTTTGCTCTTGGTTCGATTCATTGTGATGGTAGTGGAGATTTCTTGGATAAAATACGGGTGGTGCAATCAGATACATTGAGCTTAATTCAAGGGGGAATGACTGCTGGGAGTACTACATCTGAGACAAGCTGTGAGGCAGTTAGACTTTGCTGCAATATTTTGGTTGAGAGGTTAGCAACTCTCAAGGGGAGATTGAAGGAGCAAATGGGCTCTATTAACTGGGAGACTCTTATTCAGCAGGTATTCTATTTGGATTGAGGGGAGGGCTTATTTTCACTTGTGTGCTCCTTTGTTGGAATGCATACCATAATAGCATGTTATTTGCAGTCTCCCAGAGGAGTGCTGGGAGCAAAAATAGCAATCACCATGAAATTATTGATGCATCATTTTATTCTTTTGAAAAATTTAATTAACTTATTGATTTGTTTCAAATCCATGCCATGGCGCTCCAATAGTTCACACACTGAATCTGGAAGAACCCAAGAAACTCAACCCCAGACAGAATAATTGACATTGAGCCACAAATTTCTTATGAGTACAAATAAAACTTATTGAGTGATCAAACTTTTAAGCTTGCCCTACATCCCAGTGGCTTCTCCTTATAGCTTTTGAAGGCCACTGAAACACCAAACTCTCTCCAAGAAATATATATAAAACATAAATAAAAATCAAATAAAAAAATAAATAAAACTCTCTTTAACTTGCATTTTTCTTTATTCCCAAATTTAATGTAGTTGTTGCAGTTTATATTTCTTCTGTCAAAATGCAGGCATCCTTGCAAGATGTGAACTTATCAGCAAGTTCTTATTATGTCCCTGATTCTGCTTCGATGGCATACCTTAACTATGGTGCTGCTGTGAGTGAGGCAAGTTTGTGTTGACCGTCTTACTCCTTCATTTTCATTCATGTGTATTGTTGAATTTTCAGCAAGATGCAGATTTACACAATGCAGAGCAAATCATAGTGCAACGTCACAGTCATAGAGACCAGTTTTTTCTCATTTAAAATTTATAGATTAATAACATTGAAACTACTTGATCACAGGTGGAGGTAAACGTTCTGACTGGACAAACCACAATTCTGCGATCGGATATTATCTACGATTGTGGTCAGAGTCTCAACCCTGCTGTGGATTTAGGACAGGTTAGCATGATTGAACTTGCTACTCAGATTTTTATAATGTTTACCTACATTTTTTTATTTTTTGCATTTTCTTTTAATTAAGCTCTACCTAGATTTTGTTTTTTGCATTGCTAATCAGTAGGTTCTGCCTTGGAGAATTTTTCAAATTCCATAGTAAGAAAAAGTTAGTAGTTCGGTTTATTTTATAAATTTTTAGGTACTTTCGTTATTTAACGTCTTTAGGCTTTCTCTATTCGAAGAATTGTAGCATTTTCATCATCTAGTCATCTTTGGAATAAGAATCCTAGTTTTCAACTTTTCTACAATCTGTTAAGATCCATAATGCCAGTTCACTGGGACGTAGTTAATGTGGTTTAGTTAAGTTTGACATTACATGTTTCTTGCAGATTGAAGGTGCTTTTGTTCAAGGTATTGGGTTTTTCATGCTTGAAGAATACTCGGAAAACTCTGATGGGATGGTGATTTCAGAAGGTACATGGACATATAAGATTCCTACGGTGGACACCATACCCAAACAGTTCAATGTTGAAGTATTGAACAGTGGGCATCATAAAAAACACGTGCTCTCTTCAAAAGGTCTGCCATGCCGTGCCTTGCATACTTCTACTTATCCCAACTACAACTGATACCAGAAAAGTATTTTGTGTGATTAAAAGTAGGCGAATTTTGAAAAAATTGAGATTATGTTATTACAAAAATTGAAAAGTCGAAAATTTTGTGTTATTACATAAATTGGAAAGCTGAAAATTTTATGTTAGTATGAACATTTCAATTAAAGAAGAGCATGTTTCATCATAAAATTTGAAAAGTGTTGTGTGAAACTCACACATTGAAAATCTTTTGCGCAGCTTCTGGTGAGCCACCATTACTTCTTGCGGTTTCTGTTCACTGCGCTACAAGGGCTGCCATTAAAGAATCAAGAAAACAGCTTCTTCAGTGGGGCGGCCTAGATGGATCGGCATCAATATTCCAGTTAGATGTTCCCGCTACCATGCCTGTTGTGAAGGAGCTGTGTGGACTGGAAGCTGTGGAGAGGTACTTGGAATGGATTGTAGGCAGAGAATAAACGTACGTATGGCTGGAAGGCATGATCATGCTAGTTAATTTGTCCATCACAGCCAAAGAACCTAAAATGTGAGTCAATCGCCATCACTTGATCTCAATAAGGATACGAATATAGGTTTTTCAACAGATTTTAGGTCTGTTTATAGTGCAAAACCAATAAAAAAAGGAGAATTGGCAATAGATGAACCATTCCATCTCACGTTACTTGTGTTTAAGTTCGTTGTCCAGTTTTTGAACAGTACTGTTGAATAAGCTTTTATCTGTAAGACAACTAAATACGAACCATCTTATTATACCTTTTGTGTTTGCAACTTGTATTGAGACAAATTGTGTTAGACCAAGGTTCATTCGACCAGAGAATGGTTCGTAATCTCGGAGATTGGGTGTTTTCTCTCTATATTTATATTTGAGGAAAATTCTATGCAGTGAGAGTGTTTAGAATTGGGGTCATTATTGTTCAAACACTCACCCCCAATAGTGCTGAATTAAACCCCTATACCGTGAAATGGTGTACTAGGTTGGTGAAGGAACCCGGTAAGCTGCAGAGAATAACAATAATAGTAAAACATAAGAGCATTTGGGCTCCTTAAATGAGCTCCTAGCTATAATTTAGGGAGGATCTCAAAATAATCAACTCTATTCATGCTCTGTATCCACCTCTTAGGGATGCCTAGGAGCTAGGCGGTTGACCACTGCAACAATTATCCCTATCTATTTATAAAAATAAGAAAGAGCGCCTAGATCTTCCTAGATGCCTGTCCAGTTACCTAAGCTGCCTAGCCCGCCTTGGCGAGCATACATTTTATCTTTTCAATAAATTGTAGGAGACTTGTTAGATACTTGTATAAACACTCATTATATCCTTGTTCCCCATATTTACAACATGATCTAGTACTTTATAATTCATATATTGTTGGAAATAAAATAGAGAGTAAGAGAGAATACAAAGAGACAAGTGAGCAAGTTGAGGAGAAATCAAAGTCTGTCTCCTTTCTCATTAGAGTGCCTATTTATTGGCGTAAGATTTACATAGAAAGGTGTTCAACTATTAAGATATTACATATTTGACCCAGAATTGAACAACATAATAAATATTGTTAATAACACTCCCCTTGGGTGTTCACCAATCAATGGTAGTTGCCTTGACAAACCTTACTTGGAAAACCCAGTGGGAAAACACCTAAGCAAACTAGAAATCAGGCACCACGATTATGAAATATTGGTATGGTGTTGGACATGTATAATGTTGCCTCGCTAAAATCTTGATAGGACAACCCAATGGGATAAAAATTTGGTTGAAGGGAAAAAGAGCACAACACGCTTATATGTCTATTATAGCATATTGTCGAAGCCTCCGTCTAATGAATAACTCCGGCGAATACACGCCATATACACAAATCGCTTTATAGACTCTCCAAAAGTTCTACCATAACTCTTAACTCTTTCAAGAATATGTTGCAACAATAATTTTAGTTCAAACGAACAAAAGTACTCATTGAGGTAATATAAGCCAAATTTATCTAGAATAGGTATTGAGTACATATTTTGAGCTTTATGCTCTTAAATTGAAATCTTTGGATACAAATTTTATGGCATTTTCATACTTTAAGAAATGGCTTTGAGAGATAAATTCTCAAGTGGTTAGTATGCAATCTCCACATGGCATAAGTCTCACATCTAAAGTAACATTGTACTTATAGAAATATGGCTACATATATGATGACAAAAAAATGCTCATATCTATTATGAAGCATCATGCCATACTAGTGAGTTTATTTCACTAATTACAAACACCCAAGAATAATTTGGTGTATATATTACAGGTTTCTTATTCCACGTTTTTCAATAGCTCAAAAAATTGGTGACACACCCCGACCCTGATATCGAGCAAACACCAAAATCGTGGTGTGATGGTCATCACCCAAATGGGTGATGAAGCCATGATATGCATGAAATCTACCGAAATTTGGAAGAACTTTCCCTAAAATAGGGATAAACTCAAATTGAGACACTTACAGTAACGACATTAATTTCAACATATTCCTGGAGTGCCACACTTTATTAGGTATCCGACCCTCTATCACATGCATGAGAATGGGTTCAAAGCATATTTAACCAAACAAAAATCCTATGAATATATTGAGTAAATAACATACACGGTGGAATATGTCAGGGTTGCTAGAAAGTACCTTGACACCGAATGTGATCACTGCTACATCTACTGAATCTTGAGAGGGTGAAAAACATTCAAATGTGAATGGACGAAAAAAAACAAAGTTTTATAAAACATTTTATTTTTTAAACATACAAACCCCATGTTTTGAAAACACATATAATTTCTGAAAAGCTAAGCATGCCATACAACTAAAAACTGATATATATACTTGTATATAATGAGAGCTGGTGAGTACATACATACAGAGCTGATAATTACTAATGGCATGGCATACAATGTCATTCACTAGTTGTAAAGGAAGCTGGATAATATAATCATGTCATTGCCCTGTAATCTTGAGGCAATGACAAGTTGAGAATATAATTGTGAAATCATGTCATTAGTAGGTAATCTCGAGGTAATGACAAACTAAGAATATAATCATATAATCATGTTATTACCGAGTAGTATCAAAGTAATGACGAGCTGGGAGAATAAATATAGTACCCCAATGCACGTGTAAGATGGTATATAAAATTCCATTAACTGTAGCTAATGAAACTTAGAAATATACTCATGTCATTGCCAAGTAATCTTGATGTTGTGGAAGTAGTACAATACTCTAAGTCTATATGATGTATGTGTGCCACAAGATAAGTATTGATAAATAAATAACCATCACGAAGTCGTCATCGTCATAAATCATGATCATGTATCATGAGTCTGATAGTAAACCATCGAAATATGGCTAACTCATAAATCATAAATTAGAGTAAAAAACATAACTCTGAAGATATATCATGAAATTAGTGTAATCGGTAAAATATAACTAAAATTCATTTTTATCTAGGCATGCTTAGAATTTAGATAAGTAAAACATTTCTGAAATAACAGTCCACTCACAAATCATTAACGAAGTCCTCTTCTAGTTGGGTTTGTCCTCTAGGGCCTCTGGAACTGCTCGCATTTAAGCATATAAAATGACCTATTAGCGAAGAGTAATGCTATTCATACTATATTTTTATACCACATTTATATACCACCTTAGGTGGCATTTGATATGGACATACACATCATTTGAAAAATTTGCAAAACCCAAAGAAATGAAGAAGAAGGACTCCTCGTATACCACAATCATCATTTAATTAACTATTTTTTTCTTAATTATTAGTTTATTAAATAATAAACTAAATTTAAAAATCTGATTAATTTAAATGATGTGGTTGTCCACATCAAATGCCACCTAAGGTAGTATGAAAATATGGTACAAAAATATGGTATGAATAGCATTACTCATTAGCAAAACACATTTTAAATAATTGAATTTGGAAAGACATTGTGCGAATTCAGAATCAACGGTCGCCAGAAAACCAGTTAGATTATGAAAACATTCTTCGAAAAAGTTCAAAGAACTTTCCTGGCTTCGTTCTCACTCAAATCTCAAACAAATCATGGGAGCCATATGAAAAATTCATCTACCCAACGAGACAAACACAAAGACAATGGTTTTAGGGCTTACCTCCATCGGAAAAGGCAGGAAACTCGCCAGAAAAAATGACTCGTGGTGGAGTTCTGTGAAACAGCGTCCAAGCTTTGTATTTTAGGAAACGGAAACCACTATTGAACTCATGGTGACGAGAGGAAGGTGATGGTGGTCTTGAAAGTTTGTTTTATCGAAGATTTTAAGGTGGTGGTTGTGTGGGTGTCGTCAGGAAGAAGAAAATCGAGGGAAAGGGAATTCTCCAGAGCAGTCAAGGAAGAGAGAATGAAAAGAAAGATTCACCCATGGATACCATTAAGCCTTCAAAGCAATGAAAATTTTCCGAAACAGATCAAGTTTACAAAAATGTAATTCGTTTTAAGTCCAAATCTCATTCCGCTTGTGCTCATGCGTTCGTAGAGACAAATACTATTCAAATATACTAATTACTACTTCATACATGTCACAAAAAATAAAGTCAACAAAAGTCAACACGAACCCTTCTAGGGGTTTTTGGTAATTTCACATTAACAAGGACAAACTACAGGAAAATTAGGAACGAATTGTAACAAATGGAATTTGCATCTTTCTAATTAGGCCAACCCTTTTGCAATTTTTCAACATTTAATGGTAAAACATGATTGAATAGCCCTTGGTTGACACACCTCAACTCGGAATGTCCACTTAGACTCCGAATTAAGATGTGTTGGCCGACACAGAAATGTGACAAAGCCAAAAAGTGTAGTGAGGTGGAAAATATGAGTAAATTTAAACCTAAAAGTGACTAAATGCAAGAGTGTACATGTCAGTGGGATTGAACCCATTTCACATGTGATGTTAAAGTATAAGCAAAGTATAGTAAAAGCAAGATAAGAATTATACCATCACTGTCCTATACCAACATTTTCCAAGAATCCTCAACGGCACAAAAGCTCTACCACCAAAACCTAGAAGGGCGAAAAGAAAGGGTGAGTGGGCCTAAAAATAAAACTTTGTAAAACCTTTTCGGAAACATAATAACCCATTGCCGTAAAATAAGTATAGTTTCAAAAGATAACATACTATGTATAGTATGAAAATACTTACTGTAGCCAGCAATATCTCAAGAATGCAATACTTCACAATATTTCGTAAATAAACACATAACGTCTGGTAATCACAATATCTCGCATAAAAAAACATATCATATTGAGTGCTCATCAACGTATGCTGACACACGAGCTCATGCAGGCATATTCTAACATGAACAGGACTGGGTATAATAATGATAATGATTTATGCTTTAGTACTACAATCACGTGGAGACTAACACTAGGTGCATCAGATACGAGTCCTAATTACCTATAGCAATCTAGGATAGGACTAGCACCTACAATAGATCCAAAGTGAACATGCGATGCGATGTGAACATACAGTATGATGCAAGTACTAATACCAGTGTAGTACACGATAAGCAGATAACGTAAATACGATCATGCAATGGTGAATCTATAATTCTAGCCAATAAAATACTATTCATGACCCCAACTATAATTAAGGCATCCTACTATAGGGCGTATACCTATGCATCCCGCAGGATTATTTCATAATTCCAATCAATACGACATTTCTTATAAACGTTAATTTACTTATGGCATCACGTAAAAAATTCATTATTAAGTATATATGGAAACTTAATATATATATATATATATATATATATATATATATATATATTGGGGCCTATTAGTAAAACTCAACTAAAACGATTAAATTTGGAAAAATGGGGCGCAGATTTGGAATCAGTGCATCGAAATACCCTAAGAAGGGTCCTTGGCAATTTCCATAAAAAGTCAACAAAAAATCAATGGTCAACCTCAAAAAGTCAACCGAGACATTGAGCCGGTCAACTACGTTAGAACTTCGAAATTTCACTAACTGGATATCAAAAACGAATTCAAGGCATTGAAATTAGTCTAAAAAGATCCCGGAAAAATTTCGTAATAATCAACATGGGGAATAATATTCCTAGAATACTCCATCCATTTCGAAAATAGGTCGAGTCAGATCCTGGGTTCGAATTCGGTTCAGCAAGTCTGGCCGCCAGTTTCTAGGAATTTTGGCCGAGAAACTTCCCAAGCTCCGATTAGCTTCAAATCTCAACCATTTTTCACATTCTACTAATCAAAATGAAGTTTAAAAGGAGAGGAAGATAATATACCAACACAAGGTCCTACTGTAGCAGATGGTTGAAAAATGGCTTGAAGGCCATCAGATTCTCACCAAAAAACTAAGGAGAGTTTCCCCCAAATTGATCTGCACTAAAACTTCAACATTTCTCTCAAATAAGGCAAGAATCATATACAAACAGTGATCTAAGATGATTGACATCAATTTCTGGGTCTACCTTAGTCGAAATCATCGACAACTCGCTGGTGGTTTGTCAGAAGAAACATGAACAGGGGCCTCTGCCACTGTCAGGGTTCTAAATTTTTGGCCTGTGTTCGAGACGGGGAAGAAAGTAACAATAGTGGTACTGGTTCACGAATAAGGGTAAAACTCGATGTCGTCGTCAAAGCATCAAGGTGGTGATAGCATTGTGTTGTTGCGTATGAGGGATACGGGGGATGGGTGAAGGAAAAGTGAGGGAGAAGAGAGAGAGATCCGAGTGTGTGGGAGCAAGGGAGACATATGGTAGAGGTAGGGAGGATAGCTTGGGTGAAGTATGGGTCCTATGGTACTCTACACTTCTAAAGCTCTTCTCGATGTACAAACTAGATATCTGAAGATCAAGAACTTAATTTTGGTGCTAGTTATTACGGCTCGGAAGCTCAGACCATATTTTCAAGCTCATACAATCATCGTCATGACTCAATATCCGCTACGATCAATCCTACATGGTCTAAATGTTTCTCAATGAGTAATGAAATAGGCTTTAGAACTTGGCCAATATGGCTTAGTTTTTCGACCTTTCATAGCGATAAAGGCCCAAGCCTTAGCGGACTTCATAGCAGAATTCACGTTTAACCTAGGCAACACAACAAAGTAGCCCAAAGACGCCCTAGAGGCAACCGAGCACACCCTAGCCACGTTTGCTTCACCTGATGGAGACTTCTAGCATTTGCATGTCGATAGCGCATCCAGCTACAAGGGGTCGAGAGCAGGCGTGGTCCTAATCACCCCAGATAGTTTAATGCTTGAGCTGGCAATCACTTTAGGCTGCAAATCATCCAACAACGAAGATAAGTACAAAGCCTTACTAGCAGGCCTCTGATTGGAAAAAGGCTTAGCGGTGAAAAGGCTTGCAATTCATTCTGAATCCCAGCTAATCACTAGCCAGACTACTGAGGAGTACACGGCAAAACATCTGAAGATGGCGCAATACCTAGAAAATGTACAAAAGCAACTTGAGGCATTTTAGACTTACATCTTCAAGTTCCACGAGTAGATAATGCCCACACGAATGCGCTAGTCGACCTAGGCTCTGCCCTCGACCACCAACTCAAACGTTATATTTTGGTAGAGTATCTAGACAAACCAAGCATAAAGGTAGAGCCAGCAGCCGAGGTATCACTGGTTAGTACAACTAAAAACTGGCAAGATTCCATTATAGACTACCTAGTCAATGGCACACTCCACATGGAAAGATTGGAGTCTTGAAAGCTCCAAACAAAGGCAGTATGTTACTACATATGGAACTGCATTCTTGTCAAAAGATCATACAGTGGACCATATCTCCGCTGCCTAACATCTCCTAACGACCTGAAAGTTCTAAGTTTAATCCAAGAAGGTGTTTGTGGAAATCACTCTGGATGTCGATCCTTAGCACATAATGCTCTTAACGCAGGCTACTACTGGCCTACTATGCATCAGTATGCTAAGACATTAATACAAAAATATGACTGCTGCCAACACTACAAGCCGGTACAAGCACTACTTGCCAGTGAACTACACCAACAGACAAGTCATTGGTCGTTCATGCTATGGGTAATCGATTTGGTAGGGCCAATGACGCCTGTTATTGAGGGTAGAGGCATGATGATCATGGCAACTGACTACTTCACTAAATAGGTAGAAGCAAAACCTATGACAACCATAACTCAGACGAACATAAAACATTTCATATGGAGAAACATCATTTGCCAATTTGGCATCCCTCAATCCATTGTCACAAACAACAACCCACAATTCGTAGGCAAAGATTTGACGAAGTTCTTCCAGAAATATGGCATCAAGCAGAACATGTCCACACCGAGGTATCCTCAAGGAAATGGGTAAGCCAAAGCATCCAACAAGATGATTCTCAACTGCCTCAAGAAATCCCTCTCTGACAAGAAGGGAAAATGGCCAGACGAACTTCTCGGATGTCTATGGGCGTATTGCACAACCAAACTACAAGCAACCAGTGAGATTCCTTTCTCTTTGGCATTTGGTTCAGAAGCAATCATTCCTCCCAATGTCATCATGCCAAGCATCAGCACTCTACTGCCAAGTATATAGCAGAACAGAAAGGAGATGGCCACAAACTTAGATCTGGCAAAAGAGAAACACGATATGGTCATCACCCGTATCACAGCCTACCAGTAGCAACTCTTCTCCAGCTACAACAAAAAGGCCAAGATCCGGAAGTTCCAACCCAGAGATCTAGTCCTAAGAAAAGCCTTCATCACTGTCTACAAAGAAGACTCCAAAAAAAAGGATCCCATATGGGAAGGTCCATATAAGATCAGCAGAGTAGGAAGCAAGGGTAGTTACGCCTTTGCCACCATGAACGACAAAGAGATTGAAAAGCAATGGAATGCCTACAATCTGAAGAAGTACCAAGTGTGACATCCCGCTACATCAAAGCTCGAAGACTTAAGCAACTAGACGAGCACCACCTCGTAAAGCCGACGACTATCCAGTTGTTATGTAGTTCCTACCTCACAGCTAAGTTTTCGTTCGTTTCACTCATTTTTCAATGAGGAATTTAGAAGTAATTTACAACTTGGCTCGGCTGCATGCTTACAATAACTGATCACTCATGCACTTCAAAAGAAGACTACGCCTTTCTTAGGAACTTATCGCAGGAATTATACCCCCTTAGGGACCAACCATGCTCTCTAGTGTGAAAAGGTAAACCAATTCCCCGACACCTACATGGGTTTACTCTCCAATGTAGGAGGATAAACTTTACACTCCGAATATGCAGATGTGGATAAGTCGGGCTACCCTGGTATAACTAAATGCACGATAACTTGCACCAGGATTCCTAGAAGTAGCCACAATGGTCTTTTTCAAGGCTTAGCTAACTGAAGGATTTTGGGTCTCTTGGCCTAATCCGTGGGGAACCGGGCCTCAGAGACAGCAAAGACAGAGGAGGCACGTTATGCAGTACACCCTATAAACGGTTGCCCTGGAACCTTAAAGTTGTTACCGAGTGCACTAAAGTAGCCTACGGTTTCCAGAAGACTGCCTACGACTTGCCCTTCGAGTAGTAAGCCATGTTAAACTTATACAACCACACATTTTTTATGAAAGGTTAAACAAGTTAGTGTGCATATACGAAGCTTTATCCACTGCTGACATGCTACACGTTGATAAGTTTCACCTCTGCCAAAGCACGAGATGATCGCTTAGATTTACACTAATTTTTAAAGTGTTGTGATACTTGCTACGCAACCCACAGAATTGGTTACATAAATAGCAAAGAGTTCTCTCGAACCTTTGCTTACAAAATTCCATACAATCGCATACTTTTGATACGAAAGGTTAGTGAATTTCATAACCCAAAAATCTTTAGTACATTGTGATGCAGGCCACACAGCTCAAAGGATTAAAGAAAGCCAAGGTTAACAGCCAAGTGGTTACACAGACTCGTATGCTTCTGTAAGTAAGGCGTCTGGCCATCGACCTTAGGGCTAACAACTTTGCAAAAGTTCTACACCAACAGTTGCATAAGCTACATGGGCTTGTCTGCTTATAGAAAAATAACACGCTTGCCACTGGTCTAAAGGTCAAAGGTTAGGCATGAACAAAAGAAGCGAAGATGAAGAAAAGTGAAGGAAGCAAGTTTGTTAAATTTTCTAGCAAAATTGATAAATAACTAGCAAAGGCCAAAAGAGTTCAAGCAAAGCAAAATGCAACAAGGAAAACAAAGAAAATCCTAAAAGCTATCTAAAAGACTACTTTTCAACAGCTTAGACATCCTACGACTACTCGATCACCACACCTTCAATAGCCACGACACTCTCAAAAGCGGCATCATCTAGCGCTTCACCCCCGGATGCCCTAGCCTGGGCAATAACTTCTCTAACTACTTTACCAATGGAAGCCTCAAAAGTAAAGGCAAGCAAGTCTTCTAGAGAAATAGAGAAGGTCTCAAAGTCTTTCCTACCAAACTCAAAGTCAGACGGTTTACCAAAGAGATAATCTACATAACCCAGCTTGTAGAAATTGGCCTGACTTTGAACAAGCGAAGCCTCAAACCCAGCTTTCTCACCCTTTAGTTACTCGTTCTCCTCGAGCAGACCAACATAGATGCACTGCAGCTCATCTGCTTCCTTCTTCAGACTTTCATTGATCTTTAGTACACCTTGGAGTTCCAACACTTAAGGTTCAAGCATGTCGACAATCTTCTTGAAGTGGATCACTTGATTATAAACAACAATCAACTCTTTATCCTTTATGTTAATAGCGGAACGAAGCTCAGAAACGGCACGTTCAAGATCTTGAATCTGAGGTATGTAACATCCAATCTCCTTCTTTGCACTTTCATACTTAACTTAAATCATGTCAAGCCTAGTCTTCAAGTCAACAATCTTTTGGCAAGCGATCTCAAGACCCTTTAAAGCAACGAAATCATACTCCAACCTTCTGATCTTCTCGACAGAAGAATAAGTTTCAGCTGCCATAGTCTTTGCCACCTTCTTGGCAGCCTTGGCATCCTCTTGGTCAAGGAACGTAGACTCGGTTGCTAGAATTGTCGTTTTCTCCATCATAATAAGCAAAGCAATCCTTATATATTCGGTCGTATGCTTTACAAAGGACCTTGGTCAAACAACCCCTCTAACACCATCAACAAGCTTGGTATATGCGTTCATGTCTTCAAGTAGATCTAGTTTCAAGAGCACATAAATCTCGGCAGCCTCCCCATAAACACGCTTGGTGTATTTCTCACAACTGCCTACATGAGTAGTCTTATCTTTCCCAGCATGTGAATCAGTCTTAGTAGCAAAAGGATTGGGCTTTGGCGCCACTTTAGCAGCAGAGTCCACTTTATTACTCTTTACAGTGGTAAACCTCTTCTAAGGTGAAGCAGACTTAGGTCCTGACGGACATCTTGGCATAAATTTTTGCATTAGGGGCATGACGGAACCGCTACACTGAGCAATCCTATCAGCAATCGTATTAGCCACATTTAGCATGGTAGATGTCATCGATTTGGATCTAGTAGCCTTATCTTTCTTCCCATTGTAAGAATTCAAGTCAATCATAAGTCTATCAACGACAAGCGAACCCTCACGAGCAACGGATGAAGTCACTAGATTTTTCTCAACCGGCATATCTTGAGCAGGCAGAGAAAATCTCTTCTTTCCACCTTTATTCACAGCAAGCTCCACGATAGCGATTGAACGAGCAAATGCTTCTGCCATAATCCACTTTATTTTCTCTCTTAAGGGCAACCCACATTTCTCCCGGCGAAGAGAACTAAGCAGCCAATGCCATTCATGGTACTCATAAGGGATGCCTAGAGCAACATGCACCTTATTCATATCCGGAGAAGTCTTGGGAATTAAGCAAAATTTCGAGTCTACATAAGCAAAGGAAAACCTACTTACTAGTGATGAAAATTGTCGGAACACGTAGCTCAAGGGAAGAATCAGACTTCCACTCTCCACTTATCTCCAAAGTCTCATTAGGCCAATCATGATCTCCCTTGCTCGAACGATCGAAGAGCCTATGGCGGGATCGCAGCTACCCAACTCCTTCAATGCTGTCTATGTCAAAGAAGTACCAGAATTCGTTGACGGTTAAATCCAAGTCAAAGAATTGGCTTAGATTGAGGAACCCTACCATCACACGAACCACATTTGGAGAACATTGAGCGGGTGCACAATTCATGAAGCAAAGCACTTTTTGGAGGAAAAGTAGCATGGGAAAGGTAAATCCTAACATGTAGTAGTAGGGGTGAAACTTGGTAGCTCTTCGAGCCCCACTACATGGCTCACGACTGTTACCCTCCTTGAGATGCTTCACATGCACCCTTGATGGAATGGCATGCCTATACGCTTCAAGAAAATCTCTAAATGAGTCATCGGAGCTAATTTTGAAGTGAACAACCTTGAAGTAGCCCACTTTATTCAAAGACCCACCTTGACGATACAACAGTGGCACACCATCATCACCCTCGTGGCTTGAAGGAGACATGCTAGAAGAAATTCTACAAAGATGCAAGGAAAAAATTCATTAGATGGATGCACAAAAATAAAAAATAAAAAATAAAAAAAATCAAGCTTTGCGCCCCAAAGACAGTATCCAAGGGAGCCCAGCCCACGCTGGCTCCCATTTCCCTCTCTCGGCCCAATGGCCTTGCAGCCCAATCCAAATGAGGGGGCTAGTGCCCCTTTGCCTCCTTCTCTCTCTCCTCTCACACACGTGCCCGAGCCAATCTATAGGATTGTGGTACCAAGTCTGGAAACTAAAGTCTTCAGCTTTTTCTTTGTTAAGTTTTGGATAGCGTTTGCAAATATATCGGTAATTAAATACATAACGAATATAAATTGATTGATTTTAACCTATTTGATCTGGGTCTTTAAATCAAATAGCACCACCCACTATTTTTGGCAAATTCTATATCCCTCATTAGCATTCGAGAGTTTTGGAGGAAACTCTTAGTAGGGTATGGGAGGCTCACTATTACCAAGCCCACCTCATAATGATATGATGCTGGCTAGCATCAATAATAATAAGAGAGTATGCTTACTCATTTACATCTCATGTAATTACCCATCTTATTTGGCCTTTAGAGAATGATGCCTCACAATGATATAGTGTTGGCGCCATGGCACTTAGTTAAGTCATTCCCACCATGCAAGTTCGGGTAGGGGTTCAAGAACAACCTCACAATGATATGATGTTGATCATTCTTGTTGCCTACCGTCACAACTTCATGTATGTGTATAAAACTCCTCCTGAGTGTAAGCACATACTTTGTACTCCTCCATGATAGGGTGAAGTCGGTGTATGAGTAACAATCGATTTGAGCCTACCACGGTGGAAGGCCATTAAAGAGTGTTCAAAGCACTCTCACGCTTGTCAACTTAATAACGGTTTAGTTGAGGGTTTTTAGGTCTCATCACATATAAGCATGCATTTTAATCTCATTTAAACAATTTGGTCCTATTACAACTATTGGTCCATGTGATTAATTTAGTAGTATATGATCCTCCCACTATGCTTGTAAACCGATTTTTAAAGCAAAGAGTATATGGTACTACTAACATAAGCTTTGCATTCATTGATGAACTATATAGTTGCCTTAGGGCCTTAAGATGACTATGAACCTTTGATTCGATCCAACACGAGCCTAGTGTTAGATCTCAGTCTAGGGATGGTGATTGATTTTACTCACGCATTTAATCACATTAAGGCGTGTTTTCTTATTGGACGATGTACTAAACTACTACAATTTCATGCATATCAAATAAAACAAGAGGGGAGTACTTCAAAGTAAAGAAGAGCTTATGCACTTTTACAACATTTGATCAAATCAAAATACTTTAAAGTAAAGAAGAGCTCATACACCTTTACAACATTTGATCATATCAAATTACAACCAAAAACTAATCTACACATTCTCATGGTTCAAACAAATTTGAGAGACGGCCTTTCACATAACTGAATTATTGTAAGCTTAGGTTTATAATCACCCCTTCTTTAATTAATTAACGCTTTAACTAATTAAACTTGAATGCAACATTGTCATTTAGTTTTTGTATCCATAAAATAGATTTAAATGGAGCTAAATGAAATGAAAATCCAATTCTCATTTAAAGAGACAAAACTATTTTGTTCTCAACTAATTTGGGCCAAAATGCAATAACCTCAACTTTTGGGCTATATTGCAAAATACAAACTTTTGAGGTCACTTTATAAAAACACAAAAGTCCACTACTTCATGTAATTAAAACTAGAACCCAAAAAATTCAACAAATACAAAAACTTCATTAAAGGAGCAAAACAATTTGTCCTTTAGTGATTTTGGGCCTTCACTTAAAAACATAAACTTTCAAGTCAAAGTGCAAATCCACAAAAGTATCAAAACTTTATGTAATTGCATAAAAGCCCCAATAGTACCCCCATTATAGGGGTGGCCAGTCATGGTGAGTGGTGATGGTGTGTGTGAATTGATTTGTGTATTTGAAAGGTGATTGAAAGTTGTAAGTAATTGGTATGGTGTGAATAGTAAAAAAAAGGTATGGGTGTTGTTTGAAAACTCATACCATCCATCACTAACAAAACAAATAAACAACCAAACACCTTTTTTGAATCATAACAACAAACTTTTTGTTCTTGGTATGGACAACAATAACAAAGCAAGAACATAGAAGAACATCCATGAAAATCCATAAAAGCTCCATGAATGTTTTCACTCAATAAAACTCAAATTTTCACTACTCAAAAGAGGGTTAAACATCCTAGGGTACTTAGGGATTCCTAATGTCACTTTAAAACACTTTCAACAAGACAAACAACAACCCAAAAATCCACCCCTTGGATTTGGCCGAATTTCCCCATAAACATGGCACAAAATTTTAGCTCCAAAATTCATGCTTAAATGAACTACATCTACAACTTTTGAGATGGAAAATTTTCTAACAAAATTTACATTCAAAGAAGCAAGAATAAAGCTTGTAACAATTATAACATTCAAATCATAAACTATAAAAATACAAAACCCAAAAGGATTCACCAACAACTAGACCTAGGCTCTGATACCATTTGAAGGAAAAATTTGTGAAAACAAGTTCATTTGAGCAACATCTATGCATGCAATTAACAATTAAAGGCGGAATCATGCTTGTATGCACTCAAAAACAAAACTTTACCCATGAAATTCAAGGCCTATTATTTGTGGTGAACCAAAACTCAACTCAAATCTTGAAGAAAAGAGTTGAGAAACTTTTATACCTTTGAAGCACCTCTTTGCTTAAGGGCCTTATTTCCTTTGTCTCCTTGTTCCTTGGCTCCATGGATGTGGATGGACGAACTTTGCTTCTTGGCTCCATGACTTCTTGGATATGGAGGAAGGAATGGATTCTCCAAGTTCCCAAGAAAGGGAACCTCTAAGTTTCCACACCAAGGAGAGGAGAAGAGAAAGCCTTTTGGTGTTTTTCTCTTTTCTCTCTAGAAAACCCTTATGAGGGAATGGATTATAATTTCCTTTCTATAGCCACTTACATTGAGTGGCATAATTGAAATTAAAACCAATTCTCCCTCACACTCTCTATGGCTGGCCATGTGGGTTCATCGGGCTTTCATGCTCTTTGTGTTTTCAAGTTGTCATACAACTTGAGTTATTGGACTTGACATTCGAAGCCCATTGGGCCTTGAGGCCCAAAACTAACCCGATGTCTAAAACAAACTTATTTGTTTGATTAATTAACATATTAATTAATCCTAGCCATAAATAATTAAACCATTTAATTATCCTTACTCATCTCCGTTGTTTCTTCAGTCTCTACCTTACACGGTGTACGATCCATTAGGTTCCCTTTAGCGAGGTAGTGGGCAATTAGAACTCTTCAAATTGATTGTGAATTGAAACTTACTTTTCAATTCTCTTTTTAGTGATTATACACCTTTAGGCCTTCTACAAACTATAAGTGACACCTAATAGTATGTTATGGCTACCCAAGCTAATTGAAGAGGTGGAGAACCTATTCAGTTTGGGATTACAATGTAATACGGTCTTTCTTTAATACAATACTCTTGACCACATTGTTTGATTTGATAGTTTATTCATGTCTACTATCCAATGTGATTCTCTTATTTATATGATTACCTTGAATGTGATCTGGAAAGAATTCCTAAATCTCATTCATACTCTGGCTAGAGATTCTTAATCATATCATAGAGTATTCTCCCTCAAATAGTTTGAAGGTTAAAGTTCCCTTGTTGTGCATTCACTTGCCTCCATGGCTAAGTGGCTTAACCCCAACTATGTCGTGGACACCCTTTGACGGAATAACTTTGACATAGTCAAAGATCAAGGACCTAACCATAAGACTACTATAATGCCTTAGGTCAAAGGACTACTTGCATTATCCCAACCATGAGTTTTCATGTGACATGAATATGAGAACTCCTTGTTGATCGTGTTCAGTGGACTCATTCTCTATTGAGCACCTACATGCTTGTCTTGGTATCAGTCAGACCAATGACACGAGACCAGTCACTCTCTCTAAGAGAAGACATAGCACATTCTGATCTTAACGGACTGTTAATGCCCAATTGGCAATCCTATGATCAGGAATGTTTAGGATATATAGGATATGTATACGAAAGAGAATGGTCTCATGAATCTAACTTCTTTAGATCACATTCTCCCAATTGCATATTCCTTGGACTTATCATTTAAGCATATAACATTTATATGAGACGGCTTTAAACAATAATCTTTGCCCTTTATATTAAACTAGATTAGTTTAACATGTGAAATGTCTGTAAAATATCATCATATGTTTGGCTTTAGGGCACATTTCCAACAATCGTGGCTCCCCAACTTGTTTTTGACACATTCTCGACCCTCATCGAGCCAAATTTCAAGCCCTGAGGCTCCCAAAAATTACGAAGACAAGGAAAATTAAAATTTTTCTTACCTTGATGCGGCGTGAAGACGAAAAAAGCAACGAATGACGATCCTTTGCATGGGGCAGGTGTAGAAGATTGCTAGCAGAGGGGGAATAAATATCCTCTAGCTTTCTCTCTCTTGTAAGGTAGAATAAATTGCTCTCTGAAGTTGATTTAATCATCTACTTGAGGTAGACTTAAATAGACTTTGGAAGTAATTTATTTCCCTTTCCTAGAAGCATCTAATTTCCAATTAATGTGGGAATCTAAATCAAAATAGGAAACAATATTATGTTTCCTAAAGCAATGGAAGATCTCTACACCTGCTGTCCTTTTCCTGCAAGCAAGCAGCCCAACAGGTACGAGGGCATTTATGGAGCCAAAAATAATCAAGAAAATTATGGAGGCGACACGTGGACTTTTGGGTGAAACGGACAAAATTACCCTTGAGGCACACCAGGATTCCCACGTGCATGTAACAGACAATAAAGGCTCAATCAAGGAAGGGTCAAAGGTGATCAAAATGGTATTTATTCAAATCCCTCTCATGACTCCTCATCACATCCTCACTCAAAAGGTAACTGCCAATTATCCTATTTAACTTGGGATTGATTACCAAGATTAATTGCAAGATATTATTGCACATAATATAATATCTTGCAATTAAACCCATAATTCTACCAATTATGGCCAACCTCTAGTCTCCAAATAGGGTCAGCCACACCCCTATAAATAGTCCCATTTTCCCCACTAAAATGCTAATTCATTCTCTCCTCAAAAATTCCCTGAATACATTTTTCTCTCAAATTCTAACTTTGGCATTGGAGATTCTTCAGCCAAAGCACCCCTCCCCATTCATTGTGGGCACGTAAGACTTTTGGCCTTAATCTTAGGTGTTATTATTTTGCAAGTGCATTTTCGTCAAAGGAGAAGACGGCGGAAATTTGCATCCACAACTAGCACCCATCTTACCAGTTTCAACTGCAAGCGTAAAGCAAGTCTTTTCTGCAATGGATATTGTGAAGAACACCTTACACAATCGAATGTGTGATTTATGAATGAATGATTGTTTGGTTGTTCACATTGAGAAGGATATATTTAATAGTATAAATGGCGGCTATCATGCAGCGATTTCAATATATGACTTGAGGACAATTATTAAGATTATTGGAAATATGTAATATTATTGATGCTATGTTATTTTAGACTTTTGATTACTTTGCATGTATATATTATGATGTTTTAGTTAATAGTTTTGCAAATACTATCTGTTTAATTTTTTTTTTTTTTCCATATGTGAGGGGCACCTCCTAACTCGAAATCCTGGTTCCATCGCTACGAGAAACACTTGATGGATTCTCGAGAGCTATCTGAGACAAAATCCAAATACTCTTTTCACTCAATTTCAATAGTAATTATGAGCTTTGAAGTATTGAATTTGATGGATTCATCGGGGTTTAAAAAGCTTTTAAATTAAAATCACAAATGATATATGGGACTTTTTTTATTTTTATTTTTTTCAAAAAATTTATAGCGGTGTTGTGGTTTAGTAGCCGATGAAGGAAGAAAGAGGAATGCAGTGGCTGCTCACCGCAGTACTGCCGCTGGTTTGGCAATCAACAAGAGAACGGAGGAAACCCTATTCGGAGGATGGAGGAGCTGGGAATTGAGGATGGACATCAACTTCATAGTTTAAACAGTGGAAAATGAGGATCGATTACTGTCGCTGGATTTTGGTAATCTTATAACAAAAAAAAAAAAAAAAAAAAAAATGAAACTTGCGTTGGAAACATCTAGTAGACTAGTAGCCACATATCCTAAGATCATCTCCAACCAAAGAGTCCAGATGGTCGAAAATAGCCTGAAAGCCGTCTCTAACCAAGGGCCAGGCCAAAGGGGTCATGGACCCCACTGGATAAAAAAGGGTCAACCGGCCGGCCCAAAACCCTAAGCCGGGCCAGAATTCAAATTGCAACAGCTAGCTAGCTGACATCAACTAGCCGTTATTTTATAATTTTTAATTTTTTTTTTTTTTACAAAATTTTTTAAAATTCTATTTGTTTCCTATAACTTCCTAAGCCATTAAACAACATTAAATTAAATTAAACAATATGAAACAACATTAAACAATATGAAACAACATTAAATAACATTAAACAACATAAAAATTATACAACATAAAAAAAAGTATTTAAAAATTCTTTTTTTTTTCCTATGACATCAGCCAGCCGTTGTATTTGAATTTGAATTTTTTTTTTGGCCAAAATTTAAAAATATTCATTTTTTTCCTATAAATTTAAGTTGTAGTTTTTAAATTTAAGTTGTTGTTTTTAAATTTAAATAATAAATTATGTTTGGCCCTCGGTTGGAGACCGTTTTTTGTAAAAGGGTTAAAACGAGCCATTTGGCCCTCGGTTGAAGATGGTAAGAAATATGGTCTTGCATTGTTCATTAAAATATTAATTGCTTAGAGACCCAAAGGACTAAAACAAGCCCTCTAGTCCTTCTTCGGTTGGAGATGATCTAAGTGCCAACATGTCAATAAACATATAGAATTAGAGAGTTAATTCCTACTCCAGAGGAATAGAGTTTCTCCGCTTGTTTCTCTCATTTTTTGCTTGTTAAATTTCAAATTGTGTCTTGAAGCCTCGTCATGGGTGCCACTTTCTTGGCCAGCTAAATGCAAAATTTTCGAACACCACTTGATGAACCTCATCTTTTTCTGGTTGTATCGGATTATTAGGACCAAGATCCTCTTCTAATCTAAGGATGAGGATCCTCATGATCAAGGGATGTGGGCCGTTGGATGAAAATCCAACGGCTATAAACAGGAGATCCCTTTAAAGTTATAATAGTTATAATCGTTGAATTTTAATCCAATGACCCACATTCCTTGGTCATAAGATCCTCATCCTTAGATTAGGAGAGGATCCTGCTCCAGATTATTACAACCTCTACCAGTCCTCCCAGTCAATTTTTTAATACAAAAAATTGAAAATTATGTCAACTTTTGGTAGAGAGTGCCAAATGCATATTTACAAGGCTTTGACGTCCAATGTGAAAAATATAATACAATTTGGTATAAATAATCAAAGGTGCAGAACCTACAGCTGTAACATGCAAAAAAATAAATAGGACACACTCTGTAGACTATTTATTGAATGGTTAATCTTTACATATTGATTTAAAATATAAAATTTTGATTATAAATATGAAGTTTTATAAGTTAATCATGAAGCATTTTTGAGACATAATCTTTCTAGTTTTTACTAGTCAAAGTATTTTCTTGAGCAAAAAGTATATCTAAATAAGGTAGGTTTTAACCTCACAATGAATTAACAATAATACAATTCAAATTCGTTTTTGATAAGAATCGAACCTAAAACTTCACTTATAAGTTAAAAAAATACTATTAAATTATAGTACTAAGTAACTTGAATAGTCATGTATTATTCTAACATAAAAGCCACCTATTTGTCTACATGGGCATAAAAAAACACCCATTTGTCTACATTTGCATTAATAAAGCACATGGGCATAAATATTTAAAAATTGAAAATGTTTGGCTTTTTTTTTTTTTCATATAAAAATCCCAAAATCCCGAGAATGGCATCAACGACAATTGAATTGGTCGTTTAATCACAATGACATATGCCCAACCACTTTGAATTTACTTGTGGTAATAACAATGTTGAAAATTCTATCAAAACAACTGATCGGTTCAGTTCAAATGTACAATTTTTTAACTAGCGATTTATTTATTTATTTAAGCTAAATTAAGAGAATGAAACGGTTTGAATTCGTGACAAACTTAGTTAAATAGAAATTCTCTATCTACTAGAATAATTCATCACTTACAAAAATCAATTGTAATTAAACGAAGAGAGTTTTAACGAAACACTTCAGGTACTATTCACTTTAACGAAAAATGACATAAGTCACTTCTGATACTATCACTTACAACACATTTTTGTCATTTTGATTAAAACTCAAAATTTTCAAGTCATTTTCATTAATTTTCCTTTAAATAAAATACCCTCTCAACTTGTTCATTTACCCTACATTTTACAAGGTTCCTTTACTAAGGAAGTGGAAGAGTGAGCTAAGTCTTACAATGGGCTAGCAATAATGTGGTTTAAATTCACATTTGACGAGAATCGAACCTAAGACCTCTCACTTATCAATGAAGAGGAATATCATTAGACCGTAATACTAAGTGACAAGTTTAAGTCTATTTACTTCTATTATTTTGTACTGGAAATAAATAAAATAAATAAAAATTAATGAAAAGGGTTTGAAAAGTTTGAGTTTTAATGATAATGACAAAATAAATGATAAAGTGAATAGTATCAAGATTGACTTTTTAGTATAAAAATATGATTTTTCGTTAAAGTAAACAGTAACGTAGATTTTTTTTCTTAAAACTCCCAATAAATAAAAACCCCAAAAACCCGTAAGTCTGCACCGATCAGCCACGACGACAGCCGCGGAATCGCCACCACCCACGACCAATCCACCTCGCCGACGAGAGCTCCATGTGCAAGCCTCCTATCTCTTTCTCTTCTAGGATTTCATCCGTCAAGGGCACATTCGTTGTTATTATCATTTGCCCCAATTCTAATTTTCTAACCGAATCAATTCGATTCAGATCACAGGCTTCGCAGGCTACGAATCAATTAGATTTCAATTATTGGCTGACTCAATTCCATTTAGTCAACAAGGAATTAGGAGGATTTTATAAGACTTTATAGATTTGATAGAATTTGAAAACTCCTACAAATTTTATATGGATTTTTAAGGATTTCGTTTATGATTTTGGTGGATTTTTAAGGCAAAGGAGGTGGTAACCCAACAGACATCCGCGAGCAACCATTGTTGTTCACCACTTCTACACACCAACCGCTACTGCCACCCATGGGAAATTCACCATTACCCACCAAGTCTTGTTCGACTTTCCGATAAAAAAATTACAAAATAAATATTACAAACGGTGAAATCAACACCATCATTCCATGAAATTAGAGAAAAAAAGAAAAACTCAAACAAATCCCCAAAGATCAGTGGAAAAAAGGATAAAGAACAAAAATTGATCGTCGAGCGAAAAAAATTGAAGATGTGAAAATTGGGACCCAACAACACTACATATGAGAAATGATGCGACCCAGCATCATCTTTATTTAGAAATAATGCGACCCATCAAGGAAATTTCAAGAAAAAATGCAGAGATGAAGGAATAGGATTAAAAAACCAAAAAACAAAGTGGCTGGCAGGGAGTGAGAGGAAGAGAGAGTCAGAGGTCGCTAGATTTGAAATCCCCGGGGTGGCTTGAGGTTGGATTCTATTTGAACTTGGTTATATATATTTGTTATTCTCAAATTTTATAAAATCCACAACTTAATGAAATTCTATAAAATCTTTAATATTTTAAAGGTTATTTTGATTCCGGTCCCCTAATCAACCTAGTTGTTAGAATGAAATCTTATTTGTTTAAATAGTTTGATCAAGATCCACAGCATCTAAGGAATTTAACTCATGCATTTATGCATTCAATATCCCGCAAATTATGAAATTTAAACAAAGCCACATAATATTGCTACAAATATAACAATTACTTAAAAATCAATAATACAGTAATTTGTTCTTCACGTAATTCTAACAAAAAAAAAATGTACCCACGTATTATTTGTGACATCCCACATCGCCTAGGGGAGTGATCCTTAAATGTATGTTCTCATCCCTACCTAGCACGAGGCCTTTTGGGAGCTCACTGGCTTCGGAACTCCAAAGTTAAGCGAGAAGGGGGATAGAGCAATCTCATGATGGATGAACCACTGGGAAGTTGCTCGTGAGTTCCCAAAAACAAAACCGTAAGGGAATGGTAAGCCCAAAGCGGACAATATCGTGCTACGGTGGTGGAGCAGGCCCAGGAAGTGATCCATCCCGGGCCCGGATGTGACAGTTTGGTATCAGAGCCTAACCCTGGCCGTGGTGTGCCGACGAGGACGTCGAGCCCCTAAGGGGGGGTGTATTGTGACATCCCACATCGCCCATGGGAGTGATCCTTAAATGTATATTCCCATCCCTACCTAACACGAGGCCTTTTGGGAGCTCACTGGCTTCGGGTTCCGTAGGAACTCCAAAGTTAAGCGAGAAGGGGGCTAGATCAATCTCATGATGGGTGACCCACTGGGAAGTTGCTCGTGAGTTCCCAAAAACAAAACCGTGAGGGAATGGTAAGCCCAAAGCGGACAATATCATGCTACGGTGGTGGAGCAGGCCCGGGAAGTGATCCGCCCCGAGCCGGGATGTGACAGTTTGGTATCAGAGCCTAACCCTGGCCATGGTGTGCCGACGAGGACGTCGGGCCCCTAAGGGGGGTGGATTGTGACATCCCACATCGCCCAGGGGAGTGATCCTTAAATGTATATTCTCATCCCTACCTAGCACTACCTAGCACGAGACATTTTGGGAGCTCACTGGCTTCGGGTTCCTTAGGAACTCCGAAGTTAAGCGAGAAGGGGGCTAAAGCAATCTCATGATGGGTGACCCACTGGGAAGTTGCTCGTGAGTTCCCAAAAACAAAACCGTGAGGGAATGGTAAGCCCAAAGCGGACAATATCATGCTACGGTGGTGGAGCGGGCCAGGGAAGTGATCCGCCCCGGGCCGGGATGTGACATTATTAATACAGTGCAAGTAATAACTATTGGTATATTTTAAAACATAAAATAAACAAATATAATTAGCATGGGTACATTCATAAAAAAAATATTGGCACAAATTAAATTAAAAATATGGGTACATATTAAAATTCAAAACTATGAGTACAAATTAAATTGAAAACATGGGTACATATTAAAATTCAAAATTATGGGTACAAATTAAACTAAAAAGAATATTGGTATAAATTAAAAAAAAAGATACAAATTATCAATAGAAATATATGAGGAAAAAAATATTGAAAAAAAATATATTTGAAAATGATTAATAAACATTTTTAAATTGACATATAATAACTTGTAAATAATTTAATATTCAAACAAGGACATGAAGATAAGTCAAGGGACCTTGAACAAAAATGAAAAAGGAATACGGTTTTAATTAATGAGAAGGAGAAATGAGAGATAGGAACCTAATTTATTAAAAAAAAAAATGTAAGTAGAGAGGTGATATGTTTTTTTAAGTATTTCTCAATTTGTATTATGATACGTGGTATACCAGCTTGTGTTTTGAATACTTTGAAAAATTTTGCGATGGCACGGACATACTATCTATGTGACAGTTTGTTCAATCAAATAAAACGTCATACGGAGGGAAATTTACACATAGTTGTGTGGACCAAACATAATTGTGGTGATGTAGATTTGTGCCGTGAAGACCTTTCTCTTAAGAAAGCCGCAACTGACGAGTGGATACATGAACCCTTGCATTGAGCCAAAATGCATATGACGAGTGGAAACACAGTTCTTTTTTTATTATAACAGTGTATCTGTGTGATGTAAATATTTCTGTCATGGACGAGACATTGGATTTAAGATGAGGTACTAGGAATGAAAGCAATTTAAAACAATAAGAAGCGCTTATTTCCGCAAAGCTGTCCCTAAAATTACACAATTTGAAACATGTTAACTCATTCGGCAAAAGAAAAACGTTTAAAATAGCTTTCACCAAAAATAAAAAAGTCTAAAATTGTGACATCCCACATCGGCCAGGGGTGTGATCCTTAAATGTATATTCTCATCTCTACCTAGCACGAGGCCTTTTGAGAGCTCACTGGCTTCAAGTTCCGTAGGAACTCCGAAGTTAAGCGAGAAGGGGGCTAGAGCAATCCCATGATGGGTGACCCACTAGGAAGTTGCTCGTGAGTTCCCAAAAACAAAACCGTGAGGGAATGGTAAGCCCAAAGCGGACAATATCGTGCTATGGTGGTGGAACGAGCCCGGGAAGTGATCCGCCCCGGGTCGGGATGTGACAAATTGGTATCAGAGCCTAACCCTGGTCACGTGTGTGCCGACGAGGACGTCGGGGCCCTAAGGGGGTGGATTGTGACATCCCACATCGCCCAGGGGTGTGATCCTTAAATGTATATTCTCATCTCTACCTAGCACGAGGCCTTTTGGGAGCTCACTGGCTTCGGGTTCCGTAGGAACTCCGAAGTTAAGCGAGAAGGGGCTAGAGCAATCCCATGATGGGTGACCCACTGGGAAGTTGCTCGTGAGTTCCCAAAAACAAAACCGTGAGGGAATGGTAAGCCCAAAGCGAACAATATCGTGCTATGGTGGTGGAACGAGCCCGGGAAGTGATCCGCCCCGGGCCGGGATGTGACAAAAATTGAAACAAAATAAAGAGAAAGCTGGACCTTTGCTGGAAAAGAAAAGAAAATAAAGAGAAAGTTGGGTTTTATTTGAATAAAAAAAAATTGATCTGCCAAATGACACTATTTATATCTTCGCATATATTTACGAGTTGATCAACACATTACTAATATAAATATATTAAACTCGATCACATTGGTCATTAAGAAAAATGAGATTCTTTATCATTTCATAATATTAGACTTATTAGTTGAACAATGTTGTCTACATCAAGTCCTATATTCGAGTCGTTTCTCATACTGGGGACAACACAATGGGGATTGACACAATGGGTCTTAAAGCAAGAGGAACCTTGTACAATGTAGGGCAAATGAAGAATTTGACAAGGTATTTCATTTAATTACAATTGATTTTTGCAAATAGTAGATTACCTTGGTGGATAAAGAAATTCTGTTTATATAAGTTCGTTTCAAATTCAATCCCTTCCATTCTCTTTATTTAGCTTAGACGATTAATTTATAATCAAAATTATTCATATTTTAAATCACTATATAAAAATCATTCATTAAAAAATAGCTTGCAATTGTTCCCCTTTTAAATTTCTGGTGCAACATGTTACAGACTGTAGGTTCAACAACTTTGATTATTTTATACCAAATTGTGTATATATATTTCCTGATATTCAACCGCATTGGACGTGAAAGCCTTGTGGCACACTTTATCAAAGTTGCAAGTTTACGAAATTTTCAATTTTTGTATTAAAAATTTGACTAGGACGATTGGTAGAGGTCGTAATAATCTGGAATTTTGTAGTCAAGTGGATTTTTCAGAAAAAAAAATAATAATAATAATAATAAGGGTGGGACTGGGGATAGAAAGAATGGCGAGGCGTGAGACGGAGGCGAGGAAAGGAATTTTATTTCGAAGAGAGTTGGGTTTCAATCATTTAATGATTTTTTTTTTTAAACAAAACGTAAACTAATTATAATAAAAGGCTTAAATGTTAAAATAGTCTTTGTGTTTGAGTTATTGGGTTAATTTAGTCTTTGTATTTTCAATTTGGCCAATTTATCCTTGTATTTATCTTCATTAGTCAATTAATGACATTTTCATCTAATTTCAGTAAAAAAATTTATAAATTATTATATATTTATAAAATTATTTATTTGATTTAAAATTATTTAAAAATTAAAAGAAAAATTATTCTTGTCCTAACTCGCCGACCTCCTCCCTAACATTACCGCTCTCTTTTCTATGTCACAACCTTATTCATTTTTCATATTGGAAGCTTAATTTCTTATATGTGTTATTTTTCATTCATTTGCATTTTTATAGTAAAGAAAAAAAGTAATTATATCTCATATATTTCTTCTTATGAAATTTTTAAAAAGATTGAATTTAATGTCCTTAACTGGCTAACAGTGATAAATATGATGACTAAATTAGCCAAATCAAAAACATAGGGACCGTTTTGACATTTAAGCCATAATAAAAACAAAAGAACATTAAAATTCATTGCATATTATAATCTCTACTAATTAATGAAACTCTCTTTGTCAACCAAGAGAGGGTGAAAGGACAAATTAGTCTTCTATCACACCAAAAAAAAAAAAATGATGGGCAATAATGTAACAGGTCCAAATTTTACTTTTTTTTTTATTAGAGCCTCACCTACAGGTAATGTTAAAATACCTCCAATATTTAAAATAAAATAAAAAACCAAAAACAAAAACCTCCCACTCCCCCCCCATGTTCTCTCTCTCCCCCTCTCTCATTCTCATTTTCTAAAAAAATGTGTTCATACACATAAAATATGTAAGCAAATGTTAGTATAAATAAAAAAAAATTTACTTATATTACAACACGTCACGTAGCTTGGTTTGGATTGAAAACGCCAAATTTGAATTTGGTCAAAAGTGAAGATTGTAGCGTTGGAACAGAAGTATTATAAAAGTGCTTAGCCGGCACACTTAACGCAAAAGGCTAAGAAAAATATGCCATTACAAAAACAAAGAACATTCAAATTAAACCGCGCAAGGCTTTTTTTTATTATTAATTTTATTTTAGTTTGTAATGTTAAATAAAAATTTGGTGAAAATTCAAGAGAGGTATATTAACATCTAAAGAGAAAATTGGAGCAATATTCTCTAAACTTTCATTCAATTGTAACTTTGGTCCTAAATAAAATTCTTTTAGACCATCTTCAATCAACATGTCCTAAATAAAACAATAAGAAGCGCTTATTTCCGCAAAGCTGTCCCTAAAATTACCCAATTTGAAACATATTAACTCATTCGGCAAAAGAAAAACGTTTAAAATAGCTTTCAACAAAAATAAAAAGTCTAAAATTGAAACAAAATAAAGAGAAAGCTGGATCTTTGCAGGAAAAGAAAAGAAAATAAAGGGAAAGTTAGGTTTTATTTGAATTAAAAAAAAAATTGATCTGCCAAATGACACTATTTATATCATCGCGTATATTTACGAGTTGATCAACACATTACCAATATAAATATATTAAACTCGATCACATTGGTCATTAAGAAAAATGAGATTCTTTATCATTTCATAATATTAGACTTATTAGTTGAACAATGTTGTATACATCAAGTCCTATATTCGAGTCGTTTCTTATACTGGGGACAACACAATGGGTCTTAAAGCAAGAGGAACCCTGTACAACGTAGGGTAAATGAAGAATTTGACAGGGTATTTCATTTAATTACAATTGATTTTTGCAAATAGTAGATTATCTTGGTGGATAAAGAAATTCTGTTTATCTAGGTTCATTTCGAATTCAAACCGTTCCATTCTCTTTATTTTTAGCTTATAAAAATCATTCATTAAAAAATAGCTTGCAATTGTTCCCCTTTTAAATTTCGGGTGCAACATGTTACAGACTGTAGGTTCTACAACTTTGATTATTTTATACCAAATTGTGTATATATATTTCCTGATAGTCAACCGCATTGAACGTGGAAGCCTTGTGGCACATTATATCAAAGCTGCAAGTTGACGAAATTTTCAATTTTTTTTATTAAAAATCGGGCTAGGACGATTGGTAGAGGTCGTAATAATCTGGATTTTTGTAGTCAAGTGGATTTTTCAGAATAATAATCTGGATTTTTGTAGTCAAGTGGATTTTTCAGAATAATAATAATAATAATAATAATAATAAGGGTGGGACTGGGGATTGAAAGAATGGCAAGGCGTGAGACGGAGGCGAGGAAAGGAATTTTATTTCGAAGAAAGTTGGGTTTCAATCATTTAATGAATTTTTTTTTTTTAAACAAAACGTAAACTACATATTATAATAAAAGACTTAAATGTTAAAATAGTTCATGTGTTTTAGTCATTGGGTCAGTTTAGTCTTTGTGTTTTCAATTTGGCCAATTGGTCCTTGTGTTTATCATTGTTAGCCAATTAAAGACATTTTCATCTAGCTTGTAAAAAAATTTATAAATTATTATATATTTATTTATAAAATTATTTATTTGATTTAAAATTATTTAAAAATTAAAAGAAAAATTATTCTCCTCCTAACTCGCTGACCTCCTGTGACATCCCACATCACCGAGGGGAGTGATCCTTATATGTATATTCTCATCTCTACCTAGCACGAGGCCTTTTGGGAGCTCACTGGCTTCGGGTTCCATTGGAACTCCGAAGTTAAGCGAGTAGCGCGCGAGAGCACTCCCAGGATGGGTGACCCATTGGGAAGTTCTCGTGTGAGTTCCCAGAAACAAAACCGTAAGGGCGTGGTCGGGGCCCAAAGCGGACAATATTGTGCTACGGTGGTGGAGTGGGCCCGGGAAGTGGTCCCCCCCAGCCGGGATGTGATAATTTGGTATCAGAGCCTAACTCTGGTCGTGGTGTGCCGACGAGGACGTTGGGCCCCTAAAGGGGGTGGATTGTGACATCCCACATCACCGAGGGGAGTGATCCTTATATGTATATTCCCATCTCTACCTAGCACGAGGCCTTTTGGGAGCTCACTGGCTTCGGGTTCCATGGGAACTCCGAAGTTAAGCGAGTAGCGCGCGAGAGCACTCCCAGGATGGGTGACCCATCGGGAAGTTCTCGTGTGAGTTCCCAGAAACAAAACCAAGAAGGTGTGGTCGGGGGCCAAAGCGGACAATATCATGCTACGGTGGTGGAGCAGGTCCGGGAAGTGGTCCCCCCTGGGTCGGGATGTGACAATTTGGTATCAGAGCCTAACCCTGTTCGTGGTGTGCCGACGAGGACGTCAGGCCCCTAAGGGGGGTGGATTGTGACATTCCACATCACCCAGGGGAGTGATCCTTATATGTATATTCTCATCTCTACCTAGCACGAGGTCTTTTGGGAGCTCACTGGCTTCGGGTTCCATTGGAACTCCGAAGTTAAGCGAGTAACGCGCGAGAGCACTCCCAGGATAGGTGACCCATTGGGAAGTTCTCGTGTAAGTTCCCAGAAACAAAACCGTGAGGGTGTGGTCGGGGCCCAAAGCGGACAATATCGTGCTACGGTGGTGGAGCGGGCCCGAGAAATGGTCCCCCCCGGGCCGGGATGTGACACCTCCTCCCTAACATTACCACTCTCTTTTCTATGTCACAACCTTAATCATTTTTCATATTGGAAGCTTAATTTCTTATATGTGTTATTTCTCATTGATTTGCATTTTTTTGTAAAGAAAAAAGGTAATTATATCTCATATAATTTTTATTATGAATTTTTTAAAAAAAATTGAATTTAATGTCCTTAATTCACTAACAGTGATAAATACGATGACTGAATTAGTCAAATTAAAAACATAGGGACCGTTTTGACATTTAAGCCATAATAAAAACAAAAGAACATTAAAATTCACTGCATATTATAATCTCTACTAAATAATGAAACTCTTTTTGTCAACCAAAAGAGAGTGAAAAGATAAATTAGTCTTCTATCACACATAAAAAAAATGATGGGCAATAATGTAATCTCACAGGTCCAAATTTTACTTTTTTTTTATTGAATCCTCACCTACAGGTGATGTTAAAATACCTTCAATATTTAAAATAAAAAAATAAAAAAAAATAAAAAACCTCCCACTCCCCCCATATTCTCTCTCTCTCTCTCTCTCTCATTTTCTAAAAAAATGTGTTCATACACACCAAATGTGTAGACAAATGCTAGTATAAATAAAAAAAAAATTGTTTACTTATATTACAACACGTCACATAGCTTGATTTGGATTGAAAACGCCAAATTTGAAGTTGGTCAAAAGTGAAGATTGTAGCGTTGGAACAGAAGTATTATAAAAGTGCTTAGCCGGCACACTTATAAAAGTGCTTAGCCGGCACACTTACGCAAAAGGCTAAGAAAAATATGCCATTACAAAAACAAAGAACATTCAAGTTAAACGGCGTAAGGCCCTTTTTTTGTTTTTTTTTTTTTTTAGTTTGTAATGTTAAATAAAAATTTGTTGAAAATTCAAGAGAGGTATATTAATATCTAAAGAGAAAATTGGAGCAATATTCTCTAAACTTTCATTCAATTGTAACTTTGGTCCTAAATAAAATTCTTTTAGACCGTCTTCAATCAACATGTCAAATTATAACAGTTAAATCACAATTGATGGTTGATGTTGCAACATATAGTCATATGTCAAATTTTGTGTTTCTCCAACCAAATTGTCAAAATATTATTTATTAATGTAGAGCTTTAGATAGTTGTATTTGTTAAAAAAAATGGTTGAAACAAAATTTGTATTGGCTAAAATGTAGTGGGATAAGAGACCCACAATTAAGCTAGTAAAAAATAAATTTGACGTTGATAATTTGACTCTAAAGAGCATCTCTAAAAGAAATGTCAAATATAATATGTCAAAATTATATTTGATGACTGATGTGGCCAATTGAATACAAATACTAAATCTTCTTCTTTTTCAATGAATGTGTCAAATATTTATTTTATAATTATATTGATGACACACCCCAACCGAGGTCAGGGCATGCTGGCCGTCACGTGGAAGTAACGTAGCCATGTGCACAGTGCGGAAGCTAAAGGAAATAATATAAAAGTACGAATAATTTAAAAACTAGCATACAATAAGTGACAATATGAGTACTAGCGTAAGTGAGTCGCTGAATTCAGAGCCTAAAGACTACAGCAGTCCAAAGAAAAGATACAACAATAGTGCACCCGAAGGTGACCCTACATCGGTGAGTGTCTGTCAGAAATGCCGAGACGCCCTCTGGGAAAACCACCGAACCCGCTAAGCTACTAGAACCTGGAGGGGCGCAAAACAAAAGCGTGAGTGGGCAAAAACAAATTCTTTGAAAACCATTTCATAAAATACATTCTAACCCCTCGCCGTAAAACCTGTATACTTCCCAGAAAATAAACATATATACGTAGGTATAAATATGCCAAATATGCTCAAGGGTATGCCATCATGCTCAAAGCCTCATAATAATATGCAAGTGCTCAAGTATAAACCGTGTCAATAACTTATCACTGGCAGCCGGAGTCACCTAAAGTGACCTGTACGGCTGAATCTAGAGCTCAAATCTCAATCTCAACAGCTAAACCTGCCCACGAGTCGGAACCACCTATAGTGGTCTGTACGACAAGCCTGGGTGTAATACATATAAACGCTCTAGTGCTACGATCACGTGAAGACTGTGCGAATAATCGCGGGTCACCTACGAGTCGGAACCACCTATAGTGGTCTGTACGACAGGACTGTGCACCTAACTTGGATCCAAGCTGAGCGTGTGGTACGGGAGGTGAACGACACGTGAAGGACTGTGCCCTACTCAGGGCGGGAGCACTAACACCGGGGGTGCATGTTATGAGCTCTCTAAGCACCTCTAATCACCATTTAATGCAAAGGTTAAATAACGCTTACCTGGCACTTACCTGCGCCTCCACAGCACCAAATATAATTATGTATATGTATGCCACTACTAATGCATATGATAATGCATAAACAATAAGGATATGGTGCATGGCATAAACAAATGACCCTTTTTAAACAATTTCTGGGAATATAAATGTATATAGGTATATACAGAAAACCAAAAGCCCACTCACTGGTATGTGGAAGGGTCGTAGCCCCCCTACCTCGAGTGTGCACGCTCGTCCTCGGGATACATGTCACCTATATGCGAATTAACTATAAAAACGTTAACTTTAAAACACATAACCTTCCGTTCAAAATAACTTCTCATACATTGCTCAAAATGGGCAAATGAATATACCAACGTGCTCTACACAACCTCAGGATCACAACCATATTTTTAAAATAATTTTTGGACCTCTCACGCGCCCCCACGCGCCTAAATAGGTATGGACCTACGCGCCCCCACGCGCGGCCACGTGCCATGCACACTGACGGTGTCAATTGACGCCGTCAGGAATATTCCGTTAAACTTAACCGGATACCGTTACTGCCGTTAGGAATATTCCGTTAAAATTTAACGGAATATTCCTGTTTCTTCTCCGGCCTACCCTCGCCGGACTTCGGTCGCCGGAAAACCGGGAAAACTTCAAACTCACTATTCTCGTTCTTTTTTTAACCAATTTTCATGATTCTTGAACCAAAATGAAGCTTAGACCTAGGAGAATCACGATAGACTACTTTTAAAGGCTAAAAACCACGCAATCATACCTGTCTTCAAACTCAAAAACCGGCCAACTTCAAACCAAGCTTTCCCGACGTCCAAATTTGTCCAACGAAGCACTCCCAAGCTCCTGGGAACCTCACAAGGACATCTAAGAGCTCCAAAAGTCCAGAAACAAGCTAGAATAAGTTTGCATGAATAGTGCTCAAAACGGAGTTCGTGAAATCGACGTGAAAACGTCGAGGTTCTTACCTGAAAATGGTACCACTGGACTCCTCTCAGCCTCACGAACTTGATGGTGTACTTGGTTCCCTCGATCTGCAAAGATTTGGTGGGTTTTGGGTTTGTCCGTACACTCGAAGGAAGAAGAAGAAAGAAAGAAGGGAGCTCGGGGGAGAGAGACAGGGAAAAGACAAAGGGAGAGGGAAAGTGACAGTGTGTGTGTGTGGTCCAACTCTGGCCAACACCACACTAAACAACCAAAAACATAACGAAAACAAACTAGGGGCAAAACAGTCTTTTCACACGTACGTTTCCGATAATTCCGGGACGGGATGTCACAATTGAGCCCCATAGTTTCACTAACTATTACTAAATAATTAAAGTTGATTTTAGTTTTTATACTATTGGTTGTTAATGATACTTGCATTAAAAATTAAATTAAATACTGTTGACTCATTCTTTGTTTGCTTTCAAAAAAGATAGCTCCAAAGTAAGGAGTCAAGTGACTCAGTTGCCACATCATATATGGCATATCCATTGGTTACTCTTACCACCAACGTCAGGGCAACTAACAACCTTAAGCTAGAAGGACTTACGCGTGACACCTAACTCCCAACTGCAGCCGGTATGGAGTTATGTAGGAATTTACAAATTATGCATCAACAATAACTACTGGTAGCATAACCCAAACTTTGGTGGGGCGACACACAAAACATAGACCTTAGACCATCTCCAACCCTGACATAAAACTTAAAAATATTTAGCCCATAAAATTTAGGTTTTAGCCCAGAAACAACTTTTATGCTTAACCCTTCTGGCCTAAAATTTTAGCCCGAGATTATGAAAGAATGAATTAATGCTATTTTAAAAATAAAAAAAAAATTATGTAGACTATCCTAAATTAATTTTATGAACATTTTAACCTAAAAATATTTAAATTATGATAAATTTTGAAAAATCACTAAATCAATACATGAAATCATGATAAACCACATAAACTTAATATAAATGACATTTAATAAACCACATAAACTTAATACAAATGACAATTAATAAACCACATAAACTTCATAAAAAAAAAAAAAAAAAGACAATTAATAAACCACATAAACTTAATACAATCGAAAACTCATAAACTACATAAACTTAGTAATGATATCCACCATCTTGACTTGGTGATGGACTTGGGTGATAGTCTTGAGATGAATCATCATCTTGAAACATACTCCTTGAGCCATTCCTTCGTAAAATGTCTTTTTGCGTACCACGTAAGTATTTCTTCCTCTCTGGAGTGTATTTGTCAAGGTCCTCCATCATCAAATTAATTTCGAACCTTTCTTGCTCCTTATCCCTATCTTCCTTCATGGCCAAATGCATTTGGGCCGATTCTTCTTGCCGAGAGATATGATTTTCGTTCATTCTTGCAATTTCGCTAGCAAATTGTGCACGTATCGGATCTTGGGACTTCTCTTTTCTCTTTGCTTCCCTTTGCTTATCTCTACCCAGGGGCCTTGCAAAAGAAGAAGTTGGGGTCATTTGTTTGACACCTTCATTGTCGAAAAAATTCACACCTTCATTGACATCATTTGTGGGTGGGGCTTCACAATGAAATAATCTTCCACATTGTTCAATCGCATCGGTTCCCCACCTTGGACAATCCTTGAGGATGTTCCAAGCATGATGCAACTTAAAAGCTTGATTTTTTGGTGTAGTTCTTGTCTTGTAAATTGCCATTGCTTTATCACCCTATGCAACAAATACATAAAAACAATTAGTTGCAAAATACTATTATGTACATGACAACTAAAATATCAACAAAGAAACTCACAATTTCTGAGGCGCCCCTTCCACTAGGCATGTCAACCATGGCTCTCTCCAAGCTTCCCTTCCACAAAGTGCACGCTTTGTTGATAAATTTTCACCGATCATAAACACCACCAACTTTGACCAGCATTGGAGTTTTCATGGAACTTATCAACGATTTTACCCCAGAGAACCTTTCTATTTTGATTCTTGCCTACGGCACCATCTTCGCTAGCAAAAATCTATGCCAAACATAAAGCAATATCTTCGTCAAAGGTCCAATTACGACCTCTAACATGCTCTTTTGCCATCTTGAAAAATTTGGAAATGAGAAGAAATGGTAGAAAGAAAAATTGGATGAATTGTAGGAGAAAAGTGAGTTTTGTGTGGATGTTTGAACAAATACATAGGTATTTATATAGTTTTTGGTTGAATTTTAAGTTAAATAACATTTTTAAATTATTTTAGCCATTGGATTTAAATTTGGACCATTAGATCTTTTTTTTTTTTTAACCGTTAGATTTGATTATATTTTATCTAAGCCGTTGGATTCAATAAATATATAAATATAAAACTCAAAAAAAAATAATTTGAACCTGGACCGTTGGATTAACCAACAACCCATTTAAATCGAGCCGTTGGATGAAGAAAACTAGCCTTTGGGCTACTTAATGTTTTGACACCCGGGGGAACAACCCCACGTGGGTTTGTTGGGCAGCAGAAATTGCCTAGCGCGTAGGTGAGTAGGGAATGGGCTTCACAGCCTCGGTTTTCAGTCTCATTTGCTAGGGCCCACTTTGCTTTGTGGCCTAAAGTTGGGCCTGTATTTGACTCCCATTTGGGTTTTAGGTTTTAGGTTAGTTTTAGGTCATGGGTTGGAGTGGATTTCTTTTTTTTTTTTTTTTTTTTTTGTGGTGGTTGTTTTGGGGGGGGGGGGGGGGAGGGGGGAGAAGAAGGGGAATTATAGGTTTTAGCCCATTGTTGGTGATAGGAGCATATTTATGCGACTTAATTAGCTTGTTTTCTTGCATTTACATAGCTAATTTCTACTTATTAGAGTGTCTTAGACTATTTTTCGTGTGTTTTCAGGTTCAAATGACAAAGTTGGTAAGAAAGTGCAATTTGGAGTATTTTAGAGCAGTTTTGGGCTTGGAATGGATAGCACATGCATGGACCAAGGTGGATGGACGTTTTTGAAGATCAAAAGAGGCTAGAAATGTGCTCAAGAGTTGAAGAAATTAATTCAAGATTTGGAAGATAAGGAATCAGCTAACAAGAAGGAAACATAATCCAAACTACCTTATCTTATCCAAACCTTATCCAACCTTATCTTATCTTATCCTAACCTAATCTTATCCCACCTTAATACCAGCTGCAAGGAGGACACCCAAATGACATTAGGATACCTACAAATCAAGTTTCTAGAAGCCAAAGCCCTATCCCTAAATCTATGCTGCATCCACCCCTTCTTAAAGCCATGTTTCCTGCCGCAAGGACCATTCCTTTTCCTCCCTGGAATCTGAATGAGAAGTGTCATTTTTCCTTGTTGATTTGGAGTCCTAATTCCCCTCCTTCTCAGCCATTGCCGTGCCCTCCCTTCTCCCTATAAATACCTTGTGCCACAGCAATCATAAATCACCCATTTCTCACCCCAATTCACACCACACATCCATCATACACAAAAACACAATTTGTGCCACAACAAGGAAGGAAGGAGAAGAAGAGCTTTGGAGCCGTGCCTGCCATTCAAGATCATTGGAGTGCTGGAGCGTTTCTAGATGTATTCTATCCTTAGTTTTAGTTCAATGTTTGTTTTAATTTGGTTTTCAATTATGATGTACATGTGGAACTAATTTCTTTGTAGCTAGAGGTGAATTTAAAGCCATGAACATATGTGTGATATGAATTGATTACATCCAGTTATTGTTTTTTAAAACATGAATGCGATTTACTTATCTGTTTGATTGATAACTTATTCTTGTATGTTGATTAAGGATGCATACTTAGTTTGCATGCATGAATTTGATGCTAAAATATAAGGGAGTTTCACCGAATCGTTATGAACTTATATTTATAAGTAGTGGAAGTCACTAGTCATGATTGTGTTAAGTAAATCCATGGCAGGAGTATCATGCAGTTCATAGTTACGAATGTCATGTCAATGCTTATGATTTTCATAGAACTTAATGATCTTTAATATGTAGCTTATCATGCAGTTCATATAGGGAACTTGATAAGAATAATTTGATTGCGTCGCTGAGTCCAATTCAATGAAATTAGGAAAATCTGAGAGTTAATTTGTGCAGTTCACAATTAATTTGGGGCATTGTCATTCATTGTTTATTGGAATAATAATTGGAAATTGATTTGTATGCATTTGTGTCATGTGTGGAGATGAACCCTCTAGCTAGCCATTCACCCATTAAAACACCCAATTTCGTCCAAAGTTGTTTAGAGTCTTTAAATTTGTTTGCTTTTACTTTAAATTCGTCAAAAACCACTTTCCCCTTTATATTTCGTGTATTTTAGTTAGAATCTGTTTAAACTAGTGTCTTTTTAGTATTTTGAGTCAAGTTAAGTTAAAATTCATCCAAGGTCACCCTTAGTTTCTATTTTGAGTCAATTTGCTTGTTTTGTGCTGTTTTAAGTCATTCTAGTTTGTTTTAAGTCATTAGAGTCTAGTTTTCTGCTTTTGAGTCTAGTTAAGTGTAATTGAGTCTAATTTGAGTAGATTAGCATCTCTTCTAATCTCCGGCCTAGAACGATCCCTACTTTCATATACTACAACTATTTAAAAATGGTTTAATTTGTGTGTTAGTTTTTACTACATCAGTTGGAGTGAATCTTACCAACTGAGTCAACCCTCGTTGGCTCTCTACTTACATTTGATACATAGTGCACCCGCTTGTATTTCAAATACACTGAAGAATCCAAGCCAACTCCATGTTCTTGTGTGTGATTGCACAAAACACGCTCCGGCGGCCAAGTGCTTGTATTTCAAATACACTAAAGAATCCAAGCCAACTCCATGTTCTTGTGTGTGATTGCACAAAACACGCTCCGGCGGCCAAGTTTTAGCACATGGGGGAGGATTTTAATGAACGTTATGTAGAAATCCTTGGGCGGATGGATTTAACTCATGGAATTTAAGATAATTTAATATAAATAGACGAGTTTTTTAATTTTTTTTTTTTTTTTTTTTTAATTTTAAGAAAAAGATAAATAGACGAGTTGGAAAACTCAGAAAATGTCCATAAATCATAAAGCTACTTTCTATAAGTAGCACCCACCACCCTTCTTCTCCTTCGTCAACTGACCTCTCCACTTTCTACCAGATCTCTCTCTCTCTCTCTCCCTCTCTCCTCTGTGTGCGTGTGTCTCTCTCTCCCCTCTCTGCAGTTTCTTGAGCTCAGTTTCTTACAATGCAAGTAGAATGCTCTCAACTTTTCGAATAGTTGTTGTTAATCTTAGTTACTTATACAGCATTCTTCATTGTTTGCTTATGTTTAGTTACATTTCTTCCTGTATGTATTCTAATGGAACCCTGTTGGGTCTGGCCTCCCCGCAGATTACAAACAATCCATTAGCTCCAGTTGAGGTTCGAAAATGGCGAGATTTTCGATATCCTTAACGGGGTTTCTACTCTTATGCTGCTGTTTACTGCCAGCTCTGAGACTGACAGAAGCTGACTACTTCAAATACAAAGACCCAAAGCAGCCATTGAATGCTAGAATCCGAGACCTCATGAAGCGAATGACTCTTGCTGAAAAGATTGGCCAAATGACGCAGATCGAGCGCACAGTGGCAACCCCTGATGTCATGACCAAGTACTTCATTGGTAACCAAACAATCTCACCCATATTTTCAATTGTTCATCTCAACATGTCCATATTGGACTGTTTGTCCATACTGGGTTTTTTATTCGAGCGATATTCTAATCTAATCTAAACTACTAGAAGCGAAATTTAAACTTGGGTGCAGGGAGGGAAAATAGTGGAATTACAGTAATGTCAAAGTTGGTTTTAGTAGCCAATGAAATGATCCTAGTATAATTTGTAAATGCCTTAATGGGATATTTGGTTTTTCTGCAGGGAGTGTGCTTAGTGGTGGTGGGAGTGTACCAGCCCCAAAAGCTTCAGCTGAGACGTGGATCAATCTGGTAAATGGCCTCCAAAAGGGATCTTTATCTACGCGTCTCGGGATTCCCATGATCTATGGGATTGATGCTGTTCACGGCCACAACAATGTCTACAATGCTACTATTTTCCCTCACAATGTTGGACTGGGAGCCACCAGGCAAGTCACATTCATTCTCACCCAAATAAGTGGAAGTCCACAGACTTCATTCAAGCATTACTGAAAGTTTTTTATCTTTCGGTCAAATTAAATAGCCTGATGTTTCTAATCAATGTACTCATGCTTCATTTTGCATGTTATCCGTTTCAGAGATCCTAATCTTGTCAAGAGAATTGGGGAAGCAACTGCCCTTGAAGTCAGGGCAACCGGAATTCCTTATGTCTTTGCCCCATGTATTGCGGTAATTGAGTAGTCTTATTATCCAAGATCCCTACTTACAAACTTCAAAACTTGACCAAGCATGCCACTAAAACAATGTATTACTACTGTTCTTGCAGGTCTGCAGAGATCCAAGATGGGGTAGGTGCTACGAAAGCTATAGTGAAGACCATAAGATTGTTCAAGCAATGACTGAGATAATACCTGGTCTGCAAGGAGACATGCCTCCCACTGCTCAAAAGGGGGCTCCCTATGTTTCTACTGCAAAGTAAGACTTCGTTTTTTTATCTTTCCAGTTTTCAAAAATTTGCTACTTGAGATCTTTTTATTGGTTTCACTGTTTAGGGCGAATTATTTGTGTCGTGATAGTTCTTATCCGTAAATAGTTTGAAAGTTTCAGACAAGTACCTCTACAGACATATTTATTTTGATCATAATGACCACATTGTAGGCCTGGTTAGATATATAGTGGTCAAGCATTGATTGAGTAACAACACTTGAGTTCCACAAGTTTTTTATATTTACTAAAATTTCCTGCCTTTTCTGGTTAGCTGGGGTTCGATTGGTCGAACGCAAAACATTTGAAAGTGACAGATTGAGACTATGCCTCGGTGTCCTTCTAGTATTTTCCACCATATTTTACACTTTAATTTGGCCTAGAGCCTTCTTTAATTAGGCATCAAAGCCAGGGTGTTGATTCACCAAACTACATATGGTTCAGCCTATTTTAATTGCTGGCGAAAAATCAATTGTATATGTAATCTACCTGTGATGTATTCTTTATTTCAAATATTTGGCCAAAAAAATTGGGTGTAATTCGTCTTCCTTACCGTTTCTCTAGAGGAAAGGTTGCGGCCTGTGCTAAGCACTATCTTGGAGACGGTGGCACAACGAACGGCATCAATGAGAACAACACTGTGATTGATTTGAATGGATTGCTCCGTATTCACATGCCTGCATACCTCAATTCCATCCTCAAGGGTGTTGCAACAGTTATGGTGTCTTACTCGAGTTGGAATGGGAAGAAAATGCACGCAAACAAAGAACTTGTAACCGGATACCTAAAGGACAAGCTACGTTTCCGGGTAAGGAATGTCATTTTACGTAACTTGTCTGCTGTGGTGGTTATTACTAGTGCTGGGCATAACTGTCTCTTGGTGGGTGCTGTCAGGGTTTCGTCATATCAGATTGGGAAGGTATTGACAGGATTACATCTCCTCCCAAAGCTAACTATTCATATTCGGTTCAAGCTGGAGTTGGTGCTGGAATCGACATGGTTAGTCTAATTAAAAGTGTAACTTTTGGCCATTATATTGTAATAAGCTTTCGGCATGCTGTTTATATTATAGTACTTCCTCAAGACGAGACATGCCAGGTTTTTATTTTCGTTTGCTAACATATATCTGGGGTTGTTACAGATTATGGTTCCCTACAACTTCACTGACTTTATTGATGAATTAACATATCAAGTCAAGAACAATATCATCCCCATGAGCAGGATCGATGATGCCGTGAAGAGAATTTTGAGGGTTAAGTTTGTTATGGGGCTTTTTGAGAATCCCTTGGCGGATCTCAGCCTGGCCAGCCAGCTGGGAAGTAAGGTCCGTATGTTTCTAGCTCGTTGATACAAAATAACCTTGATCTCTTCATCTGCCGTATTCAAACCCTTTTCTTCAAATGCTGGCTTTTCATAGGAGCACAGAGAATTGGCAAGGGAAGCTGTAAGAAAATCACTCGTTCTGCTAAAGAATGGAAAATCTGCTTATAAGCCATTGCTTCCCCTTCCCAAGAAAGCTGGGAAGATACTAGTAGCAGGAAGCCACGCTAACAACTTGGGCAATCAATGTGGAGGCTGGACAATCACATGGCAGGGCCTTGAAGGCAACAATAATACAATGGGTACGTGTTGAGTTAACCATTACGCCTTCATCGGTCTTTTGAATGATCTAACAAGCCATCTCACCGTAAAAAAAGTGTGGAAACAATTTATATTTCTTAAACTCACCTGATCAAAGTCTTTGTGAGTATGTTCTGTTATAGTATATTCGTATACCCAATAGTTTATTAATCAATGACTCAACGTTGTAACAGGTACCACAATCCTCAGTGCCATAAAAAGTACAGTTGATCCTACCACCCAAGTTGTCTACAACGAGAACCCCGATGCTAACTTTGTGAAGTCCAACAAATTTTCCTACGCTATTGTTGCTGTGGGCGAACCCCCATATGCCGAAACATTTGGAGATAACTTGAATCTGACCATACCACAACCTGGACCAAGCACAATCGCCAATGTGTGTGGAGCTGTGAAATGTGTTGTCGTGGTTATTTCTGGGCGCCCTGTCGTGATTCAACCCTATCTTGCTGGAATTGACGCACTTGTCGCAGCTTGGCTTCCAGGAACAGAAGGCCAAGGTGTGACGGATGCATTATTTGGTGATTACGGATTCACTGGCAAGCTTGCACGCACATGGTTTAAGACAGTAGACCAGCTCCCAATGAACGTTGGTGATCCACATTACGACCCTCTATTTCCTTTCGGATTTGGTCTCACTACCAAGCCAACCAAGAATTAGTAATACGGGGACCGTTCGTATCCGATCATGAAGGGTTGTTGCTCGCTGTTTCATGGATAAGATTTTGTAGAACAGTCTTTTCCCATGAGAGAGCATAATAATATGTTGTATCGTTTCTGCCGTCGATTTTTACCCGTGGTTTCAATTTCAACATTTAGCATTTTTAGCCAATGAAGGTTGGTTGAGTTCGTAATGATGTTCTCTTTGCTAAACTAAGGCCTAGGTTTGAGTCCCGCAGTTGACAATTCTTCTTAGTGGGCGATATTTAAACCCCAAAAATGGGGCTAGAACTCTCTGTAAATGTCCAAAACAGGCGTTTGTGCTATGCCTTGGCCTTAGAATTGGTAACCTCCCCCTCCTAAACTTTTGGGTAGCAAACATTTAGCATTTTAAATTTGCTTCAATGAGGTGCGACCATTAGCAGGACCGTCAATAGGCATTTTGATAGGAGAGAACCTATCCAGTTGAATAGGCATTTTCAATTTACTTTCACTTATGAATGACTAAAGTGGTGTTATTGAATATAACCAGTTTATATTTAATTCCATCTCAGTAGTTTTTGGTACAATATCGAGAAACAATTAAAGTCCTTAACAGTTAAGGCATTAAAAAGAACTAAACTTGGGCCAAACATGCACAATCCTTTGTAAAAGAAGTTTTATTACTTGTGGTGCAAGTATTCAGTATACATATAACTTATTCTAAATACAACACATCTTTCTGTTGGAAGAAGTCAGTGGCATAACCAGAAAAATTTTGAAGGAGGGTCAACATTAATAATTATAAGATTAAAAGATAATAAGAAAAACTCATATAAAAATAACAGTCCTTAGTCTTAATGGTATTCATAAAACATTCTACTAAAATTACAATTGCTCTCGACGAGTTTTTAGTAGAATTATCAGAGAGACGGGTCAAAGGCCCACTTCCAACAACATCAATATTGTCCCTAACTTGTTAAGTATCACCTGCACAATCCGTCAGGTATGAAGTTTTGTCACAAAAGGCTTCGGTATTAGTTGGAATGAAGGGTATGATACTTAAACTCTTCTTTCTTAAAGATACAATCGATATCTGATATTTCAACACGCCCCATCGACCCAATTAGTGGGTCACACATGCGAGATCCACACATCTACAATCATGTGGAGCCTAGGTGACTCACCCTATATGCGGGGCCAAGGGACGACCATTAACATACAAGGTCAAGGGGACCCACCCATCACGTGGCAATACATTACCGACCCACTCCTTGGCTCTGATACCATGTAAAATTATCAGACAGACGGGCCAAAGGCTCTCTTCCAACACCACCGATATTGTCCCCAACTTGTTAATTATCACCTGCACAATCCGTCATGTATGAGATTTTATTACAAAAAACCTTGATATTAGTTGGAGTGGGGTTGAATGTTTAAACTTTTCTTTTATCAAATATACGGTCAATGTGGGATACTTTTACATTTTCATGTTATGGAATCTTCTCATAATCACATCATTGTCAATATTATTAAGTTTCAAAATCACTTTTCAATACATTCACAGCAGAAAAAGCTCTTTAAACACTAGCAATGGCAACAGGTAAGATTAGTGCTAATGTCGCGAGCAAGAAAATTGTAAATTAAGAGTTTAAGAATTACCTAATTGATTTGTTGTTTCAGAAGAGAATTCCAAAGATGAATTAGTGAAGGTTTGCTGTCTTAGAGTTGGAAATGCCTGATTCTCAGAATAGAAGAAGTTTTTAAAAAGAAAATTAGGTTAATCTCATTTTTATAGTTTTCAACATTTGATATATCAAGTTTTTATCGTCTTAAAGTAGTATCTGAAGTCATAATTTTATAACAGTTTCATACATCCGTTAATATTGTTAAATCAACTATTAACTAATGACATGACGTTCTCATGGACAGTAACTAGACGCTACATGTCAATATGGGCTCCATATGGATATTAAAAAATTAAATAAAAAACAAAAGAAAATTTAAAAAAAGATTTCAAACCCCAATCAACTCTCCAAATCACAGTAAAACATTTTCCCAAATCCCCAAACCAACAAGCCCCAATTTTCACCATGGACAACCTAAGGAAGCTCAACCACCGGCGGAACCTAAACCTCAGTGGGAAGGACATAGAACAGAACTGTTTGGCTCAAGTGTTCATCCGTGTCGGACTGGAGTCACTCCTCCTTTTCATCTCGTTCGAGTGCAAATCCTGGAATCGCGCCACCAAAAATCCGACCTGCTGGGAGCTTACTATTTTCCCCGATGCCATCGAAAGACGTTTCCCATCCTTTCAGCCTCGACAACGCTGTTTGGAATCAGCCCTGGAACTGGGCGAATCAAATCGAGAACGAGCTTAAAAATGCGGCGATTGGGCGAGGCGAAGCGGAGGCGATGGTGACAAAAGTGGCGATCGTGGGACCCACTGCTCACAAACCCGAATCTGTTGGATCTATAACCCGCCCGTTTTATTGCACTGCAGCTCCATGTAGTTTGCTGCACGTGAAACCGTTGCGTTCGTCGACCACCGTTAAGCCCTTGCCGTCGTTGCACACGGCCCTCGCCGAGGAGATTCGGGGCAAGAGCTGCAATAGCCCGATCTGGTGAAGTGAGAGGTGAGAGGGTGGTCTTTGGGTAGGAGCGAAAGAGGGGGCATAAGAGGGAGTTGGGGGTTGGGAGAGTTTTGGGACGGATGAAGAGGATGGGAGGAGAGGAGGGCAAGAGGGGAGGAGCGAGAGAGAGGTGGCGAGGGTCTGCGAAACAGAGAAAGTAGGGAGGAATTGAAAGGGAATCTGGGAGAGAGGACGAAGGCAGAAGAAAAAGTGAAAAGGGAGAGCAGAGAGGGAGAACAGAAAAGAGGGGTTGGTCGCTGGATTGGATGGGAGGGAGAAAAGAAAGCTGGGAGGGGAGCGGCGCCGGCGTAGGAGGAGGGGGAGGGGGAGAGGCGGAGGAAGAGGAAGGATCATGATTTTCTGTGTTGGCTGGGGAAAAAGAAACAGAGAGATGAACTCAGATTGGTTTTCTAGGTTTAGGTTTGGTTTTTTAGTTTTTTAAATTTTAAATTATAAATTGTTTTAATTATTAATTATTAATTATTAATTGTTTTTTTTTTTAATTTTTTAGTATTCATGTGGGCCCATACCGACACATGTCACCCAGTCATTGTCTATGTGGGTGTCACGTCAGGTTTTGACGGAAAACTTAACAGATGTATGAGATTGTTTCAAAATTATGACTTTAGATACCATTTTGAGATAAAAAAACTTCATGTACAAAATCAAGAAACTTTAGCGTAATAAATTAAGATTAACCTAAAAAAAATTTGATGATGGAAAAGAAGTTTAAAGTTTAATGCTTATTGATTGATTACCTTTTTAATTTGTGTAATTCCCCTACTTTTCTAAATATTATAAATATATTAAACAATGAATGAAGAAAAATAGGTAAGAAATAACTCTACCATAATGGAACTATTCGGTTCATTAACAAGAGAAATGTAAGAAGACTTTCAAAAGTAAATTTTTTATAGACTGTCCATTAGGGGTGGGCAAGGTGCGGTTCGATGCGGTTCCACCCCTAAATTGGAACCGAAACCGAAATATATTAACGGTTCGATTCGGTGCAGTTCCACTTAAATTTATTACTAGAACTTTACGGTTCGGTCTACACCGGTTTCGATTCGGTTCTTGCCAGTTTACGGTTCCTAATAATAAATTATTTGAACACCAAATCATTATGCATTCAAATACATCTTCTAAAACTGATTACATAAAGTTGCATACAACACATCTTTTTTAATGCAAATGTCTTTGGTAGTGGCACCAAGTCAACAAAAAGAGACAACTAAAATACATATGCACTGGTCAATCAGTCAACAAACAAAAAAATGATGAAGCAAATTGCAGGTTTTCAGACTTCAGAGAGCAAGCAAGAAGCAGCAGCTCTTGTACACAATTTTTCAACCTATTATACCATGACATGTGTGTGTATATATAATTTATTTATTTATTATTAATAAAACGGTTCGGTTCGGTTCGGTCGGTTCTTGGTCATTCGAAACCGGAACCGGAACCGGTTTGAACGGTTCGGTTAGGTTTTTCACTCAAAATTGACTTTTCCGGTCAACACAATTTTTTTCGGTTTTTTTTCTTACGGTTCGATGCAGTTTTGCGGTTTGGCGGTTTTTATGCCCACCCCTACTGTCCATCACCTCATATTTTTAACACAATTCCCTTGCCAACTTGATAAAATATTGTGCCAAAACGTGAGATAGTAGAAAGTCCATGAGAGTTTCACTGTCTCACTTTGAGAGACCCTGCTTAGCATTTCTCAACCTAACAAATAGGAATTAAGTTGTTTAGTTGGCCACAAGGGTAAATATATAAGAATTGTTGAATTATAAGTCTCTAGCTGATTGAGTATTAGAAATAAGATGAGTTTAATGTGTGTATTCACTTGAGCATATCTGCCAAGTGTAAAGTAAAAAAAAAGATGTAAGACCATGAGTGTCATGTGTTGTTTGATCCATGTAATTAGGTAGATGAGTGACTAAGATTAAATGTAGTGTTTTTGTGTGGTCCTAAAGCTAAGGCCATCAGTTAATGTAAAGGAGAGTTAGTGCTCATTTTCTGATGTAGTAGAAATATTCCTCTGCAAAACTTTTTGCATGAGAGAACAAGAAAAAGAAAACTTTCGTTTCAGCTTCTTCTGTCTTTGCTTTGCTTCTGTTTAGCTTCCTGTAAATAAAACCCAGCAAAATCAAGTTACACTAACATGGCCTCAGAGCCTGGTTTCGATTAGATCTAGGCGTGTTTCTGTGAGCTCAAACATCACCGTTTCTGGACTCGGTGAAGTTTGCCAGAGTTTGTTTGTGATCTAAAAACTACGTGTTTCTGGATTCACACAAGCTCACGATGGCTGGATCTGGGAGTGCTGAAGTGAGGACCCCGATCTTCTTCGGTGAGAACTACGAGTTCTGGAGAATCAAAATGGTTACCATTTTCAAGTCACATGGATTATGGAATCTGGTGAAAAAGGGATTTCGGTTTCCGATTCGAAGAAGAAGAAAGCTAAGACTGATGAAGATACAGATGTTGATGCTGATGATGATGAGAAAATGGCTGCAATCTTCATGAAAGATGCAAAAGCTCTCGGAATCATTCAAAGCGCAGTCTCCGATCAGATCTTCCCTCGAATCGCAAATGCAGACTCAGCAAAAATGGCATGGGATCTCTTATATGGCGAATATCACGGTGGGGATCAGGTAAGATCTGTGAAACTCCAAAGTCTTAGATGAGAATTTGAATACACTAGAATGCGTGATGATGAATCCTTGACTGGGTATCTTACTTGTTTAAATGATCTGATTAATCAAATGAAGACGTTTGGTGAAACTCTGTCAAATGAGAGATTAGTTCAGAAGGTGTTAATCAGTCTCACTAAGATATATGATCCTATATGCTTAGTGATAGAAAACACCAAATGTTTAGAATCTGTTGAACTGCAAGAGGTACTAGCTATATTGAAGAGTCAAGAGCAGAGGTTTGATTTGCATTCCTCATATGCAACTGAGAGAGCATTTTCTTCTCTTACTGTTAGTTCAAAAGGGCAGAATCGAAGTTATGCTCAGTCTAGTACTTCTAAACCACAGAGAATTTGGAATCAAAAGGGTAAGAAATGGGATTCAAAACCAAAGTTTCAGCAAAAATCATTCACAAATGTTGCACAGAATAGTACTTCCTCACAGGTTATGGGTCAAGAGAGTGTAAAACCTCAATGTAAGGTGTGTTCAAAGTTTCATTATGGTGAATGTAGATATAAGGGGAAATCTAAGTGCCATAACTGTGATAGATTTGGTCATTGGGCCAGAGAGTGTACTGTTGGAAAGTCTGTTCAAAAGGCAAATTGTGCAAGTCAAATGGACGTGACAGGAAACTTATTTTATGCAAATAATGCAGTTGCTGAGACTAAGGTTAATGGAGATTGGTACATAGATAGTGGCTGCAGTAATCATATGACAGGAAATGTTGATCTTCTTGTTGATGTGAATACAAATGTTGCAGGGAAAGTTCAAATGCCAACAGGAGTGCTAGTTAATGTGGCAGGAATGGGATCACTAGAAATTGAGACTAACAGAGGAAGAAAATACATCCGAGAAGTCATGTACTTACCTGGTTTGAAAGAGAATCTATTAAGTGTAGGACAAATGGATGAGCACGGATATTATCTTGTGTTTGGTGGACATATGTGTACTGTTTTTGATTGTCCTTCTCTGAAATGTCAAATTATCCGTGTAAAAATGAAAGAAAACAGGTGCTATCCTCTATCTCTACGGCCTGAGAAACAACTTGTGTTGAAGACTAGTTTTGCTCATTGTTCTCTGACTTGGCACAGAAGATTAGGTCACCTAAACTTTGGTGGAATCAAGAAATTGAAGGACAAAGACATGGTTCATGGTTTACCATATCTAGATGAGTATGACAAAGTGTGTGAAGGCTGTCAATATGGTAAGCAACACAGAGAAAGGTTTCCTAGTGGTCAAGCACAAAGAGCAGGTGCTCCACTTGAATTGGTTCATGTTGATTTGTGTGGACCGATGAGAAACGAGTCTACTGGAGGAAACAAGTATTTCATGTTGCTTGTAGATGATGCAACCAGGATGATATGGGTGTATTTTCTTAGATTTAAATCTGAAGCTCTTACTTGTTTTAAGAAATTCAAGGCCATGACTGAGTTGCAAAGTGGAATGAGGGTAAAATGTGTAAGGAGTGATAGAGGAGGGGAGTTCTTATCAAATCAATTCAATCAATACTGTGACACTGAGGGAATCCAAAGGCAACTGTCTCTCTCTTACACTCCACAACAAAATGCAGTGGTTGAAAGGAAAAACAGAATTGTGATTGAAATGGCCAAGTCTATGCTTCATGACAAAGGAATGCCTTACTATATGTGGGCAGAAGCTGTGCACAGTGCAGTATATATATTAAACAGATGTCCTACCAAATCACTGGATAGCATAACACCTTTTGAAGCTTACAGCAAAAGGAAACCAGGTATTGCTCATTTGAAGATTTTTGGCTCAGTTTGTTATGTTCATACTCCATCCGAGCTAAGACACAAGCTAGAACCCAAGAGTATAAAAGGAGTCTTTGTTGGATATGCAAAATGTGAGAAAGGGTATAGAGTATTTGATCCAATCTCTAAGAGACTGATCCTGTTAAGAGATGTTGTGTTCGATGAAAACTCAGCTTGGGATTGGGAAAGAAGCACAGAAAGACATATGTCACTGCCTATTTATGAGTTTGACTCTGTTGATACACCAAGAAGTGAGAATACAGAAAATGACACTCAAGTTTCAAGTGGTTTATCATCTGGCATATTGGAAAAAGCTGCAAGTGGTATTGATGATACACAGATCAACTCACAGTCAAGTGCAGGTGTGAGTGACACTCAGTCATTTGATCATACTCCATTAAAATGGAGAAAGCTGGATGATGTACTTGCTCAATGTAATCTGTGCATTATAGAACCAGAGAAATATGAAGATGTGACTAAGGATGAATCTTGGATGAATGCTATGAAGGATGAGCTCTCCATGATTGAAAAGAATGCAACCTGGGAGTTAGTAGACATGCCAAGTATCAAGCCTATAATTGGAGTAAAATGGGTCTTAAAACCAAGCTCAATCTGGATGGAACTGGGCAAAAGAACAAGGCAAGGCTTGTTGCAAAGGGATATGCCCAGAAACCAGGAATAGACTACAATGAGACCTTTGCTCCTGTTGCTCGGTTAGATACAATCAGAACCCTTATAGCATTGGCTGCACAAAAGAGTTGGAAACTCTATCAACTTGATGTCAAATCAGCTTTTTTAAATGGTGTTCTAGAGGAGGAGGTTTATGTAGAGCAGCTTGATGGTTTTGTAGCTAAAGGGGAGGAAGACAGAGTATATAAACTTCACAAAGCCTTGTATGGTCTAAAACAGGCACCACAAGCCTGGTATGGAGAGATTGATACATATTTCTCACAGTGTGGTTTTACAAGAAGTTTAAGTGAACCAACACTGTACATCAAGGCAGAAGAGAAAGACATTTTGATTGTGTCGATCTATGTGGATGACATAATCTATACTGGGAGTAACAAACAAATGCTTGAAGAATTCAAGGAAGACATGAAACGAAAGTATGAGATGACTGATTTGGGTCTTCTCCATCATTTCCTTGGAATGGGAATAGTTCAATCAACTTCAAGCATTTTCATCCACCAAAAGAAATATGCAAGCTCTTTATTAGACAAATTTGGTCTAAAAGAGTGCAAACCTGTGCTTACTCCACTGGTTGCAACTGAGAAGTTAACCACGGATGATGGAAGTGGTGCAGCAAGTGAAGAGTTATACAGAAGTATGGTGGGAAGTCTCCTATATCTCACTGCAACCAGGCCTGATATTACGTATGCATCCAGTCTGTTAGCCAGATTTATGCATTGCCCTACCAGTAAGCATGTTGGAACTGCTAAAAGAGTGCTAAGATACATCAAAGGCACACTAGATTATGGTCTGGAATATGTGAAGGGTAAGAACTCAATGTTAATTGGGTTCTGTGACAGTGACTGGAGTGGATCAATTGAGGACAGTAAAAGTACTTCTGGTTATGCCTTCTCCTTTGGCAGTGGAGTATTCTCATGGGCATCAGTGAAGCAAAATTGTGTAGCTCTTTCCACCACAAAAGCAGAGTACATCAGTGTTTCAAAAGCAACTACTCAAGCCATTTGGTTGAGATTTGTTCTTGAAGACTTTGGTGAATTTCAAACCGAAGCCACTCCAGTGCACTGTGACAACACCTCAGCAATTGCAATCACTAAGAACTCTGTGTTCCATCAAAAGACCAAACACATTAACAGAAGATACCATTTCATCAAGGATGCACTGAAGGATGGCATCATTGATCTGGTGTACTGTCCAACTAATGAGCAACTTGCTGATATTTTCACAAAACCTCTGCCTAAAGATCGGTTCAATTATCTCAGGAGCATGCTTGGAGTGAAATCAGCTCAAAACTTAAAGGGGAGTGTTGAATTATAAGTCTCTAGCTGATTGAGTATTAGAAATAAGATGAGTTTAATGTGTGTATTCACTTGAGCATATTTGCCAAGTGTACAGTAAAAAAAAAGATGTAAGGCCATGAGTGCCATGTGTTGTTTGATCCATGTAATTAGGTAGATGAGTGACTAAGATTAAATGTAGTGTTTTTGTGTGGTCCTAAAGCTAAGGCCATCAATTAATGTAAAGGAGAGTTAGTGCTCATTTTATGATGTAGTAGAAATATTCCTCTGCAAAACTTTTTGCATGAGAGAACAAGAAAAAGAAAACTTTCGTTTCAGCTTCTTCTGTCTTTGCTTTGCTTCTGTTTAGCTTCCTGTAAATAAAACCCAGCAAAATCAAGTTACACTAGCAAGAATATCAATCAATTAGAACATTAATACATAATATTTTAATGGGAATCATTAAAAGTTCACAAAGGTCATCTAAGTACGAAGTGGCTCCGCCCTTGGAAGAAATCAACGGTGACACGCCTGATAATCAACGAATCAAAAATTTCACTAAGCTTATTTGAAGGCCAAAGTATGAAACCTGACAACTGAGAAACAACACCACTTCTCAAGCCAGTAGTGTCTGTTTTGCAACGAACAATCTCAACTCTATAAATCTTAAGGTGAGGTTGTGTGTAGAATTTAATAATTCAGAGGTGTCTAATGCAATTATTATACAAACTAAAATTCCTGAACTATGAGACCTTATTTCAAGTTCTTCATCTCAGAAAACGTGATGAATATTTTAAAGATTTAATTAAACTCAACAAAAAACAATAGATTATGAGATGTTAAAAAAATAGACGTGTCATTGCGAAATTGGTAGATGTTTCGAATGAGCAAGTGAGATATCTTCTAATTAAAACCAAAATCGATGATAAACCCATTACTTAATCTGGTAAGATTTTCTTCAACTGCAAGACAATTTTAGAAACACATTCTCTACAGAATCTCTACTAAATAAAACTAATGAGATGATTTGATAAGACCTGGTTTCGGTTCTTATCCTAATACATATCTAATTCTATCCAGATTCTTTTGCTAATCCAAAACTTAAATCTTTAACTAAATTCCTGCTATAAATATACCCCAGTGCACAAGCACTGCTTCCTCAGCCAGCGTTACACTCTATCTTTTTTTCATAATTCACCTCCTCTCCTCTCTTGAAAGGTCTGCAAATTCTCCGAAATCCTTTTTCAAACTTTCGGTACTTCTTTTCGTGTTTTAATTTTCGTTCAGTTTTAATTTCCACGCAATCAATCTGAAACAATGTTACCTGTACAGGTTTGACTAGATAGTAACGATGAAGGCAAGGTCGTTAGTCCTCTTGGTCGGACTTTTGTGCTTGTGCTGCTTGGGAGGCACGGCACAAGCAGAGGCGGAGTACATGGCATACAAGGACCCCAAACAGCCCATAAATCATCGTATAAAGGACCTTATGGGTCGAATGAAGCTAGCTGAAAAGATTGGTCAGATGACGCAACTGCATCGTGCCAATGTCACAGCTGACATCATGAGGGACTTCTCATTAGGCAGTATACTGAGTGGTGGAGGGAGTGTGCCGCGGCTACAGGCCAGTCCACAGGACTGGATCAAAATGTTCAATGAGTTTCAAAATGGTTCACTTTCAAGCCGGCTTGGAATCCCGATGATTTATGGCATTGATGCGGTTCATGGCCACAATAATGTTTATAGGGCAACAATTTTCCCACATAATGTCGGACTTGGAGCTACCAGGCATGTGCAAGTATTCAACATACATATTCATAGCTACCTTGGAAAACTATGTTTTTACCAGCTACTTAAGTTCTTTAATTTGTTTGACGATTTGCTGATCTTGTAGGGATCCGGAACTAGTGAAGAATATTGGTGCTGCAACTGCTCTTGAAGTTAGAGCTACTGGCATCAATTATGTATTTGCACCATGCATTGCGGTATGCTATCAAATAACTGAACAATTTTGGGAAGTTGTATATTTTTTTGTAGTAGTTGGATTGATGTTCATCTCTTATTAATGATCACTAATTCATATTAAAATTAATCTTTAACCCTAATGTACTGGACACTAGGTCTGCAGAGATCCGAGATGGGGTAGGTGTTATGAGAGTTATAGCGAGGATCCTGCAATAGTAGAACAAATGACTGATATCATACTCGGATTGCAAGGTGAACCTCCAGCTGGTTTAAGAAGGGGCGTTCCTTATGTTGGTGGAAAGTAAGTTGATCAAGTATATGTTGTACGTACTTCTGCTTAGAAAAATCAAATATCCTCGACTCAGCTTTGTTACCACGCTACCTAGTTACTGATCGGAGTAGGTATTAATAAATACAGTTTGAAACAAAAAGAAAACATATATAACTTAGTTCAGGTGTGATCATAGTTGTCGAATTTTAAGTTGATGTTGTTTCATCACAATATGTGGTAAAATTGACAATGCCATGATTTCGTTGATTATGTTAGTACTTCTAGGTTTAGAGTAAACTAGGAATTCCTGATATGAAGAACTTGTTGGTGATATTATATAGGGACAAGGTAGCCGCCTGTGCAAAGCACTTTGTTGGAGATGGCGGAACGGTCAAGGGCATCAATGAGAACAACACAGTGATTGATAGGCATGGATTGCTGAGCATTCATATGCCTGGTTACTACCATTCTATCATCAAGGGTGTCTCAACAATCATGGTGTCCTACTCGAGTGTGAACGGGAAGAAGATGCATGCCAATCACGAGCTTGTCACCAAATTTCTTAAGGATACCCTTAAGTTCAGGGTACATTAATTAACTTTGAAATTGCACTACATTAATTGGAAACACTGGCTATATATATATATACTGGAAAATGAATGAACTAACTCTATTAACTAGTGTGATTGTTCAAATTTCAGGGTTTTGTCATCTCTGACTGGCAGGGTGTTGATAAAATTACCTATCCGCCCCATTCGGATTATCCAAACTCTGTTCTTGCTGGTATTCAAGCTGGCATTGACATGGTTAGTTACTCAAATCTTAGACCAAGATATGTAAATGGTAATTTTGTTCGAGTGGTTTGGTTCACTTTTATGATACTGAAGCTGTATGTTGGTTTATTTTTAGGTCATGGTTCCGTTCAATCACACCGAGTTCATTGATATTGTAACAACCCATGTCAACAACAAATTAATCCCCATGAGCCGTATTGATGATGCCGTCAAGAGAATTTTGAGAGTCAAGTTTGTGATGGGTTTGTTTGAGAACCCGTTGGCTGATCAGAGTTTTGTTGACAAGCTTGGAAGCCAGGTTAGTACTCTTGATCAGATATGCTAAATTGTTTTTAAACAAAAAATAAGCATAATCAAGTAATATGAAAATGTGTACCTATGTGTGCTTAATAATGTGCAGACTCATAGAGATCTGGCACGCGAAGCAGTCAGGAAGTCGCTTGTGCTGCTGAAGAATGGGGAAAATGCAGATGCACCAGTTCTACCGCTCTCTAAGAAGGCGAAAAGGATCCTAGTTGCTGGAACTCATGCCAACAACTTGGGCTATCAGTGTGGAGGTTGGAGTCTCACGTGGCAAGGACTTACCGGCAACAACAACACTGCTGGTTCGTATGTACTTATAATTGTTTTTCTTTTTTTTTTTATATGAGCGATAGTGAGGAAAGAGGAATCAAAAATAGGATTTCGGGTGCAAGGACAATGCTCTTAACCGCTTGGATATAATTTCTACTCATACGAGTATACTTAATTAATTTAAACATCGATCATATTATTGTAACTGAAATATTTTATGTGCATACAGGAACCACCATCCTAAGCGCCATCACAGCTGCAGTTGATCCCAGCACAGAAATTATGTTCAGCGAAAACCCTGATGCTGATTTTGTCAAGTCTAATAACTTTTCCTATGCCATCGTTGCCGTTGGGGAGCCCCCTTATGCTGAGACCAACGGGGATAGCTTGAATTTGACCATTGCGGAACCAGGTCCAAGCACCATCACCAATGTTTGCGGTGGAGTCAAATGCGTGGTTGTCGTTGTCTCTGGCCGTCCTGTTGTGATTGAGCCCTACGTTTCCTCGATTGATGCGCTTGTGGCTGCATGGCTTCCGGGAACTGAAGGCCAAGGAGTGAGTGATGTTCTTTTTGGAGATTATGGATTCACAGGAAAGCTTCCTAGGACATGGTTCAAGACAGTAGATCAACTCCCTATGAATGTTGGTGATGCACATTACGATCCCCTCTTTCCCTTCGGTTTTGGACTTACAACCGATCCAGTTGATCAGTCATCTTAGTTAAAACTTGTTCTAGCTCTCTCTTTGTTCTACTTGTCATTTTCTGGATTAATAACTCAACCCCTTCGGAATTTAAATTATATGTTCAATGTTTTTTTATTTCTTCTATATTAGAGAGAAAGAGAGAGTTAATCAGCCGCATGAGCTGCGGAAATACAGGAAGATAAAAATCTCACTAGAGAAGTTGGCCATGCTCAACAATAAGCAAACTCCGTCGCATTCGTAGCAACACGACTAAGGACTTCAAATAATCAATAAGCAAAGAGTATACTATCAACCAAGCTCGATAACATGTAGGCGGCCAACAGCTTTCTTTTTGTCCAAGTTTTTATCATAAGTAAACATTCTTTTCGGTTGTCCTGAAAAACTCGGAATACACGAATGGATGTGGGTTGAAGTTGCTCGGAATCTTCATGACGGTTCATTATATATACTCTAACAGCCTATCCAACAGCTGCTGCGAACTTGAATTTGAAAATACAGTCATGAATCTCGCTATCTAGTTGAATTTGAATTGAATCCAAGCGTCTAACAGTCTTTTGTTTATTTCGAATAAATAATATTAGTGTAAGAGAGTGCAAATAGCGTTACATGCCCACTCCTACGGGGACTGAGGAATGCATCGGACGGCCGCAAATAGCTCCATCTTATAAGCAATGCCTTGAACCTTTACAACTTAACGACAATTATTCCTATAAATATACCACATCAGTCGATTCGTGTTGCATCACATACATTCACATTCTCTTGTTTTGTATATTGCCAAATTTCCAACATTAGTTGGCTCACTCGTTCTATTAATATTGATCTGGTATACTATTTTTCTAGGCTGATTCTTTACTCTCTTTTCTTTCCAGACTTCCTATAAATATACGGCTTCCGCGATGAGTCATCTTTCTCTTTTTTTTTTTTTTTTTTTTTTTGTAAGTTTTATTTTCCAATAAAAAGGAATGCTGTTTCCTAGTTTACTCTCTTTTCTTTTCAGAGTTCGAATGTATACTTAGAACAGGTTAAACTTGATCTGTTTAACGTGTACAGGTTTAATTTAATCGAAGTAGTTTCTGATCGAGGATGATAAAGCCGAGTTCATCAATCCTCTTAGTGGGACTTTTATGCCTTTGCTGCTGGACAGAAATGACAGAGGGAGAAGAAGAGGACATGAAATACAAGAACCCTAAATATAGTATTAATGATCGGGTAGAGGACCTTCTAGCCCGAATGATGCTAGAAGAAAAGATCGGTCAGATGGCACAAGTAGACCGTGGCAATATCACAGCTGAGGTCATGAAGGAGTACAATATAGGCAGCATTCTTAGTGGCGGGGAGAGTGTGCCACGAACACAGGCTACTACGCAAGATTGGGTCGACATGATCAACAGGTTTCAGAATTGGTCACTTGCAACTCGGCTTGGAATCCCTATGATTTACGGCATTGATGCGGTTCATGGCCACAACAATGTGTTCAAGGCCACAATCTTCCCGCATAATGTTGGACTTGGAGCTACCAGGCAAGTCATTATTCTTTGATAAAGAACAACCCGAAAATTATTCGTTGAAAGGAATTTAATCATCAACCTATCCTAGTCCTAACTCATTTCCTCAACCTCCTCCGCTTGCACTTGCGCTAGTAGTGTTCATTTGGGTGCTTTTATATGACAATTTCAGGGATCGAGAACTTATCAGGAGGATTGGTGCTGCAACTGCTCTTGAAGTTAGAGCTACTGGCATTCAGTATACATTTGCACCATGCGTCGCGGTAATGCTATCCATTCCTTGAACAATTTGGCGTTCAAGTTGCAATATTTTGCGAGCGATTGGAATCACCTTTATTCTCAGATAATCAGACCACTTGAATGAACATGTACAATGAACAGGTCTGCAGAGATCCGAGATGGGGTAGGTGTTACGAGAGTTACAGCGAGGATCCCAGTATCGTAAAACAAATGTCCGAATTAGTGATTGGATTGCAAGGTGAAATTCCAGCTGGTTCACCAAAGGGTGTTCCTTACGTTGGTGGACCGTAAGTTGGACTAGTATTGTTCTACTACTGTGTTCATTCATGAATGCTAAGTCTTACTACCATGCATTTTTCCTCATCCCATTAATTTCTTCATCATGATGTATGTATATATAGGGATAAGGTGGCGGCCTCTGCGAAGCACTTTGTGGGAGATGGCGGCACCACCAACGGCATCAACGAGAACAACACTGTAATTGATTGGCAAGGATTGTTCGAAATTCACATGCCTGGTTATATCGAGAGCATAGCCAAGGGTGTGTCCACTGTCATGGTGTCCTACTCCAGCTGGAACGGAGTCAAGATGCACGCTAACTACGAACTCATCACCAAATATCTCAAGGACACCCTTAACTTTAAGGTAAGGTACAACCAAACTGTAAAGTTCAACTACAGCTGGGGTATCCAAATATGTTCATCAAATGACGTAACAATGTTTCATTTATCCGATAAAATGGGACACAGATGGCAGTAACGCTATCATCAATGATGCGGCATGTTGTTAATTTTGCAGGGTGTTGTCATCTCTGACTGGCTGGGTGTTGACAAAATTTCGAATCCACCCATGACGAATTATTCGAACTCGCTACTTCTTAGCATTCAAGCTGGTCTTGACATGGTCAGTTGCTATATATCTTCAGCTTCCATGTTATCAATGCACAATATACATGAATGTTGGTACTGTAACTGCACCACATCATATTGTTTTTCAGATCATGATTCCCCACAATTATACTTTCTTCGTCAAATTTCTAACCAACCATGTCAATGAGAATCGAATCCCAATGAGCCGTATCGATGATGCAGTTAGGAGAATACTGTCTCTCAAGTTCATGATGGGTCTGTTCGAAAAGCCGATGGCAAGTTACGAATATATTCCCTGGCTTGGATGCCAGGCACACAGAGATTTGGGAAGGGAAGCTGTGAGGAAGTCACTCGTTCTTCTGAAGAATGGAAAAACCCCAAATGATGCACCAATGCTGCCACTCCCAAGAACGGCCAAAAGGATCCTTGTTGCTGGAACCCATGCCAACAATTTGGGCTATCAATGTGGGGGTTGGAGTCTCACTTGGCAAGGAGTAAGTGGCAACAACCATACTGTTGGTATGTACGTGACGTAACAATGCTGAGTGGCAGAATAGTTAAAAGATGACATGCGGTCAAATTTGATAACCAAAAATACATGTTATGCTTTTCAAACTGAACTGTTCTCTCACTCGGTAGACGTGCTTTACATTAATACTATATAGTTGGAAACAAAATGTTTACCTTTGTATTCGAAACAGGAACCACAATACTAGGTGCCATCACAAAAGCAGTTAACGAGACCACAGAAATTTTCTACAGTGTAAATCCCGATCTTGAACTTGTCACGTTAGGTAAGTTCGATTACGCTGTGGTTGCTGTTGGTGAGCTCCCCTACGCTGAGACGAAAGGGGACGATTCAAATTTGACAATGATAGAACCAGGTCCGAGCGTTATAAAAAACATATGTGGAGCAGTCAAGTGTGTTGTGATCGTAGTATCTGGGCGTCCGATTGTGATGGAGCCCTACATTTCGTCGATCGATGCTCTCGTGGCTGCGTGGCTCCCCGGAACAGAAGGCCAAGGAATCGCTGATGTTCTATATGGTGACTATGGATTCACCGGAAAGCTTGCTAGGACATGGTTCAAGAGAGTAGATCAGCTCCCTATGAATGTTGGTGACAAAGATTATGATCCCCTCTTTCCCTATGGTTTTGGACTTACAACTCAACCTAACGCCAACTCAACTTCGGCAAACTCGTAAGTAATTGTTAAATTAGCAGATGAACTTACTTAAAACGGGTTCACCATCAGTGTGACTTCCTAGTCTAATAATGCAATGCTATGTAAAGAAAATCTTACACTTGGCATTACATTATTGGTAGGGGACACAACGTGGCAATAAAACTTTACAAGTGTTGCTTTAAATGATGCATTGGGTTGCTACATTCCTAATTTGTATAGAAGAACATCAATTATAGATTCCTCACTAAAAGGAATCATAGTCATTTAAGAAATTCTCACAAACTTTAACATGGTGTCAGAGCGGCTGCTCCTAGATCATCTCAAGCATCGTGGTCAAGCGTGTCGTTATCGTTGTCTCTTGGAGCCCTGTTGTGGTTGAGCCATTAACTTCACCGGTTGATGCCCTCGCAGCAGCATGGCCGGCGGAACTGAAGGAAGACCAGGCAATTACCGATGCTCTCTTCGGAGATTATGGATTCACCGGAAGGCTTCCAATGACCTGAGTGTAGATCAGCTCCCTATTGGCAAGCTCATCGCTCTTTTCCTTTCCCTTATCTTGCTATTTGTTTCGTTTTTGTACGAATAAGCAAGCTGTTACCAGCCGTTGGATGTAAAACAGTCTGGTAGTAAGATGGTGTAGCTGATAATGCAGACAATAAAATTTCAAACGGCACCTTAATGTACTTGTTTAGTGCCTTTCTACTGTTCTAAACGCGGTTTTATAGAGCTTGAGTAATTCATTGGCAGCACGCTACTCAAATCCAAAGTTCTTCGATATTTAAAGTCCCTCGTCCAAACACAAACACAAGTACAAACATCAAAAGCACGATATGCGCAAACAGAATTTGCATGTTTTATTTTGTGCAATTGAAAGTTTGTAAGAGTTGAGTTGTCTTGTGCTAGAACCAGAGACCAAAAAATGAACTGTGTCCAACCAAATACATCGCATCAACTAAGCATTATGTAGACCTTCCAAAGGGAAACAAAACGAAACCAGCAGACAACGTAAATTCCTTAATATTATACATATATACTTATTCTCATGGTTCATAGTGGCATACCATGTTATGGATTAAAAGTATTACGTGCTAATGGTTCCTTCTTACGAGCAATACAATCTTACAAGGAAATTGTCAATGGATGAAGCTAATGGTTCTTCAGTATCTAGACTTGAGCATATACAGAAGCAAACATACTTTGTACAAGATCTCCCTCCATCAGTGTGTCAATTTACCAAAACGCAGACTGCTCCTCCGTCATTCCTGTTATTGAACCATGCTGGACGGACCAAAAGAAAAAAAAACATCGTTCAATTCCAAAACGAAGCTGGTAATATAACAGTAAAATAATGACCCTGCAGCCGTTCATCTACAATGACAAAACCTCCTCAAGGGCCTTTTTCCTTGTCCATTGTCTCTGGTTTTAAAAATCATGACCTGGAACTTCTGCCCTAAAGAACCTAATCAACTTCATGAAAAAATATATTACAAAAACGAAAATACAAAAGTTGTTCTAACCTTTACTCCGCATTGTGAGACTGGTCGCGCTCGATGAAATCCAATGCATCATCCTTTGATACAACGTTGACACGGCTCACCCTGTTTTTATGTTCAACAGCATATATCTTGTCAGAAACTTTCACAAGCTCTGGCCGGAATGTTGTGGTTATAAATTGAGTGTTTGCCATGTCTGCCAGTCGTCGGATCATATCTATCAACAGGTAATTAAGGAAGTTGTATGGCAAATGAAACTTCCAACATAGAAATGTCAAAAGGAAATGCATAGTAAGAGGCTGTACGAGTATTTTCCATGTCTACCCTTGTGACTTGATACCTGCTACAGGTTAGCTTTAAGAGCTGTATCACTAAGTATTCTTACTTTGGTTTTGTTTTTCTAGGGTTTTATCATGGTCACAGATAAATCAATCTGTTAATTAAAAGAAATTTAAGGCGGCTTTCCTTCCATCTCTAGGTTATCTACATGTGGCAGCTTAACCAACTTTTGATCTAAGGGAGTCGGAAAGAATGATCAAAGCTATTGGTAGAACTAGAAGAGGGGACATATAATAGTCATTCATCCCTTAACCAACTTTTGCTCCATTGGCGTGCAGGACATCAGAACCTACAATCTGTGTCATGAACATAGCGTGTTCCCTAATAAAACAAGCATGCACAGTTACTTTAGGAGATCTAGGAACCTGTTGGCTGACAAACGAACATAATATTTGAACGCCTGGTGAAAACGTTTTCATTTGAGCAGAAAGAAAAACAGAAAACAAAATACAATATAAAGGATACTTCCAACAGCGGTTCTGTACTGAGGATCAAGTGCTGCATCTATTTCATCAAAAAGATAAAATGGGGCAGGATCACATCGCTGGATGGCAAAAATAAGCGTTAGCGCAACAACAGTTTTCTGACCTCCAGACAACTGCTTCATGGACTGAGTCTCCCCTTGTCCAGTGAAAGAAACCTGCCAAAAGAAAAAAAAAAGAATTTAAAAATAAATACAACCTTACTGAAAACGCTATTACATCTATTTTTTTTCTATTCTTTTCAATTTTAACAATTTTGTACCTGAGGCTGGATTCAATTCCCAGTCTCAGAGGGAGCATATAATTTTGCCAAATCAATTATAATTTAAGGTATCTAAATCTCTGAACCACAGATCCCAAGGGCACATGCAGACCCGCAAACCAAATGGGTGGGACAAACAATGGGAGGTGGCCCCACAGGAGTATACACATCTGTGGCTAATCCAACTCGAGACCTATGCTTTCTGGGGCACTTATTCTACCAGCCCTACCACAGGACTAACCCCATGGGGTTGCTTGCCACTTAATATCACAAATATTTATTAGCTCTCAATCACAAATAATTATTAGCTCTCGGTTTAACTTTTTAGTAAAAGGAACAACAGAAAATACGTGCCTTCACTTTTACACCAATATATTTCTCGACTCTTCCCTCCAAATCCGCATCACGTGGTCCATCCTCATCCTGATCATCATCATCATGGTGACCATCCTGCAGATTTTGATACCCAGATTCAAGTAGAATCATTAGAATTTTAACTAAATGTCTAAAATGAAGGCAACATTCAAGAAGACAATCCTACATACTCAAGCCAATCTAGTTGTGTCTAGGCTCTTTTGACAACAAATCCAGGAATAGAAACCATTTTTAATTATCTTTTTAATGGAGAAAGAAACTGTATTTTTTCTGAACGAACATTTAGATGGGACAGAGTGTCAAGCATCTCTGGCGCCTCAGCTAACAGAGATGCAGTAATAGTACATTCTTTCAGCTGATAATGAACCAATAAACACAAAGCATCAAGCTATGTCCACGCATATCAGGATTGACTCCAAAGAGGAAAACCTGAAGAGTTCAAGTTCAGCAATAAACCTTTTTCTTCATCATAACAAGGTGCCCATGGCCACCTTGCACAAGTTCTGAGAAAACTTCTCGGAAGTGCCTAGCAACACCTTTAAAAGTACGTTCTATTGATTCATCTTTCCTTTGATCCAAAACCTTTATAAGTTCATCAATTTTCTGCAAAAATTGAAATAAACACGAATAAATGGCAAGACAACCTAATCTTAGCCAATCTTTAAAAGAAAAAACCAACTCAATACAAGAGATCTGACAGTGAATTGATACCTGATCACCCGCTTTCAGCTCAGCTTGCCTCTTCTGGAGCTCTTCTCGTTGCTCAGTAAAATTTACATACTGATCAAGTGCTTTCTTGTTGACATGACTAAACTGTTGCAGTTGTTCATTGCATCTATGCAGCGCTTTATGCAAATCTTTGATGCCCCTTCGCTTATACCTACCATTTCAAGCAGAAGAGAACAAATAAATACGAACCTACCAACGGTGTTGCATCTCGACATAAGAACAAATAAATAAGAATCTAGCCAATGCATGCATCAATGATGGACTGTCATCACACAGGTTGAATTACTAAGTAAATAGGACTTGAGCTCAAGTAACACGGCAGGTGGGAAACAGTTGTTCTTAGATTCAAATCTTGGCAGGAGAAGTGGTAAAAGATCTCAAGGTGCAAATGATTTCAACAAATAGAAAACCTAGATAATACCCAAATAGATTATGAGAATTTGGACCTAAACAAGATCCAGACATTGACATTAATTATTCCGTAAAATAATTCAAAGTATGGAGCAATACGCTTCAAAAGCATCCGATGACAATGGACCCAGTTCCCTGATTTTCTTTGAGTATTCTTCTTGTTTTGCAAGAAACACATTTCTTTTACTCAACAGTTGCTCTAACTCTTTGGCTTCATCCTGAAGTGTCCTCTCATACTTGTCTTCCAAAGTCTGCAGCCACAAGTATTCATCTTAGCAGCGGCAACACACATTTAGAATCTAATAATATAACCACCTTACCTTTAACGCAGTCTTTTCATCTTTAATTCTCTTAAGCTGCTTTGACTGGCTATCTATACTTTCAGAAACTCCTGATGAACAAAACTGTAGTTAAAACACAAAACAAAACTCAAAACTTCAGAATGGGCATTTCAAAAACAGTTGATCAATGCCTCACTTTTGAGCTGCTCTGTTGCATCTTTAACCAATAATTCAGCATCATTAAGTTCTTGAAACTTAATTTCAGCTTCACCATTATAATTCTCAGTCTCCACAGAAGATATTATGGCTTCTAGTTCTTGCCTCCGCCTCTCAAGGTTTGTGGTTAAATTAGTTTCCAGCTCAGCCTTTCTTGTTTCAGTCTATATATGCACGTGAGGAGTAGAAGGAGATGCAAATAAGGACACAGTTACACAGTAATACTCTAAATACTAATCAACTATATTTGAATAACCTCAAAACGATCCGTCTTGCAAGAAATAAGCTTCTCTTTAAGATCTGCTATTTCAGGGTTTAATCTTGAAAGAAGATCCTTCTCATCTGGGGATAAATGATCAATGAGATCTGTGCCCATTTCCGCTCTCTTCATGGCCATACTGGCTCTAAGCTGAGTAATTTGAGTCTCCACATCCGCCAGTGATTTTTTCTACGGTCAAGAGGGAAGAATATAAGCACACACAACAGATAATTTAAACTCCTACAGGCACTGGAACATGTCATCTCAAATGCCAAAAATACCTTATTCCCACAGGCTTTGGAAATCAGATTCTTCTGCTTATTAGCATTAGCAATGTCCTGCTTAAGTTGTTCCAGTTCTGATTTGTCATGGGCCCGCTTAGCATCAATTTTCTGCTGTTCAGTTACGAGTTCTGTAATACTTCTGTCTATCTGTGAGGTAAATTTAGTAAAAACAAGGCTATATTTTTCAGATAGACATAAAGAGTATATCACCAAGAGAGAAATGAGAAGTACAATCAAGTGAACCAGAAGTCCACGAAAGCAACCCAAAACCAACAGGAAAAGTCAACAACAAAAACAGGGTAAATGACAAGAACAAAAAACAAAGGAATAGAAACAAACAACACCCCACTCTAAAAACAAAACACCTACGCAATCTAAATATATCAAACTAACTGGAATGCTCAAAAAATATTTAGACAATGACACACAAAAGGATTACCTGCTTGATACTGGTCATTTTTATTCAATTTCCTTTTCAAACCCTTCTCCAATTTAGGCAATTAAGACAGTAACATTAACTCAGGCAGGGGCCTCTGATTATCTTTCGTCAGATTTTTCATTGGCTTTAGTAACCAGATAGGGGGCTGTACAGATTCAAGGGCTTCAAACCAATTAACATACCGGACACAACTCAGTCAAATCCATTTAGGAATTTTTTGTTATAATCAATCAGTTCAAATTGGATTTATCAAAATTTCCAGAAAACAAGAATAGAAGTTCTGGCGGAAAGTGATTAAAACCATTTGTGTCAAACCAATGCTCAGCTTATGAAGTGCATATGATCGCAAATCACTCACGCAGACAAGATTAAAGAATCCAAGGTTTACCTCTTTATCTAAATATTAACAAAATCCATGTCAGCAGCAAACTTCTACTTTCAATCAAGATGTTTTTGTTTCACCCTTGCAATTAGGTAGCCCGAAAACCTTCTTTTATAGTGAAAGTAAATTAAAGTTATAGCAAAAAAGCTACTGCTCTGCATGTATATGAAATCATTTTCCAAAAGGATATCTTCAAGCATTTTCTTCACTTTCTCCAGCTCTTCTTCCTTCATGTTAATAGATTTCGTATTCTGCATTATTATATGCATAAACTTCAATTTTGATCGTCTATGGTCATAAAATCCTCCCGTCATACCCCCCTTCTTGCTGACTTGGTCACCTGTTAGAGAATACATGGTGACTTGTCAAGGCATTAAAACTAATAAAAATAAAACTCTGCAACAAATAACGCAAGAGTAAGTCTCGATCTCTATCTAAACCTTCCAAAGTAATGCAGTCTAGACCATCATTACGAGCAACCCTTGTAGCCACATCAAGGTCTCGACAAACAACTGTTCTTGCAAATACCTAAGTTAAGAACATAAAATGATGACAGGTCATTCTCAACATTGTTAGAAGCATTAATTCAAGAATGCTAAAATACAATATGAACATACAGAAACCACCATACCTTGTAGAGAACACATAATCCTAAAGTGAACCAACTTAAGAAGGTATACCAATGAATTTTCAAACTTGTATATTCAATCATGTTTTCATCATTCACCCTATGAAGAGAGCATTACATACAAATGCACCACTACAATTTTGCTATTAAATATTTAATTGCCATGTTTTTTAACCCAGACAAGTAAATCAATGTGTCATTTGCATAAATCCCAAGCATAGGTGAGTTCCAAGTTTATTCCGTATGCAAAATCAAATGAACCATTACTGTTATGCTTAAGTAATTAAGATTTTAGTCCTCCCCTTGAGTAGTTTCATGTTAGACATACAGATAGTTGTTGGTATTAGAGTTTATTACACTACATTTGTAAATCTGTACTTCGTGTACAATGGGGTTCTTTTGCCCGTCTTTTCGTGAGTAACACAATGGTTCTACTGGAGTAAAATAAAAGTGATCCCCAACTTAAGATAGAAGATACATATAAATAATAAATATGTATATATGCATGTATTTATACAAAAACAACACACAAACAAAAAAAGGTCCACTTTTGATGCAATAATTGCAAAATCAGTTACAACCAAGGTTTTGACCAACATAGCTCAACTACCAAAATGATATCATGAATCTGACATTGACCCAATAACCAATGATTTCTAAGATGTAAAAACTAACCTGGGAAAATGCCGGGGTATAGTTCGGAGCAAATTTTAATTTCTTTAACAGAGGAACCACATCTGAATTCTGTGGATAAGTGACCCGTGGAGCCTTCACCCTATTGAGGGGGATAAACGTAACACGTCCACCTTTCAATGAATTAAGGTGCCTAATTATCTGGGTTGATATTTCGTCATTCTCAACCACAACGTGAAACAAGCTGTTCAGAAAGAACCGAAAATCAATTAATAGAACTAAAAGTGCAAAGAAACAATAAAAGCAATAGCTAACAGATCATAACAACATTTGGTAAATGTAGGAACACCTAAAAGAATGGGGGTAGAACCCTTATGAAACTTTGAGTACCTGTTCCCAGCAGTTACTTCAACGGCAGTAAAAAACTTTTCGTCACAATCAAGCAACTCAATGATAGGACCAAATACCCCACGAATGTTATACTCTCTGCAAATCTTACGAACAGAATTTAGCCCTCTCCTCACATCCTGAAAGTATTAGACAAAAACAGAGAGGAAAGGTGAAATGTTACATATAGTACTGCCTAAAGATCTTGAATATACAACTATTCTTAAACATGGAAAAGAAAGAACAAAAAAGAAAAAAACTCATAATTTGAAGATGCACCAATAGATAAGTTACAATCATAATAAAATACATAATCACAACACAACACAACACAACAAAACAGAACAAGTGGAATCATAATGCAAACAATAAATACTAATTCTTTTCTGCAGTTATTGACAGAGAAAAATAAGTTGGATTTTTTTTGCACTCTTTTCCAACAAAATAACCTTTAAGGCTTTGGAAGTTCAAAGTCATTATATCTCAAAGATCCATGAGGTTTTGAAAAAAGTTCTAGCATCAAACCCCCAAATTGTAAGCTAGGAATATTGATGCCTTATTAGATATGCACTGTGTTTGCAACTTCATTTAAATACAAAAATATTTTCAGTAAATCAGCGCAAATATATACATATATAATATTGAATATTTTAGTTTGTGTTCTGATCCCTCACAAGATTTGCTTTGTGATCCCTGAGAATATATTATTGTATATATGAAATTTTATACATTTTTATGTTTACATATCTATCGACGTTTATAATAATAATAATTCAATCACTCTAAGTTTCACACAAATGACAGCCATGTTTAGCATAGCAGAAGCTACAAAAGGTAAAGAAAGCAATTACTCACACCCGGAGTTGCATGATCAAGGCTCTTTTCAGCCTTTTCAACTTCTGCTCTCAGCTTCTCAATTTCAGCAGAAAGTTCAGTTTCTTTCCTCCACAGGGACCTAACAAAAAATATTTTCATATTGGAATAATTGTAACAAATTCATATAATATTAAGTTCAAAAGACTCATACTTGCGTTCGTCCTGCAGCTTGTCCCTCTGTGTCTTGTGATGATTGAACCCATCATGTGACTGAGAGATGAGAGATTCAATAGTAGCAATCTCAGTTCTTCGAGACTCAATGTAGACATCCCGGTCGCTCAACTCAGCATCAAGCCGTGCAATTTCAACCTTGAGTTTTTGCTCCTGGAACATACAAAAGCAAAAAATAGATTAAAGTAAAAATTTATACATAGTTTATAAATGTTATGAATGACTAGAAAATTAAGCACTACGGACATAAGGTGTAGCAGGAGGAATGTCAAGTCACATGCCGAATCAAAAGTGAACCAAAAGCCACAAGACTAAACGCCCAACCAAGGCAGTCTAAGCAGAGCAGAACAGCAAATCATACAACATAACTACAGAGCAACAATAAAACCACCCAAACCACCCCATAGGATCCTTAGCAACACAAAAATGAAGGAGCAAGATTAACAAAAAACAGAAATGTCTTAGTGTTAGGGTGGTCAGTTGACCTGTGAAATATTTGGGCACTCTGCTATGTGATCCACATGCAGATAATTTCTGGGATTTAATTGTGGAAAAAATAGAGAAGCGGTTGGAAGGTTAAAAAAAGTGTTTCAATGTAAAGGAGGTAGGCTCACTTTGATTTATTCAGTCTTACGCAGTGTGCCATCTACCTCTCTCTTTTCAAATACGTCTAATTCAAAGAAAGTTTTGAGAAATGACGTGAATTCAAAGTGAAATAATTTTATTTTGGTCGAACAAGGTGAAATATTTGAATCCAAGAAAAGAGGATATTAATTGAATCCGTATGTATATGAATCTACACAAAAAAATTAAAGAAACAATCATTGGGGAAAAATGGAAAACTAACCTGCATACAATTCTACTTCAAGTAGTTGGAATTAAGAAATACATACTAAAGTACCATATGGACTTACGAAGTACTTCAACTACGCCCTGATATGACATAGAAGGTACAACATACGCTTAAAAAAGAAACCATTTAAATATTCATGTGCCAAGTTTGAAGAAAAACCATTCAAGATCATCAATTTCCTTTTGAGCCCTTTAAATATACACTTGAAACAGAAACGACCATACCTGTGCCAAATTTGAAGAAAGAACTCGCTCAAGATCATCAATTTCCTTTTGGAGCCATTTGTCACGAGCAGCTTTACTTGAAAACTGGGTGGCACGGCCTTGTTTTTGGTACAGTATGCTAAGCTGCTTCTCGCGTTCCATTATTCTATATTCCAAAAGAACCAATTGTGAGATAATATACTAGCAAATATGCCAAGACTTCTCAAAGGTCCAAATATATTCCAGTATTTAAAGAGACTTTTCTATAATTTCTAAAACTCAGACTATCTTTGATGTATGCCCTCCAATACAGGGGAAGACAAAAATCCTGAGAAATGAATTTCCCAAGGACTATGAAACTTACCTGACTCACAGTCCTAAAATGTTACCCTCAAGAATGCAAACCAAACTTTGAAATTTGAATAACAGAACCACTATAAATCCTGCTCATGAGGGAATCACCACCACCAGCCACGGGTTACCCAAACAAGGCCTATTCCTAATCAGCAAGTTCCAATTGCTCCTCTTTACACTTAAAACTTTCTACTAGACTTGAAACTGTTCTATAATGTTACCTGGGCCAAATTAAACTTAATAGCCTATCATCACTGCGTAGCGAGCAGACGTAATAAGGGCATTGTTTTAGTGTGCAAGAAAAACAATTCGTCCATAACATAAAGACTAGATGAACAAATTGATTTTTGTATATGAGCTAAAGCTGCACATGAATCTTAAGTAACTCCTTGTTTGTTTAAAGTATAAAAGATGCTGTTTCAAAAAGATTCATCAGAAAAATGGAGATTTATTTAACATCTACAAGACAAATTATGATTTATTAATTAGTCGACATAATCCTCCTCTACCTATTTTTTCCACCAATCAAAAGAAAAATCAATATTTTCTCATGACTAGAATTAAATTATATATTGTAACTGGGATAGAAATAAGAAGATTATCTAATATTATATCAACATACCCTTTTGTTATCTCCATTTCCATCTTGACTTGATTATCATACAGAGGATTTATTTTCTTAAGTTCTTCCTCTGAATCCGTAATTTCTTTCTGCAGACTTAGCAGCTGTTTCATAGCATCTTCCTGGAAGCATGTAAAGATCAACAAATGCATCATTCATGTCCCTCCTATGACTAGAAAGAAGAAAACTGATGCAAAAATACAAAATAAAAAATAAATAAAAACAATGCAGGTAACACAATTTGAATATTTACTTTGGCACGGGTATTTCCAGTTTTCTTCTCCTCCAAATCGTTGACATCAAGCTGAAGCTCTGTGCGCTTCTTTATTGCTTCTGTCCTTCGCTTTTCTATTGCTTCTTTTTCCTTATCTAAAGTTTGAAGCTCTTTTGTCAGATCTTTCAAAATCTTGTCCAGTTCCTTAGACTTTTCATGGGCATCCAGCACAGTATTATACATCTTTGTTGAAGTTTCAGAAACCTTATTTCTAGCATCTTCTACCTGAATCAAGGTGAAAAAGTATATGTTTAGGCATAAAGGTCAGCATTGCGCATGTTTCTGCAGTCAGATCAGAAAGAGAGTTAGGACTTAGGACACAAGATGTGTCCATATATATATATATATATCTCTGGGACATTGTTCTTTTGGCTCTTCAATTTTAGATTACTTTTTTTATAATCAAAACTGGAGTTTTTTACCATTCAAAGTTTCTAAACGGAATAGTTACCATAACACCATCGTTCATCACTTTAAAGATGTAGAGTGAGATTTATCATTGAGTAGCACAAACACTTCAAGGAGAGCTATTTATTATTCAGACATGCGCTGAACATCAAACATGTCCACAGGTTACAACAATATATGTAATGACAATTGCATATGCTACCTAATTATGATTCCAGAACCACTTGGGGGCAGGCCAAGAGCAGAGTTTCGAGATCCAGTGGTGGAGAAGGTGGAAAGGGTGGCTTTAAAATTGGTAATTGGAAGGAATTTTTAATTCAGAGGTGGTAGAGTTAACATTGATTCAAGGGTCCTGAAGTAGACAAAAAAGGGGACCGAATTAGATACTTGGCAGCTCTTTGGGTGTCAGCTTCAAATGAGTTTGGGGTTTATTCTCACTTTTCTATAATGACGCATCTGAAATGAGTTTGGGTTTCAAGTTTGGAGGTTTTTGTAATTTAGCTCTATTTGAGATGTCCGATTCTGTACTATAGGCTCCATTTTAAAATTGTGCACAACTCAGTCACACTCTGTAATTGCTTCGAATTTTAATAAAATTCTTTCTTTTCAAAATAAATAAATAAATAACACTTCTCAAGAGCAATGAGAAAAAAACTTATGCAAACCTTTTATATGGCCTAGCATCTAACATTGACTAACCTCTGCCAACTTTTGGCGAGCATCCTGAAGTTCCTTGTCATAAATAGTGTATTCTAAAGATTTCCGCTGCTTGTCAAATTGCTGATACTGTCTTAGTTCCTCTTTCTCTTCATCCAACTCCTTTAATCTCTCATCCAAGTACTGAACAACTTGAACTATCTGTTTTATTTTGTTTCCTGATTTAACAAAAAGAGAAGAGCTTGTAAGAAAGTATATATAATAACCGTAAACAAATAATTCAATAATGACTTGCCAGTTTCCTGCATAATTTTCAAGCTTTCTCGGCGCCTCTCCTCATACACTCGAGTACCACCAATTTCCTTCAGCAAATCCAGCCGTTCAGAGTCTTTCATCAGTGTCAAGGATGCTATCTATGATAAAGTCAACAAAATGTAATTAAAAAAAAGTGCATCAATCTCAACTATTCTTAATATATAACAATGAACTCTGTCAGGTAAAAATACGATGTCCAAACAAGTAGAAAATCATACCTTTCCTTGCTGCACAACATAATAAGGATTGGAGCGAGAGAACCCAGCACTTTCCAGTAAATTCATAACCTCCGTTTTCCTGAAATTAGTGTTATCATGCTTCATTCAACAGAAACAATGGGAGAGGATCTAATAATAAAACTCCCGTAATACACAGCACATTAACATTTTCCCAAAAATATATGCACTCACGTGATATGCTTTCCATCCAAGAAATACTCATCCTTCTTCAAACCAATGGTTCTTCGCAAGCGCACTTCCTCCTTATCAACCTATCAAGAAGTGGTGCAAAAGTTGAAAGAGATATAACCCATAAAAGAAAGCAAGGTAAATGCCTCAATTGGTGTTAAAGAGGTGAAGTAAGCTGAAGCTGTGAAAATGAACAATAATCAACACATACAATATCCCTACTTGTGCATGTGTGTACTTGGACAAACATAAACATCAACTGAAAACAGAGGTAATTTGAAACTTGCCAAAGTGGAGCAATTTTACGTATCAAGATACAAGGCTTAGAATACTCGATGTGCAAATTTGATATTTGCCTTCTCAAGTATGGACGATAAGCCAAACAATTGGTTTAATCACCCAACTTTTTATGAGAAACAAAGCTCTCCAGAGATAAAAAATGCATAAAATAGTGAACAAGGAGTCCACTTCTGAAACAAAACATGAAACTTACAACATCGACACTATACTATGAGTGTACATCAACACATTAGCAAAAAGATAAGGGAAAAATACAACAAAAAGAAAATTACAAGGCCAACTATATGTCCTCCATAATTTTAGTAATCCAATGACAAAGGCATAACCAAGGAAAAGAGCTTATGGTTCCATACACTAAAAATTAAAAATCATTTTCGATTCCTACCCAAATTTAAATAAAATCGCCCTAACTTTGGGGGTAGTCACAATGTTGGCAGACACACATGGTTCATGTATTATTGCAGCTTTCCAATCAAGCCAAATAATTAAAAAGATAGATCTTTCCAATCAATCCATAGAGCTAACTAATTGCAGCTTTCCAATCAATGCCTCTATTACAGACAAGATATTTTTCCCCTCAGATAAACCTTTCTCAACAGCCAACCCCACTTAGTGGGATAAGGCTTTTTGTTGTTGCAGATAAACCTTTCTCAAGGTAGAGACATAATACTGCTACAGTTCCAAACTTTGACAAAATAGAGGTCTTTTCCATAATAGCATCAATGAAGACTGAAGCTTAACAGACAATGGAGAGCAAGCCGCGTCGCTTTGTCCCTCTAAAATCTCTTGGTCAGCTCTAAAGAGTGTTGTTATGCCCACCCAACTGTCCTATTTTCCCACCCACCATATAACTATAAATATAGATGGCAAATCAATATAAAAAAGGTGGGTGGGCATAGTAGAACACACTCCAAACTTGATTTATATATACTTTTTCTAAATGTTGCAAGCCAAAACATTATGGTTCATTCCTATTGTGGTCATCTTTGCACAACCCCTACACCAAGGGGGGGAAAAGGTGTGACTAGGGAGCCTAGAAGCACAGCTACTCGCACACAAACGTATATGTCAGAAGACTCATAACTAACTTTTTTGAAGAAGAAGAAGAAGGAGAAACAAATTTTTATTGCAAAGAAACAATACAAATACAAAAGCGGACAAGAAGTCCGCAAAGGCACAAACAAAACAAGATAAAAAGCACCATCACCCAGACATTTAGAAACTATAAAAACAACACAAAACTAACTAATAGCCACATTCCAGTTACGCCAAATTTCTGAAAAAGACAAATCTCTAAATTCTGTAGTAACCGAAGTCCACAGAGATGACCATAACCGAACATTATCCCACATATCCTCCCTTCTACTGCCTTCGTTGTCCTAAAAAATCTGCTTGTTTCTTTCCATTCATTCCTATTGTGGTCATAACTAACTTTCAAAGTGATACATTTCGGTTGAATGCTAGAAGCAGCACCATGCAGTAAATTTTCCATATATGTGTACTGAGCAAGAGAGATAGAGAAGGGAGAGGGAGGACAGGAACTGCAAGAGGATGCAATTCTTCTTGGGAAATAAAAAGGAGGGGTACCACAAGGAAGAAACTAACAAATTTGGTATGATAATGAAACATAACTTTATTAAAAGAGAACTATAAGTTACAGAAAATAACTAACGAGATATGATCAATAAATATTACCGGGATTCTATTGTCAGCGTTATCAAAGACAATCTCCACAAACGCAGATAATACTTGGTGCCCTGCACCTTCCTGGTCAATCATGACGAAGCATGAATTGCAAATAAAAATTGTTTAATAAGCAATTAGTTTGACAAAATAGCTTGAAACAAAAACACATGTTCAGAGAAACCTACATGGAGTAGAGCATGCCTATCCTCGCTCCGAAGGTTTTGGAAAAGGTCACTTAGGACAAACCGGATCGCTATATAAAAAATTTTGAATCCAACAAATGTAAATCAGTCAACGTTAGTAGTTCTGAAAGGAAACATAGAAATACTGGTTGAGGGAATAAAACCACTGCAAGAATCACTCAGACTTAATACTTACCATGGAAGAAGTTCGTCTTTCCAGACCCATTGGCACCAACTGCAGTAAACATCATTGAAATGGATTTTATTAGCACAGAATTAGATATAGAAGCAAGATGATAAAGAACGTAATTAAAAAAGCAGCAAATACAGATACAGAAGTACCATTGACATTTTTATTTTCAAAGAGAAGATCTCCAATATGTATAGGCATACTTTTACAAGAGGAAATGCAAAAGTAACAAATGAATAAAACTACTGAAGACTCAAATGTTTTTTCAATCTGGGTTGAATGACCTCAAAATTCTAGTACACAGGATTTTATCTTATGCCGTGAAGCTGCACAAAGGTATATCAGAAAAATCAAAACGAAGGGCTCATGTTATCCAAAAGGATAGGTTCTGCAGCATGGAATGCTTAAAGACCCTGATTGGAAATTTAAGATTCTCAAAATGGCTATTCTTGCTTTCCCTCCATATACACCATGAGCTCGGCAAGCTAAACATTCGTTGACAACCATAAAACTCCTTTTTACATCACACACCTTAAGAAGCAAGACAAGATACTTCAGCACATCATTATCCGATGTCTATCACTATGCAAACCAAACAAAATGGAAATATGACACATCATCACCTCATAATTCAATACTTTGAATGTTTGAATTACATTATCCATTTTAAAAGCTAATCCAATCAGTTATCTTTATAAAAATAAAAAATAAAAAAAAAGCATAAAATTCATCAGATGCAATTTCAAAGGGAGATATAATTACCAACACAATTAACTTTTGGGCTGAAGGCCTCAGTAGCAACTTGTTCCCTGTAGCTCTTAAATCCTTCAATAATAACCTAATTGCAGGACGGCACATATTAATAATATAGTAGAAAATCTCCAAAAGTTAAATACAGAATTATAGATATCACGGGGAACAAACAAGGTTAACAGTAATTCACCTATAACCAAAACTCACCTGCTTTATGTACATATTGAAATCACCAGATCAGCAACCTTCGAGGAAATGTAAAAGAAAAATATAAGTGATAGCCATACTAAGTAAACAACTCAAGGATTTCCCTGTAAGCCGTAAACCAGAATACTAATGCAACTTAAGCAACTATTACTGGAAAGTAATCGACAGGGGGACGTTGACAAACAAGCACAGAAATGCACGCAAACACCCAAGGAATCCTGAGTTAGTGGCTTCACAAATTAGCATTCTGGAAGTAATTTTCACACAAACGGGAAGCAATTGCTTCAAAAGTCGACAATTATTATTCCAAACTTAACTCAAATAATAATACTTCACAGCATCACTGCTGTATTGGCACGGTGGAAGTACTTTGCCCCCATCCCATACAATTTTGCTTAAAAATTTGAAAATATCCCTACCATTTCCATAGGGCTAACTCACAAGCATCTCGGGTCGGACCTCCATTTCTACCCAAGAGTGAGAGAGAGAGAGAGACTAACAAGTTCTATATGAACTCAAACCCTAGCTATTCCCAGTCTATGAAACTAAATTAGCATCAACAGCGAAAACCGAAAACAAAAATTCGAAGTTCAGAAACAGTTCTACTTCTAGGGTTTCAAATTTCAGGCACTGCGGAACTATACTGCTCCTGAATTTACGAAAATGAAAGGCAAAGCTTGGAGAAGAAGGAGAGACCTACCGGTTGAAGTTGCCAATTCAGTTCCTGTGGTGTGCTCCACAGTCGGAGAGAGAGAGAGAAGCAGTAGGGGTGGTGCGCAGTTTAAGCAGTGTGCGCTCACCGGTGAGCTGTAGCACAGATCGAGGAGGGAGAAATTAAAGGGCGGCAAAAATGAAATGAAAATTGTTGCCGAAAGTGAAATGAAATTATGCGCCGGTCTTTCTTTATTTTTCGTTTTAGCGAAATTGTTATGCGCGGGTTAACTCGGACGAGATGCGAAGCCAACCCAACCTTAATCAAACACTAGCATATGACCAGTGTGAACAATTTTTTATTTTTGTTCTTAAATTAGAAGGCAGAGAGATTCAGATAAATTATAAAATATTTAGAAGAAGCCCCTTGTAGTAAAGTAATTTAAATTTATACTCTTGTAACATAGTCGGTTAACAAAATCTAGTTCAAAAATAATTTTTTCATTATACGTTCGTTAAATGCATTGGTAAAATTGTATTTTGAGTTAATATATTGTTACTTTCATTTAATGTACCAAAATGAAGTCATAATCTTCACAGCATGGGAGAATTAGACCTAGTATTTGTGTCGTATTTTTTGTTTTCGTGTCATACTCGATCTCTTAACAGGTCGTGTCATGTAACATCCGTTAAAATAAACGGATAATATGACCCGACCCGAAATTGACCGTTAATATTATCAGGTAATATGAATCGACTTGTTACCCGTTAAAGAAAATATTTTTTTTAAATCAGTAAATAATGAAAATGAAAAACATAATTTGACCAAAAAAAAATAGAAAACATAATAATAAAATAGTATATGCATACCACATTGTCATATAAATATTACTTCAAAACATAAAAATAAAAAAATTATTTGTCTTTCAAGTATTATATACTCTAAAATAAGAGCCTAATAAAAAAACATTAGTACATTACTATGAAATATCAAATGTTTGAGGATATGCAAAATAAAGGGTTGAGTAACCTTGCATGTTTATATATGCTTTCAAAATTTTTAGAATTGTACATTAATTATTATGAAATTTTTTTTTTTAACTCTGTTAAAAATATTACTCTTAAGGGTTTGTATAGTTTTTAAATTTAAAGGACGTTGTACACATACTCATAACGTAGAGGATGCGATCACGAGCCATTGCATATTTTTTCACATTTTTCGCACTTGTAAAGTAATTAATAATTTTTTTAACGTGTTTAATATTTTTAAATTACTTGATACTTTTATTTTAATGTTTTTTTTATAATTTAATCTTGCTATTTTCTTATAGTATACTCTAAAAATAAATAAATAAAAATTAAATTTTTTAAATTTATATAGAATAATAAAACGATAATGCATACTTAATATTTAATATACAATATATACATATACATAATGGCTATTGTATTTCTAGTAAATTTTTTAGTTGTTTAAAAAATTAAAATCATCAAAATAACTTTTTTCTTAACTTGTCGAAACAAGTTACCCGCATGTCACTTTCATGTAAATCTGTTAAGCACACGTTACTAACAAGTTCTTATTGTGTGACTCGATAACGACCCGATTAATTATCCCGATTAATTATCATGTTGATCCGAAACCTATTATTTTTTTGTCATTTACGTGTCATGTTAACAGATCGTGTACGAAATTATCAGGTCTAGGTGAATAACCTCAAACGAACAAAACTTGCAGAACCTAATAATGATGAAGCAGCAGGTATTCCCAAAAAAATGGCAAAAGTAAGCAGTAGTTGCAGCTCTTCCTCCTCCTCAAAGCTAAATTCTTTTTCTTAGAAACTAAGTTTCAGTATAATCAAATAAAAATAAAATCCCCCAACAAAAATGGTAGGTGAATGAATTGGAATAAAAGGTATCTATTGCTATTAATGGACATTTAACGACAAAATCATTTTTGGATTAAATTTGCTACTAGATTACACCACAGAAATTTAAAAACGAATTTTTTAACACATGAGCTATCTTTCGAATATCTTATGTACATGGACCATTTAATCGATTTGGTCTATTTTTTTTATATTATAGATTTGTTAAGACCACATGTAGGTGTTGCTTTTAAAAAAAAAATTGTAAATTTATTCTGTGCAAAATTATTATTGTCCATAATGTTATTTTTTATAGAAAATAAAAATATTTTTTTGCCTCTTTTTGGTTGACAAAGAGAGTTTCATTAATATACAGTTTAGATTTGTAATTTGGAGTTCGATTTTAATTCAGGTTCATACTGATCCATTGATACTCGGGTTTTTAATTCAGTTCAGTTTGACATTTAAACTAATCGTGTAATCCATATCTACTTAGTTTATTTTAAAAAAAAAAGTTATTGTTAAAACCATTTCATAATTGAATTATTATATTTGGATCATATTCAATTTATTGCATTTAACTTGTTAAACCAAGCTCAAAAACATGATTAAATAACGCAATTCATATGTTTTAATTGAATAAAACAATTTAGTAAATTTAATCATCATTTTTAATGTAATTATTCTAAAGTTGAGTTTGAAATTGAACCATTCATCTTGCTTATGGAAATGGACTTGGAGTTTGAATTTATTATAATTGTACCATTGTGTGTGTGAGTGGGTCGTCGTTCACCCAAAACAGTCGAGTTGGGCCGTTGCATTTAGGCCTAGCCTGCAGTTCTCAAGCATTTTGGGCTAGGTTTCAAGGAAAGAGGCAAATGACTTTTTTGCCCCTTTAGTCCATATCCAACGGTCACTAGCAGGGTTTTTTTGTCATTTTGTGATTCGATGTGAGGGAGGGGGTCAAGTGGCTTCGATCTTCTAATGCAAGGATTGCTAGACGAAAGGGTCACATCAGGTTAGGGTTTCTATAGTGAAAGGCGAGAGCCTTAACTGGAACGGTTAAGGTGACAGAGAGTGAATTTGAAGGCTACAAACTAAAAGGGGCAGGTTGTCTGCTGACATTGGTTGCAGAGAGACATATGGGAAAAGCATGGGGTAGGGTTGGGGGGAAATGGTACATAGAGGAATACCAAGAAAGTAAGGCCATCTCTAACCGAGCTGGGCAAAAGGTTATAGGCCAAAACATAGTCTGCCACAAGGCCAAAATATAGCCAAATGGCCAGAAGGCTGGGCAAACATAGCCATTCCTGAAAGTTGGACCCAGTTGTGCTATTAGCTGACGTCATGTAAACTTTTTAATTTTTTTAGGACGAAATTAAAAAAAAAATTAAAATATAATTTTTTTTCTATAAATACTTAGCCATTTCACCCTGTCATACTATCTTACCTCTTTTTAACGCCTAAGTTGTTAACTTGCAAGTAAAATTAAAATATTAAACAACATGAAACTTAAAACAAGTGGCCCTTAAAATATGTCGGGAAACCTTACTTTAATATAGTAGTTTAGTTCAATTAACCGACAAAATTAAAGAATAAACTTTAAATAATAATTTATCGAGGGGGCTAAAAAATAGCCTCCTTCAATTGGAGATTGTATATAGATATGGTTTGACACAATGCATTAAAAAATAATTTCTTGCGGGGTTATAATCTAGACGGAGGCTAAACATAGCCCATTCGCTTGGAGATGGCCTAAGGGGCATAGGAGGTAGGGATATGGGTGAACTGTTTGCATCCCTCTTATTCAAAGGTAACAAAGTGGCACATAATCATAGATTACAGTCATTAGAAATTACAAACAATGATTCCACCTTCATTCTCGTTTATCCATACTCCAAAACATAGAAGGCCTCACATGTCCCAAACTATGATTGGATTCGAGTGTCTCATTATATGAATTATCACCCATGATACATATTCGTTCATTTTTCATTTTTCTTTCAAATCACAATACCATTATCTTAATCGCCAAGTTGTCCCTCACGTAAACAATGGCAGAGTTAGAAAATTTTCACCCAGTGGTCTAGCTTAAAGATTTAAATCTTTATAAACAAAGAAACTTAATACTATATTTTTTACAGTATTAGCTAGCTTTTCGCAAGGTGAGCCAAGAACTTTCATTTTTCAAACAAATTCAAACTTTTACATGTACAAGAAGCAATGAGAAAAAAGATGTGGGAAAAAGAGATGGTTTGTAAACAGTATTATATAATTAAATTGAGAGAATTCGAATTATTGATTAAATATATGGTGGGCTACATTCAAAAATCAATAAAAATTACATGTAAAAGTTTATTTTCTACTGAAAGCTACCTAGGCTACAACCCAGGGTAGCCCTTAATGTGGCTCCGCCAATGCACATAAAGATCGTCTTTCCAGCCGATCAATCACGCTTACCAGAAACCTTGGTCCTTATGAGAGTTGGATCTATCTTTCCAATACAGTACCATTCCAATTCTCATGGCACAAGCCCATGTAACTCCCACGACTCAGGCCTCTCATTATTGAAATGCATGATGTGAATTCTGTCATGTATATGCATGCCGTAATTATTTAAAGAATAATATCAACAATAATTTTATATTAATTCTAGCATATTATATCTAAGAAGAGTAAGTGGTCAAACCAATCATTCTAATTACCAAACAAACATAAGCACATCAATTCTCACAACTTAACAACAACGAGTTACAGTTCACAAAGCTTAATAAGACCAAACATCCAATCATTATAGAGGCCCCCAAGAACCCTCTACCTTGAGTCCAGCTATAACGTAGTTCCACATTACTTTCGTACCAGTCAAAACATCAATCCAGCTCGTACATCCCTGATTTTCTAGATCTATGTTGATGGGATTGACTTGAAATTTGGATATGTTATAATACTCGAACAGAAAAATAACTTTCGTGAAGAACACTTTTCGATTTGAGCTGTAGAAGATAACATTTTACTGCACTAAATAGGCCTGACGACTTTTTGGCTACTTTAGAATAAAGAAGATGGAATGAAGAATACGATCAACCTATATCAGAAGAACAAATGGTTGGCTATTAAATGAAACAAGGATATGGTATGGGTGTCTCAGACTAAGACACCTAGTCATGACTCATGGATTTGAGAAAAAGGTAGGAAGAAGAATTTAATCTAGAAGATACAAAGAAGAGAGTGGTGCCATTGGTGTTTGAAAGAAATTGGGCTAGAAAGAGATTGAAGTATAATTGGGCTCTTAATCTTGCTTGATGGCCTAAATTACAAGTAAAAATATGGAATTGGGCTAAACTTATTTGATCCAAATCTCTTTTATAAATGAAAGAAATTAATTAAAATAATTCCTAATTCACAAAGTAAATAAAAATGCAGCTAAACGAAATTAATCACAATATTAAACATATTATTAATTTATTACCATATAGATATTTCTAAATTACAGGTTTTTCACGTTCCTCAAATGAAAAAGTTCTGTCAAATTTTTTTGAGTTGTTCGATTGGATCTGCAAGTTTAATCGCCAAAAAAAGGTTGGGATGTTGCTGCTCTTGGTCATCGCCACCTCAACGGTCTTCTGGATTTTAAGTATCTAGGGACGGGATAGCTTTTAAATTTAAAAAGGGGTCATGTAGATCATTTTTGTTGGGTCATAAGCACAATAATGTAAACAATGAACCCCTTATCCTTTTTAAGGATTAAGTGTTATTGCTACTCATTTTGATGCCCTTTTAGCTCTCATTAATTCATTTATGCGTTAATTTTTCCTAACTTACGAGCTGGCTGAATCAATATTCATATACCATCTACAATATCACAAAAATAATCACATTATTTAACCATCATTCATGTTTTGCTTTTGTTTTATTTTACGTTGAGTTTTATGTTATTTATGTCTTTAACTGGTTAATCCGTGTTTTGCTAGGATTTGTCTTCCTTTTTTATTTCGTTGCAGTTGTGTGTATGCTTACATTTTTAGCCTTTTATGTGTTGGTCAACTTTCTACAACCCAGGTTTTCACAAATATTTGCTTACACTTGCCTGCGATTCCTTTTGTAGTTTCAGCCTAGTTAGATTTCTTGCCTTTTACATGTGAATTAGTTTTAAAATTAAGACTTAACTTAATTGGATTATGATTCTATGCCTCTATTTTTCGTACATTTGTGTTCCCCTAACTCATGCTTATCTACTAATTATATATTGTTAAAATGGGTGTTTTAGTGATGTTATGGTTTCATCAGTCAGTGAGGCATTTTCATTCATGGGTATTTTGTTCGTTTATGTAGTGTTATGCCTAGAAAAGTCAAGATATATAGGCGAGTTGATAAAATTCAACATGACAGTTTGCTGATCTTTAGCGATGTTTTTATTTGGATGATTTTGCAAGATGTCCCAACTTCTTATGACCACGAATTTAACACTATTTCAAGCTCTTTATTGTATCATGGCAACATGAGCAATCTTATCCAAAACTCTACATCCGTTTTAAACCAACATGCATCAATTGATCATATCGCTAACTCATCATCAGCTGCTACCAATAATTCTCATTAATTTTCTATGCCTATTTTTCTTGCCTCATGGTCAAAGTAGTGGCCCTGTTAGGAGTCCATCTATAATTGGTCAAACCAATTATCAAAAGAAAATAAACCTATTTGAATCTGATTCTCTCCACATTTACCCCTCATTTAAAAATTTAACTTTCCTCCGCTTCTTTGATAAATGAGTTTATGAATGTTTTTTTTCCCTAGGTGCCGATCCAGACTATGTTGACTTTGGTCTTAGAAATTGTGAGTGTCAATATTGTGGTGCTTTGTTTTGGCCTGCAGAATGCTTCAAGAAAAAAAAAACACTCTTCAGTTGTTAAGCCGTACTTAAATGCATGTTGTATGATTGAAAAAAATTAAGTTCCTACCTGTTAAACCCACCCTTGCATTTTTAGATCATTTTCTAGATCCAAGAAATTCTCGAGAGAGTTTGCATTTTAAAACAAATGTCAGGTTGTATAATTCCATGATGACGTTAAGCTCAATGGAAGCTACAATTAATGCATCAATCAACAAGAGTTAGGGTCTTTATGTTTTTAAGATCAATGGTCAAGTGCATCATTTGATGGGTTATTTGTTGCCTCCTGAAGGTGAAAGCCCTAAATTTGCCCAATTTTACGTTTATAACACTCAAAATGAGGTTAATAATTGCTTGAGTTGTTTTTCTCATTCAACAATTTCTTAAAAAAATTGACAAACAGATAGTTGATGGCCTCATTAAAATGATAAATGAGTGTAATGAGTTGGTTCAGTTATTTAGGATGGCAAGGTATAGGGTTAATGAAGAGTTGGCAAGTTCTTTGCACTTGCGTATACACGATGTGCAAGGCAATCATGAAGCGTAATATAGTCTACCAACGTATGATGGGATTGATGGGTTAATAGTTGGAGACATTGGTCAATTTCATAGAAAGAGATATTGTTGTTGAGCATAAGATGACTAGGTTGCAAAGTATAACAAGGTTACAACCTAAATATATAGCTCTCCAATATCCTCTTCTTTTCTCGTTCGGTGAAGACGACTATAGGAAAGGTCTTCCTTGGAATCAAGATTTCAGAAGGAAAAAAAAAAACTGGAGACGTATCTATGAAAGCATTTCTAAGTTATCAAATTCAATATAGGGTGGGTCATGATAGCACCCTCTAAAAGGTGGCAGGCTGTTTCAATGATATTTAGTCGATGAAGGAAAAATTTGTCCTAGTTAAGAATATGTGAGAACATTTGAACACATAAGCAAACTAATAACACTTTAAAGTAGGCATGCATTTAAAAACAATTCTAAAACCCATGACTTTCAAAGCCTAGTGAATGGTGAACCAAAAGACTCTTTAACAAATTAAAGAGAAGAGAGTTTGAGTTTCATTACCTTTGAAGCTCATCCTTGTTTACACAAGGGATTCACCCAAGTGGAGGGCCTTCAAGTCACCTGCTTTGCTCCTTGGATGGTTGCTTCTTTGCTTCTCCTTTGCTCCTGGAGGATTCGAGGAGAGGAACTCCAAGAACACCAAGAGTTTGGTGTCTCACCAAGGATGAGGTGTGAAGATGAAATGGATGACTTAGAGGAAGGAAGATTGATAGCTATTTTTCTCTAAGTGTGGCCAGCCTGTTTGGAAGACAAAGAGAGAAAGAGTTTTGCTCTTTTGCCTCAAAGAAAACCCTTGATGTGGTAAAGCTATAAAGTTCCTTTTATAGCACCTCACATTTGAGTGGCAAACTTGCAATTATGCCAAGTTCACTACCGCTCACCCTGTGGCCGGCCATCCCTTAGTTATTGGGCTAATTGCCCATTTTGTTTTAGTTATCATACAACTTAAACATAATGGGCCTTGTGGACCAAAACCTTTTTGGGCCCTGAGACCCGAAACTAACTTGAAAGCCCAATATGAACCTTTCGTATAATTAATTAACTAATTAATTAATCTTGACCATTCTCAATTAAACCATTTAATTGCTTATTCATCTCATTTATATTTCTTCACTTTCATCCTTACTCGGTTTACAAACCATTAGGTTCTAATTAACGAGGCAGTGGGTGATTGTTACTCTTAACGATCGATTGTGAATTGAAACTACATTTCAATTATCCCTTTGATAAAGATTAGTGTTTGCTAACCTTTAGGGCTTCCAAACCATGAGTGACACCTAGCAGTATGTCATGGCTACCCAAGCTAAGTAGAAGTGGTTAGGAAACCTATCCAGTTACAATTATAATGCAATACTGTCTTTCTCTAATACAATACTCTTAATCACATTGTTTGAGTGGTAATTTGTTTCATGTCTACTATCCAATGTGATACTTCTCTATATGATTTAATTGAATATGATTTGGAACAAACCTCCTAAGTCATATTCGTATGCTTTGGCCAAAAACTCCCAAATCATATCTCAGAGTATTCTCCCTCCACCATGGAAGGTTAGAGATCCCTTTTGTGCATTCATGCCTACATGACTAGATAGCTTAACCCCAACAATATCATGGGCACTCTCGATGGAATGCCTTTGATATGATCCAAGATCAAAGACCTAACCATTAGACATCTATGATGCCTCAAGTCAAATGACATAGTGCAACTTATGAGTTCTTACATGACATGTATGTTTGAACTCTCTTTTGATCGTAGTTCAGTGTACTCAATTACCATTGTGAGCACCTATGCGTTTGTCTCAGTGTCCAACACTAAATGACTTGAGACTAGTCATACTCACACTTGAGTTAACATAACACATACTAACCTTAGCAGATTGTCAATGCCCAATTGGCAATCCTATGGCTATGAACGTTTTAGGAATAAACAAAAGAGAAAGGTCTCGTTAATCTAACTTAGATCACTTCTCTCTTAGATTAAATATCAATTCCTTGGATTCCCTTATTACTTAAACACATAATACAATAAATAGTGGTTAACAATAAGCTTTGCCCTTCATTAAATATATAATAGTTTAACACAATAAGTATTCCAAAAGCTATTACATCAAATGAGTGGCTTTGTGGGCATACTTCCAATAGTCGATGCATATGCCATAACTGAAGAAGATAGACTTGATTTCATTAGAGTAAATCAAAGTTCCTTGAAAATCGAGGGTTTTATGGGAATTCGTGAGGCATTAAGAAAAGGAGGTACAAGTGGGTCAAACGTTGGTAAGAGGATTATCTTGCCGACTACATTTACAAGTAACATTAGATATATGTGAAATTGGTACTAGGCAGAATATCCTGTATATAAAAAATTATAATCTGCTGGACTTACTGGTCAAGCCTCCTAGTCAACTAAGATAGATTTGTTAGTCAATAAATCAAAGATTCAATAACCAATTTCAAATACTAAAAGCTTTCACAGTCAGCAAGGGCTCAGTTCTTTCCAAGTTATTAATGTGTCAAGTGAGCATGATTGTGAGCACATACCAATTAAATATTCAAGTGATACATGTAGCATGTATATGTATGTGGGATATGTGACACAATATAAATAACTTTGAACACAAGATATTTTTGGCTGGAAAAACCCACATTTGGGTTAAAAAAGCAGGGACTCACTGAATAAAATCCACTAGTATAATCAAGGTTGTTACAAAGTACCACACAAAGCTCAATTCCTAATCCTAGTCTATGGAGCAGTTTTACCTTTATGCAACATTGTCTCACACAAGATGGATTCATTCGATCTTCACGAAGTGGTAGCTCCTTTTGCGCTCTTCACCTTGTGGCACCGAAAATTTGTTGTCTCTAGTCTTCACAAGATGGCAACTCATCTGACTCTTCACCTTGTGACACCGAGAGCAACACACAAACTATGCATACGATGATAAGTTAATGATATGTATATATGGATTCAAATGTCCAGTTAATTTCTCTAGTCAAACTATTGAAGGAAGAAACTAATGAGAATGCTAAAATGGGTTAGTTTTAAAGATTTAAAACTAGAAACACTTGACCACAAATTTAATGGAAAACCACAAAAACAATGCAACCTTATTCTTCAATGATTGGGTTGTTTAATGCATGAAAGAAGGTTTTACACTTAGGGTTTCATAAATGAAGAACAAAGAGGAATGTGAAGCCTTAATGCTCTTTTCTCTCTTTCTCTCACTAGGAAATAAGATTTGAAACCCCAAAAAAAATAAAAATAAAAAACTAAGGAACCAACTAACCCCAAAAGCTTTGGTTCAGTTTTCAACCCTCATGACACGTGTCAAGCTTCAAAGTGATTTGAAAAGATCAATGGTGAAAGATAAGACATTCACCAAAAAATTGTCAGTTAGCCCATATGGGTAGGTGTTAAATTGCGTGCCCAGCTTGCTGGAAATCTATAAGCACGGCTAACTAGACAAATAAACTAGTCAGAATGTAACAAGAATGTAGACGTGAAATGCACATGCATAAACAAACCATTTAAAGTGAGATGTGCCACACCCTTGAACATTTCTTCCCAACAGACAACCCATAAATAAAAAAGCCTTAAAGCTAGACTGGGCATGTGGTACAATTACAATGTTGATAAGGAAAGCCAAACCTAGATGTCTGGACTTCACAATATGAAACAACTATCAAGATGCTATAACCATATGCGGTAGTTTGGAAATCTTGATCTATTCATCACCTTTACTTGCAATGTCAAGTTGTGTGAAATTGTTGAAGATTTGCATCAACGACTTGGATGTAGGGCTGAAGACAAGTCAGATATAATTTCAAGAATTTTCAAAGCAAAGCTTGATCATATGATCAACTATATAAAATCTGAAAAACCTTTTGGCAAGGTTGAATCTGGTTTCTGCGCTGACTTTGTCCATTTCTCATCCCAAGTCATTTGTTTTGTTTTGTTTTCAACACATAAAGATGAAATGTTCTCGTTTGATGTTTGCGTGTTGTTCATTTTACAACAATAATTTACATAGTTTAGTTCCTGAAAAGAAACCTACCTAATTGTTACATTTTGGTTTAGGTCAGTAAAGGAGTGTAAGTGTCATTCTCCTTTTGATGTAGATAAAATCATTTCAGCTAAGATTCCTGATCAGAAATTCAACCAGTTTGGGTATGATGTTGTTTCACAGTTCATGATCCACGGTCTGTGTTGTCTTGCAAATGAAAAATCACCTTGCACGAAAGAAAAATGTGTGAAGAAATTTTCAAAAGCTTTTGCAAATGAAACCACTTTTGACCTTGATGGTTTTGTTACATACAGACGTTTAGAAACAAAAAATGGTTTTGTTCTGAAGAATTGAGTCAAGCTTGATAAAGCATTTGTTGTCCTTTACAATTGTGAGTTGTTATTGAAGTACCAAGCTCATGTAAATGTTTATTCATGCTACCAATCAATGCTTATTAAATACCATTTAAATACATAACCAAAGACACAGATAGAGTAGACCCGACAATTTCTTATATGACACGTAACACAACACGAAAACGACACAAAAATAACGGATTTCGGGTCAACACGATAACTAATCGGGTCATTATCAGGTGACCCGTTAAGAACCGGTTAATAATAGGTTTCAGGTCAACCAATAACTAATTGGGTAACCTATTAAGAACCCGTTAATAACGAGTCCTTAACAGGTATATACGCGGGTAACATGTAGGTAACCCTTATCGATCTGTTAAGAAAAAAAATTATTTTGATAATTTTAAAGTTTAATTACTAAAAAGTTTATTATTAAATACAATAACCATGTTGTATATATTCTATGTTAAATATACGTTATTGTATTATTATTTTAAAAAATTAAGTTTTATTCATTTATTTATTTATTTTTATTATGAGAGTTTCTTTTTGTCGTTACTAGGATAAATTTTACTTAACATTTTGTTCAAAATTAAAATCAACTAGTATAGTATTAGTATAGGCAAGAAGATAGGCTTACAAGTATGAAAAATGTGAAAGAATATCTAAACACAAGTGTTTGCATCGTTCCTCCATAAGTAGACAATAGTTACATTTACATTATTGTTTGGATTTTTAAAACCCTCCAAATCCTCATGAATAATGTTTTTTATTTGAGTGCAAAATTGATAAAATTAAGAATAATTATCGTAGAAGTGTTAAAAATATAAAAATATATACAATAACTCGTAGTGACAAGCTTTACAACTTTCGTAAAGGGGTCAACTTCGAAATCCAAAACTATAATCCATAAACCTTATATTTATATTTAACTGTCGATTGTTGTCTACACTTTACTCTTTTTACTGAGTTTTGTTTTTAAATTTCTTTTTTGAAAACATGACCTTTTGCGTAGATGTGGGAAGATGAACGGTTTAGATCCTTGATATCAAATTCCGATATTTACAGTTAACTAAAATATGAGTTGATGTTATATAGTTTGTAGAGACTCTATAATCTCAAAACAATATTTACACTATCGGTAAAACTCTAAACATATTATCAACAATCCAAACCGTTCATCTTCCTACATCCTCTAATAGACCATATTTTCAAAAAAGAAAATCTATAAAAAACAATATTTGGTGAGAAAAATGAAGCGTAAATGTAAACAACAATCAACCATTAAATTTTGATTTATGATTTAAATGATTATAGTTGCGAATTTCGAACTTAAGACTTTCACTAAAGTTGTAAAGCTTATCATTACAAGAGTTTAGATATATATATATATATATATATATATATATATATATAATTTTATTTTCATACTTCTACATTAATTAAAAAACTATTAAAGACTTTACTTAAACAATAATCGTAGGATAGGTGAGGTTAAATTTGTACCGTTGGATTCTATTTCACTTATATTATTAGACATTTTTTTGGATAAAAAATCCAATATTTGCCCAATTCCCCAATCTAATTAAAACAAAAGCCCTAATATTCTAGAATCCCTTTATCTCTCCAGTAACCCCTATCTCATGCCGTCTGTTTTTCCTGTAGCGCAGTCTATTTTTCTTGTAGTCTCTCTGTCTCTCTTTTCTCCTATTTGCGCAGTGGACGGAATCATTCTTGGCATCTTTGGTTGTCTCTGCATCTCTGCATCTCCATTCTTCAGATTCTAGGTTCCAGGTTTGGTTTTGCCTCTTAATTTTTTTAATTTGTTAATTTCTACTCATGAATTGTTTCTTTGATTGGTGATTTTATTGGGGTTTATGTTGAAATAATCTGAATTTGATGTATAATTGTATTTGCCAACAACTAGCTTGTTAAATTTGAAGAGAACTATATTACCAACTCAGGCACATATTCAATTCATGTGTTCACCTTGAGACTTATAATCTTGAAGTTAACATTTGGCTTCTGATCCAATTGTTTGTTATTCTTCTCGAGTTACTCCACAAACCTAAACAATGCCTATCATTATGGGGTTAGAAGGAACCTATTTGACATTTGTTGTATTTAAAGCATGACAATGGAAAACTGATGTAAATTTGAAATCTTGGAAGTTGCATCTTATGATTGTTTAATTTTATGGGTTTGAATGATTAGCTCTATATTGGAGACATACTGGAAGACTAGCATTTTTAGACAAAATTAAAGTGGCGATGTGTATGCTACAGATTCCTAGTTGACTTTCTCTATTTTAATTATCTTATAAATTTCCATAAAATCGTACCTATTTAAAAAGCTTTTAATCGATTTCTATCCATTTTCTTTTTGAAGCAATGGATGCTAGAGATTGAGATTTAGTGAACCTTAATGATGATGAGTTTGTGGAGATAATAATGGGAATAGAACGAGATCTTGGAAGCGAAAGTATAGACAATACAAATACGAGTTTTGCAAAGAAAAAGGCTAGAACAATCAATTTAGGTAAGTGAAAACTTTAATCTCCTGTTTGGAACACTTTCACTAAATTGGATACTATTTTTAAAGATGGTAAAATGCGTGCTCAATGCAAAAATTGTAAGAAAATAATGATAGATGATAGTCAGTATGGACAAGTAATATGAAAAGACATTTGAATACATGCCCTGCAAAGAATAATGTTGAATTATTTATGTCGGCATCTGAATTGTTTTCCCAAAAGTTTAATCATATGGTATTATGTGGCTTATTAGTAGAGGCAATCATCAAGCATAATTTTCCTTTTAGTTTTGTTGAACTTGAGGGAATTAGGGCTTTGTTTGCATATGTATCTCTTGATATTAAGCTATTGTGTCGAAATGCTGTCAAAGCTTGTGTGTTAGGATATTCAAAACTGAAAAACAAACACTACATAATTTGTTAGGCTCGGTTAAAGGTAGAATTTGTTTGACAACTTATGGTCATCTCAATGCATTGATGGGTATCTTGCACTTACTGCTCACTTTGTCACATGCCACCTTTGCATACTGGTGTTGCATTATGTGAAAAAAATCAGTGCGTTGGTAACTGAGTGGAGGACTAAGAAGAGGTTATTTTCTATTACTTTGGATAATGCTTCTTCAAAAATTTGTTTTGTTAACACTTGGAGGAATCAATTAAATATTAGAGGTCTTCTCTTAATTAATGGTGACTTCTTTCATGTGCATTGATGTGCTCATATTTTGAATTTGTTAGTCTAAGATGGACTTAAAGAAATTGATTCTTTAGTGGCAAAAATTGAGGAATGCATCAAGTATATAAAGGGTTCTGAGGCTAGGAAACTAAAGTTTCATGAACGTGTTAGGCAAGTAGGGATATTGGATTGTAAGAGAGGTTTGAAACAAGATGTCCCTACTAGATAGAATTCAACGTATCTTATGCTAGATAGTGCCATTTTCTATCGATATGCTTTTATTAATTTAGGATTTAGTGATTCAAATTTTGAAAGTTGTCATTCTTTGAAAGAGTGGGATAAAGTAGTGAAGATTTGAAGTTTTTAGGTACTTTTATGATGTTACATGCTTATTCTATGGGACAAAGTACTCCACATCAAATTTATTCTTTCCTAAAGTGTTCATAATTCAACTTTAAATTAAGGCAGACATTGATGACCGTTATAGTTTCATGAATAAGATAGGGAATTATATGCACATGAAGTTTCAAAAGTATTGGTCAAATTACAATTTGATTATGTCACAATCATCTTGGATCCTCATTATAAACTGCATTTTGTGGATTGGGCTCACACAAAGCTTCATGGCGTTAATTTTGTAGAATATAAAAATGTTTGTGACAAATTTACTACTTCTTTTAATGTGTATTTGGAAATATCTTATCATCTTAATCATTTCAAATATTTCAATGAATTCAGTGGCTAATCATCAAATAGAAGGTGGAGATGCTCTCTTTGAGGTAACATAAAGTTTGTATTTTACTTTTTATACATGGTACTTTAAAACTATTAATATTATATTTGAAATTGGGTGATGCATAATTTTTATTATGTTTCAATTGAAAAGAGTTAATTACAAAAGTATTTGCATGATAAGAGACTAGATAGAAGACAAGACATAGATTTTCTTTCTTGATGGCAAATGGAGCCCTTTGATGTGATAAAAGATAGCACACAAATTAAACCCTCTTGTTGACAATTGTAATAAAGATGTAAGTAGGGATCGTTCTAGGCCGGGGATTAGGAGAGATTGCTAATCTAATAAAAACTGACTCAAAAACACAAAACTAGGCTTAAAAACACTTAAATAAACTCAAAGACTTTTAACTAAACTTATATGACTCAAAACAAACTAAAAAGACTCAAAACAGCACAAAATAATCAAATGGACTCAAACTAGACTCTAGGACTTACTGTGGACGAAAATTGAATTAGTTTTGACTCAAAACACTTAAAAACACACAATAGGACAGATTCTAACTAATTTGACGCAACAAAGTAAAGGGGATTGGGTTTTTGACTAATTTAAAGTAAAAACAAGTAACTTAAAGACTTAAACAAAGTTTGGACGAATTTGGGGACACTATGGGTGATAAGCTAGTTAGAGGGTCCTTCTCCACACATGACACACTTGCATACAAATTGATTTCCAATTGCTTTTCCAATAAACCATGAACCTCAGCACCCCAAATTAACTGTGACATCACTAACTAACCCTCAAATTTTCCTTAAGTCATTAAATTGGATGAGATACGCATCGTCAACCCAAAATATTCTTCAAAAGTTCCCTACATGAAAAACATAATAGAGATACAATCAAAGATCATTAAGCTTTGTGAAAACCATAAGCATTGACAAGACATTCGTAACTATGAACAACATGATGCTCCTGCCAGAAATTTACTTAACGTGATCGTTTATAAGCGACCTTCACTACTTGTGAATATAAGTTCATAACGATTATGTGAAACTCCCTTATATTCTAGCATCAAATTCATGCATGAAAACTAAGTGTGCACCCTTAACCAACATTCAAGAATAAGTTCTTAATCCTAACAGTTAAGCAAATTGCATTCACGATTTACGAACTCACAACTGGAAGTAATCATTTCATATTGCAAATATAATCATGGTTTCAAAGTCTCCTCTAGCCAAAACAAAATTAGTTCCTTTCATGTTCACAGCAAAACAAAGAAAACTTAATTTAAACATTGAAAACAAAGATTGAATACACCTAGAAACACTCCAACAATCCAAGCTTTGAATGGCGAAAACGTCCAAGGCTTCTCCTCTCTTCTTTCTCCTTCTTTGCTACGGCACAAGGGTGTATGGGTATGAATTATGGTGATGGATGGATAGGTTGGATGGTGGTAGGGGGTGGATGATGGCTGAATGAATGAAGAGTGATGAACAGCTTTATTTTGTGCAGCATATTGTGTATATATATGGGGAGAAAGGTTAAGGCATTAATTAATTAATTTAGGAAGGTTTTAAGACTCCAAATCCTCCAAGAAAAGGATAACAAATCAGAATCCTAAGAGAGAAAAGGAAGGGAAGTTACGACATGGACAGAAAATAGGAAATAGGAAAGGGAAATGGTTCCTTGCACGACAAGGAAAGGAAAGGAAGGGGTAGGGTACGGCAAGGGCTAGAATGGTGCAAGGAACCTTTGGTTTGTGTCCTAGAATGCATAGGAAACCTTCAATGTTGCTAGAACTTAGGGACATTTAGGATTAGGAAAGGTCAAACCAAAATAGGAAACCTTGGCTTAACTTTCCTACTTTGATTAGGAATCCTAACATCTTTAACTCTTCAATTTCATCCATTCCTTTTGCTTTAAGCATAAACTATACATTCCAAGCCTAATTTTGCTCCAAAAGGCTCCAAAATTCACCTTATTGCTTCATAAGGCCTATGGTCTTAAAAACACATGAAAATAGCTTAAAACACTATAATAAATGAAAACTATGTAAATGCAAGAAAACAAGTTAACTAAGTCGCATAAATATGCTCCTATCACCTTTTCATCATCCAATACTTTCTCAGTTAGCACGAGGTGTTAACAATTCATATTTCAACTATTGCATTAGAATTTGCTCTTAGTATTGGGGGTAAAGTACTAGATCAATATCATACTTCGTTGTTACCAGACACAATTCATGTTGTGCTGTGTACAAGAGATTGTCTTTTTGGAAAAGGAGGTAATAAATCTTTTATATAATATATTACTATTGTTCCTTTTCATAATTATCTTTGGTACTCATAATTTGAATGGTTTATGATATTCGGTTTTCTATACTTAGTTTATGTGGAAGAGAGTGCTAATGTGGAAAACCTCATTGAAAATATTATCAATATAACTCTTGAAGACAATATATCAAGCCAAAGTTCCAATACCGTTTCCCATGGTGATTGATGAAAATTGAAAGGTTTGATTGTAAGAAAATGTGCAAGGTTCTAAACCTTCAACATAACTCCCTTAATTTTACAAATCTTTTGAACATTTGATATTTTGTAATGTTCTAATGTTTTTTTTTAATTTTTATTATGCTCTTATTTTGGGTATGTAAACATGTAATAATACTTAAAAGACAAATGTGTTTTTATGTTTTGAATGTGACGATGTGGTATGTATATACTTATTTAGTACTATATTTTTCATTTGATTATTTATTGGTTTAAGGTATAATTTCCTTAATGAGTAACGAGTCGGGTCATTTTACCTGTTAATATTATCGAGTTGGATCATTTTATTTGTTTATTTTAACGGGTGTTACACGACTGACCCGTTAAAATATCGGGTATGACATGATAGAGCTATGGCTATTTTTGAGGATCAAGAGTTTGATGAAATTGAGCTTATCTTAATTGTAGATATTTATGTTCTTATGAATCAGTTTGGAGATTGTTACAATTTCATATTCATTCTAGAGAACCCGTTGTTGAAAGATTGTGTGTGCACCTTCCTTCCAACCCATGAGGATGATAATTTAAGCTATGTTGTTAACCAACCTAATCTTGAAAGCACAATGTTAACAAAATTGTTTGAGATGAATGCTCAAGATCCTGATGCATCTGAATTGTGTTATGATGAATTTCCTTCTAAATATGTTTGGAATAGTGATAATAAAGAGTAGAGGCGTAGGAAGTTGGGTAGATGCCTACGCAAAGTTGCATATGTTCACCTTGCTGCGGGTGAATTGTACTATTCAAGAATGTTGCTCAATTACCAAAAAGGCATCTTGGGTTTTGATCATTTAAGAACAATTAAAGAATGTTTCAACCCACATTCCAGGCTATATGCAACACGCTTGGGCCTGCGAGTTCTAGGCTACCCTAATTGCTCCAGCTGCTTGGGCTTCAGCTACCAGTGCAGCACCATGGGCTTGAATATGGGTTGGTTGCCTTGTGGCATAGGCTTGGGCCTGTTGCTACAAGGTGGTCTGCTCACCGTGGACAGTGGGCTCGTCGAAAGTTGTTGTCATGGCTGCTACCATTGTGGTTGTCACGCTTATGCCCCGTGGGGGTGGCGTCACTCCACTCGTCATCGCGTTGAGTCTTATGGATCGTCGTGGTCCTAATTCTTAAACGTTGGAATTTTCATTCATTGTGGTTTCCGAATTTCTTACCATCGTACTTTTCTTTTACATTTATTCAAAGAATTTTTGTATAAAAAAATTCTAAAAATAAGAACGTACGAAAAATCTACAAATGAACAAAAAATTAGAAACCTTGAACACGAGAGTCTTCTTCGAGTGTGTGAATCAAGACTCTCAATGAAAGCACCAATTTGTTGATGCAAATTTCCGCCTTCTTCTTCTTGGATGAAAATGCACTTGCAAAACAATTAACACCTTCGATCAAGGCCTAGAGCCTCACACGCCCACAATGAATGGGGGGCTTTGGTAGAAGAACCTCCGATGCCAAAGTTAGAATTTGAGGGAAAAATGTATAGAGAAATTTGGAGAATTTTGCAAGAGAATTGGAATTAGGTTTTTGGAGAAATGAGGTGGTATTTATAGAGGTGTGGCCGGCCCCCTTTGGAGAGATGGGAACCGACCACATATGGTGGTTTTTGGGTGTAATTGCAAGATATTATGTCAAAATAATATCTTGCAATCAATTACGAAATTAATTAATTAATTAGGAAATTAATCAATTAATTTAGGTAATTAATCCTATTTTGAATGAATAATTGAAGGTTACCTTGTGGGAAGGATTTGATGAGGATGGATGAAATAGGTTTTAAATAAATACCTATTTTGATCACTTTTGACCTTGATTGTGCCAATTGTCCGCTACTTGCACGTAGAAGTTCTGGTGTGCCTTGAGGGTAATATTATCCTTTTTCACCCAAAAGTACACATGTCGACTCCATAATTTTTTTGATTATTTTTTACTCCACAATTACAAGAAGAACATTAATGCTTTTGGGTTACATGACATCTTTAAGTGTGAAGACAAAATTAAAAAAATTCTTTTGTATGAGCTAGAAAAATTGTTTATGGCTTCAAACAGTTCTTTGTCTAAACATCATCTCCCTCAGCTAAATAGAGAGGCGATGGATAAACTTAAAAATAAAAGCTTGAAAGATGAGTTAAGTTACGACACTGAATCACTTAAGAAGCATCATTCACTCCTGGTCGCACAGTTGAATAGAAAGCAAAAAGTTGTTTACGATGGTATTATGCAAAGGGTGGATAACAAAGAGGCTGCTATGTTTTTTGTGCATGGTCATGGTGGATCAGGTAAAACTTTTTTGTGAACCACCATCTTGGCTAGAATCTGATCATAAAACGGTATTGCTTTAGCAGTCACTCTGTCTAGAATTGCTTCCTTGTTGACTCCTTTTGGAATGACAGTACACTCAAGGTTTAAAATTCCTATTAATGTTACTGATTGTTCAGTTTGTGAAATAAAAAAAGGAGTTCATATCGCAAAATTAACTAGTAATGCATCTCTATATTGTTTGGGATGAGTCACCAATAAACCATATACGATGTTTTGAAGCTCTAGATAGGTTTATTCGGGATGGTTTTAAAGAGTCAAAACTAGGTTTAGATGGTTTGCAATTCGGAAGAAAGCCAAGTATATTCGGAGGTGATTTTAGGCAAATTTCGTGAGTTGTTTAGAATGGAAGCAGGGCCGAATTTGTTGAAGTTTCATTGACGGGTTCTTACTATTTTTCCCCTTAAAGAAAACATGAGGCTTTCAAATACATGTTTGAATGATCGGGGAAAAACAAGAATTGAATCACTTTGCAAATTGGATTTTGGAAATTGAAAATGGTTAAATTGCATAATCTATATTTTTAGGTGATGAAGAAAGTTCTAGGGTTCAAATACCGAATGACTTTCTCATTAATTTTGATGATAACCCCATCCAAAGTGTGGTTTCATCCATGTACACATATTTCAAAGAAAATTTCCATTACGTATCATATTTGGCAGAAGGGGCCATTTTGACTTTGCAAAATACGATCGTGATTGAGAAATTATTTTATGTTGGGTATGGTGCTTGGCCAAAGTCATACATATGTCAGTTTTGATTCTGTGACTTCTTCGATAGAGAATGTCAAGAATCTTGATATTTTTATCCCATACAATTTTTTAATTAACTTGAATTTGCTGGTTTTCTGCACCACAAACAGACTTTGAAAGTTGGTATGTCGATGATGTTGCTTAGAAATTTAAACCAAAGTTGTGGCCTATGTAACGGAACATGCTTGGTTATGATGCAGCTAACTAATAGAGTTGTACAAGTAAAGATCATTACAAGTAGCAATATTGGTGAGGCAGTTTACATCCCAGAGATTATTACATAATCATTACAAAATAAATATCTATTTACTTTGGAAGGCGACATTTTCCTCTGAAGGTCTGCTATGCAATGACAATTAATAAGAGTCAAGGACAATCCTTGAAAATTGTTAGTTTATTTCTCTCTTAGCCAGTTTCACTCATGGACAATTATATATTATAGTTTTCACAATTGTTATTTGCTTATAAATTATGATTCTTTGTAGACTGAAGCTAAACCAATTTGATTTTTGGTGTCGTACAAGTAAGCAAGCAAACTTGTAATCCGAGTATGCATGATTTAGGTCACGAAAATTATCGAGGCTAATCCCAAGCTGCAAGCTTGGACTAAATGTTTGTCGATAAAAAGGTAACAAAATTGAAACTTTTTACTTATTAAATGTTGTAAATATGCTTTCATTGCTCATATCGTTTAGTTTTTTTAACTGTATAAGGGAAATACGATCCACACAACTATGAAACCTTGGGACATAGACTTCTTTTCTGAGCGGCTTAAAGTCAGGTCTGCTTACGAGATTAATAAGTTTCGTGTCGTTCGAAACAAAAACTCTAGCAAATTGTCCCTCATGCTGGAATGATTCAATTGAACAAAAACTCTAGTGAATTGTCCCTCATGTTGGTAAGTCTACAATTATTTTTTACTGTTTTACTGAATTATTGTTTTACACACTATCTTCTTGTTGCTAAAAATGTACAAACTAGGTTTCAATATCTAAACTTGCTCGTTAAGGTGCTACCCAACTCTGCTGAAATGTATGCAAAACCTCATATTATTGTTAATTCTGAGTTGAAGACTATTGAAGAGTTGTTTCTCCTCGATCTTGCAGTAAACATGGTTAGTGCACCATCTTTGTGCAGTTAAATAAAATGTCTTTTCTTTTGCAAATTGTATTTTGCAACCACTCTTAGTTTTTCTCATTTGCTAAACACAAATACATGGTAAATGCATATCTTCATGTCTGCTTGAGTTTTGATGATATTGTTATCTTTCAAGTGATTTATCATTTTTTTAAGAGAATGTTTCTTCTCTTTTGAATTTCGTTCTAATCCTACTGTGTTTGGTTTGTTTTTCATTTTTGCATTTTGGTTACGTAAACAAGTAGTCACCAATTTTGTTCAGCTTTTTGGGTGCTTCATCTCTTTTGCTAAAGAGTTTTAGTGTGATTATTGCATCTATATCATAACAGGATGCAAGATTCATGAGTCGGGCGACCATTGTCGGTTACAATCTAAGCAAAGGATGGTGGTACAAATCTTGCCCGTCTAGCCACAAGGCTGTGAAGAAGACATTTGCAACATTTGAGTGCTATGAACCATTGTAACACTCACATCCAAATTTTAACATTGTTTTTATATTTCTTCACACAATATGTATGGTTTTAACTGCAAATGTTGTCTTTATGTTACTTAGGTTCAAGATTAATTTTATTGTGGAGGACAATACAAATCAGTTCAACCTTATGATGATAAGAAGGCACGCTGAAAAACTATTAGGCGTATCTTGCCACTTTGTTGTCATAGAAGAAGGGCATGATGATTCTTTTGGGCATATCTTACCACTTTGTCATCATGGAAGAAGGGCATGATGATTCTTTTGTGTTACCACCACAACATAAAAAATTGGTTGGCACCACAAAAAATTTTAACTGCAGTTTGGTTATTAGAACAAGGAAATTGGCAGTACGGACTTTTATGTTTATGGATTAGTTGAGGAGCAACCACCATGTGGCGCAACAATTAGCTTAGTTGAACCATGCACACCTGCTACCAATATTAAGAAGATGGTTATTGATGCTGCAACCCCTATCTCTTTTACACCCTTGGAACGTCGCACTGATGAAATCCAACTACTTACATCAAATAGAAGTGTGAAAAGAGCATTGTTCATTGAACTGGAACGTACCAAAAAGCAAAAATTGATTTGTCCTTATATTATGCAACTTCAACAATATATTCACGGTTTTTGTGTGCATTTGGAAACTTTAATTCTAACCTTTTAACTTGGACATCAATTGATAGCAAAACATATGGGGAAGGCCAACCACAACGAGATTTCTCCAAGCCAATCGTTCCCAAAATAGAGCCTTCAGACAAACTTCCTATTGGCGCACTAAGTAGGTAGTAGACTTAAAAAAAAAAAAAAATCAAAGAAAAGTATAATTTTAGTGCATTATTTGGCTAGTTATCTAAATAATATCTTTGCATCCATCTGTTATTGAGATTTGCTCCCCCACTTCCATTTCAGTGTTGGAGATGTTTATTCCTAGAAGAAATGATTTCTCAAAGATTTAATATGGTAGGATGCATATAATTACATATGTGTACATTTTTTTGGGCATTTTACTTGTAAACTTATGCACTGTAGGCACTGGAAGATGTTTTTATATCTTTTTACAATAGTTAAGGCGATAACATGGCTTGCAGGACATGTATTTAGTCGCGTTGCATATACAGACAAAATATGTGTGGACTACATGCTGCTTTAGTTTCTTATGTTAAAACAATATGTTTTTGTGGTTACATATTTGGTTATGTCAAACTTCTAATTCTACCCTTTTTACTGTGCATGGGCTGTTGATGTAAACTAAATTCATTCTAAATGCAAGCTAAATACTTATTCTACCATAACATTATACTTTTGTATTTGGTTTTCATATTATGTTGAATCATTTGTGTTAGTTTATACTTTTTTGAGATTGGCTAAGTAGGATGTGTGTTTTGTAGATTAATGTAATGGAAAATGCAATTATGTTGCTTCTGCCTTTAGGTGGTTTGATATAGAATTTGTGGGTCTTTCAATCATGGTGATTCATAATTACACATACTTGTTGGAATTAAATTTGCAGTCCATACTCTATGCGTTGTCAAATCTTGTTATAAGGCTGCCACTGTTTGATGTGGTAGAAACTAACACACAAATTAAACCCCGTAAATTATGCCATCGTAGTACAAGTAAGTAGGGATCGTTTTATTCTGGGGATTAGAAGGTAATCAACACAAAATAAACTTATAAAACTAAAAATTAAGTTAAACTAACAACAAAACAGTGACTACGAGATTTTGGACGAATTTTAGTAAAACAAAAGTAAATGGCCAGAAGCAAATTAAGTTGTGAATGAAATATGAATGAAATGATAGCTAAAAGATTCTTCTCCACCCATGAAACATATGAAAAGATTCTTTTCCACCCATGAAACATATGCATACAAATCAATTTCTAGTTATTCTTTCTATAAACCATGAATGACAATGCCTCAAATTCAGTGAACAACACCAATTAACTCTCAGATTTTCCTAAGTTCATTGAATTGGACTCAGAGACACAACCAAATTATTCTTCTCAAGTTTCCTAACTATGAAAAGCATGATAAAGATACATATTGAAGATCATTAAGTTTTGTAAAAATCATAAGTATTGACGAAACATTCGTAATTATGAAAAGTATGATACTTGTACCAATGATTTAGTTAACTCAATCATGACGAGTTACTTTTACTACTTGCAAATATAAGTTCATTACAATTAGGTGAAATTCCCTAATATTCTAGTATCAAATCCCTGCATGCATACTAAGTGGGCCCTCTTAATAAACATACAAGAATAAGTTCTCTATAAAGCAGATAAGCAAATCGCATTCGTGTTTTATGAAACAATAACTGGATGTAATCAATTTATATAAAATATATAATCATGGCTTTGAATTCACCTCTAGCTAAAAAGAAACTTAGTTACACATGTTCATCATAATGAAAAAAAAATCTAAAATAAACATTGAAACTTAAAAACAAAGGTAGAAAGAACTCTGAAAATTCCAACAACTTCAACGGATGAATGGTAGGCGCGGCACACTTCTCTCTAACATTGCAGGACATTTTATATATATAGGGCACAACTAGATCCAAGGAGGAAAGGGATTAGGTGTTTTGAATAAATACTCCTATCACCAATCCAATATGATTCGTCAAGACATGCTATCAACAACAATTTCTGTCTCTTTCTGTCAAAATGATTCATGCCAGTCTTGTGTTACAGTTTCAAAACCCGCAGCTATGCGCGGGCAATTTTCCAGTTAGTACTATTATCAGTGTGTGACTCAACTTTTACTTGTAACAAACGATATTATTTACACAAAAGGAGTGGGAGAGTGGGCTAAACCTCACAATGGGTGAACAATAATGTGGTTCAAATTCGATTTTGACGAGAATCGAATCTAAAACCTCTCACTTTCAAATAAAGAAGAACATCACTAGACCGTAGTACTAATTGACCAGTGTGTGACTTATTATATTCTAACTAAATCGGTTGTGCGACTACTTAACGAAGTAATGTAACATGCTAATCGTTTCAAATGCTATACAAATATCGGGAATGGTACGTATATAACATGACGACAAACATGAGACTTTCCTCAAAACTTTTGCCATCTCAATTTTCTCAGATTGCTTCTTAGGAGTTGGGTAGGACCCATGTCCTTGGTGATTCTATGTCGAAAATGAAGAAAGTCTCTCTTTGATTCTTGCATGCTAAACCGTTTTAGCATATTTTGTACGTAATTAGGTTGAGATTGACGATCGTTCTATTCTATTTCAATGCAATTTAATCCTAATGGCATCTCCAATTTGGGATGCAAATATAAAGCCACATTTACCATTGAACCAATCAGAAATATCGACGATATCTATCAATTTTAGTCTAAAGTTAAAAGTTTCTCTGATATGAGTTGAAGTCTATCTTTTTCTGATTTTTTAGATATTTCCATAGAAGTATGACCATATTGAAGAAATTTTATACACTGAAACCAACCAACATCCGGCCGAAAAATGCTGAAAGTGAGATAGAACAATCATTCTATTGGGACTATCTTCCTTTAGTTTTTTCATTAGAAGCTGCTTATCTTACACTAAACAGTCATCAGATGATGGCCTACATCTCTTAATTCAAATTTATATCTCGATGTTAACATTCTATACATTGGAGCAAAACTAGTATTTACATTTCCCGATATGTAAAAGAAGATGCTCGTATCTCATAAAGAACATGTTCGATAACCAAACTTTTTACGTTCTTAAGCATAGTTTTGTCATTCCGTATGAGTAATATTTCTTCTACATTGAATTCCCAATTAATTTCTTATAAACGTGGTTCATTTAGATGTTGTTCGAAATCACATCCCCCGTACGATTACACCAAATCGCGAAAAGACAACGGAAAACGTACATTGGGAATATCTTTCATCGGATGTCGCACCCTGTTTAACTAACACAAGAAGGAACTTGTAACTCAGTTGCTTTTGCACCGGAATCACTTCGAGTTTTAATTCCAGTCGTACGAATAAGCAGATCGCCCTCACTCAAATTTCAGACATCCAAAAGAATTTACACTGAACTGTTCCTCAGTGATGACATACATAGAGGCACCATAACAATTGAATTCAACTTTATAAGTACATTATATAGAGATCAAGTTGCATCGCAGAGGACAAGAAATTTTTTATCCCCGCCATTTGTAAAAGATTAGCGAAGCGAAGCTTCAAAATTGTTTCATGTAAACTCAGTTCTTTACACGATTTTTCTTCACAAAAAGAGAGTGCCAACACATGATCAAAAAAGGATAACTCAGAAGCAAAAAGCCCAGCTGAAAAACAAACAACGAAAGTTAAAGACAGGCAGGGGAAAATTACCTACTGCCTCCACCCGTAGATCAGGTCCCTCCCACTCAAACAAGGAATCAAAATACAAGACCCCGAATCCGCCACCATTTTTAAGATGGAAGTACACCACAGCTACAGTGAGTAACAAACCTATACAAACTGTACAAAATTCCTTGTGGCGTATTGCAGGAAATCAAACAAAATCCTGTGGCGCCGAATTCTTCTTAGCTGTATAGATTTACTTCTTTGAGTATGTGAGAAATGGATCTTGAGCAATCCCTAAAACATCTGGCCTCTCTGCTTGATTATATGTTAGACAACGCCGAATAAATTCCTGCAAATAGATATATGCAAAATGGTATCACCGAGTTGCTCAGAATTCAGCTAACCATGTCCATCAGTGAATGAGGAGTTATTTTTTTGTTTACGCACTTAACAAGGTTTTTTTAAGTTAAATACTCTCAATGAGGTTTTTTATTTCGTAGTTCAAATACTCTGCTGTCTAGGGTTATGGTCTTCTAAGATGGCAGTAAATTTAGCAATCAAAATAGCTTAGGAAGAAAAAGTTCGAAGGATTGCTGAAAATGTTGCTATATATGGAGATATTAAGGTACTAAGCCCTCAAGAACCCGAGCCTTTCAACATTAATATTTTTTCTTTCATTAAAATCTCTTTGCTTCACATATATACTATAGATTCCAAAAGATATATAAACACTCATTAAATACTACAAAACTCTCAAAATGATTAAAAATGTTGTCATTCTGAAACCCATATACATGAATAAAATAACTCTTGGATTGACCTTTTGAATTGTATATTTTGCTCAACTATTCGACTCATACATTCTGAGAAGATGTTTGGTTCAGTGAGCAGCCCATGAAATCTTTGTTTCCCAGGTTAAATCTTTATATTGAAGCACAAGATAGATTATTTCTAAGAACCAACCATTTCCGCTAAAGAAAATTAAGCATGATGTACCAACTATGAGCACAACTCACCTTTGCCTCATTTGAGATGGAAGGTCGGGAAGGGAATTCAACTTTTCGAGCCTTAATAATTGTGTCTTCCCGTAGTATTCGTTCCTGGGTCTGATCATGCCCAAAAGGCCGTCTTCCAAATAACATTTGGTATAACAGAATACCTGCTGACCAAACATCAACCTGCTTTCCAAGACGGACCGTGTCAAAAAACCTTGGAACCCAAGTTGAGAAGAATAAAGGGCAAAGAGAAAAAGTTTGGTTTTCTGATAAGTTATTTTCCAAGTAAGAAGACTCAGGGGACACCAATCGTATCTGTAGTCTAGTACGCGACGAAATTTATGTCTAGACTAGGCTTGAACAATATCGATATAAAACAGAAAAGTTATCTATTTATCAGACAGACAGAGAGAGTGTGTGCAGCATAAATGCATTTGGCCACTTGGTTGCACATGTATGTCATGCTGTCACTAGGCAATACAAATATATTAAAGTCACCGACCTTTGAGGATATAAGAGGTGTCTTGCTGAGCTCGAAGCATTCAGGAGGTAAATACCTGCAAATAACAAAGAAATTATTATGTATTCTGCTACTTAAACCAAATGTACTAAAATGTCAAGGAGAAGAAGACAGAGTAGAGCCACATGAAGACACACAACAAAGCTTAAAGGTTACCATTTCTTCCCAATAAATATAATAAAGTGAAGATACTAATTTTCAAGTTCAAACATCGTTTCAAATTCCCAGGGAAGCTGAACTTCTTTTCTTTAAAAGCAAATGTAAACCGGCAGATGTACTTAAGCTGAGTTGCATCACTTACCAATAAGTTCCAGCACCCTGGGATGTAAGTTCCATACCCTGGGATCCAACATCATCCTCCACTATCTTGCTTAGACCAAAGTCAGTAACTTTTGCAACCCCAAGCTCATCAAACAGAACATTTCCAGGCTTCAAATCATAATGTATAATCTTCTGTGTTCTTTTGTTCAAGTATATAAGACCTTGAAATATCTGAAAGATAATGATCCTAGCTTCCCTCTCAGGTAACACAGGCGTTGCTTTAAGGACAGCATCAAGATCTTTCCCTGAGGGTAGAAAAGGAAATATCAATAAAACCAAAAGGGAGATGAAGAAAGAATGAGACAAGAATTGTCTACAAGACCCGACTACTAATATCTCCATCTTAGAATAAACAAAGATTATTCAAAGGACAGAACGTTGAGAGTATAAATACCACTGCAATACTCTAAGACAGTGCAGAATGTATTCTGATCAATCTCAAAAATGTCCCAAAGTCGAACAATGTGATGATGAACCAAAGTCTTGTGTATATTGTACTCCCGGATTGCATGTCGTATGTAACTCTGCTTCTTCTCTTCACTCCACTGAGCATTTAAACCATGAAGCTTACATGCAACATATCTATGCTCTACCAAGTCAAATGCCTGCTGGAAATTTCTCACTTCAAATCACTGCAAAAAGGTATTTCTTTACAATTGCCAACATTGGCAAATGAATTGTCTAGCCTTTTCATCCAATATATAAACATTTACTATAAACTAGTGGGAATAATTTTAGATATCAAACCACAATTCTCAAAGTTCTGACCTTGTAAACTTCACTGAATCCCCCTTTGCCAAGAAGATTTAAGAGGGCATATCTGTGGTTGAGAATCTGAAAATTGTTAAAACGGGAACCATCCTCATCTCGTATGCGTTTCATCTCACGTATAAGCCTTCCCTTCTCCAGTTCATAACGGTCTCTTTCACGCAGGATAACTTCCTCCTCCTTCAGAAGTCCATAGTCGAACGACAAACAAATGAGAAAACCAGGACTTCCTTCCTAATGAAAATAAAAACAGAATGAAAAAATCCAAAACAGAAATTAAAGAAGCTAGTAAGCTTACTCGTTTGATGCTGGCAAGACGGGATTTATAGATCTCATCCTGAATTAGAAGTTCTTCTTGCATTCCAGTTTCAGCATCAACTCCATCGCCCTTTTCTTCAGGAAATGAAAATCCGTAAATCCAACGGATTGATAGATAGTGAGAGAGACAGAGTGAAACAGAGATTAACTCCAACAGACACCATATGATTAAATTGCACTGACAAAAAAAATGATTGAATTCCTAGAATGTGGTATAAACCAAATTAACCAAAACAAGAAAGGTAATAAGAACAGTCATGCATAAGAACTTTACCACTTTGCTTTTTCTTCAATGACTTTCGCTGCCGCTCAACAGCCTCTTTAGTTTCTAATAATTGTCTCTACAAAATTAACATAACTATGTTAGTAAATGCCATATGAAAATCCAAAAATGGATCTACGAGAAAAAGTACAACAATCATAAATTGATTAAAAGACAGCATTTGTAGAGAGAAAAGAAAGTGTGATCCTCTCCCTTAGGCCTGGAAGCTCTAAAGACACTATGAACTTAAACAAGGAGCATCGAAGCTCTAGTAGCACTAAACCTACAATGTTCATAGCTGATCAGGAGAAAATCCTTCTAAAATCAAAGATATACGCTTTATAATAGATATACACTGGTGATGAAATTTCATGACATCCTTACCGAAGGGGCCAGGAATAGAAAGTTACCATCCAACCAACATTTCATATTTAAGACCAAACTAAATCAAATTACATATTGTGCTTCACAGACCCTTGATACTAATTAAAAATAAAACTGGAATATAGAAATGCTGTAACAAGTACATACTGATAACTGAAAGTCTGATACGTGCACACACCGTGAGATGAAACTGGCATCCAAACAAGACTTAGGAAAAATAATCTCTAATTAATAATGTACTAAAACCTTAAAAACTTTAGAGATCAGTACGTAGTCTGGAATCCTAATGTGACTTTGCTAGGGAAACCTTAATACTCATTGTTTTTGTCATATGACCTTTTTCTTTTCTAGTACTTTCTGGTTCAAGCATTATGAAATGCACTTCTATTTGCAAAAATGGTTCAGATTATTTGATAAGTGGCCAAAAAGAAGGCCATAAAAGTAGAAAAGCTCACTGTGGCTAAACATAATAATAAAGCTGCACGACAAAGCAAACTAAAAGAAAAATGTCTGATAAGAACATACAAGATGAGCATTGAGATCTTTCAAGGCTTGCCCATCTTCCCATGTCTCAGATATGACAGTTCCAGCTCTGCAATGGACAGAAAATTATTTGCGAAATATTTGGAAGGAAAATGGAATGACTAGGATGAGAAGAGGCCATAAAAATTTTGAAACGACAAGGAAATCCCTCAAGCACAAAGAACCCTTTCAAAGTACCAAATATAGAAACTGCAATAAAATGATGCATTACCTGATGACACCCACATTGCCAAGCCTCAAAGAGTCCTGTCGTACTTTCAACCTTGCTTCCTGCCTTTCTGCTTTCGAAACAGATATCAGCAGATCGGAGATCACTTTTGTTCTCTGCATAAGTGGAAACCAGAACTTGTATCCATCACATCAATTTTCCAGCAAACAAATGATAAACACAAAATTCACGCAGAATGCAATCATTTCTGACCCGCTGCTTGTATACAGAAAAATGAATCCAACAGTTCATAATCATTTCAAAAGAACTTCCGTCGAGGCTTTGTAGCATGATTCCTGTGTAAATGAATCTTAAAAGATGACCTATCTTGAACGAAATGCACAAGTCTCATTTTAAAATGACATTTATGTATGTGAGTATGCACACAATAGCCTGTTAATTGAAACTAAAGGCTGTTTGAGAACTGGATGACCACTCCAATGGTGCCTACAGTTAAGGCCCTCCAATAAAGGGACAGGACTAGAACCCGCCCACAAATTTTCAATTGACAAGACTGGTATAATAAAATTACCACACTAGTTTACTGAAATTATTAGTAAAGAGATTAAAACAGAATACAGCGACTTAGTATAAAAGTCTATCTGTACTTTGTTTTCCCATGAAAGTTGACAGCGAATGATAAAGAACAAAATGCGACAATGTAATATAATAGGAAATACTGATGAATATAAATTGTCCAGAAGAGCACACCTTTGGCTTCATTTTCTGTTCAAGGTCTTTTACCTCATTCAATTCCTACACATCACAGACAACAATGTAAGGCTATAAAATAGAAAACAGAGATGAACAGATTTTCATTCTAGACAAGAGCCTAAGAAAAAAGTGACACTACATTAGATATTGTTCCCTGGACAATACTGGCAGTTACTTTATTACCTTCTCTGATTGACGGCAAAGATTCTGATAATCAGAGGCCTCTTGACGTGATTTTCGTAAGTCCTCCTCTAGCGAAGCAATTGTTGCACGTAAAGATGCAACCTCCTCCTAGTTTGACAAAGAATAGTACAACTATGACTTATGTGCCTCTAGGGTAACCATTTTAAGTCCACCCCCCCCCCCCCCCCAACCCCAAAAACAAAAACCACCCCCAAATAAGTATCAGAGTACCAAATAATTGCAAAATGACTTAACAAATCCCCAAATCATACATCTAGTGAAGAGCGGCTGTCATTCCAAAGCTGCTCTTTAGGCCTGCTATCCCTATCCTGCAAGTATGAACGTGTGAGAGCAGTTTGTGCTCATGAATATTTCTGTTCTACATACAAGAACCAGAATAAACCCCAGAGAAAAAAGTACATGTCAAAACAGACAAGTTTTCCATTGATCATAAATGATGTACAGACCAGAAAGTTAGAAGAAAAGCTTGCAACTCCAACTAAATTAAGCTGAATTTGAATTATCCCACATGTTTTTGTGCTGACACCCGGTAGATGCTAAAAATCTTAGTCTCTCCCATAAAAACTCTAAATCTGACTTTAGTCTACTTGAAAGAGGGACCAGATTAAACACGCATGGAATAGGATGCAGGGATGGCTCAAAATGGGAAATCGTAAATTTTATCGGAGGATTATATATATGGTTTTTATAGTTTCTGGTGAGCATTTTTTCATGCCAATGGAAACATGATTTGCCATCACACCACAATATCACTATATATTGCCTTTCGACATCATTTGCAGATTCTTTCAGCCACTTCTTTACTAGTACAATTTTAATCACCTAGTTTAGCAAAACAAAAGACATGTAAGGTACATGTGACACAATGGGCAAATTGCCAAACTCACAAACATTCTCTACACCCCAGGTTTGCGAAATATTTAAATGCCTTCATTTTTCAACTTCATAAAATATTTTGAACAATATTAACTAAAACTTCAAACAAAAGCATACATAGGGCCATGTGTGTAAACCAAGTGATAAGCTGTGGCAGTCAATGTCACCACATTACCAGGTGACATATATGCATTGGCATTTCGTAGTCAATATTTCAATTAGAAAGATAGACAGATGTCAAGCAGAAATGCAGGTCCTGATAAAACTCCATTCGTGGCTAACAGATCCTCAATGCAGGTCCTGATAAAACTCCATTCGTAGCTAACAGATCCTCAATCAATTATCTAAGAAATATGATCTTAAAGAGAACATTTAAACAATGGCAAAGAAAATATATAGCGAGAATTTTTTATACAGAGAACAACAGATACAGCTGGCCCAGTCCATTAAAAGAAAAAACATGTCCTGATAACAGAATACAGTACATAATTTTTAACCATAACAAATAAAATACGAGCATAAGAGATAACAGCCTGATGACGGCAGACTATAATGATGCATAGAAGATAACTGCTACCTTAAAAGAATAAGGATTAAACTGAAACAGCTCATGCATACGAGCATACCTTATTGTATGGGTTCTCAGACTGACCATTAAGAGGTGAAACTGTCGAAGGAGTAACTAATAATTTTGTCTGATCACTGACTCTTGAACCGCGAACCCTACTTGAAACTGATTGCCCCCTACCACGACCATGCTTTTTCTTGTTTAAATCAGAAGTTGCTGTGGCATCAGTGGTTTCTACAACCATCTGCCTCCCATCAACCACTGCCTGCATGTGATTTTTTATTTCAGATTAATTTTTCAAGATTTATATATAATCCATTTATAAGGAGAAGAAAGGAAGAAAAAGAATTTCCTGGATGTAAAAAAATAAGTAAACTAATGAACACCATGATCCCAACTTTTCATCTAAATTGTATTTTGATGAGTTTTCTAAAACCGTACTTCCTCAAACATGCTATAACTGATTTAGATTATATCATTTGAAGCCAAGAAACTAATTGTGTGTATGATCAATTAAAATCAGTGGCTACAGTATTATCCTAAAGCTTCCAACCAAATTTAACTTGAACAAGAGCCTACCTCAACATGTTCAAGAACGGTTGAATTACCATCTTCTTTAAGTTTCTGGCGCTTCTGAGTGTTGGCTTGTATCAGAAACTCCTCTCCATTCTGTCATAAGAATATGAACTTGAACATAAATCATAGCAACTCGAGAAGATCCAAGAATCTGATAGTTTAATAAGATTTATGTATTTAACGCTGTTAAACATGTCTAAATTCTAAATCAAAATACAATGATATGTAACTGATTGTTTTCAAAGGATAAGATAGCTTCTTTTGGTATTTTCTCGTTTTGTACGTGGATTTCTTGTTCACTGCTGGATATTAGTATTATCTCAACTTTATAAACAATTTCGTTTCTTACAAACAGAAAATCCTTTGGAAAAAACAACTCCAAAAACTGTTGACAGAGGCATGCAATCCCAACTTGGTAAGCAAATCATAATTGTGAATGGAAATTTCACAAATGTAAAGGGTTATAATAAATGGTATGAAGAAAAGAAAATTTCCTATTCCAGTTGCACAATCTAGTCCATCAATTCGCTATTTAATAATCCAAATATTGTTTTGATTCCTCTCGACATATCCAGTCTCATTAATTTGGCATTTAATTATCAAGTATGTAATGCCATGAGCAATTTCGAATTTTTTTTTTATCACCTTGCAGGCCTTTAATCCAATTTGTAATTGTATTGTTTGATTTTAGTGAATCACTCAAGTAAGGTAGATCAAGACGGTTTTGAATACATTCAACTTAGTATTAGCTTCTACCAGCACAACGACAACAGTTTCATCGATTAATTAGAATTTAGTGGACATAACAACTGTAAATAAACATACCCACAATCGATCAATTCGCTAAACTACTTGCCAATTACCATCAGCATCAATGCCAACTAGTTAAAGTTGAAAGCACCCAACCATCTCAATGAATTACAAGCAATGGGTACAGAGTTGAGAGAGAAAATGACTTACATCGTCGTCGGAATCACTCGAAGTTGATGGCTCGGCCAACTCAGCGGCGGTGAATCTCGGAGCGGAGGAGAGGGAGGACCAAGCGGACTGCGGCTGCTGCTGCTGCGGCTGGAGAGCAGGAGGGGCGGCGGAGGCGGAGGAGGCCTTGCCGACCATTCGGGCTTCGAGCTTGGCAATCTTGGTGGGCAGAGAGTGATCCGACTGGTTGGAGGAGTTGGAGGAGAAATGGATGAGCATGTCATCCGACATTGCTGATATTAAACCAATCACGAGAGTCAACAGTTAGGGGTAAAAAATAAAAATAAAAATTCAAAATTTTCAGATCCTTTGGACGACAGGGGGTTTTGATGTTGGAGAGAGAGAGAGAGAGAGAGAGAGAGAGAGAGAATTAGGGTTTTGAAATTGGGAGGAGGGGAGGAGGGAAGGGGAAATTGGGGATTGTGGAAGAAGCTTTGGTCTGGTGTGGTGCAAGCAAAAGCTAGGAAATTGGGGGAATAAGAAACGAATGACTTGTTTGGGACTGTTTTCGCATTTGGTTGCGGTGGGAGAGGTGTGAAGTTTTGGGCGCGATGCCCGTGCCCTTGCAATTCATTGCTTTTGGTTCTAGACTCTCTCATATTTAAATGTCTTCTTTTAGTCAAACTTTTTGGAATTTGGAATCCAATGTTTTAACTTTAGGTTATTTGCGGTAACACCCCTTAAACTCAACTCGGGACTCATTTACGAAGGGGTAGGCCGGCCACATAGTGGGTTGTGGCTCGAATGGTTGTAAAGACAACCCATTCAGAAATCGTTCTATTTTCTCTAAATTAAGCTCTATTCTCGTTAGAGTGTATTTGTCGTACATAATTATTTCGGATTGAACTAAATTCAGAGACTAAGAGCATTTTCAATGAAAGTTCCTATTTAGGGACTCCCACCACCACTTTTGAGTACTCCTTCAAGGGGAATCTTTGTGTCCTTGAATGAGCATTGTCTCCAATGATAAAGTCCTTATAGTAGAATCCCTAAATTTAAAGTTTGTATGGTTATACGTGATAATTTGATTAGGTGCACATTTTTTCTTATGTTAACAATTTTTTAATTAATTAAAAGCAAAATCTTCAATCGAGATTGTAGGTCCCGTTTTCCACTGAAAGTGCATATTCTTTTTTTTTGTTTATGTTAACTATTTTTTAATTAATTAAAAGCATTAAAAACTACAATCAAGATTGTGGGTCCTGTTTTCTACTCAAGGTTATCTCTGTACAGTGAGATTATGCATCCAGTGAGTCCTTATACTTTAGGGACTCACTTTTCGATCCATTGGAAATTCATTTTTTCTGTATATTTGTTTTATACTTATTTTATATGGTAGTTGTCCCTATTTAGGAACTCCACTGCAGATGCTATCATTATTGTTTTTTTTTTTTTTAACAAATGATATTTTCTACTCTAAAAGGGAGGAGGTGGGGTTAGCCAAACAATGGGCTAGCAATAATGTAGTTCAATTTCACATTTGGTGAGAATCGAACCTAAGACCTCCCACTTAAAAGTGAAGAGGAATATCACTAGACCAAAGTGGCGAGATACTCTTATTAAGTGCAAAGAGAGGTTGATATTCTAAAATACTTTTTCTTTCTTTCATTCTTTGTTGCTTTGTACAAACATCAGGAATGATCCAACAGGTCACTAACACATGCTTTACGTCCATTTAGTAATTCAATTGTAAATATAGATATTGAAGAAGCTTTCTTACCAAAATCATTTCGGTTTCTTTTCTCAAATTTTAAGTTTTGAACGAAGTAATGTTTGTGTATTGCTTAATCCTTTGTGATGAGATTCGGTTTCATACTTGGGTGGTACAGGAAAAATTAAGCCATGACAATAAGGATAATGGTGCTTAATGTCTATTGCAAAGACGAAGCCAGAGATTTGTACGAAGCCAAACAATAAGGACAACAGTCACAATTAAAAAGCTAAAAAATTTACTGAACTAAACACTTAGAGTGCGTTTACTAATCCGTAATCAAATTCAGAGGAATTGGATTGAGGAGGAATTGAAATGAGGTGGAATTAGAATCGGATTCTTGTTGAAGTTGTCTACTGAAACTGTCTGAAATCGGAGTAGGAATGATGTTGAGTCCATATAAGTTGTTTACTAATTCATTTCAATCGGAATGAAAACTCGGTTGATTACTATATTGCCCTTACATAAATAAATTATTTTCACACTAAGTAATTTAATTAAATTCTTAATTAAATTTATATAATAAAATTTAGCTATATAAAAATATATAAACAGGTTTTATTTATTTATTAAAAGATGTCATGAATGATGTTGAATTCATATAAATTGTTTACTAATTCACTTCAATCGGAATGAAAACTAGGTTGATTACTAAATTGCCCTCACATAAATAAATTATTTTCATACTAATTAATTAAATTAAATTTATATAATAAAATTCATCTATATAAAAATATATAAATAGGTTTTATTTATTTATTAAAATATGGCATAATGACACACCCCGACCGAGATCAGGGCGTGCTGGCCATCACGCGGAGGTGACGTAACCATGTGCACAGTGCGGAAGCTAATAAAACAATAATAGAAGAAGTACAAATAAATAAATAAAAAACTAGCATACATAAGGTAATAGAAATAAGTGCTAGCGTAAGTGAGACACAAGTTCAGAGCATAACACCTAAGCAGTCCAAACGAAAAATGACGAACAACAGTACACCCGAAGGTGACCCTACACTGGTGATCGTCTGTCAGAAATGCCGGGAAAGCCCTCTGGAACACCACCAAACCTGCTAGATAGCTAGAACCTGGAGGGGCGCAAAACAAAAGCGTGAGTGGGCAAAAACAAAGCTTTTCGAAAACCATTTAACAAATAAGTTCTAATCCCTCGCCGTAAAACCTGTATACTTCCCAGAAAATAAATATACGTACATATATATATATATATATAAATATATCAATCATGCTTTAGGATATGCCATGCCAAATCTCACAATGAAATGCAAGTGCTCAGGTAAAAATCATATCAATCACATATAATCTGGCAGCCGGAGTCACCTAACGTGACCTGTACGGCTGCATCTAGAGCTCAAATCTCAATCTCAATAACTAAACCTGCCCACGAGTCGGAACCACCTAAAGTGGTCTGTATAACAGGCCTAGGTGTAATACATATAAACGCTCTAGTGCTACGATCACGTGAAGGCTGTGCGAATAATCGCGAGTCACCTACTAGTCGGAACCACCTAAATTGGTCTGTACGACAGGACTGTGCACCTAACTTGGATCCAAGCAGAGCGTGTGGTGCGAGATGTGAACAACACGTGAAGGACTGTGCCCTACTCTGGGCGGGAGCACTAACACCGGGGGTGTAGGTTATGAGCTCTCTAAGCATGTCGAATCACTACTGAATGTAAACATGAATAACACTTACCTGACACTTACCTGTGCATCCGCAGCACCCAATATGCATATGTATATATATATACAACTAATAATGCAACTAACGATGCATAAATAACGATAATCTAATGCATGGCATATGGCAAATGACAATTCAAATCAATTCTAGGAAAATATAAGTATATAGGTATATATGGAAAACCAAAAGCCCACTCACTGGTAAGTGGAAGGGTCGTAACCCCCTGCCTCGAGTGACCACGCTCGTCCTCGGGATACGTCTCACCTATATGCGAAATAACTATAAAAACGTTAATTTTTAAGCACATAACCAAACTTTAGAAATAACTTCTCATACAATGCTCAAATGGGGTGTATGAATACATCAACGTGATCTACTCAACCTCAAGAATATCCCCATATTTTTAAAATAATTTTTCACCCCACACGCGCCCCCATGCGCTGGCCAAGGCACGGCCACACGCGTCGGCCACGTGCTTGGCACGCTGACGGCGTCAACTGACGCCATAGGGAATATTCCATCAGATTTAACAGATTCTGTCAACGGCGTCAGGAATATTCCTTCAGACTTGACGGAATATTCCGTCGTCTTCTCCGGCGAGCCTTCGGCGCCATCGCCGGCGCCGGAAAATCGGGAAAATTTCAAACTTCGATATCTTCTTCGTTTTTCATCCAAATTTCACAAAATTTGTACCAAAATAAAGCTTAGAACTAGAGGAACACAATCATACTACTTTCAAGAGCTAAAATCCACAAAATCTCACCTGAAAAATCAACCCAACTCCGGCCAACTTCGAAACTAATGATCCCGATGTCCAAAACCATCAAATGAACCACCCCGAGCCTCCTAGGGACCTCACCAAGCTACCTACAAGCTTGAAATTCCCTAAAACGTGAGAAATCACTTGTGCATGAGCAGTACCTCAAATCGGACATCGTTTAATCGACGTGAAAATGAAGGTGTTCTTACATGAAATGGGCATGGTTGGACTCCTACAAGCCTCACGAGTGAATATGTGCTTGGTTTCTTCGATCTGTGGAGGTTTGATAGGTTTATGGGTGTGTCCGTATGTTTCAATGGAAATGGGAAAGGAATGGGGCTCGGGACAAGCGCAGGGAAACAGAAGGAAAGGTTGTGGTGTGTGGGAAGGTGTGTGTGGCCTACAACATGCCAACCAAACTCAAAAAAAACCAATAAACGTAAAGAAATCGAACTAGGGGCAATTTTGTCTTTTCACACGTACGTTGTAATATTTTGGGACGGGCTGTCACACATAATGAGTGTCAAATGAAGGGCAATGTTGGGATAATTAGAAACAAGTGAAGGCATAATTGGTAAATAAACTCCATTCCGGATTCTTCAAGTCACAAGGAATTGAAATACCTCCCTTATGTAGGGAGTTCAATTCCTCCAAAATTAGGAGTTGGATTCCTTAATGCGTGTGGACCCCACATGTATTTTGATTCCCCAAGATTATGTAAACAAAGGTGTATGCCGTAATCGAAATCTAATTCAGTAAATTGATTCCGATTACGAGTATGTAAACGTGTCATTATAGATTAATCCATAAAGTTTTTCGTACAAAACACTTTAGAATCATTGTTGGCAAAGTCAATCATATTGACACCAATTAACATTTAAGGTTTAATTATATTTTAATTATGGTTGGTCATTGGGATGCAAAACTATACAATTTTTATGTGAAAAAAAAAATTGAACGGGAGCATCCGCCCCTATAGGCCTATAGTGGCTTCGTCCATGCATCTATGCACATTAATTTGGTTTAAATTACTATAATTATTTTATCAAACGTTAGTGTTTCGGTTCATGCGTATAAAATTTATAGACGAATGTGCATTAGTACACTTTGGAATGGATAAATGTGCATTAATTAAGTTCATTCAGATTAAGTTGATACGTATTCATATTGTTCTTAAAAGGAATCTTTTAGGAAACATGTTGCAAGTTTTTCTATTCATTATTGATCTAGTAAATTAATTTGAATTCAGTTTATCTTTCGAACATTATGTCTTACAGTTTTTCAAAATCTTAATGAATAAATCTGGTTTGCTTAAAGTATAGGGTGAACTGCGCTATAGTCCTTGAATGAACACCTTAGTGAAAATTAGGTCCCTAACTATTTTTTTTTAGAAAAATCAGTCATTGAATTATAAAAATTTGTCAATTACATCCCTAATATTATATTCGAAGCTATTATATTCCATTTTTTGTCAATTTAAGTCACGTTATATGCATGTGATACACATTTGATAGTAGATTGGTAGTTTTTCATAAAGAAATAGTGTATGAAGTTAACTTCGGAGGGTAAATTGGTAGTTTTTCATAAGAAATTGTATAAATTAACTCTAGAGAGTAAATTAGACGTTATATTCGCAACCTATATGAAATGTTAAGGGCTTATAGGCAAGAAAATGACGGTATTACACTCTAAAGTGTGTCAAGTGACTTAAATTGATGAGAAACTAGATAATAACTTTGAATATAATAGTAGGAATGAAATTAGCAATTTTTAATGAATTTAGGAGCTTATTTTACGAAAAAAAAAATAATTCAGGGACCTAATTTGCACTGAGGTGATAGTTTAAGGACAAAATCAACACTTCACTCTAAAGTATATACACAGATGAAAATATTGTGATTATACCTAACCAGCCAGGTATTTGTCTAATTAAGTCAATGTGAAGTCTTTGCTTGTTTGCATCAATTTACAGCTATTTGAGTTTTCAAGAAGCATATGCCATAATTGAGTTTTAAACTGATTTTTTTTTTTAACATACGGTATTATCTACACTAAGGGGAGGGGGATGGCTAAGCCTCACAATGGGCTAGCAATAATGAGGTTCAAGTTCACATTTGGCGAGAATTAAACATAAGATCTCTCACTTACAAGTGAAGAGAAATACCACTAGATGTAGTACTAAGTGACAATTTTAAATTGATTTTGAATCTACGAAACCAGTGAGAGCCATTGGGCTTTTGGTTTGTTTTTAAGTTAATTTGAAATGTAATAAGGATAGTACAGTTTACCATAACTATTAAAGATTGTTACTATGTTAAGTTGCTACGAAAATTTTCTCAGTTTCTTAGCTTTTAGTTATGTCAGTTTATATATGCATCAGCTCTTATTGAGTATTGTTGTAGCAGATATGCAACTATAAAGGCTTCTTTAGAAGTATTACAGTTTGCATGTGGTTTCAATCATTAAGGGGACCAAATGCTTAGTGTTATACACACTTGTAAGACTAACATTGTGCGTTGATTCATTCATATCTTGTTGGAGCTTCATGTGTTTGCTAATTTCATGACAGTAATCTTGGGGATGGTGTTTAATTTATAAAATGTGATTACCTTTGGTTCTTCATGGATATTAGCTCATCACAAAAGTTTGTTTATCATGGATTTTATTGTTTTGATCTCACAACTATTAAGAGCAATTTTTAATATTCGGTTTTGAGTATGTTGTATACAAGTGTTGACTGTAGTGGGAGAATGTAAGCCTATATTAGAGTTGCACAATTGTATGTAGCGTCTCATATGGATTAAGGATTGTAGAGATTGATTTCAATAATACTTGTACGCAAATAAGGAAAGTGTATTATTAGGATTTTATAGCAATAGCAATCCTGATACGATTAGTAAACCTAATTAGATATGAATACTAAAGTTTAGGTGATAAAGTCTTGTTCGAGTAGAATTACATGATGAGAAGTTTCTTAATCGGATTCCACCTCTTTTACTATATAATAAGGGTCTCTACTCTCACATTCGATACCCATAAATAACCCTTATAGCCTTATTGAATAGAGTTGTGATAAGTGTGGAGCCTAAAATAATCCCAAAAATTCTAGAAGCGACACGTGGACTTTTGCTCAAGTAAGACAAAATTGCCCTCATTAAATGGGCAAACTTCACATATACTCTCATGCACAGTTCAACACCCCTGAAGGACCAAGTAGTTGAATACAGTTGCCCACAGCTCACCTGCCCATAGCAAGGAAAAGTCAAAGGCATTAAAGATAAGGATTAAATACCAAATCCTATCTTTAATACATCCCCAATTGAAGATTGACTTCATTCAAGTAAGTAATCCCCATTTAAATTAATTAGGGATATTTACACCATTATCTCAAGATATTATTTCCTACTTAATATCTTAAGAATATTCTCTCCATAAACCTTAGACAATAGGATGCCACCATGTATAGGATAAAACCCTAACACCATGCCCGGCCACTCCCCTATATATACCTCCATCTCTACTAAATTTCGCTAAGTTTTAGCTACCCCTAAAAGTCTTAAACACTTACTCTTTTTTAGAGAAACTAACTTAGGCATCGAAGATCGATTGGCTTAACCCCCCACTTGGTGGGCGTGTGAAGCTTAGGTCTTTGATTAAGGGTGTTGATTGTTTTGTAGGTGCATTTTTGTCAAAGCTAGAGATGACGGAAATTTGCACCAACAAATTGGTGCTTCAATTGAGAGCCAAGGGTCGTGAAGTCGTCAAAGTCGAATTTCACAACTATAGCAGCTACGCAAACTTGTCTACTTTCTACGAAAGCCACAAGTCCGGCCGTCAGGTCTATATGTTAGAAATTTCTCATATTTCCTCTTGCAGGTAAAGCTCATTGAGCATCAAAGCCAATATTAAAGCCTAAAATGACGACATAGGATCGATGCTTCATCAAAGTAGCTAACCTAGTTGCCTGTCCTAGGCCAAAGTTTTGCAAGTTGCCTTACTCAGGCAAGGCTCCTAAAGCCTGGAAGTCAAAACTAAGACCTAACTGACGACGTAGGATCGATTGCTTCATTGAAGTAGCTTACCTAACCGCCCATCATTTGGTAAAGTTTTGCAAAAGACATGGTGAAATAGCAAGGATGAAACAAAGCAAAGAAAGTTATTTATTAAATTTCTAGAAAATTGATAAACTGGCTTGAAGGCCAACAAAGTTTGAATAAAGCATGAGAAAAAGGAAAAGAAGAAAATTCCTAAGTCTAAGCAAAAAGACTACTTATCAGCAGCTTGATCAATGACTGGTTCCTCTACTTCCACGCCTTCAACAGCCACACCGCTCTCAGTAGTCAAAGCTTTTATCAACTTATCCTTAGCCACCCTTGCCTAGACAGACTGGCCCTTAACTGCTCCACCAAAGGCAGCCTCAAACGAGAAGTCAAGCAGATCAACTAGAGAAATGAAGTAAGTCTCGAAGTCATTCTCAAAAACTCATAATCCGATGACCTACCTTGGAGATGGTCTACATAGCAAAAATCGTAGAAATTGGTATGACAAGAAACAAGCGCCATTTCGTGACTGACCCTTTCATTCTTCAGCTGCACATTCTCCTTAACAACCCCAATGTGAGCATTTTGCAGTTTATCCAATTCCTTCTTTAGGTTCTCGCTAGTAGACAATGCATCTTGCAGATCCAATTCCTTAGACTTAAGCTTACTGGCAAACATCCTTGAGATGTAACACTTCACCATGCATGAAGACAAACTCCTCGTCCTTGGCGAAACAAGCAAATCGTAGCTCCAAATTAACACGCTCAAGGTCCTAGACCATCGGTGCAACACGACTGACTTCCTTCTCTGCAGCTTCCAACATCTCATAAGTCATACTAAACTTAGCTTTCAAATCGACGCCTTCCTGATGAATGGTCTCTTGCTGCACATAAGTGGGGGCAGAGACATCAGACCCTTAAAAACAACAAGTCCAGATTCAAACTTCTTGATTTTTCAGTAGCCGAGCAAAGTTGAGCTGTCAACACCACTTCAACATCTTTAACACACTTAATAACATTCTGATCAACACGCATAAACTCAGTTACCAGGATCAAAGTCTTTTGCATTGTAGCAAGCAAATATGACATCCTCGAGTAGGCATAATGCTTAGAAAAAGAATCTGAGTGGATGACCTTCCTAACAATATCAACGAACTTGGTAAATGCATCGACGTCCTCAAGCATGTCAGCTTTCAACAATGCACAATCCCTAGAAAACTCCTCAGAACTAGATTCGGTGGACTTTTCATAATTGCCCAAGCATCACCTTAGTAGGATAATCCACCTTCCCGCTCTTCATAGCAGCAAGCCTCTCAGAAGCTGAACCGGACTTAGTTCCCGATGTGTGCTTTGATACAAACCTAGACACTAGGGGCACCACCAAACTCTTTCGTTATGCAATCCTTTCAGCAATGGTTGTTGCCACCTTCATAGCAGCATGTTTCACATACTCAGGCTCAATAGTCTTTTTCTTCCCCTTGGGAGAAGTCAGATCAATGCTAATCTAGCAGCATACGCTAGGCCCCACGACCTGGTCCCCTTTTCTCTCAAGCTAATACCTGACCTACATGGGCCTCGGCCCACATCTCTCTCTCCTTAATGGCATAAGCCTGTGGCCCAAGTCCTAAGTAAGAGAGATAACGCCCTGTTCATCTTTCTCTTTCTCCCTTCACGATGCAAAAAAAAAAAAGCTATCATCTCCTTTTCTGACGAATCATCTAGTCTTATGATTTCATCGACTAATAAAATTATCAAACAAATTGTAATCACAATTGAAATAATCGAAAAAGATATATGAGTTAATATACGCTCCAAAGTTGATATTAGCCCGGCCCAAGCCCAAATCTAGAAGGGCAAGAGCTTCGTGACTTGCCAAGCACACCGTTCAACTTGCCCACTCATGATCACTTTTGCTCGATGCATCAAGCAACCTATGGCGAAACCTTAGTTGCTCCACACCATCCGGCATGCCTAACTAGCCCATGTCAGATTTAGGCCTTTAGAATGAACTCGTGGTTCGCTCTCCACTATGCCCTAATGCCTCAAGCTGCGACCCTAGCTGTGTAGTCGCCTTTGACTCCAACTGAGCTAAGTAGCCCAAGTCATGGGCCCTGCCGGCCGACATGTTGCACCACCCCGACAGCTGCCTTGCGGTAGCACCACTTAAGAAGAGAAAAAAAAAATTACCTTTTTCTTATCTTGGTGCAGCACGAAGAAGAAGAACAACAACAACGATAAACGACTCTTTGCAAGGGCAAGAGAAGAAAAGAGTGAGGGGAGAGGGAACAAATTTCCTCTAGTTTCCCTTTTCCTTGTAGGAATGAAGATTGTTCTCCAAATTTATTTAATCCCCTGCTCAAGGCAGAATTAAATAGGTATTAGGGGAAATTGGTTTCCTTTTCCTAGAAGAGTCTAGCTCCAAGTCAAAGAAAGAGATCTACATCAAATCGGGAAACAACTCTACACACCCATGTAGCTTGGGATTTCTACACCTACTACCTTTTTCCTACGTGCAACCCAGCAAATGTGCGGCATATGTGAAGCCTAAAATAATCCCAAAAATTCTAGAGGCAGCATATGGTCTTTTGATCAAGAAAGACAAGATTGCCCTCATTAAATAGGCAAGCTCCACAAATACTCACATGCGGAACTAACACCCCTGAAGGATCAAGCAATTGAATAGGATTGCCATAACTCACTTGCCCATGACAAGGAAAAGTCAAAGGCATTAAAGATAAAGATTAATTACCAAATCCTATCTTTAATACATTCCCAATTTAAGATTGACTCTATTTAGGTAAGTAATCCCTATTTAAATCAATTAGGGGTATTTACACTATTATCTCAAGATATTACTTCCTATTTAATATCATGAAAATATTCTCTCCATAAACCTTGGCCAATAGGATGCCGTCATGTGTAAGATAAAACCCTAACACCATGGCCAGCCACTCCCCTATATAAACCTCCATCTCTACCAAATTTTGTTAAGCTTTAGCTACCCCTAAAAGCCCTAAACACTTACTCTTTTTCAGAGAAACTAACTTAGGCATTGGAGATCCATTGGCCTAAACCCACTCCCCCCACCTCGTGGGCGCATGAGGTTTAGGTCTTCGATTAAAGGTGTTGATTGTTTTGTAGGTGCATTTTCATCAAAACTAGATATGGCGGAAATTTACATCGACAATAAGGTGAGTAAAAGATAGTAGAAGATCATTTGTTTTGCTCTAGAGTTGTCAATACAAGGAGAGATGCAGATACTTAGAAGATTTGCTCAACGGAAGTTCTAATCCAGATAAGTGTTGTTTAGTTGATTATAAATTTCTTCTTACATTAAATTCTGATGGAACCTATGTCTAATTCTATCATATCGACTACCACATAGATAAAAGTTTATCGTTTTGTCCAATGTAGATAAATGCATCATATATGTAAGAAATCAATGATTATATAAGTTAGCTAATTCGCACCTACTAGATAAATCAAATTATGGTTAACAAATCAATGATTTAAAATTCAAAAATTAAATTATTAGGAAAAAAGATGCATAAATTGGGGATTCCAAATTTAATATAGGGAAAAATGGGTATAAACACATGGTTTAAGTTTCCTATAAACTTAATTATATATGGGGCAGTTTGCAGTCTTGTCAGCATCCCAAGATGTCCCGTTGAAACTCAAAGGAAGCCTTAGATTGTAGATGACCTCACCCCGTTGAACATTGTCCTCGTCAAGGAAAGCAATGACCATGTTGATATTGTAAAGATCAGCTGCAGGGGTCACTGATTCCTGAAACAACATATCGTGCCCTTGAAAGACTACATTCTGAAAAACGGCTATGTTGTTGGGTATCGACATCCACTGATCATCCATAAACGTTACCTGACCAATTCTCTTGTCTAAATAGTATGCACTGACTTTGACGTCAATCAACGCGTGGAAGAGTTTCTTCTTAGGGTTTGTGAGAGTGATGTTGAGGGCGAGGTTGCACGAGAGAGTACAATTGCTTTCGGTGTAATGATTTCACTGAGTTAAGCACCGCTGATGGTGAAGTGAGGGCATTTGTACTTCGACATTCTTTTGCTGGACCGAACCTGGAGCCCAATCATAACAGGAAAAGACATGAGTAAAAGAGCGGTCACAAAGACGGCCAAACAGATTTGGGCGCACGATGGAGAGCTTTCAGTTGCAGACATGGCCAAGGAGCCGGGATTCTCGCAGTCTGAGTTTGTAGTTGCAGTCATGTGATTTCCGCGCATGCTGGAGAGTAGACCTGGCAATTTCTGACACGATCCGATAACCCGACACGACACGACACGAAATTAACAGGTGTTTGGGTCGACACGATAACGAATCGGGTCGTTATCGGGTAACCCGATAAACACCTGTTAAGATAACGGGTTGGTTCGGGTATACACGTGGGTAACACGATACACAATAAGCAGAATATTATTTTTATAATTTTATAACCATAAAAAAATACTATAATAATTATATACATTAATTTTACAATTTTATACCTCTAAAAAATATAATAAATATATATATATATATATATTAAATTAACTATAAAATTTATAATAATTATAATAATTATATATACTATAATAATTATACCCCCAAAATATTAAGTCTATCTATAATAATTATATATATATATATTAAATTTTATAAAAACTATAATAATTATTAATTAATAATTTAATATGCATGATGCATTGCATGATTTTGCATCCATTGAAATTTGATGTGATTTCTTTCCATTCAAATTTCAATAATCAATTTCTTGCCGTTGCCAACTTGCCGCCCTTTTTGAAAAAAAAAAATGGAGGGGAAATGAAAATGTTAAGAAAAGTTGAAAATGAAACAAAAAAATGAGGGAATTAGGGAAAGATGTTGGAGGGAAAAGTGAAAATGATAAGAAAAAATTGAAAAGGAAACAAAAAAGAGAGGGAAAAATGAAAATTAATAGAAGTGGTGAGAAATTTTTTTTTTTTTTAAGTTATTAACTTTTTATCACACACATGACTGTCATAACATATCTCACTATTTTTATAATGACACACGTGACACGTGATGTATGTACTATTCCGTGTACCAGTCAATTATAATTTATACGTACAAAATAAATAGATTTAAATCTACTTAATAAATATATATATATACACACACACACACGAAACTTGATTGATGGCATACGAATTCTCCAAAACTAATTTCAACAATCCAAACCGTCAAAATTGTTTGTATATGCTTGGAGATCACATCATCAAAAAATCACAAAAAAAAAAAACATTCAGAGATCAAGTAACGGAACAAAGCTTTTCAACGGTTCTAAACGAAAAATCACGATTTAACGGTTATTTTAACTCCGATTTTGATGATTTTTTATAATTACACTCCTTGACCCTATATGAATACAATGAATGAATTCGATCTTCAATTTAAAATATTTACACAAGTGGATACCACAAAATCTCATGTTATACTTAATGAAAGTATAAATAAACTCTAAGTGTTAGTCAATCTATTGTTTTACGAATTCTCCAAAACTAATTTCAACGATCCAAACCGTCAAAATTGTTTGTATATGCTTGGAGATCACATCAGCAAAAAATCACAAAAAAAAAACATTCAGAGATCAAGTAACGGGACAAAGCTTTTCAACGGTTATAAACGAAAAATCACGATTTAACGATTATTATAACTCCGATTTTGATGATTTTTTATAACTACATTCCTTGACCCTATATGAATACAATGAATGAATTCGATCTTCAATTTAAAATATTTACACAAGTAGATACCACAAAATCTTATGTTATACTTAATAAAAGTATAAATAAACTCTAAGTGTTAGTCAATCTATCATTTTACGAATTCTCCAAAACTAATTTCAACGATCCAAACCGTCAAAAGTTTTTGTATATGCTTGGAGATCACATCAGCAAAAAATCACAAAAAAAAAAACATTCAGAGATCAAGTAACGGGACAAAGCTTTTCAACGGTTATAAACGAAAAATCACGATTTAACGGTTATTTTAACTCTGATTTTGATGATTTTTTATAACTACACTCCTTGACCCTATATGAATACAATGAATGAATTCGATCTTCAATTTAAAATATTTACACAAGTGGATACCACAAAATCTTATGTTATACTTAATGAAAGTATAAATAAACTCTAAGTGTTAGTCAATCTATCGTTTTACGAATTCTCCAAAACTAATTTCAACGATCCAAACCGTCAAAATTGTTTGTATATGCTTGGAGATCACATCAGCAAAAAATCACAAAAAAAAAACATTCAGAGATCAAGTAACGGGACAAAGCTTTTCAACGGTTATAAACGAAAAATCACGATTTAACGGTTATTTTAACTCCGATTTTGATGATTTTTTATAACTACACTCCTTGACCCTATATGAATACAATGAATGAATTCGATCTTCGATTTAAAATATTTACACAAGTGGATACCACAAAATCTTATGTTATACTTAATAAAAGTATAAATAAACTCTAAGTGTTAGTCAATCTATCGTTTTACGAATTCTCCAAAACTAATTTCAATGATCCAAACCGTCAAACGTTTTTGTATATGCTTGGAGATCACATCAGCAAAAAATCACAAAAAAAAAAACATTCAGAGATCAAGTAACTGGACAAAGCTTTTCAACGGTTATAAACGAAAAATCACGATTTAACGGTTATTTTAACTCCGATTTTGATGATTTTTTATAAATACACTCCTTGACCCTATATGAATAAAATGAATGAATTCGATCTTCAATTTAAAATATTTACACAAGTGGATACCACAAAATCTTATGTTATACTTAATAAAAGTATAAATAAACTCTAAGTGTTAGTCAATCTATCGTTTTACGAATTCTCCAAAACTAATTTCAATGATCCAAACTGTCAAAATTGTTTGTATATGCTTGGAGATCACATCAGCAAAAAATCACAAAAAAAAAGAACATTCAGAGATCAAGTAACGGGACAAAGCTTTTCAACGGTTATAAACGAAAAATCACGATTTAACGGTTATTTTAACTCCGATTTTGATGATTTTTTATAACTACACTCCTTGACTCTATATGAATACAATGAATGAATTCGATCTTCAATTTAAAATATTTACACAAGTGGATACCACAAAATCTTATGTTATACTTAATAAAAGTATAAATAAACTCTAAGTGTTAGTCAATCTATCGTTTTACGAATTCTCCAAAACTAATTTCAACGATCCAAACCGTCAAAATTGTTTGTATATCCTTGGAGATCACATCAGCAAAAAATCACAAAAAAAAAAACATTCAGAGATCAAGTAACGGGACAAAGCTTTTCAACGGTTATAAACGAAAAATCACGATTTAACGGTTATTTTAACTCCGATTTTGATGATTTTTTATAACTACACTCCTTGACCCTATATGAATACAATGAATGAATTCGATCTTCAATTTAAAATATTTACACAAGTGGATACCACAAAATTTTATGTTATACTTAATGAAAGTATAAATAAACTCTAAGTGTTAGTCAATCTATCGTTTTACGAATTCTCCAAAACTAATTTCAACGATCCAAACCGTCAAAATTGTTTGTATATGCTTGGAGATCACATCAGCAAAAAATCACAAAAAAAAAAAACATTCAGAGATCAAGTAACGGGACAAAGCTTTTCGACGGTTATAAACGAAAAATCAAGATTTAACGGTTATTTGAACTCTGATTTTGATGAATTTTTACAGCTACACTCCTTGACCCTATATGAATACAAAGAATGAATTTGATCTTCAATTTAAAATATTTACACTAGTGGATGTGGATATCACAAAATCTTATGTTATAATTTATATACTTAATAAAAGTATGAATCAACTATAATATTAATAATTATATACATTAATTTAATAATTTTATATCCCTGAAAAGTAAAAACTATAATAATTATATAGATGTAGGTGTAAATTGAATACAATTTCATGATGATCGATGTAAATTGAAGATTTTGTAAATGGAGGTGTAAACTTTTGAGAAAGACTTACAATCTTAAAAACAAAAACTCTTTATCCTTGCACATTTAATATTTGTAATATATTAGTAGTATATGTATTATTTTTTTTATTAGACTTTTATTTTTCGAGTGTAGATATAGTATTTGAACGAGAAATGTTTTAATGTTTTGAAGTAATATTTATGTGGCAATGTGTGGTATGTGCAAATTTTAAAAAAATATATTTTTTTCTTAACGGGTCATAATGGGTCATAACGGGTCGGGTCACTTTACCCGTTGGGTAAAGTGACACGACCTGTTAAGGACCCGTTAAGATAACGGGTGTGACACGACACGACCCGTTAAGATAACAGTTGTTACACGAAAACGACACGAACACGATAGACACGACTCGTTTGCCAGACCTACTGGAGAGCTTTTAGTTGCAGACATGGCTAAGGAGCCTGGATTCTCGCAGTCTGAGCTTGTAGTTGCAGCCATGGTGAAGAGAGGAAAGGAGTATAATTTGCAGACGCGACTAAGAGTGATATATATGGGAAGTTAAGACTTACAAATACAATTCTAATACGTGTAGGAGTAGGCCTAGCCTTTCAAATACAAATCGTCAGGAGTCTATTAACTCGTATCCTTTTCCTAAATTGAAAAGCCCAAAAAAATGATTTTTTCTAAATAATAAACTACTTTTCCTATAAACCCTACCATATCCCAGCCTGAGACAAATACGAGTGGGATATGAGAACTGATAAAAATAAGATTTTGAGGTTTTCATTGTGGGTGATGAAGGGGGTGGCGGTGGGGATTTAGGGAGGGGTAGAAATAAGGGTGGTTTGGGTTTGAAGAGATAGAGTGGCCGGAGTTTTCTAGTGATGGAATTTTATTTTAATATTTTTTGTTCTTTTTTATTTTGGGTGTAGAAAGAGAATTGTTGGACACATTAGGAATTTTAAGATTGAAAATGATAAGTTGAGTGTAGAAAGTGGATAAATGGGAATTTCCCATAATAATTTTATAGGAAATTCTATTCTAATCCTTGCCAAATATGACTTTTAGACTAAAACCATGAGTAAGATCAAAATATAATTTTAGTCCCTTGATACATTATCACCTCATTTATTAATAGTACATTACCCACCTCATTTCTTTCTCTTTTTCTTTCTCTATCTGGGTTTTAGTCATTTTTGTGTATGCTATTGAAATTTAGAAGTTTCAGGTTGTTGTGTGCAGGCGAGGATTGATATGAATGGAGCTGCTTGTGAAAGTGCAGAAAAAGTGTTGGCTGATACCCGAAAAGCTTAATGTTTCGGAACTTGTCAAGGCATTCCGATTGTTCCTACTCTGGACAAGGCTGAGGCTGCCACAATTAAAAAGATTAGGAGAATCTTCTCCGAGATGCTGTTAATTTTTTCGAAGTTAACATTTTTTTTTCGAAAACTTCTCTGCTTTTCAATGGTGCATTGTTGTCAATCACTTGCTTGATCAATTTCAGTTGATGTTTTCATTCATATGTTGTACACTATTTAGGTCCTTGGTTGTCTTCATATTTGCATTTGGTTCTTTGTTTTATCTTATAATATTATTATTTATTATATATAATTCGAAATAATTTCATATTTAATTAATAAATAATTTTATTTTGAATTCTCTCTTTCTCGGAATTGTTTATGATTTTAGACGTCTCGATTCTCTTTAAAACATGTCATTCAAGGCGTGTATGATTGTATGTGATTTTTTGTAGATGGGTTCTCATATTCATGCAGGTTTACGGTTACCTGGAGATCAAAGACAGAATGCACATGGACTTCCAATGCATCTGGTAGATGTGCTCAGTATAGGTGATGGAGTGCAAGCTTACTCCGAAGCATCGGGTAATAATCAACTACGTTTTGTTGTTCAATCAGCTACGTATTGGAAAGAGGGTTCATCTCGGTCATCAGTTCCAACAATAGCTTCTGTGACAATGCTGAAGTTGTTGCCTCATGTTAAATGGAGAGGCTTTTTAGCATACTTGAACGCCAAAGATATATAGCATACTTAATTTAAACAAATAATTGGGAGTCCAGGAGTCTGGAAGGGAAGGAGATTTGCATCTGTTTCACAAGGAAGTATAGAAGTTGATGCCACCTTCGGTTACTTGGGACAGACTTTCCTCATTGTGCGCTCGGTTTGCCTTATCACTACAAAACATATGACCATTGTGCACAATAAGTTATTTGTGCCCTATGACGCCAAAAGGCACTCACATATGTGCCTGTAGAGCAATAGCAACAGTGCAACAACCAAAAAAATATGTACCCTCTATAAACGTGCCCATTGAAAATAGGGCACAATATGGAGATTGGTGCTCAAAAGGTTAGGCGCAATAGGCTGCCTATTTGTGCCATAATTCTGACACCTTGTCAGATGGCACCCCCCCTTTACCTGAACAATGGGCGGTTGTTAGCCATTCTTGGACATACTCTTGAAGTGGGGATCAATGGAGACTTAGGAAGTCCTTCCAGTTGGACATTTTTTCAATCGTGACATTGAAACTAGTGGAGAGCCTAGTGGTCTTTGAAGGGTCATCTGAGTACGTCTTCAATGTCTCATTCTCTGGTAATTTGAAAAACTCTCTTGCTATACTCAAAATGTTTTTTACCGTTGTCTCTGGAACTTCATGATTCACCTGATAATAAAAAGGTTTGTGCATAAATTAGTTTACATACTCATACTAAGTCTGTGAATTACCATGGAGTTCCAAAGACAATGATCAAAGTTGGTGCATAAATTAAGTTGCAATTATGCGAAAACAAAGTCCTTTGACAACCAAAGATTCTGAACTAATGCTCTATTGAACAGTAAAAAACTCAAAATTCTGAATTAAATCCAATTGAAACATTACGTAAATTTAACATCACACTATACGTACCTTCGCGGCAGCGGGAAGAAAGTTTTAAAAGGACATGAGTGCTACTATAGTGTACTTTCATTTAATCAAAGCCAGCAGAGTACTTATATTCCTACGAAACCGAAAACCCATACAAATTGAGCTACTTAATTTGACTGATATATAATTGAGCTAGAGCAGGAACGAAACGGTACGCACGAAAAAGCTGCCACAACCAACCGACGAGGTCCAATTCTGGCAGGCTTGGCCAGAATTTGGCCGGCAAACCAGCGGCCACCATTTCTTAGATCTGAAATTGAGGAAATTCAGTTACGAATTTTTAGAAGCTAAGTAGGGGGTTGGAAAGAGGACGGAAAGAGGATTCTAGGAGTTTAATTTGGCAGCCGTTGGTGACTGGTGGACGGCGGCGCTGTTGCGTGGAAGTGAAGAGGAAGAGGGAGGAAGATGGTTGAGGAGGACAAGGAGGATAGTCCAAGTGAAGATTTGGTTGACGCGGACAACCTGGGGTCAAAGAGGCTCGAGTTAATTGGGGAGGGGAGAGAGCGAGAGAGAGAAGAGGCGGGAGAAATTGAGAAGAGAGGCTAGGGTTGTGAAAAGGAAGACGAGAGGGAGACAGTGGCGGAAGGAACCGAGAAGAGAGCGTGGAAGCTGGTGAACTCTAAAGGTACAAAATTCATGGTTTTCATGGCTAATGATGTGTTTGTGTCCATTTTCTTTAACATTGGGCACAATACGTGGTGCCCTTTATTGAATGTGTACTGTTTCACCCCATTGGTGCGCAAAGGGGCACAATTTCCTCATAATTTTATACCCGAAGCCCATTTTTCTTGTAGTTACTTTTCAATCAAACAATCCTTGAAATATGTTTATTAATTTTATTTTAACTTTCTCCAGTTATATCTTTATAGGCCAGATAGATATCTCTACCGGGCATGATTTACGGTGGACATCCTTCCTTCCATTAATTCTCAACCCACTCGAGGAAGAGCAACGTGCATGGACAGGTTCACCATCACATGACATTCCGATTTAATGACACATACCTATGTGGAGAAAAAAACTTGATCAAGGCAACGCATTATTGGACAAGGAAAGCCACGTGGCGATGAACCTATTCCATCTAAGTCTTCTCCACCCAAGGATTAAGTGTAAGACTATATTAGAGTTGCATCACATGGCATTCCGATTTAATAATACATACCTATATGATATATTATACCACTGCAGAGATTGATTTCAATAATACTTGTACGCTAATAAGGAGAGTGTATTATTAGGATTTTATAGTTATAGCAATTATGATATGATTAGTTAACGTAATCAGATATGAATGCTAAAGTTTATGTGATAAAGTCTTGTTCGAGTAGATATAAAAATTTGGGTTTTTACAGTATTGTCATAACTCTCAAGACTTTTTAAGTAATATTTTTATTGATTGGTCTTCCCACCTCTCCCACCTGAGCATATTCAGCAGCTGAAAGAGCTCGGCCTCTTTAGAGATATAAAGAGGGCTAGGTTACTGTTTACCAAAATAACATGATATTGAGATAGACTGCCTGCCTCTTATTTGGTGGGTCAAGTGTTTTTACTATGGGCTTCTGAATCTCATTCACTTTGATCCGAAAAGGGTTGATGGTCCCGTAGCCGTACGAGATTCTGGAGGCCAGAAACTGTGTTACAAGTTTATGTGTGTATATATCATTGCTGATCATCAGTAACATCAAACTAGAATTATATATATTATCGATAATGATTTGGTTTATTTGTTAGGTATGATATTGATAATAGCACATGCAAAAAAAAAAAAAATTGGATCTTGCCACACCCATGCTACTAATATTTTGATTGTAACCGAAGAAATATGAAACTGGGTCACTTATATCGTGGTTTTCCAAAGCATGCATGAAAATAAATTTCAAGTCACACGGTATTTCAAACTCAACGAAAGTGACTAAATTTGCAACGTGAGTTTATCCAATTAAGTTTGTTTGTTCTTTGTGATTCTTTCATTTGGAAAAAATGTCCACTGAATATTTTAACATGTAGAATTGTTTAGTCCCATGGATATTAGAGATACTGTCATCAATCAAGTTGCAGTGTGAAGTTCAGTGGTTATTTATGAAGTCTTCAAAAACCTATGATCATGAACAGCCATCATTGGTTGTGTATTACTTTTAGTCCTCACTTAATTCTTATTTGGGGAAATACTATCTTGTTTTTGTTCTCATTCTATTAATATTTGCCAATAAAGAATGTGGTAAATTTGGTCTTGATATTTTTCTTCACTAATCGTATTTAGCTGCAAAGAGACTGAAAAGGCATTGGAAAACTACAAAAATTCAGAAGATGCCTATCAATTTGCGATATTAGCTTCATCACTCTGATCACGATCAACGTATCATATGGTGCATATTCATGTATTGGCTAAAGCCCTTCCTGTTCATGTATAACTTTTGAACATGATCAAAGAAATAATGATCAGAATTACGCTAGAATTCATAACGTGGAGAAAGAAACCCTTCCAAAGGAGGTTTGATTTAATTTTTTGTTTTTCATGGTTTGAATTCTAGTGGTATAATATATCATATAAATATTATAAATTAGGTTTTGTTTTCTCCTATCACAAAGATATGAAAGCAAGGCTACAAGAAATTAAAACATAGCTATGGTAGTATTATGAACAAAAGAAATTGTTATCAATATTTCTTCAACCAATGATGTCGAAACTGTAAACAATATAATTATGGGGTTAAAAGATGTTCACACTTTTTATAAGTACTTATGTTTTCCAGTTCTGCCAATAACTCATTTAGATTCATACAACTTTGGACTGAGACTGATTTAAGAAGAAAAAGCATGGCATGAACTCTTAACCAAGACAATATCTATACCATGCATTGACTATCGTGTAGAAGTATTTTTAAGCATGATAAATTCTTTGGAATAATGAAGGCTTTGCACTTTGGTATGACTAAAGTTATACATGTCACACTTTTGTTTGCCATGAGTTATATCACTAAAGTTATACATCATGATTGATGTGGTTGTTGAATATTGTAGTTGTCTTGCTTTTATTTTAAAGATTTTATTGTTAGGACGGACAATAGTTTTCCATCCTTAGCTAATATGCTGCAGTTTTGTTTGCTTTTTACTAGCTAACCACTATTTTGAATTCCAACATGATCAATCTTGCATCACGTTGAGGTATACATATAATTGGAATCTACGGTGGATTTATACCTATTCACGTATGACTATAGACTATTTGGATTCCAGACTAAAGGTGCATAAACTCTATAATAAAGTGATGTGGTAGAAACTAACACATAAATTAAACCTTGTATATTATGCAATCGTAGTATGAGTAAGTAGGGATCGTTTTATTCCAGAGATTAGAAGGGATGCTAATCAACACAAATTAAACTTATAAAATTGAAAACTAAGTTAAACTAACAACAAAACAATGATTGGGGTATTTTGGATGAATTTAATTAAAAAAAAAAGTATATGGCAGCAAGTAAATTAAGTTGTGAATGAAATATGGATGAAAGGATAGCTAAATGATTCTTCTCCACACATGAATCATATACATACAAATCAATTTCCAATTATTCTTCCTATAAACCATGAATGACAATGCTCTAAATTAATTGTGAACAACACTAATTAACTCTCAAATTTTCCTAAGTTCATTGAATTGGACTCAGCGACGCAACCAAATTATTCTTCTCAAGTTCCCTAACTATGAAAAGCATGATAGAGATACATCTCGAAGATCATTAAACTCTGTGAAAATCATAAGCATTGACAAATCATTCATAACTATGAAAAGCATGATACTCCTGCCAAGAATTTACTTAACTCAATCATGACTAGTGACTTTTACTACTTGCAAATATAAGTTCATAACGATTAAGTGAAATTCCCTTATATTCTAGCATCAAATCCCTACATGCAAACTAAGTATGCATCCTTAACAAACATACAAGAATAATTTTTCTATAAAGCAGATAAGTAAATCGCATTCATGTTTTATGAAACAATAACTAGATGTAATCAATTTATATAAAGCATATGATCATGGTGTCGAATTCACCTCTAACTAAAAAGAAACTTAGTTACACATTTCATCATAAATAAAAAGCAATTTAAGATAAACATTGACACTTAAAACAAAGGTAGAAAGAACTCTGAAAATTTCAGCAACTTCAATGGATGAATGGTAGGCGCGGCACACCCTTTAAACATTGCAGGACACTACATATATAGGGAACGGCTGAATCCAAGGAGGAAAGGGATTAGGCGTTTTGAATTATTTTAGGACTCTAAGAAACAGGTGGAGAGTGTTGGAATATGATTAGGATTCTTCCTTGCAAGTGGAGATAAGATAAGATATTGTTTCTCTCCAACTAGGATTCCTCTTTGTTGTGTAATTCCTTGCCTTCCAAGCCTCAACTTTACTTTCTCTAGATTTTAGCACATGTTTAACAACTTTTAAACACCAAAAACGTCCAGCCCATATACCATCCACACATGCTATTCAATCCAAGTCCAAAATTGCTTCAAATTGCTCTATTTGACTATTTATTGTCATCTTTACCAATTGGACCTACAATAATACAAAAATAACTTACATTACTACAATAAATGGAAATTAACTAAGTAAATGCAAAGAAATAAGGTAACAAAGTCGCATAAATAGGCTCTTATCTAATTCCCCCACACTTAGCTTTTGCTAGTCCCTAAGCAAAACAAAGAATACAAAACAAAACCTAAACCTTTCAACAATTGCCTCAGGGATTTCCAATGAAACATGACAAGTTAAAAATCACTACTCACATACATAGATTTTAGTCATCCTTACTCTTGAGCTTATATTTAACCGCAGTAACCACTCACTAGCTCGCATTTAATCAATTAAAACAACATTTGAAAGTAGTAACATGCCTTTGAGAATTCACTCAATTTCTCATCGGATATACTTTCTATTTTCACACAGATTTTCTGATTACACGCCTTATACTAAGTATATGTGAGAAGATTGATATAAACATGTAGACTAGCACTCACACATGTGATAATAAAGAAGGCACTTTCTGGAATTATTTATACTAACATGTATATGATCTCATGAATGGAGTGCACTACTTAGAAGCGAGAACCAGGGATTCCATATGCTCGTACCAATTTCAAACTCCACATATTGAAACACATAACAATCAAGAGAAAAGTCTAAGTGTTGTAACATGGCTACGGTATTGGCTAACAAAGAAAGGTTAAGGATAAACAAAGGTTCTTAAGGTGATAGTAAACAAAGTAATGAAATCAACACTTAGAATTCAACTTTTGATTGCAGCATCTAACTATAAACACAAAGGGGAGATCCGTACAACTTTAGGGTCACATTCACATTTTTGGACCCTTCTTCAACAACCAACACTTATGAACTCATTCTCACTTATTTTCAACTTTTTGTTTTCAACGTTTTTCTTCTTCTTCTTCTTCTTCCTCTTTTTTTTTTTTTTTTTTTTTTTGAAACATAAAACATATAGGCTAAATAAGGCTAAAAAATGGGTTAAACCTACAATACATATGTAAGGGATAAGGCTTTTTGGCTCTTGTAGCAACTAAACACCTTCATCTTGTTATTTGTTATGCAATCAATTTTATGCTTTGAACGAAATCGGCATGAGTTCTAGTATTTGGAACTAAAATGATGAAAAAGTATTCTAAGTAGCAACCAAGAAAAGAAATAATGAGATCAAGCAACGACTTTAGAAAACAAGAATATCACAAATTAATAACTCTCCAAACAAAGAATAGGCCCAAGTCTTACAGGGTTGTAGCGTTAGTTTAAGTTTCATCTTTCAAGCATGTTACAAAAATTGATTTTTTTTTTCCTTTGTAATTACATGTGAAACTTCCACCCATGTTTGTAACTTTCTTTAACAGTCATGCAATTAAAAACCAAATCCTCATCATTGTGTTGGAAAGTACTCTAAGACACAAACAAACAAACAAACAAACAAACAAACAAATTAAAACAACTATTTTTCGGTATTTTCTCAAACTTTTTCGATTTTTTTTTTAAATTTTATTTTTATGACACACAATAAAATACTTTAAAACAGTGAATAACAACATTAGTACTGGTAGGTGGTGAAATTCAAAGAGAAATCATGAAAATCATTCTATTTACACCCCCCATCCCCAAAACATTGTCCTCAATGTTTCAAAAATAAACTTAAACAAGAAAGCAATGAAAGACCACTAGTAAACAAGACTGTTATGGTAAAGTAAAAACAAGAAAAAGAAGGGTAACAGACAGCAAATCTGGTTGTAGGGCTGAAAATTCCATTGTCTCTTTATTTGAACACATGGGTTGCCTCCTAATAAGCGCTTGCTTTAACGTCTTCCAGCTAAATGATACCTTCATTTAAGCTTCACTATGGCCTGTAGCATGGATGGGTACATCCTCCACGACATGCTCTTCAAAACACTCATAGTAAGGCTTCAATCGGTGTCCATTCACTTTGAATTCGTTTCCAATCTATAAACTTTTAATTTGGACTGCACTGTGAGGAAAATTGAAGGCGGGAATTGAAGAATAACATTTTCTGCCCTACATAAAATGTCTTACTACAGATCATCTTGTCATGGAAAGCCTTTGTTTCTCTTTGTAAATCCGAGCGTTCTCATAAGCCTCATTCTGAATTTCCTTAAGCTCATTCAATTGTAACTTTCTATGAAGTCCAGCAGCACCAATGTGCATGTTGATTGTCTTGACTACCTAATGTGCACTATGCTCCAACTTAACTAGAAGATGACATGGTTTCCCATAAATGAGCATAAAAGGAGACATTCCAATTAGTGTTTTGTAGGCAATACGATATGCCCACAATGCATCATTCAAATGCAAGCTTCAATCCTTTTGAGTTGGTCCAACTGTTTTCTCCAAGATTTGCTTGATTTCCTGGTTAGAAACTTCGGCTTGTCCATTTGTTTGAGGATGATAAGGTGTTGAAACCTTATGTGTGACATTGTACTTTTTGAGTAGCGCCTCTATGGTCAGATTACAAAAGTAAGAACCCCCGTCACTTATAATTACTCGTGGCATTCCAAACATTGCAAATATGTTAGTTTTGACAAAGTCTGCAACCACTTTGGAATCATTAGTACGGGTGGCTTTTGCTTCCACCCATTTCGAAACATAATCTACAACAAGTAAAATATAAATGAAACCATGAGAGGAAGGAAGAGAACCCATGAAGTCAATGCCCCAAACATCAAAAATCTCAATAGAAAATATAGGAGTCTTCCGCATTTGGTCTCTTGGTCCTATATTGCATGTTCTTTGACAACGATCACATGTCATGCAAAAAATTCTAGCGTCCTTAAATATAGTAGGCCAATAAAATCCACATTCTAGAACTTTAAGTGTTGTTCTTTGAGTACCAAAATGACCTCCATAAGCATAAGTGTGACAAAAAGTTAAAATTGAATTGAATTCATAATAATGCACACACCTATAAATAATTTGATCAGGGCGATATTTAAGGGTCACCCCGCGCATAAAAATGTGCTTCTTTTTTAAATTTATCATGTTGGTGCTTGTTTATGGTGTTTAGGCACAATATAATTCACAATATCAGCATATCATGGCTCACTTACCTTAATGGTCAGCAGCTGTTCATCTGGAAATGCCTCTGGGATAGGTAATGGGTTTTCTTCATGTACCAAACGACTCAAATAGTCAGCTACTACATTGTTGCTTTCTTTTTTGTCTCGAATTTCCATGTCAAATTCTTGGAGAATAAGCATCCAGCGAATAAGCCTTGGCTTGGCTTCTTTCTTCATAAGTAAGTACTTCAAAGCTGTGCGGTTAGAGTAAATTATAACTTTAGTTCCAAGTAAATAAGAATGAAACTTATCTAAAGCAAACACAACAGCAAGGAGTTCTTTTTTTAGTAGTGGAGTAATTCAATTGAGCATCATTCAAGGTCCGAGAAGCGTAATAGATGACATACGGCTTCTTGTCATTTCTTTGTCCCAAAATAGCCCATAAAACATAATCTGAGGCATCGCACATAAGCTTGAATGGAAGACTCCAATCTGGTGGAACAATGATAGGTGCTGAAGTTAACATCTCTTTGAGGTGATTGAATGCCTTCTTACATTCCTTATTAAACATAAACAACACATCCTTTTGCAGAAGTCGGAATAAGGGTGTTGAAATCTTTGAGAAATCTTTGATAAATCCACTATAGAATCATGCATGTCCAAGAAAAGAACGAACCTCTCTCACCGACATTGGAGAGGGTAAGTAGCGTACAGATCTATTTTAGATTTATCAACTTCGATTCCCTTTTCTAAAACTATATGACCTAAAACAATGCCTTGTTATACCATAAAGTGACACTTGTCCCAGTTTAAAACAAGGTTAGTTTTGATGCAACGTTTTAATATCAAAGTGAGATTAGTTAGACAATCATCAAAAGAATAACCAAAGACACTAAAATCATCCATGAAAACTTCAATAATCTTCTTAACAAAATCTGAAAAGATAATTACCATGCATCTTTGAAAGGTAGTTGATGCATTACATAAACCAAATGACATTTGACGGTAAGCAAAAGTACCGAATGGACAAGTAAAAGTAGTATTTTCTTGATCATTTGGAGCTATAACAATCAGATTATATCCTGAATAACCATCATGAAAGCAATAAAAAGAATGACCAGTTAACCTTTCAAGCATTTGATCAATGAAACCTCTCCAACCTGTTTGCATACGAACGGGCAAAAGTTTATTCTCTGCATTCTTTACCACAGTGACTCCAGATTTCTTTGGTACTACTTGAACCAGTGAAACCCAATAATTATCCGAAATTGGATAAATGACTCCACAATCAAGAAGCTTGATGATCTCCTTTTTCACAACTTCCATCATTGGAGGGTTGAGTCGGCGTTTAGCCTCTCAAGTTAGTTTAGCCCCCTCCTCTAGAAGTATGCAATGCATGCATATTGTAGGACTTATTCCCCTAATGTTGGCCAAAGTCCATCTAATGGTTGTTTTGTACTATTTCAACACCCTAACCAGTTTCTCCTCCACTAATGTCATGAGTGATGAAGAGGCTATGACCAACAAAGTCTCTTTGTCTCCCAAAAATAGATACTTCAAATGATTTGATAATGGTTTAAGCTCAAGAGGGGGTGCCTGAATCACTGAAGGTAACAACTTGTTAGTAAAGACGAAAATTGGAATTGGAAGAAGAGGCTTACCAATATGTTGTGGCAAAGACTCAAGGGCAGCCACAATATCAAAAATTTCTACATGATTAGTCTTAGCCATATTGGTTTTGAGTCCAATTCCTCCGGCAATGGTTCTCTCGAGTGCATCCTTATTTAAGAATTCAAGATATTCTTATGCCAAAGAATCAAATACATCAATAGAAAAACAAGAATGATCATCAATATGATACCTCATAGCTTCAGATATGTTAAAGTCAATGATATCGCCAACAAATTCCATTATTAACGTCCTCTTAAGCGCATCTATCTTGGTTCAGGCTGTTTTCATGAAAGGTCTTCCAAGTAATATTGGCATTGGTGTAGAGTGGGTTGAATCCTCCATCTCAAGCACATAAAAATCTGCTGAAAAGATCAAGTGGTTAACCTGCACCAAAACATCTTTCAAAACTCCTTTTGGGAATACAGTAGATCGATCAACTAATTGAATAATAACACCATCATTTTTAAGCTCTCCTAGATTCATAGATGTATAAATGGAATAAGGCATGACATTAATAGAAGCACCTAAATCTAACATAGCATGTTCAAACTTGGTATTACCAATAACACAAGGGATAGTGAAACTACTTGGATCTTTGCATTTAGGTGGGAGCTTTCTTTGCAAAACTGCAGAGACATTCTCATTTACCTTTACCACTTCCTTTTCTAAGATCCGTTTTCTTGTTGTACAAAGATCTTTAAAAAATTTATCATACTTTGGAACTTGCTTTATTGCATTAAGAAGCGGGATATTAACTTGTACCTTTTTGAAGGTTTCTAAGATGTCTTTTTCACTCTATTCTTTCTTAGTTTACATAAACTTGTGAAGAAAATGTACATTTGGTGGAATGGGGTTAGAAAGAATTGAATTTGGACTAACCTTACCTGAATTGGGTGGCATAGGGGCTTTAGAAGGCTACGGCAAGGTTTATTCCTTCCTTGTCGTGGCGTTGTCTTCCTCATCTTCTTCAGGGAGCAGTTGTTCGTCCTCTTTTTGGCTTTGTTTGGATGTTTTTGGTTTAGTTCCAACCTCCTTGCCACTTCTCAAAGTGATAACTTTAACATTTTCAAAACCTCCATTTGGATTGACAATGGTTGAACTATGAAGTTTGCCTTCTTGTCTAAATTGTCCCATGAATTCTGATATCTGTCCAATTTGATTCTTCACGTCACCCCCATCTCTTTAGCTTGGTTTTGTAAACCCTGAGTCAAAGAAGTTAGTGTTTGAAGAATTTTATCATAATCCATTAACGAACCTGAATTTGGTTGGGAAGGTTGTGGGGGAGGCTGTAATGGTGCAAATGGCCTTTGATAGAGCCCTGGAGGTGGTTATGTATATCCGCCTTGTTGTTGAGTTTGTTGAGGTTCCCTTCACTTCATATTTGGATGATCTCTCCAGCCTGGATTGTAGGTGTTGGAAAACGGGTCACTCCTTGGTTGATTTTGGCCTTGGTAACCCACGGCGTTGGCACTTTCCCATCCCCCATTCTCTATAATTGAGGATATTGATTAGTAGGATGTCCTTGCATAGAGCACACGCCATATGCAGCTACAGTTTATACTTTGGACCATTCGACAACCTGTGATATAAAAGTAGAGAGATTAGCCATTTGAGATTGAAGTTTTGAAATAGCACTTACCTCATTGACTTAAAATGGGAGTGCATGTTTTCTTTCTCCAACTCCTTCATATTGTTGTGCATTCAAGGCACGATTCGTTATTAAAATCTTCGCAGCAATTGGGGTTTTGTCAACTAAAGCACCTCGAGCTACAACATCAAGTATTTGTCTCTCAAGTGGAAGTAGTCATTCATAGAAATATTGAATTAAAAGCTCCTCCTTCATTTGATGTTGTGTGGAGGAGATGCAACTAAAGTCTTGAAACGACGAGATGCAACTAAAGTCTTGAAACGATCATAATACACTGGAAAGGATACCTATGGGTGATAGGAGCATATTCATGCGACTTAAATGGCTTGTTCTCGTGCATTTACGTTATGTTTCTTTAGTTATTTTAGTCCTTTATGCTTCTTTTGTGTGTTTTCAGGTTCTAAGGGCTTAGGAAGCAAGAAAGTGCATTTTGAGGCTATTTGGAGCATTTTTGGGCATGGATTGGATAACTTATCCATGGAGCCAAGAGGATGGACGAATTTGAAGGCCTTGTATGCTCTTTGGGACATAAAACAAAGGGCCTAGCCCAATCAAACAAACCTTTGAGCCATGCAAAACCTTTAGCCCAATCAAACAATGCATCACAAACCCAAAACCATCAAGAAACCATCCATGCCGTGCCTTCCACATCAATTCCAGCTTGTCTTCATCATTGCAGCCACTTTGCCCTTTTATTTATGCATTAAACCTATTTCCTTTCCCTAAATTGCAGCCACAATCCACACCTTTCCAACCTAGCTGCACCCTACATACATTAATTAGTCATTCTTTTCATATTGCACTCACATGCATTCACATGCATTTCAAGAACCAAAACAACATTGTGCCGTGCCTTCCCTTGCCATTTTCAACCATCACACTTCATCATTACACCACCATTCATTCATTAATCCACATGCACATTCAATCATTCACTCAAGCACCCTTGTGCCTTGTTTCCCCCTTTGTTCCTACCAATCACATGCATCATCATCATTCAACCAACCTAGCCACGTGCAATTCTTCAACATTTCCCACCAATTCAACACATGCATTCATCAACATATCTAGTTGTCACTCATGCATTTCCTTCATCATTTCCAACCCACATGCAGCCACATATTCATTCACTTCAACATTAAGCCACACATACACACACATGCACCCAAAACACATCCATGCCGTGCATTCCCATTCATTTCCAGCTTTCCACCAAGCAAATTTAGTTGTCACTCACATGCATTCACCCTTTAATCATTTAACCATGCAGCCACACATTCATTTTCCACCCTTGTGCCGTCCAAAACACACTCATTTCCAGCCATTGCACATGCTTTCCAACCTAGCATTCCCTTCATAAAACAGCCACATGCACACTCAATCAATCAACCCATCTTTGCTGTGCATTCCCAAACCCTTCACATGCATTTCCTTCATCACTTCCAACCCACATGCACCCTTTATTCTTCATCATTCCAGCCATGCACATTTAATCATTCATTTCCAACAACAATCATTTCAAATGCCATGCATTCACATGCATTATTTATTAAATCTTCATCATGCAGCCAGATTTTCAACACCAAAACATCCTTGCCGTGGGCATTCTTTGCATTTCCAGCACATACACACACCTTCACATGCAATTCCAGCTTTCACATGCTTTCCTAGCTGTTTTTCCATCATTAACTAGCCACTTGCATGCTTAAACAAACAGCCATTCTCACCCATTCGCTCCCGATAAAAACCCTTGCATTCCCATTCATTAAACATCATCTAATTCCATTCACAACACACCACAACACAACAAATTCCCTTCCTTGCCGTGGGTTTCTTTCCATTTTCTATCTATCCTCTTCCATTTCCATCCCTCTCCACTCCATTCCACACTTCCATTCCACCCCAAACCAACTGTTCTTAGACCTTGTGCCACAATAAAGAGGAAGAGAAGAGGGCCTAAACATTCATACAATTCAAGTTTGAGTTGTTGGAATGTTTAGGTGTTTCTTTGATTTCAATGTTTAATTTCAATTCTCTTTGTTTTGTAAGTATGATGAACTAAACCCCCCTTAGCTAGGGGGTGATTCGAAATATATGTTTATGCTTGCAATATGATTTGATTACTTCTAATTACGTTTCATAAGTTGTGAATCCAATTTGTTTAACTGTTTGATTGATAACCTATTTATGTATGTTTATTGAGAATGAACGCTTAATTTTCATGCATGAATATGACGCTAGAATATAAGTGAGTTTCACGTAATAGTTATGAACTTATATTCACAAGTAGTGGAGGTTGCTTATAAACAATCGCGTTAAACAAATTCTTGGCATAAGTTTCATGCAATCATAGTAACGAATGCCTCGTCAACACTTATAGTTTTCATGATGCTTAATGATTCTTGCTTGTATCTCTATTATGCAATTCATGTATGGAACTTGTGAGGAATGCTTTGGGTTGTCGTATGCAATCATCCAATTCATTAACTTAAGGAAAACTTGACGGTTAATTTAAGCGGACCTAATTAACCCGGGGCGTTGAGAATTCATGGTTTATTGAAAAGCAATTAGAAATCGTTTTGTATGCAAGTATAACATGTGTGGAGATGAACCCCTTAGCTAGCTTCCGATCCATTCATTTTCGTCAAATCCGTATTTACAATTTGTTTTCTTTGCACTCTATCCATTTTAGTTTAATCTCGTCCAAACCTAAATCCCCCCCCCCCCCCCCCCCCATATTTTGTTTAAGTCTTAGTCTTAATCTTTCTTACTTTTAGTTTTGCATTCTTCGAGTTAGTATAATGTTTTAAACTCGTTTTTACGTTTTTGAGTCAAATCCAAGTGATTAACAATCCCTCCTAATCCCCGGTCCAGAACGATCCCTACTTATACTTATACTACAATTGACAAAAAGAGGGTTTAATTTGTGTGCGTATAACTTTCGCATCAATGGGCCTTGTTGAATTCCACTAATTTTCTTTCTCCAAGGAATGACTCTTGAAGTTGGGAAGAATTTCTCTAAGAATGCTTTCTTCATGCTTTCCTAAGAAGTGACGGTTCCAGGTGCTAATTCAAAGAGCCAATCTTTAGCCTCTTCCAAAAGATAGAATGGAAAGGCTTTCATCTTTAAAATATACCTATCCACATTAATTGGTGTCATGCTTGAGCACACTACTTCAAATTCCTTAAGATGCTTGCTCGGATCTTCCATGGACAGCCCATGGTATTTGGGATTGTGATGTAGCAAACTAGACTTCAATTCAAACTCATCGATTTTGCCTTGAATTGCCGTAGGGTATTGAATGCAAAGGAGAACATCATTGTCCAATCCCGCGCTAAAAATTCCTTGATTGTTTGATTGTTAGCAGCCATGTCTTGTTCTTCTTCCGGTTCCGTTTCAGTTTCAACTTCAAATTTGGATTCAGAACTAAAACTAGATGGATTGAATTATGGCTGCTTCCTCTTCTTTCTCATAGTTTGTTCAAAATCGTCGTCAAATTCTAAATATTCTTATGAATAGGTTGAGAACTTCGAGTCATAAACTAGTACCTAAAACAAAAGAAACGAAACAAAATTAGAAACAAAAGAAAAGACACAAACAGTAACAAAGGGGAAGATTAGAAATTTTGCTAATCCCCGGTAACGGTGCCAAAATTTGATGTGGTAGAAACTAACACACAAATTAAACCCTGTATATTATGCAATCGTAGTACGAGTAAGTAGGGATCATTCTATTCCAGGGATTAGAAGGGATGCTAATCAACACAAATTAAACTTATAAAACTGAAAACTAAGTTAAACTAACAACAAAACAAGGACTGGGGGATTTTGGACTTATTTAATTAAAATAAAAGTATATGGCAGCAAGTAAATTAAGTTGTGAATGAAATATGGATGAAATGATAGCTAAAGGATTCTTCTCCACACATGAATCTGATAGGAGCATATTTAGGCGACTTACTTAGCTTGCTTTCGTGCATCTATGTTGTTAATTCATAGTTGTTTTAGTAGTTTAAGCCATTTTCGTGTGTTTTTAGGTTCATATGGCTAAGGAAGCAAAAAGATGCATTTTGGAGCATTTTGGAGCAAAATTGGGCTTGGAATGGATAGCATATTTTTGGAGCCAAAGTGTTGGACGAATTTGAAAGCCTTGTATGCACTTTGGACATAAAACAAAGGGCCTAGCCCAATCAAACAATCCTTTGAGCCATGCAAAACCTCTAGCCCAATCAACAAGCCTTAGCCACATGCATTCACATGCATCACAACCCCAAAACCATCAAGAAACACCCATTCACACACACATGCACTCACATGCATTCACATGCATTTCCACCTTCCTACTTCATCATTTCACCACATTCTCCCTCTTTAACTCACATGCACCCAAACAAAGCCAACCTAGCTAACCCTACATGCATTATTTATTCACTCTTCATCATTGCATTCATCACCAAAGAACTCCCCATCATTGCCATGCATTCCCCCTAATTCCATCCATCTTCCACACCTTTCCAACCTAGCCACATCCTTTAATCATCCCCCCTTTAAGTTATGATTTTATTTCCTAACCCTACATGCATTATTTATTAACTTTTCATCATGCATCCACATTCATTCCAACACAACACACACACATGCACTTATTCTTTCATCATTGCACCACCAATTCACCCACATGCATTTCCAACCATTCACACCCCTTTAATCATTCTCCTAGCTATCATTCACATGCTCTCCCATCCATTCTCTCCCTATATGTTCCCTCCACTACTCCTATAAATACCCTTGCATTCATTCATTCATTCATCTCATCTCATTTCATACACAACACACCACAAACACTTCCATCTTCCCCCTAGCCGTGAGTTTTTCTTCCATTTTTCCTCCATTTCTTCCATTTCCATAATCCCCCAATCCATTCAACAAACCTACAACATCCCTTAGTTCTTGTGCCACAATAAAGAGGAAGATAAGAGGGCCTAAACGTTCATACAATTCACGTTTGAGTTGTTGGAATGTTTACGCGTTTCTTTGATTTCAAAGTTTAAATTCAATTCTCTTTGTTTTGTAATATGAGGAATGGAAGATAAGAGGGCCTAAACGTTCATACAATTCATGTTTGAGTTGTTGGAATGTTTAGGTGTTTCTTTGATTTCAAAGTTATGAGGAACTAAACCCTTTTTAGCTAGGGGTGATTTCAATACCATGATTATTTATGTAATATGAATTGATGAATTCTGGTTATGAACTCTTGATTCGTGAATGCAATTGGCTTAACTATTTGATGATTAACTTATTTGTGTTTGTTGATTGAGGGTCGACACTTAATTAGCATGCATGAATATGTGGCTAAAAGTTTAAGAAGGTTTCACATAATCGTTACTAACTTATACTTGAAAGTAGTGAAGGTCGCTTGTCACGATCGCGTTAAGTTTAATTCTTAGCATGAGTAACATGATGTCATAGTTGCAAGTGCTTTGTCAATGCTTATGGTTTTCATTATTCTTAATGATCTTCGATTGTATCTCTATTATGATGACATATAGGGAACTTTTGAGAATGTTTTGGGTTGTCGAATGATGCCATCCAATCCAATAATATAAGGAAAATCTGAGGGTTAACTAGTGATGTCACGGTTAATTTGGGGCATTGTCGTTCATAATTCAATGAAGGAATAACTGGAAATTGATTCATATGCATAAATATCATGTGTGGAGAAAGAACCTCTAGCTAATTCACCAACCATCTTATTTCATCAATTACATTCTGTCTAGTTATTAACTTGTTTCGTTATTTCAATTTTCATCAAACCTCAATCCCCCTTTTGCTTTAATGTTCAATATAGTTAGAAATCAATTTAGTTTGTGTTTTTAAAGCATTTTGATTCTTTTGGTTTGTCTTAGTGTTTTAACGTTTAGTTTCACATTCTTTGAGTCTAGTTTAACGTTTTATATTGTTTTTACGTTTTAGTTTAAATTCGTCCAAATCCAATTCCCCCCTATTTCGTTGAAGTCTTAGTCTTAATCTTTCTTATATTTAGTTTTGCTTTCTTCGAGCATTAAATAGTGTTTTATATTGTGTTTTTATGTTTTTAAGTCAATTTAGAAGGTTTTAGCAAGCCCTCCTAATCCCCGGTCTAGAACGATCCCTCACTTATCCATTCTACTACAATTGTCAAACGAGGGTTTAATTTGAGTGTCAAGTAATTTTCGCATCAAATTTTGGCGCCGTTGCCGGGGATTAGCAACTTTGCTAATCCCTTGTCTTTATTTTTATTTTTATTTTTATTTTTTGTTTTTCGTGCATTCTTATTTCAGATTCTTAGTTTGTTTGTTTTCTTGTTTTTCAGGTACTGTGTATGACTCGTAGCTCTCGGCCTATTATAGAGAACATCTCCGACTTTGACGGTGATTTTGAACGCACTTTGAGGAGAACGAGGAGTCAACAAGAGCCACCACAACCTCCACCACAACCTGGGCTTGAAGAAGACGAAGTAGGTGTAGAAGAAAAGCCCACGGATCAGATTTTTGAAGAAGAACAAACCATGGCAGCAGATAATAGAACCATCAAGGAGCTTTCGGCCTCGGGTTTGGATAATGCATTGCCTCTTTGTATCCAATACCCCACGGCTGCAGAGGGGAAGACTGAGGTGTTTGAACTCAAATCCAGTTTGTTACACCATATTTCGAAGTTCCATGGCTTGTCTATGGAAGACCCCAACAAACACTTGAAGGAGTTCGAGGTGGTTTGTTCGAGCATGACCCCTGTCACTGTGGATGGGAGTATAATGATGATGAAGGCCTTTCCATTTTCGCTTATGGACAAGGCCAAAGATTGGCTCTACGAACTAGCCCCGGGAACTGTGACTTCGTGGGAGAGTATGAAGCGTGCTTTCTTGGAGAAATTTTTCCCTACTTCGAGAGTGATTCTCCTACGGAAGAAAATTAGTGGTATTCTACAGAATCATGGTGAGACATTCCCGGCTTATTATGAGCGTTTCAAGGGCCTTGTAGCTTCATGTCCTCAACATCAAATGAAGGAGGAACTTCTCCTTCAATATTTCTACGAGGGCCTCCTTCCTATCGAACGTCAAATGCTTGATGCATCAGCGGGAGGAGCATTGGTGGACAAAACACCAAGGGATGCAAAGATTCTCATAGCCAACCGAGCGCTCAACGCTCAACAATATGAAGGAGTGGGCCAAAGGGAAGCCCCACGGCAACAAAGTGTAAATAAGGTGAGTGCTATTTCTGAAATTCAATCACAACTTGCTAATCTTACTTTTCTTGTTTCTCAGGTTGTGATTGGTCCAAAAGCACAAGAACACCAAGTTTGTGGCGTGTGCTCAATTCAAGGGCATCCATCCGACAAGTGCCCTCAACTAATCGAGAATGGTGGGTGGGAATCTGCCAATGCAATTGGTTTCCAAGGACAAAATCAAAACAACCCATACTCGAACACTTACAATGCCGGATGGAGGGACCATCCAAACTTCAAATGGAGGGAGCCACAACAAGCTGCCCAACAAGGAGGATTTAAGCCAAACCCCCCTGGTTTTTATTCCAAGCCGTATGCACCCCAACAACCCCAACAACCTTCGGCATCATCTCATTCAGGTACGTCCTTGGAAAGTGATCAAGCTATGCAATTACTAACCTCTATTTCGCAGGGGTTGCAAAATCAAAACAACCGGATAGAAAATAACGAGAAGGAGATGATGGATATGAAGAAACAAATAGGGCAGATTTCTGAGTTCCTTGGACAGATTAGAGAGCAAGGAAAGCTTCATAGCTCAACCACAGTCAATCAAAAGGGAGGATTCGAATCCGCCAAGGCCATCACCATAAGGGGTGGAAAAGAAGTTTGGACCGAGCCAAACAATCCCAAATCTGCCCAGAAAGTAGATGAAGAGACGACACAACCTGAGGAAGTGTCTAGCTCACCCACGGAAAGAGTGAAAAACCCAATGCCGCAGGCCCCCAATCACCCTAACTCGGCCAAATCAGGTAATTTAAGTTCAAATTCATGTACTTCACGTCCTAATCTGCCCAATGTACATTTTCCTCGCAGGTTCATGCAAGAAAAAAAGGAAGAAAGCGAGAAGGACATTCTTGAAACGTTCCGGAAGGTGCAAGTGAACATACCGCTTCTCGATGCAATCAAACAGGTTCCAAAGTATGCTAAATTCCTCAAGGACCTATGCAATACAAAGAGAAGAAGGGCAAACAAAGAGGTAGTGAAGGTAAGCGAGAATGTGTCCGCTGTTTTGCAACGTAAACTGCCTACCAAGTGCAAAGACCCCGGTAGTTTCACGATTCCTTGTGTGATTGGACATAATCGTTTTGAACATGCCATGCTTGATTTAGGTGCATCCATAAATGTCATGCCTTATTCTATTTATGCATCTATGAATTTGGGTGAATTAAAACAAGATGGTGTAATTATACAATTGGCCGATCGTTCTAACGCGTATCCAAAAGGAGTTTTGGAAGATGTGCTTGTGCAGGTGAACCATTTAATTTTTCCGGCTGATTTCTACGTCCTAGACATGGAAGATTCGGCACACTCTCCATCATCACCACTCTTACTTGGACGACCTTTCATGAAAACAGCTCAAACCAAGATTGATGTGGCCAAGGGAGCAGTCACTATGACCTTTGGTGGTGATATGATTAACTTTAAGATTCCTGAATCGATTGAGAATACTAATGATGTTCGTTCTTGTTGTGCCATTAATGTAATTGAACACATAGGGACGGAGTATTTAACAAGGATCAAGAAGGATGTTTCTCGAACTACCACCGAGAAGGAACTTGGAGTAGAGCACAAGGAATGCACGGCTCCAACCTTGAAAGCACCACAATTGGCCATGAACAACCTTTGTGCATCCGTCCATTGTGCTACCACTTCTTTGCCGTACAAAGGTAAGCCACCTATTCCAAATTCAATTCCCATTTCAACTAATAGGTTGTTACCTCGTGTGGTGCAGGTACCTAATCGAATTCAACGTCGTGGGAGAATTCGTGTTGATATAGAAAAGCAAAACACGACAATAAGAAAGGATCATTATACCACCCCATTCAAGTAAGGTTGTTCCAAATTTAATTATTTCTAACTTTGTTCCCCCAAATGCACCCTTCCCTGGCAGGTTCATGCAATCCATGAAAGATGAGGGGAAGAAAGACATCTTGGACACCTTTCCAACAATTCACGAGGAAAAAGTGGTTGAGGAGCATCTTGAATTCATCAAGGAGGAAATTGGAGTGGATCACACAGCCACAACCTTCAAAATGTCCAATCTGAATGAAAACATCCCTTGTGCATTTGTTGAATGTGCTGCGACTTTAGAGCCAATATTGCAGCCCATAGGTAAGCCACCAACTCAAAATCCAAAGTCGTTTTTGACTAATATGTTGTTGATGTCAATGATTAGGGCACCCACTCTTGAAATTCAACCATTGCCGGAACATTTCAAGTATCATCATCCATTCAATGATCAACTCCATGCCGTGGGTTCCATTAAGGCATGATTGTGTTCTTCGTCCGGCTACAAGACGTAAAAGCAAGCGCTACTTGGGAGGCAACCCAATACAGTAAATAAAACTTTTGCTTGTTCATTGATTTTTTTCGATAAATTACAATTGTATCTAAACATGGCAGAAAGATGGAGCCTTTACAAAGGTTGTGTACGTGAGGCCCCACTACGTGGCAACACTCTCGGAGCAAGAGGTCTCGGAGCAGGAGGCATCGGAGCAGGAGGCATAGGAGCAGGAGGCATCGGAGCAGGAGGCATAGGAGCGGGAGGCACCGAGGATAGATCATTCAAGGCCCCAAACCTTGGTGGAACGCTGGATGACCCAGGAAAGAGGTGCCTCTGGAAGAAAGCTGCAAACCGTTGACGGTCATCAAGCTCATCAAGCTTCCTCTTCATGCCTGATGAATAATTATTTGCAAGCACGTGCAAAGTTCTATTCTCGTGCTTAAGTTGTTTTATCTCTTGCTTCAGGTTCTCCACCTCCGCCATCAATGATTCAACCTGACGGGAGCGAGCAAGGAGGCGTTGGCCCATGTTTGACACAGAACCAGCGCACTGAACGCTGAGAGCCAGGGACTCTTGAACGGCCAACTCATTGGACCGTCCTGAAAGCAGCTGACTATCTCTGGGAGTGAGGAGGTTCCGAGCTACTATCGTAGCTGTTGTGGCGTCCTGCATCACGGAATCTTCACCTGTAAGAGGACCGTTAGAAGATAAGAAAGAAGGGCGCCATACGTTACCTTGAAGCGGCACGCCCGTATCACTGCGGAGACTCAATTCTAAGCTAAGGTTCGATGGGTTTGCCATTTTTTTAAAAAAAAGTGTTCAAAGAGAAGGGGTGGACGGAGTAAATTTTCAAAGGGCCGGAAACGAGTTTCAAGAATGGGAAATCTTCAGAGTGTGTAAGTTGGCGGTGATCGATAGCTCTATAAAAAGCCAAGGCAACGCGTCCACCGATTCAAAAAGCCGGAATTTGAGGCGTAAAGTTCGGCGACGCTCCCTCAGCTTTTCAGAAAACGCGTTCAACACGTGGAGGCCATCATCGCAGCTACACGTCTTTAGCCGACAAGCGCAAAGTTCGGCGACGCTTTCTCTGCTTTTCAGAAAGCGCCTGCTCAGAAATCGAAGAGGCGTCTTCAAATATCGAAGAGTCGTCACTATTTCAAAAAGCCGGATTTGCGGGATCAAAACGTTTGTCGACAAGGGTAAGAGAACAGTACCACCACTTGCTATCCCTATATTTGTCGACTTTCATCTTTTATGGCAAGGCAAACCTGAAGAAAATGCCCAACTCTTTCTCACCTCTGAGGGCGCACTCCCAGCAAAGCCTTTCGAAACACTCACTTCTTTCTTCTTCCCCAAAGATGATACCAGATGCCTGGAGTACAGATGACCCAGGAGGAAGCAGCACCACAAATACATGTGCTGATTCATTCACTGCTTCTTCAAAAGCAAAGGTATCTCATATCATCAAGGGCAAAAGCAAAGGTATCTCATATCATGCTCTTTCCCTGTCTTTTCCTTTGTCCTTGATATTACTTGCATGGCAAAGTGAAAGAAGCAATCAGCCGGCACTTGGAGTCTATCTGGACTCTATTCCCTGGTTGCTTACCTAGCTTTGCTGAGCTATCCTCTAACCCTCTTCAATACGAATTGGAGAGATTGAACAAAGAAACAGATAAGAGGAGGAATCTCAGACCTTCGGGGGAGACCAAAGGAAGCCTGCTGCCCAGTTCAAGAGTAGCACAAAGGAAAATCAACGATGGGAGCAGCGCAGTTCAAGAGTAAGCCTGTGGAATCACAAAGATCCAAGCCTCACTGCAATCACCAAGGAGAAGATGGAACGAACACTCCATAACCAGATTTGCATCTCTAAACTCTTCTCTTTGTTAGATACATTATGCCATGTTTAGTATGTTTAATTGTTGTTTGTTTGTGTTTAGTGTGGTTTTTAACATTGAGGACAATGTTTGATTTAAGTGTGGGGGAGTTACTAAAGTGTTTTAATGCAAATTCGTAGGATTTTATCCACCATAACTTCAAATGTTGTTTCTTGCTGTTTTTAAGTGTGTTTAGTGTGTTTTGACTTAAAAATTTGAAAATCACATAAAAATTTGAAAAACATGTTTTGAAAAGCCTAAAAAGAGTGTTTTGAGTCATTTTTGTGTGTTTGTGTCGTAGGTCACCTTCCAACACAATGATAAGGATTTGGTTTTTAATTGCATGACTGTTAAAAAGAGTTATAAACATGGAGAAAAGTTTGATTTACTCTTGGTATATGCTTGGTTATGGTTATAATGTATGACTTCACATGCAATCATAAAAGAAAAAAAAAAATTAGTTATGTAACATGCTTGAAGGAAGGAACTCAAACAAACGCTACAACCCTGAGAGACTTGAACCTATAACGTTCTTTGGAGAGTATAATCTGTGATTTCTTGTTTTCTAAAGTTGTTGCATGATCTCATTATTCTTTGCTTGGTTACTACTTAGAAGGCGTTTCATCATATAGTTCCAAATGCTAGAACTCATGCCCATTTCATTCAAAGCATGTTATTGATTTACATAACATATTTAAGATGAAGTTGTGTAATTGCCACCATAGCCAAATAACCTCACTTCCCATATTTCCTATATGTTGTAAGTTTTACCCCCGTTGAACTTTGTTTAGCCTTTATTCTTTGTCAACCCACATTATCCTCACCTAGCCTAGTTTAGGACAATCCACACCTTTGTTCTTAGAAGATAGTGAGCATGACTTAAATGAATTCCTTTTGAGTTACATTATGCAAGAAAATGAGTGTGGGAGAAGGAATGCTTGTTCTTAAGTATGTTTTGAGTTTCAAAAGAAAAGAAAAACAGAAAAGAAAAGAAAGAAAGAAAAAAGAGCTTGAAAAAAATGAAAGAATGAGTGATTGAAGTAAGGGCTCAAAACACCAATTCTGGCCCTAAATTGTCTCCCTTTTTGTTCCAAAGTTGAGTTTTCATTCAAAAGTGAATTCTAAGTTGATTCAATTGCCTTGCTCACTATTTCTTTAAGAACCTTTGTTTTCCATATCCCTTCTTTGTTATCCACACGCCCCAAGCCCCATTACAACCCGTGACTTCAATCTTGAGTGTTATGTGTTTCAATTTGTGGAGTTTGAACTTGGTATGAGCATATGGTGTCACTGGTTCTCGCGTCTAAGTAGTAGCATTCCATTCATGAGATCATAATCTAAACATGCTTATTAACTCCAAAAATTGCGTTCTTTGTGATACATATATGTGAGTGTTCGTTTTCATGTTTACATCAATCTTCTCACATATGACTAGATTAGGGTGTGTAGTTAGAAAATCTGAGTGAAAGTTGAGTGCATATCTTGTAAGGAATTGAGCAAATTCTCTAAGGCATGTTACTACATTCAAAACATGGTTTTAAATGCTTAATTGTGAACTAGTATGTGGTGACTATGATTAAGAATGTACTTAAGGGTAAAGATGGCTAAATTCTGTGGGAATAATAATTTTTAACTTGTCATGTGCATTGGAAATCCCTGAAACGATTGTTGGAAGGTGTAGGTTGTGTTTTACGTGTTTAGTGTTGTTTTGTTTATTTGTTTTTATTCTGTTTTGCTCGAGGACTAGCAAAAGATAAGTGTGGGGGAGTTTGATAGGAGCATATTTAGGCGACTTACTTAGCTTGCTTTCGTGCATCTATGTTGTTAATTCATAGTTGTTTTAGTAGTTTAAGCCATTTTCGTGTGTTTTTAGGTTCATATGGCTAAGGAAGCAAAAAGATGCATTTTGGAGCATTTTGGAGCAAAATTGGGCTTGGAATGGATAGCATATTTTTGGAGCCAAAGTGTTGGACAAATTTGAAAGCCTTGTATGCACTTTGGACATAAAACAAAGGGCCTAGCCCAATCAAACAATCCTTTGAGCCATGCAAAACCTCTAGCCCAATCAACAAGCCTTAGCCACATGCATTCACATGCATCACAACCCCAAAACCATCAAGAAACACCCATTCACACACACATGCACTCACATGCATTCACATGCATTTCCACCTTCCTACTTCATCATTTCACCACATTCTCCCTCTTTAACTCACATGCACCCAAACAAAGCCAACCTAGCTAACCCTACATGCATTATTTATTCACTCTTCATCATTGCATTCATCACCAAAGAACTCCCCATCATTGCCATGCATTCCCCCTAATTCCATCCATCTTCCACACCTTTCCAACCTAGCCACATCCTTTAATCATCCCCCCTTTAAGTTATGATTTTATTTCCTAACCCTACATGCATTATTTATTAACTTTTCATCATGCATCCACATTCATTCCAACACAACACACACACATGCACTTATTCTTTCATCATTGCACCACCAATTCACCCACATGCATTTCCAACCATTCACACCCCTTTAATCATTCTCCTAGCTATCATTCACATGCTCTCCCATCCATTCTCTCCCTATATGTTCCCTCCACTACTCCTATAAATACCCTTGCATTCATTCATTCATTCATCTCATCTCATTTCATACACAACACACCACAAACACTTCCATCTTCTCCCTAGCCATGAGTTTTTCTTCCATTTTTCCTCCATTTCTTCCATTTCCATAATCCCCCAATCCATTCAACAAACCTACAACATCCCTTAGTTCTTGTGCCACAATAAAGAGGAAGATAAGAGGGCCTAAACGTTCATACAATTCACGTTTGAGTTGTTGGAATGTTTACGCGTTTCTTTGATTTCAAAGTTTAAATTCAATTCTCTTTGTTTTGTAATATGAGGAATGGAAGATAAGAGGGCCTAAACGTTCATACAATTCATGTTTGAGTTGTTGGAATATTTAGGTGTTTCTTTGATTTCAAAGTTATGAGGAACTAAACCCTTTTTAGCTAGGGGTGATTTCAATACCATGATTATTTATGTAATATGAATTGATGAATTCCGGTTATGAACTCTTGATTCGTGAATGCAATTGGCTTAACTATTTGATGATTAACTTATTTGTGTTTGTTGATTGAGGGTCGACACTTAATTAGCATGCATGAATATGTGGCTAAAAGTTTAAGAAGGTTTCACATAATCGTTACTAACTTATACTTGAAAGTAGTGAAGGTCGCTTGTCACGATCGCGTTAAGTTTAATTCTTAGCATGAGTAACATGATGTCATAGTTGCAAGTGCTTTGTCAATGCTTATGGTTTTCATTATTCTTAATGATCTTCGATTGTATCTCTATTATGATGACATATAAGGAACTTTTGAGAATGTTTTGGGTTGTCGAATGATGCCATCCAATCCAATAATATAAGGAAAATCTGAGGGTTAACTAGTGATGTCACGGTTAATTTGGGGCATTGTCGTTCATAATTCAATGAAGGAATAACTGGAAATTGATTCATATGCATAAATATCATGTGTGGAGAAAGAACCTCTAGCTAATTCACCAACCATCTTATTTCATCAATTACATTCTGTCTAGTTATTAACTTGTTTCGTTATTTCAATTTTCATCAAACCTCAATCCCCCTTTTGCTTTAATGTTCAATATAGTTAGAAATCAATTTAGTTTGTGTTTTTAAAGCATTTTGATTCTTTTGGTTTGTCTTAGTGTTTTAACGTTTAGTTTCACATTCTTTGAGTCTAGTTTAACGTTTTATATTGTTTTTACGTTTTAGTTTAAATTCGTCCAAATCCAATTCCCCCCTATTTCGTTGAAGTCTTAGTCTTAATCTTTCTTATTTTTAGTTTTGCTTTCTTCGAGCATTAAATAGTGTTTTATATTGTGTTTTTATGTTTTTAAGTCAATTTAGAAGGTTTTAGCAAGCCCTCCTAATCCCCGGTCTAGAACGATCCCTCACTTATCCATTCTACTACAATTGTCAAACGAGGGTTTAATTTGAGTGTCAAGTAATTTTCGCATCAGAATCATATGCATACAAATCGTTTTCCAGTTATTCTTCCTATAAACCATGAATGACAATGCCCCAAATTAATTGTGAACAACACTAATTAACTCTTAGATTTTTCTAAGTTTAGTGAATTGGACACAGCGACACAACCAAAGTATTCTTCTCAAGTTCCCTAACTATGAAAAACATATAAAGATACATCTCGAAGATCATTAAACTTTGTGAAAATCATATGCATTGACAAAACATTCGTAACTATGAAAAGCATGATACTCCTGCCAAGAATTTACTTAACTCAATCATGACTAGTGACTTTTACTACTTGCAAATATAAGTTCATAACAATTAGGTGAAATTCCCTTATATTCTAGCATCAAATCCCTGCATGCAAACTAAGTATGCATCCTTAATAAACATACAAGAATAAGTTTTTTATAAAGCAGATAAGTAAATTGCATTCATGTTTTATGAAACAATAACTGGATGTAATCAATATAAAACATATGATCATGGCTTCGAATTCACCTCTAACTAAAAAGAAACTTATTTGCACATGTTCATCATAACTGGAAAGCAATCTAAAATAAACATTGAAACTTAAAACAAAGAAGAGAAAGAACTCTGAAAATTCCAGCAACTTCAATGGATGAATGATAGATGCAGCACACCCCTCAAATGTTGCAGGACACTTCATATATATAAGGCACGGCTAAATCCAAGGAGGAAAGGGATTAGGTGTTTTGAATTATTTTAGGACTCTAACAAATAGGTGGAGAGTGTTGGAATGTGATTAGGATTCTTCCTTGCAGCTAGAGATAAGATAAGATAAGATAGGATAAGATAATGTTTCTCTCCAACTAGGATTCCTCTTTCTTGTGTAATTCCTTGCCTTCCAAGCCTCAACTTTACTTTTTCTAGATTTTGGCACATGTTTAACATCTTTTAAACACCAAAAACGTCCAGCCTATATACTATCCACGCATGCTATCCAATCCGAGTCCAAAACTGCTCCAAATTGCTCCATTTGACTATTTATGTCATCTTTACCAACTGGACGTACAATAATACGAAAATAACTTAAATTATTATAATAAATAGAAATTAACTAAGTAAATGCAAAGAAATAAGATAACAAAGTTGTATAAATATGCTCCTATCATAAAGAAGTTTAAAGTTTGCGAAAAGGTACTTGCATGGAAAAATTAAGAAGAATTTGTTGGTTTGAGTATCGCTGGTTTGTTTTGATATCCTTGCCTAACATTTCAGACTAAGTAAGCACACAAATTAAAACCCTCTTGTGACAATTGTAGTATATGAATAAGTAGGGATCGTTCTTAACCGGGGATTAGGAGGGATTGCAAAATCACTTGGAAACTGACTCAAAAACGTAAAACAAACGTTAAAAACACTAAACTAGACTCAAAGAATGTAAAACCAAACAATAAAATACTAAAACAAATCAAAAGACTCAAAGAATACAAAACACTTATAAACACAAATTAAGACACTTTCTAACTAAATTAGACACTAAGGTAAAGGGGGATTGAGGTGTTGACGAAATTAAACTAAATGCAACGATTGTAATTTAAAGGCAGAATGTAAATATGAATGTGATGAAAATATGGATGAATGCTAGCTAGAAGGTTCTTCTCCACACATGTCACACTTGCATACAATTTGATTTTCAGTTGGTCTTTCGATAAATTATAAATACTCAACGCCCCAAGTTAACTGTGAATTGCACTAATTAACCATCAGTTTTTCCACAAGTTATTAAGTTGGATGATTGCATACGACAACCCAAAACATTCCCTACAAGTTCCCTACATGAATTGCATAATAGAGATACAAGCAAGAATCATTAAGTTCTATGAAAAACATAAGCATTGACGAAGCATTCGTTACTATGAATTGCATGAAACTTATGCTAAGAATTCATTCAACGCGATCGTTTTCAAGCGACCTTCACTACTTGTGATTATAAGATTGTAACTATTAGGTGAAACTCCCTCATAATCTAGCATCATATTCATGCATGAAAACTAAGCGTGCACTCTCAATCAACATACACAAATAAGTTATCAATCAAATAGATGAACGAATTGAATCCACAACTTATGAAATTCCAACCAAAAGTAATCAATTCATATTGCAAGCATAAACATGGTTTCGAATTACCCCCTAGCTAACTAGGGGGATTTAGCCTCTCATGTTCACAACAAGAAAAATAAAATTGAATTTAAACATAAAGAACAAAGGATGGATTACACCTAGAACGCCCAACGAATCCACTTGAATTTCTGCGCGATTTTAAGTCCTCTTCCTCCTTTCTTCTTGCTGCGGCAGAGAAGGTTTATTGTGTTTTTGGGTGATTTTCTGGTTTAGGAATGGGTTTAGGGAAGTGTGGTGGTGCGGCAAGGTGGTAGGAAGGTGTGGAAGGATGTAGAATGGCTGGAAGGGTGGAGAAGGGTGCTGCGGCTGTGATGGAAAAAGTGGGAGAATGGTTGCCGCTAGAGAATAATGCAATGGTGGCTCGGCAAAAATGGAGAGAATTCAAAAATGTGGAAGTGGCTGCATGAATTAGGGTGAAGTAGGTTATGCGGATTGTATGGATGGTGTGGACCGATTCAAGGGAAAAAATGGCTGATTAAAAAAATGGAATCAATGGGCTTTGCGGCCAAAGACAAAAAAGGAATGGAATGGCTAAATAAAGAATATGAATAATATATTGCGGCTTTGTTGTTTTGTGCAAATTTATGGCTGCCGCAATTATGTTTAGGGTGATGGGATAATTAGGTTGTGAATGGATGCATGGATTGATGGCTGCACGGTTTTTAGGTTATGGAATGCTGAAATTCATGGGAAAAAGCACGGCTTAGATTGAATGGGATAATGGTTATGGAATGCACGGGTAAAGTGGATGGATTTGGATGGTTGCTAGGTTTTTAAGAATTATGGAATATATGAAGAATAATGTGCGGCTAGGGGAGTAAAAATGTGTAGGGTTTTAGAAAACTAACCCTAGCTTATTTAAAATTAAATCAAAGGCTTACGAAAATAGGAAATTAAAACATAAATATAAAGGTGCGGCTAGGAAGGGAAATAGGGCTAGGGCCTTGGTTTTGTGTCCTAAAGTGCATACGAGGCCTATAAAGTGGCTAGAAAATATGGACGTTTAGAATTAGGAAAGGTTACCAAAACGGGGAACTTAGGGTTAACTTTCCTAAAATAGGAAACCTTGTTTGAGTAGGATTCCTCGTATTGGTAAGAATTCATCGTTGGCATAGGAATTCGTCGTTTCTTCACGTCTTCAACTCATTCATTCCTCTTTCGCTCCAAAAGACTCCAATTTGCATCTTCTTGCACACTTTGACCTTATAATCTGAAAATACACAAAAGTGGCCTTAAACACTAAAACAACTAAGTAAACACAACATAAATGCACGAGAACAAGCTAATTAAGTCGCATGAATATGCTCCTATCAAATTCCCCCACACTTAACTTTTGCTAGTCCTCGAGCAAAACAAAACAACTAAATTAAACAAGACGAAACAAAACAAACAAAACATAACCTAAACCTTCCAACGTTTGCCTCAGGGATTTCCAATGAAACATGACATGTCAAAAATCATTACGCACATAACTTTTAGTCTTCTTTCCCCTCGAGCACATACTTAATCATAGTCACCATTCACTAGTTCGCATTTAATCAATTAAAACACATTTTGAATGTAGTAACATGCCTTAGAAAATTCCCTCAATTCCTCACTAGTTATGCACTCAATTTTCACTCAGATTTTCTGACTACACACCCTACACTAGTTATATGTGAGAAGATTGATGTAAACATGAAAGACTAGTACTCACATATGTTATAACCAAGAAGGCAATTTCTAGAGTAATTAAACGTGTTTGGATATGATCTCATGAATGGAATGCTACTACTTAGATGCGAGAACCAGTGACACCATATGCTCATACCAAATTCAAACTCCACAATTGAAATGCACAACACTCAAGATAGAAGTCAAGGGTTGTAACGGGGCTTGGGGTATTGGCTCACAAGGAAAGGTAGGGATAAACAAAAGTTCTTTAAGCAATAGTAAGTAAGGTAATGAAATTAAGACCTAAAATTCCCTTAGAATGCAGAAATCAACTTTTAAACAAATAGGGGAGATTCTAACAACTCTTAGGGCCTAATTCATTGTTTTGGGCCCTTACTTCAACAACCAATACTTTTCAATTTTTTCTTTCATTTTTTTTTTCTTTTCTTTTCTTTCTTTCTTCTTTTCTCTTTTTTTTTTTTTTTTTTTTTTTTTTTTTTAACCGTGCCTATGGCACAAAAACTCACATCCATAATCCTTCCCCCACACTTATTTTCTGCAACACATTAATCAAAAGGAATTCATTGCTTACTATGCTTCAAGAACAAGGGTAAGGATGGTCCTAATCTAGGCTAGGTGAGGATAATGTGGGTTAACAAAGAAAGTAGGCTACACAAGGCTCAACGGGGTTAAATCCTACAAAACAAACGAAAAGGGAAATAAGGCAATTTGGCTATGGTGTTCACTACACAACTTCATCTTGAATACGTGTTATGCAAATCAATGACATGCTTTGAATGAAATGGGCATGAGTTCTAGCATTTGGAACTAAGTGATGAAACGCCTTCTAAGTAGTAACCAAGCAATGAATAATGAGATCATGCAACGACTTTAGAAAACAATGATGCAAAGATTATAACTCTCCAAATAACGTTTAGGCTCAAGTCTCACAGGGATGTAGCGTTTGTTTAAGTTCCTTCCTTCAAGCATGTTACAAAAACTAATTTTTTCCTTTTGTGATTACATGTGAATTCGTAAACTATAACTACAACCAAGCATAAACCAAAGAGTATATCAAACGTCCAACCATGTTTGTAACTTTCTTTAACCATCATGCAATTAAAAACCAAATCCTCATCATTGTGTTGGAAGGTGACCTACGACACAAACAAACACACAAAAAAAAAACAACTCTTTTTGGGTTTTTCAAAACAATTTTTCAAATTTTTATGGTATTTTCGGATTTTTAAGTCAACACACTCTAAAACACTTTAAAATAGCTTAAAAACACTTAAAAACAGCAAAGAACAAGTTTAAACATGTTAGGTGGTAATACCCTACGAATTTCATGCACACATATCTCAAAACAGAATGTTACCCCCCCACACTTAAACTAAACATTGTCCTCAATGTTTGAGACACAATTAAAAACATTACAAATAACATAAAGTAAGCAACAAAGGAAAGGGTTTAGGGACGCAAATCTGAGTGTGGAGCGATTCCCAAGTTCTTCCTTTGTTGATTGCATGGGTTGCCTCCCACGAAGCGCTTGCTTTAACGTCTTCCAGCCGGACGACGAACACAATCATGCCTTAATGGAACCCACGGCATGGAGTTGATCATTGAATGGATGATGATACTTGAAATGTTCCGGCAATGGTTGAATTTCAAGAGTGGGTGCCCTAATTATTGACATCAACAACATATTAGTCAAAAACGACTTTGGATTTTGAGTTGGTGGCTTACCTACATGCTCCAATAAGAACTTAAGTACATCCTCCACGAAATGCTTCTCAAAACATTCAAGAATTGGATCTTTGTATGGAGTGGAATAGAGATCTGTCCTAAGATCCATGTAAACTCTTTCACCCAATTGGATTTGAGTAGGTGCCTGCAATGAAGAATGTAACACACGATTAATTGAAGTGGGAATTGGAATTTGAGTTGGTGGCTTACCTATGGGCTGCAATATTGGCTCTAAAGTCACAGCACATTCAACAAATGCACAAGGGATGTTTTCATTTAGATTGGACATTTTGAAGGTTGTGGCTGTGTGATCCACTCCAATTTCCTCCTTGATGAATTCAAGATGCTCCTCAACCACTTTTTCCTCGTGAATTGTTGGAAAGGTGTCCAAGATGTCTTTCTTCCCCTCATCTTTCATGGATTGCATGAACCTGCCAGGGAAGGGTGCATTTGGGGGAACAAAGTTAGAAATAATTAAATTTGGAACAACCTTACTTGAATGGGGTGGTGTAGGAATATTGGGAGGTTGCAGCAAGGGTTGTTCTTCCCTTGCCGTGCCTTGTGCATCCTCCTCCTCTTCGAGCAGTAGCAATTCATCCATGGGCTCATCTTCAACCATTTGTTCTTGAATTTGTTCCATGCATTCTGCATTCTGCCTAAATTGACTGTTCCACTCAGCCAACTTTTTTGCTTGATAGAAATCCTCAATTGGTCGCCAAAATGCGTTTTGTTGAAATGGTTGAGCTTCCCTGCCCTGCTCCACAGAATTCAGTTGTTGAATAACTTCCTTATAATAATTTGATATACCTGAATTTGGATGTGAAGATTGAGGGGAAGGCTGTGGTGGTGCATATGAATCCTCATATGGTTGCCAATATGTTTCTTGGTGAGTCTCCTTAGCTTGATTTTGTGAACCCTGCACCAAAGAGTTTAATTCATTAAGAATTTGATTATAATCTATTGACGAACCTGAGTTTGATTGAGCATATTGCATATAAGGTTGTGGCGGCTGCATAGGTCTTGAACAGAACTCCTCATATGGCTGCCAATATGCTTCATGTTGAACTTGTTGAGTTTTCCACCACATAGAGTTTGAATGATCCCTCCAATCGCTTTGTGGATATTGATTGGCTTGGTATCCTTGCCTATAAGACGTACCAAATGTAGGGACATTTTGTATTGTGGTCCTTTCAGCAATCTGCGACAATTGAGAAGTAAGATTTGCCAATTGAGCTTGAATGCTAGCAACATCCATGTCTTACTTCTCAAGCACCTAAAATCAAAGAAAAAGAACTAAAGCAAATATCAAAAGTAACAACAAACAAAGAAAACAACACTAAGTTAGAAACTAAAACGAAAACAACTAAATCAAAAAGAAAAGAACCAAGGGATTAGCAAAGTTGCTAATCCCCGGCAACGGCGCCAAAAATTTGATGCGAACTAAGTAAGCACACAAATTAAAACCCTCTTGTGACAATTGTAGTATATGAATAAGTAGGGATCGTTCTTAACCGGGGATTAGGAGGGATTGCAAAATCACTTGGAAACTGACTCAAAAACGTAAAACAAACGTTAAAAACACTAAACTAGACTCAAAGAATGTAAAACCAAACAATAAAATACTAAAACAAATCAAAAGACTCAAAGAATACAAAACACTTATAAACACAAATTAAGACACTTTCTAACTAAATTAGACACTAAGGTAAAGGGGGATTGAGGTGTTGACGAAATTAAACTAAATGCAACGATTGTAATTTAAAGGCAGAATGTAAATATGAATGTGATGAAAATATGGATGAATGCTAGCTAGAAGGTTCTTCTCCACACATGTCACACTTGCATACAATTTGATTTTCAGTTGGTCTTTCGATAAATTATAAATACTCAACGCCCCAAGTTAACTGTGAATTGCACTAATTAACCATCAGTTTTTCCACAAGTTATTAAGTTGGATGATTGCATACGACAACCCAAAACATTCCCTACAAGTTCCCTACATGAATTGCATAATAGAGATACAAGCAAGAATCATTAAGTTCTATGAAAAACATAAGCATTGACGAAGCATTCGTTACTATGAATTGCATGAAACTTATGCTAAGAATTCATTCAACGCGATCGTTTTCAAGCGACCTTCACTACTTGTGATTATAAGATTGTAACTATTAGGTGAAACTCCCTCATAATCTAGCATCATATTCATGCATGAAAACTAAGCGTGCACTCTCAATCAACATACACAAATAAGTTATCAATCAAATAGATGAACGAATTGAATCCACAACTTATGAAATTCCAACCAAAAGTAATCAATTCATATTGCAAGCATAAACATGGTTTCGAATTACCCCCTAGCTAACTAGGGGGATTTAGCCTCTCATGTTCACAACAAGAAAAATAAAATTGAATTTAAACATAAAGAACAAAGGATGGATTACACCTAGAACGCCCAACGAATCCACTTGAATTTCTGCGCGATTTTAAGTCCTCTTCCTCCTTTCTTCTTGCTGCGGCAGAGAAGGTTTATTGTGTTTTTGGGTGATTTTCTGGTTTAGGAATGGGTTTAGGGAAGTGTGGTGGTGCGGCAAGGTGGTAGGAAGGTGTGGAAGGATGTAGAATGGCTGGAAGGGTGGAGAAGGGTGCTGCGGCTGTGATGGAAAAAGTGGGAGAATGGTTGCCGCTAGAGAATAATGCAATGGTGGCTCGGCAAAAATGGAGAGAATTCAAAAATGTGGAAGTGGCTGCATGAATTAGGGTGAAGTAGGTTATGCGGATTGTATGGATGGTGTGGACCGATTCAAGGGAAAAAATGGCTGATTAAAAAAATGGAATCAATGGGCTTTGCGGCCAAAGACAAAAAAGGAATGGAATGGCTAAATAAAGAATATGAATAATATATTGCGGCTTTGTTGTTTTGTGCAAATTTATGGCTGCCGCAATTATGTTTAGGGTGATGGGATAATTAGGTTGTGAATGGATGCATGGATTGATGGCTGCACGGTTTTTAGGTTATGGAATGCTGAAATTCATGGGAAAAAGCACGGCTTAGATTGAATGGGATAATGGTTATGGAATGCACGGGTAAAGTGGATGGATTTGGATGGTTGCTAGGTTTTTAAGAATTATGGAATATATGAAGAATAATGTGCGGCTAGGGGAGTAAAAATGTGTAGGGTTTTAGAAAACTAACCCTAGCTTATTTAAAATTAAATCAAAGGCTTACGAAAATAGGAAATTAAAACATAAATATAAAGGTGCGGCTAGGAAGGGAAATAGGGCTAGGGCCTTGGTTTTGTGTCCTAAAGTGCATACGAGGCCTATAAAGTGGCTAGAAAATATGGACGTTTAGAATTAGGAAAGGTTACCAAAACGGGGAACTTAGGGTTAACTTTCCTAAAATAGGAAACCTTGTTTGAGTAGGATTCCTCGTATTGGTAAGAATTCATCGTTGGCATAGGAATTCGTCGTTTCTTCACGTCTTCAACTCATTCATTCCTCTTTCGCTCCAAAAGACTCCAATTTGCATCTTCTTGCACACTTTGACCTTATAATCTGAAAATACACAAAAGTGGCCTTAAACACTAAAACAACTAAGTAAACACAACATAAATGCACGAGAACAAGCTAATTAAGTCGCATGAATATGCTCCTATCACTTGCATGGAAAAATTAAGAAGAATTTGTTGGTTTGAGTATCGCTGGTTTGTTTTGATATCCTTGCCTAACATTTCAGAAAACTATAAAGTCCGCATTGTAAGTTTTTAGAGATCAAGTAAAAGATATGTTAATAATTGTTTTGGTGAATTTATCTTTCAACATAGACGCCCATAATTTTTTTTTTTTTTTAATTACTGCCTTAAGTTTGGTAAAAGTCTAAAAGACCACCAAATTAGTAACCTAGATTTTTATTTGTTCATCATCTATATGTCCTCTTATTGACTACACTTGTTAATTAACTAAGAAGTTTATACGTTGACAGTTTTTGATGCCTCAACTAGGGTGTGTTTTGAGTTATTAATTAAATTGACTTATACCGGTTTAATTTTTCATATATAAAGACAAGTTTGTAGTTTGTTAAATACTTGTTTGAGGTTAATTGAACGTGAAAGAGTAAACAAAAAGTACATTGCATAAACTTTGTTTGACAGTTTTGTATTAGTTCTTTTGAATTAAAATATATATATATATATATATATATATATAAACTAATTCCATGGGGCCTTATTATTGTTTTAGGACAAAATATAATATTTTTCTTTAAGCAAAATTAATTATATACAGTTAGACCTCTTTTGTATTGGTTGTCATAAAGCTTATTTTAATTTTGATATTCATGATATATATATATATATATATATATATTAAAGTGTGAGAGAATATAATTTGATGTCGAACTTTTTATTTACAAAATTCGAACTTATTTCATACTCATAAAGTGAGCAGAAATACCATTTAATCATAATTTGATAAATAAACATCCATTTGCCTCTATGAGCATATCTGATGCATTCAAACTAACCTTGGCTAATGTGCTATCTAGAACCAAATGACAAAAATCTAATTTCTAACGAGACATATCTTGCCTATACTAAAATAGCCTATGCCTCTTATACGGGCCAGTTTGGCCCCACTTCTTTCCCGCGACTTTTTAAGCGGCTAGTTTAGGATAAAAATGGTTGCCAATGAAAGTTAGCCACCAGCAAATCTAACGCTTTAACTTTTAGCTCATGCTATAATATCTAGCCCCGCGTTGCAAAGAAAAGCTTTCTAACACACCCAATCAACCAAGGCTAGTTGGAGCCAAGGCTCCTTGTGAGGGCAAAATAGCCTCAACACTTGCCCAAAACTCCTTTAGAGAGTAGTTTAGGACAAAACTGGTAGCCAATAAAAATGAGTCGCGTAACACTTTTTAACCTCTAACTTCTCTCGCCATTAGAATAGCAAAATATTAGAAAGGCATTTCATGAATGATGTCAATTTGGGGGCTAGATTTTATCTTCAGCACAAACCTGTAATTTCTTGCACGACTTGTTAACCAACACGAAATGACATGAAAATAACAGGTTTCAGATCAACATTTTAACTAATCGGGTCGTTATCGAGTCACACGTTAAGAACCTGTTAACATGTTTATTTGCAGCTAGCCCATTTCAACCCGATAATAAAAAAGTTAGTTTGATAATTTTAAACTACTAAAAAACCTTATACAATAGCCATTGTATTTAAAAAAAATTCAAAGCACATTAAAAATACCAAAGCAATTTAAAAAATACTAAAGCACATAAAAATTTATAATAATTAATTTACAAGTGTAAAAATGTGAAAAAAATATGAAAATGCTTGTGATCGCATCATCTATGCTTTGACAATAAGTACATCATCATTTGATTTTTAAAACCCTACAAACCCTTGTGAACAGTGCTTTTAGTGGGATTTCAAAATACATAATAAATCATAATAATTAACGTGAAAATGTGAAAAGAGTATACAAATGCTCGTGGTTGCATTCTCTAAGCTTAGAAGATGGTTACAACATCGTTTAGATTTTTGAAACCCTCCAAACACTTATGAATAGTGTTTATTGTTCAATGCAAAATTAATAGTAATAAATGTTGAACTACAAAAACTGTCAAAAAGTATAATGACAAGCTTTACAGCTTTTGTGACATCTCACATCGCCCAGGGGACTGATCCTTAAATGTATATTCCCATTCTTACCTAGCACGAGGCCTTTTGGGAGCTCACTGGCTTCGAGTTCCATGGGAACTCCGAAGTTAAGCGAGTAGCGCGCGAGAGCATTCCCAGGATGGGTGACCTGTCGGGAATTTCTCGTGTGAGTTCCCATAAACAAAACCGTGAGGGCGTGGTGGGGGCCCAAAGCGGACAATATCGTGCTACGGTGGTGAAGCGGGCCCGGGAAGTCGTCCCACCCGGGCCGGAATGTGACAATTTGGTATCAGAGCCCACCCTGGTCGCGTATGTGTCGACGAGGACGTCGGGCCCCTAAGGTGGATTGTGACATCCCACATCGCCCAGGGGACTGATCCTTAAATGTATATTCCCATTCTTACCTAGCACGAGGCCTTTTGGGAGCTCACTGGCTTCGAGTTCCATGGGAACTCCGAAGTTAAGCGAGTAGCACGCGAGAGCATTCCCATGATGGGTGACCCGTCAGGAAGTTCTCGTGTGAGTTCCCAAAAACAAAACCGTGAGGGCGTGGTGGGGGCCCAAAACGGACAATATCGTGCTACGGTGGTGGAGCGGGCCCGGGAAGTCGTCCCACCTGGGCCGGGATGTGACAGCTTTCCTAAAGGGGTCAAGTCTGAAAATCGACACCATAATCCATAACCCTAGATTTATAGTTAACCATCGATTGTCATTTACGTTATATTATTCTAACTGAATTTTGTTTTTTAGATTTTTTTCTTAAAAACATGGCCTTTTAGCAGATGCAGAACGTTCATATCGTTGATATCACTTTCTGATGTTTACGACAAGGTTCTAAAATACGATAGGCGCTAGTCGGGCGGTGGACTAGCGCCTAGGCGGATCTACATAAATTTATACTACATATTATAAAATATGAGTATATGTGTATAATTTTCGAACTTTTTTTTTCTAATTTTATACCAAGAATATTGGGCTTAATTTGTTTTTTCTTTGAACAAAATAGTGGGCCACAAAATGGACCCAACTTGAAAGAAAAGCCTTTTTTTTTTTCAATTAAACCAACAGCTTTTCCGGTTTCTCCAATGCTAGTTCCAATCAACCATCACTTGTTTAGTGGCTCTAGGCTTGCATTTATTATCAACAGATCTCCTCTTCTTTCTCTCTCTGCAGAGAGATCCCCTTCTCTCTCTTTGGTTTTTTTTTTTTTTTTTTTTTTTTGTCAGACTCTTTCTTTAGTCTTTAGTTATGCCTTTCTTTTCCTCCCATTTTCAGTTTTTCTTTCGACTCTCTCTCTCTTTCTCTTTCTCTTTTCTTTCTCCCTCTCTTTCCCTTTCTTCAACAGAACGGACAGATCTCTTCAACAGATCCCCTTCTCTCTCTACAGTAAAATCCAACGGACGGATTATGTGTATTGTTCATCCTTGTATATTCTCAATCTACTTGGGTTCATCGATTGATGTTGGGTGCAAGAGCCCAGGTTTGAAGATTTGGGTTGTGGGTTGTGGATCGTGCGGATGCGAGGGGAGATTTGCAGAGCATCGACAGCCACTTAGCACCGCCTAGGCCGCCTTGAGCGCCTAGAGATGCCTAAGCAGCCGCCTAAATCCTTCCCGCCTTACCTGAACGATTTAGCCTAAATCAGATCAGGACTCCACCGCCGAGCGCCTAGGCAGCCGCCTAGGTTGATTTTTAGAACACTGGTTTACGATTAACTGAAATATGAGTCGATATTATATAATTTTTAGAGACTTTACAAACTCCGTACAATATTTTCACTAATCGTAAAAATATGAATGTGAACAACGATCTGAACCATTCATCTTCCTGCATCTACTAAAAGATCATGTTAAAAAAAAAAAATCTGAAAAGACGAAATTTGGCAAGAAGAATGAAGCGTAAACGTAAATGACAACGATTAAATTTAAAATGGTTTTTGGGATTATGGTGGCAAATTTTGGAGTTAACCTCTTCACAAAAGTTATAGAACTTGTCATTATGAGCATTTGTGTGGGTATATATATATTTTATATTTTTCGTACTCCTACATTAATTAAAACCTATTAAAAAAAAAAAAGGAAAACTAATGAAAATGGCTTGAAAACTTTGAGTTTTAATGATAAGGACAAAATAAAGAGTAAAGTGAATAGTACTAGGATTGACTTTTTAGTGTAAAAATGTGGTTTTTCGTTAAAGTGAACAGTACCGTGGGCTTTTCATGAAAACTCCCTTAAAAAAAACCTTACTACAACAATAGCCATATGATTTAATCTCATTCTCACGTAAGTGAGATTAAATCCTGACTGTTGGATTTTTTAATCTCACATATGTTTTTTCAATACTTCATTTGATTATTTAATTCGTAATGGGCAGAGCCGGCTTTGGGAAGAGTGACCAATTCAATGGCACAGGGCCCCAAAATAGTTTTCTATCTTATATAGTAATATATAAAATAGTATTAAACTAGTAAAAATGCATACTCGTTGCTCCAGGACTTGGAATGCACCAGCCTTAAGAACATGAATAAGACACATTTAACTTGTAAAAAGTTCAACATAATCATGAACGAACAACAAAAGGGACATATGAGTGAACAGTGTCTATAAGATAAGCAATTCGACTTTTATATATATTCAACCGATAATTGACAGGAAAACTTAACCTGTCAGATTTGTCTGCTTGATCAAGGAACAACGCTCTCTTTGAAGTCTTGGCAGGTGCAACTGATTGGGGTTGTTGATCTAGCCACTAGGAAGGTGTCAATGAGGTGGGGGTCGCTTCACTCATAATTTGTTTTCCTGTGGTGGCAGTAGGGGTTTGTGGCTCGATTGAGGCAATCGCTGGGTTCGAGAGCAGTTGATCTTGAAGCAGTCCATAAATGATGAAATCCGTTTTTCAGAAGTCACTGTTTTGATTCCCAAAAGAGAGCTAAAATCTCTTTGCCTTGCCAACTAAATTTTTTAGAGCCTGCAGCACCATGAAGGGATCCTTATATTCATCCTTTATCACCAAAGTGTGGCAAGAAATACGAAGCATCTTTTCGGTGTGCCTTACTATCATGAGGAAGTTGTGCTGATTCGTGCTATCTTCCACAATAAGATTGATTTTGAACCTATGCAAGGGTTGGTTATTTTTATGTCAGGCAACCATAACTGCTAATACCAATCCGAAACTATAGATTGCCAAAAACATCTTCATAAAAAATTAAGACGGAAAACCAATCTCCCTATATACATCACAAAAAAATGAAAACAAAGTTTACCTAAATGAAAACGGTTTCACAAATCTCACATCTCTTTTTTTTTTCCAGATGGGATGCGTACTGAATGCAAAACCATGGCAGAACCCGTCCTCAAATCAAATATATAAACAGTCAAATAAACCTCTGGATTTCAGCATAATTTGCAAAATTAGACAAACATAGATTCCAATTTCATCTTTTTCTAAGCATTTATTTTCTTGCAACACTGTCGGGTACCAAACACCACCAAAACTGACCTCACTGATGCACAAATAAGCACAGTGACAGTGTGCGGGACATATATAGAGCTGCAGAAATTGATTCAATCTGCTACCCTTAAGGACACTCAAGCAACCAAATCCTTAATTACTCAAGCATCCGAATTCAATATTTCTCAACAAATTAAACACAAATAAAATACAAAAAATTATAAAAATCAAATGAAAATAATAAAGCTGCAAAATTGAGTAGAAGAAGTTCAAGATCCGATTGAAAAAGTAGCAAGAGTATACCTTTTCAAATCAAAGGGATACATTGGATCCCAAACTAATGAACACGTGTAAATACTTGAATAAGGAATCCCCTAAGATCTGCAGCAACCAACAACCAAAATGCATACCCCACATATGTTCCGGCCCAACCCCTTTATAATCATCAACGACACTCACATTAAACTCCATCAAAATGACTTTGGAAACACCAAATACCCCTTTGGAAAGCCATGAATTGAATATTTAACAACTCAATGCACCACTGTGGATAACCCAGCACACAACGAATTATTTAAATAGTTTCAACCACAAATGTAAGGAGTGAGAATAGTGAAACACATATATGATGTACACTTTCCTCCCATTGTTTACAAAAAAATGCCCTACATTAATAAGTCACTTTTTTTTGGATTCAATGTCTTTTATCCAAACCACCTGACCCCTTAGGTGACTTTTAATGGAGCCAACCTTCTAATTTAACCTGATTATGCAACAATGCTACATGCTTTCAAATCACATGTATAAGCCAATACTTTGTCGTCAATTAGTTTAACCACTACCTTTAGAATGATAACTTGACCAAAAGAAGTGTGGGTCTATTACGAAAGTGGCTGTGGAGAGTTCTTTAACATTGGGAATTAACTTCCTAGAAGCACACAAAATAATGCCATAATCCAGTGGATTTGCATTATATATAATCCATTTCTCTGACAAAATAACAAATACAACAAAACAGTGATGCCCTCTTAGCAATTTTTGGGTTAATTTCACATGTAGTGATGAGGATTCGATGGCCCGACATCTATGGCAAGTCCAACAATTGGAACTCCAACTACAAAGACGCTTTCTTTACCCAAAAAAAAAAAAATCCAATAAGAATCCATGAGTGTTCCATAACTTTTATCAACCAAACACAATCCCATCCATATGTACATGAGAGTGAATTCAAGCGGTTGTGGATTGAGTCATGAAGTATAAAGATAAACTGAAAGACATTCTTTAGTATAGCAAAATTGACGATTGATAAACATAAAAAAGGCAGTTTCATAACACATGCACACTGATCTCTCTATTAAGTGCAAAGACATACGTAACGCCAGTTTCGTCATGCATTAAATCTTATTGTTGCACAAAAGATTATAGGTATATAAACATCATTAGTCATCAATAATTGCAAGAAATTCAAAAATTACAAAGCAACTTAATATAACAGTTAGATGTAAAACAGGTGCAAAAGAAAATTACCATGGTTTGGGTAATTTGTTTAACAAACCATGTTCATTGCACTCAAACGATCTAGACGTTTTCTTGACAGCTTTATGGCAGGATGGGCACAACTTAAACCACCAACCCCTTAGTCAAATCGAGTCCAATGACAGTCGCTTGGCATGCAAAACTTGCATTTTGTTATGGAATCACATGGTTTTTAAATAATGAAAGACATTTAACCATCACCTTGTAAACATGGAATAAAAATGAATAAAGAAACAAAGCGAGAGATAGACAAGGAAGATGCACCACTAAAATTCTATTATTAAAAAGATACAATTTTTGTTAACAAGTTAGTGATAAGAGACTAACCCTGTGTAACGTAGGATCAAGTAAAAGCAACTAATCAATTGTTTGGACTCATAATCAATTGTTTTGGACTTATATCTCATCTAAGGTGGGTAGGATTTGAAATGTGATCTTAGATGCTCAAACCTATTTCGTGTATGTTTAGGCTAGGAAAGATCAACCGAAGAAATATAAATGCCAAAGTTATTAAAGAAGGGTTGTTGATTTACTTTTGTTTGCATTGGGAGAGCTATGGAATGTCCAGATTAACACAAACGGTTGATCCTGTACTTCCAAGAACAGGGTTTCCTATAGATAAAACATAACAATCAACAAACTAAAGCTTTAAGCTGCTAAATAAAGCACGTCAAGGTATAACCTTGGTATTGTTTTACTTTGAGGCTTGTTAAAGCAACGAATATGGGTGGTAAAAGTGATTGTATTTCGCAGTCCTCAAAACTTGTTTCAGCCTATCCTTATAAGGTGATCTTAACTGTTTCGCCCCTGTAAGTAATAAAAAAAGGCAAAGTTTTTTTATACGTCATAAATATGGCGCCACTTGTGTAAATTGTAATCAGAACTTAATACAAACAGAAATTACCTGATATTTTGCAGGTTAAGATTTTTCTTCTTCGAAATTCTTGCGTTTTGAACAGTGACCTCTTCATTCGGCTACACAGCCATCAAGCAACCAAATACATAAGCAAATGATATTCAGTGGTTGAATGATTGCACACCGAAGCTTGCAAAAAAATTATAATGATGATTTTAGATTTTGGTGCAGCACTTAAAACTAAATTTGTTACCTGTAAGCTCAGCATCATTGTCAATTTTTTTATGAAGCTGATCAAGCTTAATCAAATTGAACCACTGCTTTGGGATCTCTTGGTTTGTTTTTTCAATGGGAACGATTGCTATTTTCATGTTCAATTCAACCACAACAGGATAAGGGACAAGTTTGCTTGATATCTTGTTGTGAACGACACGAAATTTGTTGATCTCGTATGCATCGCCGACTCTCAGATGCTCCAAATAAAATTGGATGTCTCAAGCATTCATGCTCATGTGAACTGCATCCCCCTATAAGAAGGAGAAAATAAAAATAAGACAGATTATTAAATGAGCGGGAGCGCATGTGGTTTAAGAATCTCATAAATAGTGAGGATAGCACAATTGTGGCCATAGAGATAGCATTTAAGATCAAATGCAACATAACAGCGGAGATTGCGTTAAAAATCAAATTAGCAGCAATTGAAGCAACCTTGTAAAATCACTTTTAGTTTTATTTTTATGGGTCAAAAAACAAATAAAACAACTTAAGAAAAGGAAGAATTGATGGTTTCTACTTAGTTTCGTTTGCACATTTAAAAAATTTTGTTCAAACAGAATAAAATATAATATTTCCAGTGAAATGCAAAGAAAGCAAAAGTGTCTATGACGCAATCTGAAATTTGTTTTGTAAGAACGAAATTTATCGTAAGCCATATTGTAACATCCCACATCGCCTAGGGGAGTGGATCATGTAAACCTTATATGTATATTCCCATCTCTACCTAGGCACGAGGCCTTTTGGGAGCTCACTGGCTTTGGGTTCCATAGGAACTCAGAAGTTAAGCGAGAAAGGGGCCAGAACATTCCCAGGATGCATGACCCATTGGGAAGTTCTACTTGCGTGAGTTCCCAAAAACAAAACTGTAAGGGCGTGGTCGGGGTCCAAAACGGACAATATCGTGCTACGGTAGAGTCGAGCCTGGGATGTGGTGGGGGCTCGGGTCGGGATGTGTCAATTTGGTATCAGAGCCAATCCTTGGCCGAAAGTGTGCCGACGAGGACGTCGGGCCTCTAAGGGGGGTGGATTGTGACATCCCACATCGCCTAGGGGAGTGGATCCTGTAAGCCTTATATGTATATTCCCATCTCTACCTAGCACGAGGCCTTTTAAAAGCTCACTAGCATCAGGTTCTATAAGAACTCCGAAGTTAAGTGAGAAAGGGGCCAGAGCATTCCAAGGATGGGTGACCCATTGGGAAGTTCTACTTGCATGAGTGCCCAAAAACAAAATTGTGAGGGCCTGGTCGGGGCCCAAAGCGGACAATATCATGCTACGGTGGAGTTGAGCCCAGGATGTGGTGGGGGCTCGGGTCGGGATGTGTCACATGCCATTATATGGAGAAGATGGAGTTTTGATTTCTTGTCCATTTGCATGAATCTGTTGGCCCAGCATAAAAATTAATGTTGAGGCCCATGATTGAATCTAGTAAAATAATAAACCAGGCAAACGTTAATCACGTGGAAGCGATGTATAATTGGGTAGCGAAATGCATAGAGCAGTTAGTTCATGAACTTTAGGGCATGTTTGACCACAAAATTTGTTGTACTAAGAACACGGCGTGCACACTTGGATACATAAAAACGTTAATATCTTATGATAACAAAAAAGGTGTAAAAGTCTTATATATATATCGATAAACACACAATCAAGACTTTGAGGCTGAGGATCATCTCTGATGCTTTTTGTGACCCACATCCTGCAAACCCTGATTCGTAGCTTGTTTGCTGGCTGGTATAGCCTCAGACAATGAACTGGCATCACCTTTATGAATCTAGATAGATAAAAAATTCAGAAGCAAATTAAATTGAAAACTAAATAAGCTGATTTATCAAAGTAATGGTGAGGTCTTGTTTAGAAAAATAAACAAAAGGATTCATGTAAATGTTTTAAAACATCTTTATAAACTATGTTTTTTGTATAACCGTAGGGCATGTCGTTATTGTGAGCAATAACCGAACAACGATTTGGAAAATGGAGAATGCAACAAAGAAAGGAAGCAACAAAAAAAAAACATATAAAATGCCTAACAATGATCGATAAAGAATCAAGAACACTGGTTAAACCAGAATCACAGAGATAGCAAGAGACCTTCGAACAATAACAATATTGCACAGTCCAAATTAAAACCAAAGGTCACAGAGACAACGAAGAATGAGAAACAAAGCATAGAGCAAAGGAAAAATATAGTCCGAAAAAAACAAACAATCAAATAAAAAATGATAAAGCCATGCCGTTTGAAACGAAAAGCATGGGGAAACAACGCATCGAAGTTCAGGACATACCAAAGCCTTGATTCAAACGTAATGGCTCAGAAACCTTAGGTGAAAGGTAGCAGTAAGAGCAATTATGATGTTGTGATGAGACCCCTATCTAAATTGCAAAAAATTAGCAAGATTGAGAGTAAGAATTCAAAACCCAAACAAACAGATACAGTAAAAGTAACTCAAACTGTAATGGTACAATGGACTCAATTTGTGACAGAGCACCAAACAAAGGTTAAGTCTGAGAACATCAATTTTCACTACGTCCCCTACATTTGACCAAAGATAGACGCACAAATTTCCAAATAAAGCAAAAAAATTGAAATTGTGTCTTGAAAAAACTAACTAACGAATCATATTAAGACATCTTTGCTCGGTGCTTGGCAATGCTCTGACCCAAAATGAGGTTTTAAATAATTCTATCCAAGTGCAATGATAGGGATCCACTGGTAGCTAACTACCAGTCATTTATACTTGATAATGTTCTCAATTACCATCTGGATAAAGATGTTAAAATGCGTTCTGGAATTGATCATCTCACGGTATGTTCATCTACCTTGTTCTTGCTTAACTGCGTTCTATTTAGAATTTGGTTTCGGTGCACTTTTGATGCATTATGCTTGGAATATGTGACTAATTTCATTGTCACATTGATTAATGTAATGTTCATTTGATTGTAGGGCAGACATGAAACATTAAGATAGTAATGAAGCACAAAATATTCCGTAAACACTAAAACCCACAAAACATGCCTTGTACCCAACAAAAATAAATTTAAAACAATAATTGCAGGATCAATAATGACTTTGCAAAGTGCAACGATTAATAGGGCCGGAAAAGACTAATCTAGATAAACCAATCATCCTGTTGGATTTGGGTAGTAATTGCCCTTGTAGTTATAATTTGAGGATGGTAGGTTTTTTGCTTCTTCATGTGTGTAGCTTGTAGTTTGAGTGATTTAATGTGGGAAAGACTATATAAATAGGTTTTGCTTCCACACTCTTGAGGAAGAGTGGAAGGCTTTGATAGGAGTATATTTATGCGACTTAGTTGCTTGTTTTCGTGCATTTATGTTATTAGTTCTTAGTTATTTTAGTTCTTTAAGCTTCTTTTGTGTGTTTTCAGGGTCATAAGACGTATTTGGCAAAATGATGCATTTTGGAGCCTTTTAGAGCAGTTTTGGGCTTATTATGGATAGCTTGTATATGGAGTAAGGTGGATGGACGAATTTGGAGTCAAAAGAGGTTAGATACATGCTATAAATCAAAAAAGGAAAGTTCATGACAAAGAAGATAAGGAAAGTGCAAGAAAAGAGGAAACATTATCCAAAACCTTATCCAACCTTATCTTATCCAAACCTTATCCTATCTTGTCCTAACCTAATCTTGTTTCACCTTAATCCTAGCTACAAGTGGATCTAAAAACCTAATTTCTAGAAGCCCTATCTGACCCTAAAAGGGTGCCACACCTTTCCCCCCTTTATGCCTTCTAGAATACCCAAAATCAGCCATAAGACACTTAGTTTCTAGAAGGCCTAATTTTGGACGAAAATTCTTAGACCTATTTCTAATTGGATTCTGATTTTATTTGGCCCATATCTGAACCCAATTGGGCTAGGACTTAAGTTCCCAACCTTTGCCGCAAGCCCTAAGGGCCTTAATCACTTGTATCTGCTAGATTTAACCCTAATTCTGATTCCTAGGGTTTTTACCATGCTATATATATATGAACCTTAAGTTGCCACAACCCTTAACACATAACCTAGGCAGCCATTCATCATTCATCACAGAAATTCGTCCATACACACCCTAGGCAGCAAAACACCCCAAAAACACCATTCTAGCGCAGAAAACACAAGCAGTCGGCCCACCTCCTTCCACCCTCTTTGCCGAATTCTCCACCACCTTCCAACCATCAAACACTCATCCACACTCGACCTACACCCCTTGCCGTGCCTCTATACCCCCCCAAAATCCATTCTATATCATCAAAACAGCCCAGGAACCTATTCAAAACCATGATTATATATGTGAAATAAGTTAATTATTTCCAGTTATCGTTGCATAAGTCGTGAATACAATTTGCTTAACTGTTTGATTTAGAACTTATTCTTGTATGTTGATTAAGAGTGCACGCTTAATTTGCATGCTTGCATCTGGTTCTAGGGTATAAATTTGTTTCACCTAATCGTTATGAATTTACATCCACAAGTAGTGAAGGTCGCTAGTCACGATCGTGTTAAGTAGATTCCTGGCAAGAGTATCATGCTTTTCATAGTTACAAATGCCTTGTCGATGCTTATGATTTCCAAAGAACGTAATGATTCTAACTTGTTTCTTTATCATGCTGTTCATATAGAGAACTTGTTAGGAATAATTTGTTTGCGATGCATATTCATCCAATTCAATGATTCTAGGGAAATCTGAAGGTTAATTTAAGCGGACCTAATTAACTTGGAGTGTCGAGGTTCATAACTTATTGAATTGATAATTGGAAATTGACTTACGTTGCATATATTTCATGTGTGAAGAAGAACCCTTTAGCTATTCCATCATCCATTGATTCATCACAAATTTGTCTTACAATCTGTTTTCTTTACAATCTGCCCATTAAGTTTAATTTCGTCCAAACACAATCCCCCCATATTTTGTTGAGTCTTGATGCGTGAATTATACGCACACAAATTAAACCTTCTTTTTATCAATTGTAGTAAGTATGTAAGTAGGGATCGTTCTTAACCGGGGTTTAGGAGGGATTGCAAATCACTTGGAAACTGACTCAAAAACGTAAAATAAAGTTTAAAACACTAAACTAGACTCAAAGAATGCGAAACTAAATGCTTAAAACACTAAACCAAACCAAAAGACTCAAACATCACCCAAAACACTCAAAACTGCCTTAAAAACACTTTCTGGGCAGTTTTGAGCACCTTGGTGAATTTGGACGAATTTGTGCAACAAATTGAATCAAAACACTTATAAACACAAACTAAGACACTTTCTAACTAATTTGGACAATAAAGTAAAGGGGGATTGGTTTTGGATGAATTTGAAATTAAAACAGAAACTTGGAAACAAAACAGATTGTAAAACGAATTTGATGGAATAGAATGGATGGGATGGCTAGCTAAGGGGTTCATCTCCACACATGTTACACTTGCATATAAAACGATTTCCAATTGCTTTTCAATAAACCATGATGCTCAACACCCCAAGTTAACCGTGATGCACTAATTAACTCTCAAATTTTCCTTATGTTATTGAATTGGATGATGCATGCGACAATTCAAATCATTCTCCAATGGTTCTCAACATGAATGCATAGAAGAGATACAATGAGAGATCATTATGCTCTATGAAAATTATAAGTGTTGACGAGGCAATTGTAACTATGAATGCATGATACTCTTGCCAAGAATTCATTTAACGCGATTGTTTATAAGCAACCTCCACTGCTTGTGAATATAAGTTCATAACTATTAGGTGAAACTCACTTATATTCTAGCGTCATATTCATGCATGAAAATTAAGCGTGCACTCTCAATAAACATACATAAATAAGTTATCAATCAAACAGTTAAACAAATTGAATTCACAACTTATGAAACGTAATTAGAAGTAATCAAATCATATTGCAAGCATAAACATATATTTCGAATCCCCCCCTAGCCAAGGGGGGGTTTAGTTCCTCATACGCACAAAATAAAGAGAATTGAAATTAAACATTGAAATCAAGGAAAAGAAACACCTAAAAATTCCAACAACTCAAACTTGAATTGTATGAACGTTTAGACCATTCTCCTCCTCTTTGTTGCGGCATAAGGTCTAAGGATAGGTTTTGGGGGTTATGGATGGTGTAGAATGATGTGTTTAGGATAGGGATGGATGTAGGGGACTTCAAGGCTTATTTTTGGGCAGAAAATATGAAGAATGGTGAAGTATGGATGTGTTATAGAGAGGGGATGAATTTCTGGCGTGAATGGTGAATGAATCCATCCTTTGTGGCTGCAATGGAGGTTTATTTATAGGTGGATGAATGATTAAAGAGGGAATATGACAGCTAGGGAGAGAATGTGGCTGCCATCATGAAGAGTGCATGGATGTGGCTTAATAATCACACGGGAAAGCATGTGGCTGAATGGATTAAAGAAGGAATGATGATGGGAGAGCATGTGGGTGAATTATAGAATGGGAAAGCATGTGAGTGACAGCTAGGGTGATTGGTGGCTGCAATAATTTCGTCCATCCTCTTGGCTCCAAGCACATGATATTCATTCCAAGCTCTAATTTGCTCCAAAAGGCTCCAAAATGCATCCTTTTGCATACTTTGCCCTTAAATCCTGAAAATACATAAAACTAGCTTAAAAGACTACTTTACTAAGGAAAAACACTTTAAATGCACAAGACAAGCTAAACTAAGGTGCATAAATATGCTCCTATCAAGTCTTAATCATTCAAATCTGTTTTATTTTGTGCTTTTAAGCATTTGGAGTCATAAACACTTTCAAATTCGTCCAAATCAAGTTCTAGTTTCTTTTTGAGTCAATTTCATTGTTTTAGGCAGTTTTGCGTGTTTCAAATCTGTTTTGAGTCATAGTAGTCTTGTTAGAGTCTTTAAGTTTAGTTTTTGTGTTTTTAAATCAATTTATATTAGATTAGCACCCCTAGTTAATCCCCGGTTAGAACGATCCCTACTTACATCATTACTACAATTGTCACAAATAGGGTTTAATTTGTGTGTCAACATAATTTTCACATCAGTCTTTGTTGAAATTATTTGTTGAAGCTTTCGATTAAAGCCATTTTTTGAAGCACATAAATAGATTTTGCTTCCACACTTTTGAAGAAAAGTGTGGAAGGCTTTTTGAATTTTTTTGTTAAAGCTTTCGGTTGAAGCTTTTTTTGCAGCACATAAATAGATTTTGCTTCCACACTCTCGAAGAAGAGTGTGGAAGGCTTTTTGAATTTTTTTGTTGAAGTTTTCGGTTGAAGCTCTTTCGAAGAGTACATAAATAGATTTTGCTTCCACACTCTTGAAGATGCTTCCACACTCTTGAAGAAGAGTGTGGAAAGCTTTTTGAATTAGGGTTGAAGCTTTCAGTTGAAGCTTTTTCGAAGAGTACATAAATATATTTTGCTTCCACACTGTTGAAGTCTACATGCTATAGTTATCTCCTATGTGTTGAAGTTTTTGTTGACCTCCTTATGCTTAAAATTAATTAATGATTGCTAAGCAATTAATTAGTTGATTAATAATTAATTAATTAGTAATGAACAATTAATCAAATGATCAATAATTATCAAAATAATTACTAATTAGTTAATTAATTAATTATGAATTTTTTATTTTTTTTTGACATGTGAGGGGTTTCGATAGTGCTTGACACCATTCTCCGATTAGTAGCCCTTTCTTTGGATCAAATGCATCCATTATTGTTGAATTGTTTGAGTTTATATGCATTTGGCTAAGAACATGATGAACTAGTTGACTTTCCATCATGACTTAGGAGTATTTTAGACGTCAATCTTCCATGTAGTAATAGGGGTGTGCGTTTATATTTGTTGTAGATGTCAGGATCTGAAGGTTCTAGTAATGAAGGCTCATCTAACTTTGGCTCTAGGTTTGAGCCGCCAAAGTCTTCCTTAGAGTCTTCCGAAGAAGAAATGTTGGGTGACCTTCATGATCACCAAACATGCCTTCTATCTGATGAAGAGGCGGGTGAGGAGCATAGGTCAAATGACAGAGCCTTAGATATGGTGCATCTACTTCCCACACATTGGTAGTTAAGGAGGGTGTCATCAATGCTATACCCATCTTTCGCTTCAAGTTTATGGCGAACCACTTAAGTAAAAACTTGCTAGATAGTAGACATTAGCTGAAGGCCTTAAGGAAGTCTTGTTGTATACCTAACAACATAGGGATGTGCTTGGCACAGGGTGAAGCTAGTCCCTAGGCCTAAGTCTCAAGAGGTGGTTTTCAAGATTGCCACCACCAAGAGGGCCAAAGCTGAGGCCATTGGATGTGTTGTTGCCATAGTTGTAGGGGAGGAGAGGCGACTGTTGCCTCATCTTCCTAACATCGATCCCATCTTTCCTTCAATCATGGAGCATGCCGTCCAGAAAGGTGACCCAGCTCCAGCCGTAAGATGAAGTATAAAAAAGAGGCTGGTAGCATCCCTTGGAAGGACTTGAAGGTTGCCATGCATCCAAATAGCTTTAGGTTTGTCAATAATTGCCTTGCAGGGCGTTGAGCCATTGTTGACGAGCTCGTTAAGCCACTAGTTGAGAATGAATCGAATCATGACCGAATGATGAGGCTATCTGCCTATGTAAGTATTACTTTGTCATTTCCTTACTTTTTTTTTCTTTTCTTTTTTTTCGTTTTCCCTTGGCATTGACGATCATTTGGTCATGTAGGTCATGACTGAGTACAACAATAGACTGCGAAAGGTCGAACAATGTAAGGCGAAGCTTTAAGAGAATAAGCAGCTTGTAGATAACGCTAGAAAGATGAGCAAAGCTTTGACTAAAGTCGTCCAGCTCAAGGACCAATCCATGGAGAGGCTGAAGAGGCGGAATGATGAGAACTTATGGCTTAAGAAGCAGTTAGATGTGACTATCCTTGAGGCTTCCAAGCTTAGAGGGGAGGTCGAAAAGCTGAAGAAGAGTTTCCCAGCTGAGAGGAAAACTGTTGTATAAGAGTTCTTAGGCTCCCAAGCCTTCCGCCATGTCATCATGCCCTACTACACCCTAGAAATTCGACTTGAGAAAAAGAAGTGGATGGCCATCCTTGATCGATATGACGACGGAGGCATTATCGACAAATACTATGTAGAGATGGAGGAGCATCGGCAAAAAGGTGAACAATTAATCCTCAACTCAATCCCAGTAATGGTGATGAGTTTGAGGATGACACCAATGCTGATGAGCAGACTCAACAGGGTGAGGATGGTCCCGAAGATGCCGAGGATGACGGTGATGACAATGGAGGTGAGACGTAGCATGACACTATCGAGAGTTTGGCCTCAGATGAGAATGATTCATAGTGCATTCATTTCCTTCATACACTAGTTTGTTGTATATATGCCATGAGTTAAGTTAGGACCCTGAGGGCTTTTTGTTTACAGATGTTTACAACATTGCACCGTTTATTTTGATGTTAAGTGCCAAGTGTTTACACTATCATTTATGAATACTTGGCTATGTTCAAATGGATCCCCTAATTGGATACAATCCATGACTTGGGTATAATTGAATGAATATACCTTAAAGATGTTTATTTATTTGTATAGTGTCACATCCCGGCCTGGGCCCCTACCACATCCCAGGCTCGACTTCACCGTAGCACGATATTGTCCGCTTTGGGCCCCGACCACGCCCTCACGGTTTTGTTTTTGGGAACTTAGAAGAGAACTTCCCAGTGGCTCACTCATCCTAGGATTGCTCTCGCGCGAACTCGTTTAACTTCGAAGTTCCTAAAGAACCCGAAACCAGTGAGCTCCCAAAAAGCCTCGTGCTAGGTAGAGATGGGAATATACATATAAGACATAAAGAATCCACTCCCCAGGGCGATGTGGGATGTTACATATAGTCTTGTTGACATATACTTAGACTTTATATTTCATGTTGAAAACATTCATGTTGAAGCTTCGAACTTGAGTATGCAGTGTCATTTGAGATTTTAAGTTAAAATTTTATTAGGTCAGGGTAAGACCAAGTGTTTTGGTGCTAGGAATGTAAAAGAGTTAGGACAAAGTTTTCTGAATCACCTCTTTATTAAGTTTGTGCCAGATGGCCTTCTTTACAAAAGATATCGAACGGCTATAGCTCAGCACTTGTACAATGAGAGTCTACTTGTAATAGTACTTCAGGAGAACAATGTTCCACCAATGGCCAAAGGTTTTGCCATCGAAACTTGATAGGAGCATATTCATGCGACTTAATTAGCTTGTTCTCTTGCATTTATGTTGTGTTTACTTAGTTGTTTTAGTGTTTAAGGCCACTTTTGTGTATTTTCAGATTATAAGGCCAAAGTGTGCAAGAAGATGCAAATTGGAGTCTTTTGGAGCGAAAGAGGAACGAATGAGTTGAAGACTTGAAGAAACGACGAAATCCTACTCCAACGATGAATTCTTACCAAAACGAGGAATCCTACTCAAACAAGGTTTCCTATTTTGGGAAAGTTAACCCTAAGTTTCCCGTTTTGGTAACCTTTCCTAAACGTAAACGTCCGTATTTTCTAGCCACTTTGACGGCCTTATAGGCACTTTAGGACACAGAACCAAGGCCCTAGCCCTATTTCCCTTCCTAGCCGCACCTTTATATTTATGTTTTAATTTCCTATTTTTGTAAGCCATTCAATCCATTCATTCCCATAATTCATTCCCTAAGTCGTAGCCACTAGATTTTTATATTTTCTTCTCAGCCGTGACTTCCCAAAAAGACTCTCCCAAATTCTCCCATAAATCCCATGCATGCCATTTCTTATTTCAGCCACCATTTATTATTTTTCTCCCATTCCATAAACCTAGCCGTGGCATATTTATCCTAATAACCCATTCATGCCATTTATTTTTTATTCAGCCATTAACCTTTTCCATCCCATAATTTCTCCCATATTGCCGTGCATTCCATAACCTACAAACCCTAACAACAATCAGCCATTCTCCCATATTCATTCACAAGCCGTGCCCCCATTTAAATATTCACCCATAATACCATTCCATTTTAAGCCGCAAAAATCCCATTCATATTCCATATTCTAATCAGCCACCAATTGACTCAAAACCTAACATTCCATAACAGCCGCAACACCCTAATATTCTAACCTAATTCCAGCCTTCCCCCATAGTCACGCAGCAACCTAAATTCATAACAGCCGCCACCATCCCAAAAAACAATTCATGATTCAGCTATTTTTTATCCCATTCATACAAGCAGCCGCAACAATATCCCATATTTCTTCCCCTTAAGCTGTGACTAATTCCTACCTTACTCCAGAATCATACATCATTCATCCAAGCCGCAACCATTCTCCATTTTCCAGCCGTGCTTTTTCCCAAACATTCCAGCCATTTTTACCTTCTCTGCCGCAGCAAGAAGAAAGGAGGAAGAGGAATTTAAATCGCGCACCAATTCACGTGGATTCGTTGGGCGTTTTAGGTGTTATCATTCCTTTGTGCTTTATGTTTAAATTCAATTGTATTTCTCTTTTTGCGAATATGAGAGGCTAAATCCCCCTAGTTAGCTAGGGGGTGATTCGAAACCATGTTTATGCTTGCAATATGAATTGATTACTTTTGGTTGGAATTTCATGAATGGTGAATTCAATTTGTTTAAGTGCTTGATCGATAACTTATTTATGTATGTTGATTGAGAGTGCACGCTTAATTTTCATGCATGAATATGATGCTAGAGTATAAGTGAATTTCACCTAATAGTTATGAACTTATATTCACAAGTAGTGGAGGTTGCTTATAAACAATCGCGTTAAATGAATTCTTGGCACTAGTTTCATGCTCATCATAGTAACGAATGCCTCGTCAACACTTATAGTTTTCATGATGCTTAATGATCTTTGATTGTATCTTTATTGTGCTTTTCACGTAAAGGACTTTTGGAGAATATTTTGAATTGCGTTGCGCTAACCCATCCAATTCATTAACTTAAGGAGAACTTGACGGTTAATTTAAGCGGACCTAATTAACTCGGGGTGTTGAGTTTCATAATTCATCGAAAGACCAACTGAAAATCATTTTGTATGCAAGTGTGACATGTGTGGAGAAGAACCTTCTAGCTAGCATTCATTCCATATTTCATCACATTCATATTTAAATTCTGCCTTTAAATTACAATTTGTGCATTTAATTTATTTTCGTCAAAACCTCAATCCCCCTTTACCTTAGTGTCTAATTTAGTTAGAAAGTGTCTTAATTTGTGTTTATAAGTATTTTGTATTCTTTGAGTCTTTTGATTTGTTTTAGTGTTTTATTGTTTAGTTTGCATTCTTTGAGTCTAGTTTAGTGTTTTTAAACTTTATTTTACGTTTTTGAGTCAGTTTCCAAGTGATTTTGCAATCCCTCCTAATCCCCGGTTAAGAACGATCCCTACTTATTTATATACTACAATTGTCACAAGAGGGTTTTAATTTGTGTGCTTACTTAGTTTCGCATCAAAACTTCTGAGTTTGTAGGAGCTAGGGCGACTGATGCCAATGATAGGAGCATATTTATGCTACTTAGTTATGTTGTTTCCTTGCATTTAGTTACTTAATTACTATCTATTTTAGTCTTTTAAGCTATTTTCGTATGTTTTTAGATCCTAATGGCAAAAGGAGCAAGAAAGTACATTTTGAGGCTATTTGGAGCAGTTTTGGGCATGGATTGGATAGCATAACTATGGAGCAATGTGGATGGACGAAATTGAAGTCAAGAAATGCTAGGAAAGGCTAAAAATCTGGAGAAAGAAGTCCAAATGCAAAGAAGATAAGGAAAGAGCAAGAAATAAGGAACCTTATCCAAATTTCCTTATCTTATCCAAACCTTATCCAACCTTATCTTATCTTATCCTATCCTAATCTTTTCCTACCTTAATTCCAACTTCAAAGAGGACTCCTTTTCACATTAAATCACCTAAATATCAAGTTTTAGAAGCCCTATTTTCGTGCATTAAGTTTATGCCACATGTAACCCTTCTAGAAGTTCTAGAATCTGCCACAAAGACCATTCCTTGTCCTCCTTGGAATCTGATTGAAAGTATCCTTGTTCTTTGGTGATTTGGAGTCCTAATTCCTCTCCTTTTCAGCCCAAATTTGTGCCTCCCCTTCACCCTATAAATACTTGATGCCACAACACTCAAAAACCACCACACTTTACCCCAAATTCACACACACCATCCACCACACCTCAAGAGCCTAAATTCACAAAATCCCCATTGTTGGCAGCAAGGAAGGAAGGAGGAGCCACCTGGAGTGTTTCTAGGTGTATTTAATCTTTGTTTTCAATGTTTAATTTATATTCTCGTTGTTTGTTGTAAACATGAGGAACTAATTTTGTTTTGGCTAGGGGAGACTTTGAAACCATGATCATATTTGCAATATGAATTGATTAATTCCAGTTGTGATTTCATAAATTGTGAATGCAATTTACTTAACCGTTTGATGGATAACTTATTCTTGTTTGTTGATTAAGGGTGCACACTTAGTTTGGATGCATGAATTTGGGGCTAGAATATAAGGGAGTTTCACATAATCGTTACAAACTTATATTCACAAGTAGTTAAGGTTGTTTTCACAATCATGTTAAGTAAATTCCTAGCATGAGTATCATGATGTCATAGTTACAAGTGCTTTGTCAATACTTATGATTTTCATAGAACGTAATGATCTTTGATTGTATCTCTATTATGATGTCATGTAGGGGACTTTTGAAGAATGCTTTGGGTTGTCGTATGATGTCATCCAATCCAATAACTTAAGGAAAATCTGAAGGTTAATTAGTGATGTCACGGTTAATTTGGGGTGTTGAGGTTCATGGTTTATCGAAAAGCAACTGGAAATCAATTTGTATGCAAGTGTGTCATGTGTGGAGAATGACCCTCTAGCTATCTAATCATCCATCGTTTTTCCCAAATTCGTCCAAATCCTATTTAAGTCTTTTAGTTACTTGTTTTTATCTTAAATTCGTCAAAAACCCAATCCCCTTTATTTAGTTGTGTCAAATCTGTCCTAATTAGTGTTTTTGAGTGTTTTGAGTCAAAACCAATTCTATTTTCGTCCAAATTGAGTCCTAGAGTCTAGTTTGAGTCTTTTTGATTGTTTTGTGTTGTTTTGAGTCTTTTAAGTTTGTTTTGAGTCATATAAGTTTAGTTAAGAGTCTTTGAGTTTGTTTAAGTGTTTTTAAGCATATTTTTGTATCTTTGAGTCAGTTTTCATTAGATTAGCAATCCCTCCTAATCCCCGGCCTAGAACAATCCCTACTTATCTATACTACAATTGTCAAAAAGAGGGTTTAATTTGAGTGCTATTATATATCACATCAGCCAATAACTTCAAATGGTCTATCATTTAGACTGAGCGTGCCTTCGCTTGAGACTCTATCATAAAGTAGCATTTTCTTTAATACCGAGTCCCTCACTTTGAAAGAGCAAGGTTTGACCCTAGAGTCAAAATAGTTGGAGACACGCTGGTTGTAAACGATGTTCCTCAAGTGAGCCTTGTCCCCATGTTCCTTAACTAGATCTAAGTTGAGGGTGAGTTGTTTGTCATTTTCATTTTGCATGTAGTTCTTAACTCGGTATGTTTCTTGCTTAAGCTTAACTATGACAACTGCCTCTATACCAAAGGCAAGTGAGAATGAAGTTTTTTCTGTTGAAGTCAGATACGAAGTTCGATATGACTAAAGGACCTGGGGTATAAGTTTTGGCAAACAACCTTTAGCCTTATCTAAGCTAATCTTCAAGGTGCGCTTGATTATCTTGTTGATAGCCTCAACTTATCCATTAGCCTCAGGATGAGCTGGGGAGGTGAAACATAAGTTGATATTGAATTTAGAGCAGAAAATCCTGAACTTCTTGCTGTCAAATTATCACCCATTGTTAGTGATAATTGCATTGGGAATGCCAAATCGGCAAAGGATGTTCTTCCATGTGAAGTCTTCTATCTTTGCCTCAGAAATGGTTGCCAAGGGTTCTACTTTAGCCCACTTTGTAAAGTAGTTAACTGCCATGATCTCATAATGGACCTTGCCCTTCCCCACAAATATTGGGCCGATCAAGTCAAGTCCCTACTTGGTGAAGGGCCAAGGGTTGATCATAGAAGTGAGAAGTTCAGGAGGGGAGTAAGGAATAGTTGCGTAGCGTTGACACATGTCACATGAGCAAGATATTTTGATGGCATCCTAGTGAAGTGTTGGCCAATAATATCCCTGGCGAAAAGCTTCATATGCTAGGGATCGAGATCTAACATGATATCTGTAGACTTCCTCATGTATCTCTCGAAGAACAATTTCCCCCTCAGCAGGTGTAAGACACCTCAAGTATGGTAGGGTAAAACCTTGCTTGTAAAGTTGGTCATTGATGATCAAGAAGCGGGTAGACTTGTATCGAATTTGCTTAGCTTGGACTTATCATCTGGAAGGGTGTCGTGAGCAAAGAACTTATAAATTGGGGTGATCCAATTATCCCCTTGTTATAAGTTGCACACTTCCATGGCCATGATGCTTGGTGCTGCCAATAACTCGATATGAATGTTTCTTCCAATCTCGTATTCCACTACTGAAACAAGGCGAGCTAAGGCGTTTGCATGATTGTTTGCCGCTCGAGGGACTTGGATGATCTGGTAGTGGAAATGCTTGAGCAAAAGTTATATTTGCACAAGATATGCTGCTATGGAGCTATCCTTAGCATCAAAGTTATTCATGACTTGGTTAACCACCAATTGATAGTCGCTGAAGATATCAAGTTGTTTAACTCTAAGGTGTTTGGTTAAACGTAAGCTTGCCAAGAGGGCTTCATACTCGGCCTCATTGTTTGACGCCTTGAATTTGAAGCGAAGAGCATACTCCATTGCAACTTTGACGGGCGTAGTAAGTACTAGTCCTGTTCCACAACCTTGTTGGTTGGATGAGCCATCAACATACAGAGTCCATACTGGAAATGTTGGTTCTACTTTCTGAGCTTCTAAGGGTAACGAAACCAATGCCTCAGGTGTAGGAGAAATGTCAATAGAATATGTGAATTTGGAGATGAAATCTACAATTGCTTGACCCTTTTCAGCTGGCTTTGGTTGGTAAGAGATGTCAAACTCCCCTAATGCTATCGCCCACTTGATCATTCATCCCGAATTGTCAGGACTTTGGAGTACTTGTCGAGGGGGTGATTGGTAAGCACGATGATGGAATGTACTTGGAAGTAAGGGTGGAGTTTTCGAGCAGACATGATCAATGTTACTACCAATTTCTCAATGTTAGAGGACTGTGTCTCTGTATCTTATAAGGCTTTGCTAGCGTAGTAGACGGGTCGCTCAACATTACTATTATTTCGAATGAGAATAAAACTGACTGTTGAAGCTGAAACAGATAAATGAATTTGTCACTAACTTCAGGTTTGGAGAGTAAAAGGTATTTACTTATGTACTCCTTCAGGTTCTTGAATGCCTCGACACATTCATCAGCCCATGTAATGCACTTTTTACTTCCCTTAAGTACTTTGAAGAAAATACCACATCTATCTGTGGCTTTAGAGATGAACCTGGTCAAGGCTGCCACTTTGCTAGTAAGGCACTGGATGTCTTTTGAAGTTACTGGTTCTTTTATGTCAATGATTGCTTTGATCTTCTTGGGGTTAGCTTTAATGCCTCGTTGGCTAATCATGAAGCCTAGGGATTTGCCAGAGCCCATGCTAAAAACACGTTTGTTGGGGTTCAACCTCATTTGGTACCTTCTCATGATGGTGAAGGTTTCAGACAGGTTAATGATGTGTTGGTCAACGTGTTTGCTCTTGACTAGTATATCATCAACATAAACTTCTATGCTCTTGCCAATCTGTTCAGCGAACATTGAATTGACTAATCTCTAATAAGTCGCGCTTGCATTCTTGAGGCTAAATGGCATGACTTTATAACAATATAGTCCCCTATCAGTAGTGAAGGTTGTGTGCTCTTAGTCCGAAGGGTACATGAAGATTTGGTTGTACCTTGAGTAAGCATCCATGAAGCTCAAGAGTTCACATCATGCCTTTAAGTTGATAAGTCTATCAATGAGAGGGAGCGGAAAGCTATCCTTAGGGCATCCTTTATTAAGGTCAGTGTAGTCAACACACATTCTTCACAAAGTCTTTTGGAGCAGGAGGCTTTCCTTGGTTAGATTTTTCTTAACAAGGATAACATTTGCTACCCACATTGGATAATTGACTTCACGGATGAAGCCTATGTCTTTGAGTTTTTCAACTTCTGCCTTCATTGCCTCGTATCGTTCAACATCATAAGATCTTCGCTTCTGTCTCACTAGCTTGGTCTTGGGATCAATGCTCAAGCGATGACAGATGATATCGAGAGAGATGCCCGACATGTCCTTGTATGACCAAGCAAAGATCTCGGCGTTCTCTTGCAAAAAGGAGATCAATGCCAACCGAAGAGATGGTGACAAGGTGGTGCCAATCTTCACCATGCGATCTGGATAGTCTTTTGAGATAGAGACCTTCTCCAATTCTTCAGCAGGCTGTGCTTGCTGGGTGAAAGAGTCATCTCGTGGATCGTCGAGTTGACCATTGCCATCACGAAGAGCCTAGTTGGCTTTATCTGGGCTAGTTTTTATGACTTGGCCATGTATAGAAAAAGTTTCCTTGGGCACATGTAAGTGTTATTGCCTGACTAAAGTGTTGTAGCATGATCGTGCACTAAGTTGATCTCCTCTGATGTAACCATTGCCGGAAGGTGTTGAAAACTTCATCAGTAACATATGTGGATACCATGGCCATAAGATCATTGATGCCTGTGCGTCCAAAAATGACATTGTACACCATCGGGCAATTGACCACAAGGAAATTAGTGGTAATAGTAGTCGTGTAAGAGCCTGTACCAACGGTGAGTGGTAAATGTATACTCCCCAAAAGTTGCACGATATCACCAGAAAAGCTGATCAAGAGAGTAATTGAGGATCAAGCAAGTGTTCAACTACATTAAGTGCCCTGAAAGCTTTGGCGAACATGATATTGACCGAAACACATGTGTCTACAAGGATCTATCATACATCAAAGTTGGATATGTGAACCTTCACAATTAGTGGGTCGTTGTGAAGGTAGATGATGCCTCTTTCCTCCTCAAGGTAAAAACATATCGGATCCTAGTTAGGCTTTTGATATTTGCCTCCCCTGATGTCTTCCACATGAAATACCTAATGGCCAGACCTCAAAGTTCGTTCACTGTTTTTCATGGCCTTGTTAGAAGACTCAAATAGGGGTATGCCACCGTTGATAGAATCATGTTCACCTGGCGTTGGTTACGGTTGTCCCTAGGAGGTGAAGAAGGAATTGATTGATTTTCCCTTTGTGTGCCAAATCCTCGATACGGTCATAGAGGGTGACATATTTATCGCTGTCATGGCCATTTGATAGGAGCATATTTATGCACCTTAGTTTGTTTGTTTTCTTGCATTTACGTTGCTAGTACTTAGTAATTTTAGTACTTTAAGCTATTTTCGTGTGTTTGTAGGTCCAAAGGGCTAAAGGAGCAAGAAAGTGCATTTTGGAGTAGTTTTGGGCATTAAATGGATTGCACATGCTTGAAGCCAAGTAGATGGACAAAATTGAAGACCAAAGGAGGCTAGGAATGAATAAAGAGATGAAGAAATGAAAATGAAGAACAAAGAGTTTAGAATTGGAAACCAAAGTTTCTAAATTTGAAAGTGTCTATTCTTGGCTTAGAAGTTTCCTAATCCTAACTCACCATTGTCGTGGCCTACCCTTCCTTTTCCAGCTTTTCACATTCATTTCCAGCACATCCTTGGTGTGTCGTGCATCTCCACAATCCCAGTCATCTCCCTTTGTGCCGTGCATCCCCTCACTCTTTAATCATTAAGCCACATGCAACCCTTCATCATTGCAGCCACCATCCCTTTTTCCCATCCTTTGCCGTGCATTCACCCTCCATTCCAGTCATCTTCCACAACTTTCCAACCTAGCCACACCCAATACACCCATTGCCGTGCATTTCATACCCTTTCCAGCATTCCATTTCATTATTGCAGCCACCATTCACTCTTTAATCCACATGCATTCATCATCATTCACCCTAGCTATTTTTCACATGCATTCCCTTCATTAATTCAGCCAACACATGCACCCATCACCTAACACAAATTCATTGCCGTGCACCCCCTTTGCAGTTCCAGCTTTCCACCAACCACCCTAGCTGTTTTTCACATGCATTCCCTCTTTAATCATTCAGCCACATTCCCTCACATTCTCTCCCATTCTCTCCCTATAAAACCATGCAATCCCATCACACATCCACACCATTCCACACCTCCATTCACCACAGAAATTCTTCCACAAACACAACAACAATCACACTCCCCTAGCCGTGCATGCCCTTCTAATTCCAGCATTCTTCCCTTCCATTTCCACCACTCCCCATCCCTCCAAAACACTACCCAACCATTCCCCAATCCATTCCACATACAAACACATCCCAAAACCTATCCTTAGACCTTGTGCCGCAACAAAGAGGAGGAGAAGGGCCTAAACGTTCATACAATTCAAGTTTGAGTTGTTGGAATTTTTAGGTGTTTCTTTTCCTTGATTTCAATGGTTAAATTTACTTATCTTTGTTTTGTACGTATGAGGAACTAAAACCCCCCTTGGCTAGGGGGGGATTCGAAATACATGTTTATGCTTGCGATATGATTTGATTACTTCTAATTGCGTTTCATAAGTTGTGAATTCAATTTACTTATCTATGTGAATTACATTGATTTGTGTGTGTTGGTTGAGAGTGCACGCTTAATTATCATGCATAAATTGGATGCTAGGATATAAGGAAATTTCACCTAATCGTTATGGAATTATATTCACAAGTAGTAAAGGTTGATGATCTCAATCGCGTTAAGTAAATTCTTGGCATGAGTTTCATGCAATCATAGTAACAAGTGCTTCGTCAATGCTTATGGTTTTCAAAGAACTTAATGATTCTTGCTTGTATCTCTATTATGCAATCATGTAGGGGACTTGTGGGGAATGTTTTGGGTTGTCGTATGCAATCATCCAATTCAATAACGTTAGGAAAATCTGAGGGTTAATTAGTGTAATTCACGGTTAATCTGGGGCGTTGAGAATTCATGGTTTATTGAAAAGCAATTAGAAATCATTTTGTGTGCAAGTATAACATGTGTGGAGATGAACCCCTTAGCTAGCTTCTCATCCATTCAATTCCATCAAATTCGTTTTTAAAATCTGTTCGTTTTACAAAGTATTAAGTTTTGTTTCCAAATTCGTCAAAATCAAAATCCCCCTTTACTTGGAGTGTCAAATTAGTTAGAAATCAATTTAGGTTGTGTTTTTAAGTGTCTTAGGTCAAGTTAAAACCAATTTTCGTCCAAAGTTATGTCTAGTGTTCAAACTGCCCAGATAGTGTTTTTAAGGCAGTTTTGAGTGTTTTGGTGATGTTTTGAGTCTTTTGGTTTGTTTTGGTGTTTTAAAGTTTAGTTTTGCATTCTTTGAGTTTAGTTTGGTGTCTTATATTGTGTTTTTACGTTTTTGAGTCAAATCCAAGTGATTAACAATCCCTCCTAATCCCTGGTCCAGAACGATCCCTACTTACATTTTTCACTACAACTGATAAAAAGAGGGTTTAATTTGTGTGCGTATAATTCTCACATCACCATTATACTCATGGTAACAACAAAACACGTCTGTGTTCTTCGTGGACTTATAATCTGGCTGCCTTGGTTTTGGCTTTGGTATCAAATGAGCTATACTAGGGTAAATGGCTGCGCATGTGGCATTCAAAGGTATGTATGTCTCATACCTTGGGGTAGGGCTTGTCTTGACTTACGCTTGGCCCACTACATTAACTGCATGAAGGTGAGCATTATCATAGAGAAAACTTGGGTTATCCCGATAGTGTCCCTTGCTCTTCTTATTAAAATGAGATTGTTAAGGATGGAAATCCTTCCTTTTGCCTTGAGATTGATATGTTTGTTATCCTGAGGACGCGCTAGGTAAAGCAGGGGGTTTCCCTTGAAATACCTGTGCGTTTGGAAGGTTGAGGTTTTCTCACTTGGTTGGATCTGGCTCCCATTTCCCACTTGTTGATAGGGATAGCCATATGGGGTTTCCCTTGATATGTTTTTACCTTAGTAGATGCATAGTTGTAAGCCTATGCCATCACTTCAGAGTAAGTCTTCCAAGTGTTAACATTGATTATGTACTTGAAGAAACACTTATATAAGCCTGATGTGAAGGCCTTGAAGGTAGTCTTGTCATCTGCCTCAATGCAACAAGAATATTCATGGCTGAAGTAACTGGCGACTCATCTGGCTTTTGGCGAATAGTGTACAAGTCATCTGAAGAGTGCAAGCGATCAGTCTGGAAAATGTGTTGAGAAACAAACAATTTTCTCAGCTCTTTAAATAAATCTACCATCTCAGGTAGAAAATGGCAATACCAGTTCAGAACTCTATTAGAGAGGGTGGAGGGGAAGAGAATACATCATTGTTCATTAATATGCATTTGGTATGCCATGGTGGACTCAAAGAGGTTAAGGTGTTCAATCGGATCCTCCCTTCCAATATATAGTTGTAAGCCAAGCTTTTGATTTGTCTTTGCTTGGAGGGGTGTGTCAATGATCCTCCTTGTAAGGAGGCTGGGCCTTGGTTGATTCTAGTCAGAAATCTTAGCCTGGCGTTCGGCCTTCAACTTGTTTACTTCTTCAATGAGCTGTAGACCAAAGGGGTCCTAAGTCGAGTCATGTTCTACTGGAGCCTTCTTGTGTAAGGTTGCATCACCTCTTGGCAGTAGGGAAGTTTGATCAAGGGCATGTGGTTTTTCCTTGGACTCACCGTAATGGCTTCTAGGGCGTGTCTGTCGGAAGACATCCGAGTCCCTTATACCCTCATATTCCTTTAGGACTTGTCACTTCGTCCTTGGATTGGTAGTTGGCCTGGGCTATGGTAGAAAACCAAGTCTTTCAGAAACCCTTGGGTCATTAATCTTTGAGCTTATGTGGATGGGGTTCTCTCGACATTGCCTTAGGAAGTCTTGACAGTCACGATAAACAACTTTCGATCCTTCCACTCCTTCAGCAAGAAGGTGTCTCCCTCCATTTCTGCTTTAGGTAGAAGCAGTTGGGTTGAGAAAATTCTCTTGTTGATCAACACATTAATGAGTAGCTCGTTCCTCATTAGGAATATCCATATTGAAGACCGGTGACCCTTCGTGTTGAGGGGTACCCAGGTGATGGTTGACGTTCATAGGGGTAATGGACTTGTATGACTGAGTATGTCTAGCCTCATAGAGCATTTCGAAAAGCTTCTCATATTGCTTATGGAGGATTTCATTCTTCTTTGCTATCTTGTTGTTCTAAGCCTCCAGCTTTTTGACTTTCGCTTGAAGAGCAAACTTTTTTCGTTCCTTTCTTCGCTACCTCACATTAGGTACGAGATGAGTATCGTTATATGTGTTGTAGCTTCTTTCGCTCCCCATGTTGGAGAGGGATGCCTGGTCAAATAAGAGTGTATGAATGATGAAAACTAGCTTGACAAAGTTGAAGAGAGTAGGAATAAGTGTCTTTTCCCATAGTGACGCCAAATGTTGATGCACAAAATCAGTGAAGACTTTGGAACAACGTAAAGTGTCAAGTTTGTGACCTTCGCTGGGTTGCTGCGGTCACTAGTGAGGATAAATATGTAAAGAGATAGAGATAGAGAAATAAGTACAAGATGTACATTGTTCACCGGCTATAAAGGAGTTCTCATTAATAATGAAGGGTTTACACAAATACATAGGTCTAAGCATCATCATTAGTGAGTTCTAATGACTAGTTTAAGTACAGTAATGACATTAGGGATTAATTGTAGGAGAATGGTATCCTTATATGGTTGAGGAAAGTCTTTAGCTTTTGTCTGCGGTCGATGTGGGACTCATTAAGCTTTATTCTGATGTTGACATATGTCACGCTGTGATTGGCTTCTTAGTTAGAGGGAAACTTTTTGTGCTTCAGCAAGGGTGCCTCAGCATGAACCTCTTAGTGGGTCCTTGAATGTATGATGTTAACCGATGCCCGGTAGTTTCAGGATTAGTCAAGTATGGTACAAACACATCTAATTCGGATATCGTCTGGAACAAATACACCGACCATTCAATTGGAATGCGGTTTGGTACAAATACATGCTTAGTTATCTTAAGCTTTACATAAATGGACAGATACAGGCACGCACACAAAATAGAAAAAAGCCCAGTTCCATTCTAAGCTCAAACAAACAAAATTGAATGATATATTTAAAACCCAAGCATGAAAGCTTCACAAAGTGCCAATAGTAGCTCAGTTTAGGTCAGGGCATGAAGCTACAGGTTCTATTTGCGACCGTGAAACAGAGGTCAGAGGCAACTTGTTATATAGGTAGCCGTGCGTGTTAATAGATCTTCTTCTATACTAGTAGTAGCAGTAGTAGGTGAATTGCTTTCTTAGGTAAGGTTTAGTTTCTTTATTAAAAGGAAAGAAAGATGGAATAGAAAGACGTGTTTCCAGAACAAACAAGATACAGGTTGAGAATGGAGAGTTAGCAAAGTTAGACAAGATTGGAAGACGAAAAGCAAGACCAGACGATGGAGACCATATCCCTGTAGAAGGCGTGAAACTCGTCTTTGGGAACTTTCTTGCCACTTAAGAGTTTTTCTCTTTCCTGGCGTAGAAACCCCTGGACGTTGTGCAACAACTCCTCTGATTGGCTAGACATCTCCTTGTTCGAGTTATGCACACCACAAGTAGACACAACTGGATCTCTTATTTGCCTTCCAACGAGGACTCTCTCATCCGTCTAGCTTACGGAAGACTATGCCACCAACCAATGTGGCTGTACCTAGAAAAAGTAGTTGAACCAACGAGACTTGGTCGAGGTTGCCAAGCGTGACTAAAGGGAAATCCTCGTTTGAAAAAGAAATGGAGCTCGAACAACACTTGATGAAAAATCTACTCATCCTCGAGAATGGGAGCAAACCCATTCAAATCGTCAAGGGTCTGATGGGGACTAATAGCCTTTATGGTCTTCTTTCAGCTTCCCAAGGGCAGTCAAGGCCCTATTTTCTTCAATTTCCTGAAAAAGGTTTAGGTCATATTTTCAGGGAACGAGCTTCGCGGCGCGGGGTTTAGTTAAGTGTCGTGATTTGCAGTTATCTCCTAGTTTTTCATCTTCATCTAGCCATAGACTAGCGCATTTGTCTGATATTCTTTAATTACTCTTACCGTTTTTGTGTATCGGGTGTGAAATTTATTTGGCTTCCCTCCCCTCCATAACCTCCATTCCCTCCATACTCTCTCAAGAAGGGGAGGAGTATCGGTTTCAGAGGGGCAAGTTGTGGATGAGTCAGCTCGTCGCCGTCATCTGCGTCTCGTTGGCCGCCAAAGTAAAGGAGACCCATGTGCCCCTTCTCTTAAATTTGCAAGTACGTGTAAATTTCCAATTGTAATTTGAGTGTTTGTGAAATTGCTGGACTGTTGTGTTTATTGGATTTCTCATGATTGTGATTAGGTGGAGGAAACAAAGTATGTTTTCGGAATGGAGCTTTTGGTGCTATTGACTCTTAAGTGGCGGATGAATCCAGTGACCCCAAATTCATACTTTGATAATGGAAAAAATCACTTTGGACTAAATTTGGAAGTACACCACAAGGGTTTAAATCCGAGTTTTTTTAGCACAAGGACTATCTTCCGAATACCTTATGACCACGGTGATCATTTATCCGATTTGGCCAAAAAAAAAAATACAGCAAAGGAGTTGAATAAAAAAGGTAATCAATTGAGAGTCAGAGTCCAATTTTCTCTATCACGCCACACACCCCCATGCTGCTTCTCCGATATCTCTCTTCTTCACTGCTTTTTTTCTCACAATATTAAACCCTAATTCATAATTTCATGCAATTGAAGAGAAATTTTCAAATCACGGAGGCAATTCAAGTGATCAGAGTGGTGCATACTTCGATTAAAGTAAGCTATTTACTAATTTAAATATATTGCGTTGGAATTTGAAGATTTAGGTATTTCTCATCTATAATAATTGTTTTTTCTTTTGTACTTTTCAAGGCAAAATTCATAGAAATAAATCAAAGTTAAAAGTTATTATAATCATACTTGCAATCAACCATGTTGCAGGAAATGTTAAATGGACTTACTTTGATATTGGTTGAAAGTGGGTTTTTAGATAAGATTGACTATGAAGGTTTAAATGATGATTTTTCAGCAAAGAATGCCCGAATAATCATTTTAAGTGAAACTTCAATGCTAGACTTTCTTAAGTTTTGTTCATTTGGTTTATTAAGATTGAACTGATTGTTGATTATTTAGAAATATGGCTATTTTTGTAGCTTTTTCTTACATTTAATGATATTTAGAAAATGATAATTGGTGAGTTTTAAAGTTTGTTTCGGTATAGCTTTTTAGCATCAATACTTGTTCAATTTTTTATTTTAAGTTTGTCTTATAAGAGGGTCCATTTTATAAATTTCGCACAGGACTTTCGAAATCTCAGAAACGGCCTTGATAACAGGTTGGATCATATTATTGATTAGTATTAACGGGTCAAATCAGATGATATCATATTACCTGTTCATTTTAACGAATATTATATGATACAATTCATTAAAATATCAAGTATGCCACGAAAACAATATAAACACAAAAACACGACACGCCACGCGACCCTTGACCTTATCATTAGACATAGTCTAGCACTTTTCAACCTCTACCCTTTCTCACCATTACAACAACAAAAAATTAGGAAGACTAAATTTCATAAATTGTGCTAGTTTTGAATTTGAATCCGAAAGACAAATAGATGAGAAGAATGACAATTTTTCAAGTGTAGAAGAGGAAATTCCATCGCAATTGACCACTTGCAAGTGCCTCTTCTTCAGAATTCGCGTCATCATCAGAGTTTGTCCAAGTCCAATCACAACCGTCCATTAGAACTTAAGTCCTCCAACGAGGGCCGCAATCCAGTGGAAACACCGTTTCAATCAAAATTTAAAAACACGCCCATCTCGTTGCTTTGACAGTCGTAAGTCCTCACAAAACTAGGGTTAGGGTTTGAGATTTGGGAACAAGAACATGGGCAAGAGAGAGAGGCAAAGGGCCAAGCTCGATTGGGACGAACTGAGCGAAGAAGAACGAGAACTAACTAATAAATACCCTTCGAAATCCGCCGCCGAGCACAGCAGCAGCGACGACGATGAGGCCAACGAAGATCTCAGCCTCAAAATCGTCGAGAAAGCTTTGTTAATGCGGGCGGCAAAGTTGGCTCCCGATAACAACGCTGCCGTGTCTGGCGAGCCGAGTGGCGGTTTGGTTGAACTCCCTTCTTCGTCTCCTTCGCCAGAAGAGGAAGTTGCGGGTGCAGTTTTGGAGACTAAGAAGGTAAGGAGGAAGGAGAGGATGAAGAAGATTAAGAAGATGAACATTGAAGATCAAGCTGTGAGTAATTTTCGATTTTACTCTGTTTGTTTCTATAGAAAGTTGATTTAATGAGTAATTCCGTTATTTCTTTGATCGTTTTTGGTATACAATTTTTTTAATTGTGATTAGAGAAGTATAAATGGTGAGAAGCATTTTTTTTTTCACTCAAAAAAGTAATGTTAGAGCAGTTTTTATTTGATTTCAAATAATGGATTGAATTGGAGAATTAGATTATAAACTCGAGAAGGCACTTAGACTATTAATTTTATTGTCTGTTTGGTCTCATTTTCTGGCGTATACAATATTCTTTGATTGAGAAGAGGATGATAGAGCTGTTTATGTATGACTGACATACATCCGGTTATTTGTTTAGGTTCTTCCAAAAGAGGGAGAGAAGGTAGAGGCGGCTAATGCTGTAGATTTGGCTGAGGCAAAACAACTGGAAAATGTTGATTTTACCGACAATGTTGTGCTGCGGAGACTTCTTGTGAGTTCAAATATTTGCTTTGAAATGCCCTTTTGAAAATGAAAAACTATATGAAGGCCTTAGCATAGTGCCTATCTGATTTCTATTATATCAGCGGGGACCAAGGTATTTTGATCCTCCAGATAGTAGCTGGGGAGCATGCTTTAATTGTGGTGAAGAAGGTCATGCGGCAGTGAATTGTACCGTAGCTAAGCGAAAGAAGCCGTGCTTTGTTTGTGGCAGTTTGGAGCACAATGCCAAACACTGCAGAAAGGTTAGTTGGAAGAGAACACAATTCTAAGTTGGCTCTTTTTACTTTTTGAAAATGATTGTCAAATAGTCTGGAGTAATTAGTTGAATTGGCCCTATTCTCGAAGTCTAACACCATGTTTGGATGAGGAAAATAAACCTGGAATTTGGATAAAAGTCAGAATTTATAAATTGAGAGGCACCAATTCCCTTGTTTGGATTCTGAGCATAGAAATTTAGAATTTCCGCTTGGAAAAAAAAAAAACTTGGAATTTGGGACATCCAATTCCCACGTTTAAATTCCATCTAAATAGGGGTCATTTACAATTTCTATGGTTGAGAGTTTGAAAATAATAAATTCCGTATTCAATTCCATTGTTCTTTTAAGTTAACCAAACAAGAAAATTCACAAATTCTAGAAAATAAAATCCCATCATTTCAATTTTGGTCATTTTAAAATTCTTTATTAATTTTAAATTTCTTTATCCAAACATAGTGTAAGTTACTACACGTTTATTAGTCCGGAGGGTGGTGGAGCGTAGTCCACATGTTTTATCTTGACATGAAAGATTTAAATTGATTCCTTCTTTTACTTTTTTTATAGTAATTGTGGAAGGATGGAGAACTTTCTTTTGGTAGTGCAATTAATAATCGATATATTTTTTTTCTCCTCTTGATTTCGAAGAAGGATTAAGTGCATGTTCAAGACGTAGGCTACTGACAATGTTCTAAAATACGCTAGGTGCTAGTTGGGCGGCGGGTTGGGGCCTAGCGCCTAGGCGGCTAGAAGGGCGCCTAGGCAAACTAGACGGATTTAAGTAAATCTATTGTATTTCGTATAAATAAGTGTCAACTTATACTTGAATATATATAACTTCATCATAAACTATAAAATATAATGAAAACATGGGGAACAAGCATATAATATGTGTTCATTTAAGTATTCAACAAGTCTTATAATTTATTAAGAAAAATAAAATGCAAAATTAAAGTGATCTATTTTCTATCAGAGTGAGTCACGACCTAGGAAGGTGCCTAGGCGAGTCTGGACGGGCTAGGCAGGTGCCTAGGAGGTTTAGGCGGTGGTGGCCAGCCGCCTAGCGCCTATGCGGGGATTTTTAGAACAGTGGCTGCTGATACACATGCTCTCTTCTGTTTCCTAGGTCATGTTTGATAAGAAAGATCCAAATATATAAAGAAGGGTTTTCTTGTTTTGTTAATGCTATACTAGCATATGGGAACACACAAAGTGTGTGAGAAATTTTTTTATTATTGTTTTTGAAATAGGAGAGAGGAAGAGAGTGATAGAGAATGTGGGAGTGGGAAGTTTTTTTTTATTTTTTATTTTTAATTAGAGATATGTTAGGATTACATGTAGCTGAGGTTTTGAAAAAAAAAAGCAAAATTTGGTTGTGTGAAATTACATTTCTGCCCCATATTTCTTATTCATATTCTGTTTTAATAAGAGGGCTAAACTGGTAATTTCATAGGATTTTGGTTGACAATGAGTGTTTTATTAATTAGTAGAGATAATTGTTCAGATAGTGCCACCAGTTTCTGCATGTCATAATGCTTTTATGTCTTGTTACAAAGATGGATTTTAAAATATTTCCCCTACTTTTCCTCTTAATTTGCCGTGTTCTCATTGGATGCTCTATCTAGGGTTTTTATGCATCCATTACTTATATGTGGCCTCTTATGGTATCTGTTTTAAATCTCTATAGGGACAAGATTGCTTTATCTGCAAAAAGGGTGGACATCATGCTAAAGACTGTACAGAAAAGCAGAATGGTGGCTCATTGAAGTCCCAAATATGTCTAAAATGTGGAGATTCTGGACATGATATGTTATCGTGCAGGAATAATTATTCAAATGATGATCTTAAGGTATTTTGAGATTTTTAAGCATATGTTCATATCAGAAATGTTCATATGATTTCTGATATGATATTAATAATTAGTTATATTGTTAAGCATTATGTTCAACAATGGTTTCTATGTTTCTTTTAATGAATCAGGAAATCCAATGCTATGTCTGCAAGAGATTTGGTCATTTATGTTGTGTCAAATATGTTGATACTAGTCCGTGGGAAGTTTCCTGTTACAAATGTGGTTCAATGGGACATACTGGTATGGTAAGTTTTGTTACATTTTTCCAATGTTCTTTTTAATTTTTCTTTAGTGTTTTATCTTTGTGGTTGGTTGGTGAGGTGCATTAAAGGCTGCATATACGTGAACAAGGCGCATTGTCTTGGAAGCTGCATACATATGCAAGCAAGGTCTATTGTTTTGCAATGGGGATAGGGATATATTGTCCACGCACAAACATAGTGCTAAAGTGGTCTTTTGACTTGTTGGAATTTGCTTTGATAAGTTGTATTATCTATATCTGTGATGATTTATAAGTACAATTTCCTCTTATGCATGGGTGCCTAAGAATTTTAAGGACCTCTTAGCTTTGTGGACAAGTCAGATGCATTTCAGTCATCCATGCTTATCTAATGAATGAGAAACACATGTGCATTCAAGGACCTTTTTTCGGAGAAAAGTTTTAGATGAATACCCTTGATTCGCGCTGTGAAGTGGTTTCATTGGTTTGCTTAAATATGACAAACATCATGTGATAAATTTTATTTGTATAGGCAGTGATGTGATTTCAACAGTATGGTTTAGAAGAATTTGTTGTTTTAAAAGCCTTATGTTTATTGATGAATTCTAGAAGAAACTAATTATTGCACTCCTGGTCTTTGAAAATTCTTTATCTTCCTTTTTTTTCTTTTTTATCCATTGTATTTCTTTGATTCGTCTTTCCCTTGTTAAAACTATATATGCAATGTGTTTGTACCATACTTCACTAATCCCGAAACTACCAAGCACCAATCAACTTCATACCTTTAGGGACCCACTTATGTATCAAATATACTCCTTAGATTCATACAAATATCTCAGTCTGAAGTTTAGTTTATTTCTCGCTTGAAATATTATTGGATCTAAATTTTCACTTACGATATGAATTTTATCTACAATAGGAATTAGAATTTTTCTCATGGTTATTTTATTTCGTACTACTTGCTTTAAGAATAGATTAATTTAGATCATGTTTTAGTTTTTGGCTGGGAGTATTTTTTTTTTTTTTTCATTTGACAATTCTTTACATGCTCCATTCTTGTTGCACATGTTTATCAAGTATATCTTGTGATTTCTGAGGAGATTGGATGTTATGCAATCGTATTTTTCTTTTTACAGCATCTTTTGGCCGTCTAAAATCTAATCAAATTTGGTTCTTAAAAATTATAGTTTCCTGCCTGTGTCCAAAAGAGGCTTCACACTGGTTTTTTTTTTTTTTGTTTGTACTTCCATTTCACCGAAATGCACGTCCTCTTTTTTTTTTTTCACTTCCATTTCCCCGAAATACCCTTCCTTTTCTTACTTTTGTCTAAGAAAGGGGATTCTGTACATGCAGGCATGCGTAAGCTTACGTGGTGGGGAAACCACTGGTTTTGGTTCGCCTCGGTTATGCTACAAGTGTGGTGAAGGTGGTCATATTGCTCGTGAATGTGCAAGTTTGGTCAATGTAACTCTCAGTGTACACCTCCCAGAATTATTTTTAGCGCAATTTTCTTCTCTGTCGATTGGCAGTGGTAGTTTACTCATGAAAATACTAACTGATGTGTTTTGTGAAACTTGTAGGTTCACAAAAGATTTGGGGAATCATCTAATTATTCTACTCCAGTTTTGAAACGCCATAAGGAAAAGAGAGACTACACGGGATTCAAGTCTGCTCCTCATGACCTAAATAAGGTCCATAAAAGGAAACATACCCAATTTGAAGAAAGAGTTTTTACAACACCACAAAAGGCAAAACATAGATGTGGCTGGATAATGGATGATCCAGGGGACTTTTCCCCCAGAAAAGGCAAAAAGAACAATAGGAAGTCTCCGGCAACACCATCTAATTGGGGTCATAGGGTTCCTAGTTTAACTGCAGGTGGTCATGCTTCAAGTTCTAGATCATCTAAAAAGATTTGGGAGGATTCCAAAAGCCCTATCTCAAAAGGGTCGTCGAAGTCTTTTCAGCACGGATATTCTGCATCGAGGTTTAACAACTCTAATGGTGGTGGATATAGAAGAAATTATGATTGGTTAGGTGATGAATATAATGGGCATTACTAAACCCAATGGAAGGAAGCGGCTGCAAAGGGTTATTCGTCAGTCCATAAGCCCTTTCTTCTTGTTAGTATTTTCTTTTTTCTTTTGCAGCGATAATGATTTAGTCGTCATTTCCCTAGATGTTGAGAAGTATTTTATGCTACCCCGTTACCAGTTTATTCGTGAAAATTGTAAGACTAAGTTTATGGTTGGGGAGAGCGTGTGGTAAAGGGTGTGAGAATGTGATGTTTTAACATGGATATGGCGGTCTGAGGGCAAATTTCAAAATATAGAGAGAAGGATGTGCTATAGCAATGTGCGATGCAATGTTTATATGCCATATTAATGCAAATTTATTGACTGGATGCTTGCACAGAACCACAATGGTAGATGAAAGGTAAAACAGGGGAGGCTAGGGCTCTGTATCGTTTCTCTTTTTCTGAATAAGAGAGGAATCTGAATTTGTTTGGAGAGCGAGGCTCATGTTGAACAAGCATAGCAGCTAATTTCCGCCATGCTTGTTCAACCTAAATCGATTTGGTGGACTAGTGGCCTAACAGAAGATAATCAAACACTCTCCGATTCCTTGATTTTCTCTTGTTGCCTTGTGTACTTCACGATTGCTTCGTTATTGCGGTTTAGTGGGGAAACCCAGCCGGGGCTAAAGGAATGCAAGGATGCGGCAAAGCGGTTAGTGGGGGTGGTGTTCAAACCAGTTGAAGATGCTGTGCAGGACAGTGGACAGCCTCAAAGCAAAAGACTTATTGAAATGTTTGAAACAAGATACATGTCAAAGTTAAGCAGATGAAATGGTTGCAACTTTTAGCAACTCTACGAGAACACCAATTGAGGTTAGGGTGGTGCTATCCGTGCATTCATATTTACCTCACACCCCCTCTTAATTTTTGGCCATCGTAAAAAAGATCAATGGATAAAAGTTAATAAGGGTGTGTGAGATGTAAAATAGGGTGTGTGAATAGCACTACCCTTGAGATTGTAGCATGGGGAAAAGATCGTACAAATCTTGTTGTGCCAACAAAAAAGGGATGTTGTAGAAACAGCCCTATATCTGCTTCTCCAATCATGTTTCACAGAAAAGTTACAAAATGATAGCCAAAGTTCCTTCAGTTGTAACCAAGTGTGTGAGATTTTACTAAATCACAAAGTAAAAATTAATTAGCAACGGTTCTGTAGATTTTAATTCCCTTTAGTTAATCTTGTTTATTGTTAACATCCAGTGTTGTGCAAACCTATAAGATAGTGCTATCCGAATATATGAACAATAAAGTAAACATGCTACCTACAATCACAAAGAATTTAGTGAGGTTTGGCGAACTTTGCCTACTCCTCGTGTCATCTCTGTTGAGAAATCACCTGCACTATGGAGAATACCAACTCGGTTACAAGAACTTATTGAAAACCCTTGTGCAAAACGCCAAGCCTTTCTTTAGATGTCTCTATCACTCTTGGCTCTTTACCCATGTATTGTCTCTGTTGTTCATGAGAATAAACAGCTCCCAAAAGCCTATTTATAGTACATAAACTGATGTTTACATGGCTTATTTCCTAATTTAAATAACATTTGCAAATTCTTATGGGAAATAACATGTGCACATTCCTTTTCTCCTTTCCCAACACCAATTGGAAACTAAACTTGTTTGGTCGTGGTACTTTGACGAGCCAAATCACAACAATCTCCACCTTGGTGAGTCAAAACCAAAGAAATGACTATTGTGCCCTAGAATATCTCCAAGGAAACTATGTAGTTACTCAATAAAGAGTGAGTCCACTGACCATGATCAACCAAGAGTTCTCATACTGATGTCATATGTAAACTCACTAGTTGGTATAATGCAATGTAGTCCTTTGACCTAGGATACCACAATTATCATATGAGAACTCACAATAATTTTTCTTCACCCCGTTCCATAATAGCACTTTCGCTGGACAACCGTTTCAATACTGGGGATATAGAAGAAATTATGATTGGATATAGAAGAAATTATGATTGGAAAGAAATTATGTTCTTTCAACTACGCGCTTTACATGACTCTTTGCATCTTTCTCATCATCGGCTTCTTTTTCTTGGCAGAGCATGAACCTTGAGATGTTGAAGTAATAGCCCATGAAGAAAGTTACTTTCCTCACTCCACTTTTACGTTTAGTTGTAATTTCCTTTTAGACAGCTAGTTTATTGCTTTTCGAACAATGGCCATGAGGCCGCTTTGCTTTGCGTTTTGCTTAATGCCCTTGGCTTTGGCTGCTGACATTAAATTTAGAAAAATGTTATAGCTTCTGTAGGGAAACAGAGCATGTTAGGAAAGCTTGACTTGCTTAGCATTGATTGGCTTGCTAGTTTTAAAAGCTTTTCCTTGCTTGGCTTGATTTTTCATTGATAGGCTTTGGCATGTTGCATGAGTATAGCTTTGAAAAAGCTTTGTTTACTTGACTCAATGGTTTTGCATGGCGTGTTAGCTTGGCATGTTGCTTGAGCATTGAACCATTGAGCAGCTTGCATGGCATTGATAAGCTTGGCATGTTACATGAGTATAGCTTTGAAAAAGCTTTATTTCCTTGACTCAATGGTTTTGCATGGTGTGTTGGCTTGGCACGTTACGTGAGCATTGAACAATTGAACAGCTTGCATGGCATTGATAGGCTTGGCATGTTGCATAAATGTAGCTTTGAAAAAGCTTTATTTGCTCGACTTAATGGTTTTGCATGGCGTGTTGGCTTGGCATGTTGCATGAGCATTGAATCATTAAGCAGCTTGCACGGCATTGATAGGCTTAGCATGTTGCATAAGTATAGCTTTGAAAAAGCTTTATTTGCTTGACTTAATGGTTTGCATGGCGTGTTGGCTTGGCATGATGCATGTGCATTGAACCATTGAGCAACTAGCATGGCATTAATAGGCTTAGCATGTTGCATAAGTATAGCTTTAGCATGATTTACCCCTTAAGGCAGCTTGCTTGGCATGGGCTTTCCTTATAGCCTTGGCATGATTACTACTATAACTTGTTTAGAATTAATCCTTCTAGTTACTCTTGCCAATGTAAAGAAACAAAAGTACCAAAGATTTTGACAAAATGCTCCTTCATTTCATTAAAATTTGGGGTGCATCAATCGTTGCATGGCTTTACAAGGTCTCATAGAGTAAGCAAAATGATCATTGCATAGAAATAGATTGTTCTTCTAAAATAAGCATGAGCATTTTAGCAATAATATGGCTTTAGCCACTTTGCATTGACAGGTTCTGTTCGCATACCTTCCTTAATTGAAGTCAAGTAGTAGTAACCGCTTTGGTAGGCTTCCTTGATCACAAAAGGTTATTCCCAGTGTGGGGTGAACTTCGAAGATCCGGAGATCTGCCTCCTTATGTGATCGGTTATCCTGAGGATGAGATATCCTTCCTTGAAATGGTGTGGCTTGATTGTTCAGTTGTAGGCTTTGGTAATTTGTTGATGGTATAGGGTTGTTTTCCTAGATGCTTTTGCCCTTTTTTCCTTGAGTAACTCTAGGTTTTTCCACCTCCAATATGCGCATGTTGTAGCATCCTATTCCACATCGTTGAATGCTGAAACTCTTGTTGTGGGCATCATCATTTCCACAAGGGAAATAGCTTCGGACCCATACACCAAGGAGTAGGTAAAAAAACTCGTAGCTTTTCTTGGAGATGTGTGATAAACCCATAAAACATCTGGAAGATGAGTGCTCCAGCCCCCAGCGTAATTATGTACCATCTTGCTTAGGATTCTTAGTAGTGTCTTGTTTGTGACTTCGGCTTGACCGTTTCCCTAGGGATAGTACAACATAGAAAGATGATGCTTGATCCTGTAACTATCAAGTGTGGCACTTACCTGTTTGCTCACAAAATAGTGTCATTGTCACTCACTATTTTGTAAGGTATCCCAAATCGGCAAACGATGCATTCCTTGATGAAATTAGATACTGCTACTCTCATTGCTTTCCTGAGAGGGATTGATGCTACCCATTTTGTGAAGTACTCATTGGCTACTAGGATTCATATGTAGTCTTCGAAAGCTGGATTGATTGTTTATATTAAATCAAGCCCTTAAGTATGGAATGGTCATGAAGTACGCATATCTTGCAGTAGCGTTGAAGGCTTGTGGATTAAGTTTCCATGAACTTGGCATGTTTAGCATCACTTGACCATATTGAGTGTGTCTTCCCTCATGGTTAGCCAATAGTATCCTAGGCTCAATAGCTGCTTATGCAGTTTCTTCCTTCATTGGTGCTCTCCGCATTCTTTAGCATTTACCTCTTGCATGACTTATAAAGACTCAGATGGCCCAAGGCATCTTAATGGTTCCCTATTGAATCTCTTCCAGTATAGAGTTGCCCCATACACGAAGTACCTCTTGGTTGTCCCTTTTAATTTGCATACATCCCTGGCATTGCTTGGCAGTGTCCCACCGATAAAGAAGGTCAGGTATGGAGACCTCTAGTCATCAATGATGGAAACTATAAATGCCTCTCATGAGGAAATCATTCTGCTGTATTTTGAACATTCGGCTTGGATGTATGTGGCTTGTTGTTTCGTCTCGGGCCATTAATACCCTTTTCTTTACAATCAGCAATAAAGAGTCACAACTTGATCGATTCCGCATGTGGTCTCATGGATCTCATGCAACCGTATTTGTGCTTCTTTTGGTCCAAGACATCAGGTTAGCACTCTTCCCAAAAGACACTTATAGAGTGTCCCAATGACATTGATGTACTTCTTAAGGCATTTGATGCTGAGTTCTCTGATTGGCTTAAAAAGTTCCCTTTTGACGATTTTCCTTCAGTCGTCATCTTCCGACGCTTCCTCCGGGAAGGTTGCGTCAATGGTTAGGGCCTCCTTTCTAATCACAGCAATGTTGGGTTATTCTTCGGCGAAGGTAAGCTTGGAGCCAAGTATGGCTAGGGCATACGCATATTTATTGGTTGTACTAGGAATATGTTCCAACACTACCTGCTTGAACTTTGCCATGAGTTTTTCAACCATAGTGCGATATAGTGCTGATAGGAGCATATTTAGGCGACTTACTTAGCTTGTTTTCGTGCATCTATGTTGTTAATTCATAGTTGTTTTAGTAGTTTAAGCCATTTTCGTGTGTTTTTAGGTTCATATGGCTAAGGAAGCAAAAAGATGCATTTTGGAGCATTTTGGAGCAAAATTGGGCTTGGAATGGATAGCATATGATTGGAGCCAAAGTGTTGGACGAATTTGAAGGCCTTGTATTCATTTTGGACATAAAACAAAGGGCCTAGCCCATTCTCTCTTAAACCAACCCCAAGGCCATGCATTTCCTTCCAATTCCAAACCCCACAATCACTTTAAAAGCCATGCAAAGAACCATCCATTCCATAAAAAACAATCCATCAATTCACATGCAAAACCACCATTAACACACATGCACCCAAACAAAGCCAACCTAGCTAACCCTACATGCATTCTTTATGCAACTCTTCATCATTCCACCATTCATTCTTTATTCCACAAACAAGTCACATGCATTTCCACCTTCCTACTTCATCATTTCACCACATTCTCCCTCATTATTCATTCACTTTGCATTCATTCAATTCCACCCCACATGCACCCTTTATTCTTCATATTCCCATTTCCTTTCCAACATCTCACATGCATTTCCACCTTCCTACTTCATCATTTCACCACATTTTCCCTTTTATTTCCACATGCAATTCTTCATCATTGCAACCACAAACACCTTAAACAAATAGCCATATACATCTCCACTCCTCCTATAAATACCCTTGCATTCATTCATTCAAAAATCATCTCATTCACAACACAACACACCACAAACACTTCCATCTTCTCCCTAGCCGTGAGTTTCTCTCCATTTCCCTTCCGTTTCTCCTCCATTTCTTCCATTTCCATAATCCCCTAATCCATTCAACACACCAACAACATCCCTTAGTCCTTGTGCCACAATAAAGAGGAAGATAAGAGGGCCTAAACGTTCATACAATTCACGTTTGAGTTGTTGGAATGTTTACGCGTTTCTTTGATTTCAATGTTTAAATTCAATTCTCTTTGTTTTGTAATATGAGGAATGGAAGAGAAGAGTGCCTAAACGTTCATACAATTCACGTTTGAGTTGTTGGAATGTTTAGGTGTTTCTTTGATTTCAAAGTTATGAGGAACTAAACCCTTTTTAGCTAGGGGTGATTTCAATACCATGATTATTTATGTAATATGAATTGATGAATTCCGGTTATGAACTCTTGATTCGTGAATGCAATTGGCTTAACTATTTGACGATTAACTTATTTGTGTTTGTTGATTGAGGGTCGACACTTAATTAGCATGCATGAATATGTGGCTAAAGTTTAAGAAGGTTTCACATAATCGTTACTAACTTATACTTGAAAGTAGTGAAGGTCGCTTGTCACGATCGCGTTAAGTTTAATTCTTAGCATGAGTAACATGATGTCATAGTTGCAAGTGCTTTGTCAATGCTTATGGTTTTCATTATTCTTAATGATCTTCGATTGTATCTCTATTATGATGACATGTAGGGAACTTTTGAGAATGTTTTGGGTTGTCGAATGATGCCATCCAATCCAATAATATAAGGAAAATCTGAGGGTTAACTAGTGATGTCACGGTTAATTTGGGGCATTGTCGTTCATAATTCAATGAAGGAATAACTGGAAATTGATTCATATGCATAAATATCATGTGTGGAGAAAGAACCTCTAGCTAATTCACCAACCATCTTATTTCATCAATTACATTCTTGTTTCGTTATTTCAATTTTCATCAAACCTCAATCCCCCTTTTGCTTTAATGTGCAATATAGTTAGAAATCAATTTAGTTTGTGTTTTTAAAGCATTTTGATTCTTTTGGTTTGTCTTAGTGTTTTAACGTTTAGTTTCACATTCTTTGAGTCTAGTTTAACGTTTTATATTGTTTTTTACGTTTTAGTTTAAATTCGTCCAAATCCAATTCCCCCCTATTTCGTTGAAGTCTTAGTCTTAATCTTTCTTATTTTTAGTTTTGCTTTCTTCGAGCATTAAATAGTGTTTTATATTGTGTTTTTATGTTTTTAAGTCAATTTAGAAGGTTTTAGCAAGCCCTCCTAATCTCCGGTCTAGAACGATCCCTCACTTATCCATTCTACTACAATTGTCAAACGAGGGTTTAATTTGAGTGTCAAGTAATTCTCGCACCAAATTTTGGCGCCGTTGCCGGGGATTAGCAACTTTGCTAATCCCTTATCTTTATCTTTATTTTTATTTTTTATTTTTTTTTGTTTTTCGTGCATTCTTATTTCAGATTCTTAGTTTGTTTGTTTTCTTGTTTTTCAGGTACTGTGTATGACTCGTAGCTCTCGGCCTATTATAGAGAACATCTCCGACTTTGACGGTGATTTTGAACGCACTTTGAGGAGAACGAGGAGTCAACAAGAGCCACCACAACCTCTACCACAACCTGGGCTTGAAGAAGACGAAGTAGGTATAGAAGAAAAGCCCACGGATCAGATTTTTGAAGAAGAACAAGCCATGGCAGCAGATAATAGAACCATCAAGGAGCTTTCGGCCTTGGGTTTGGATAATGCATTGCCTCTTTGTATCCAATACCCCACGGCTGCAGAGGGGAAGACTGAGGTGTTTGAACTCAAATCCAGTTTGTTACACCATATTCCGAAGTTCCATGGCTTGTCTATGGAAGACCCCAACAAACACTTGAAGGAGTTCGAGGTGGTTTGTTCGAGCATGACCCCCGTCACTGTGGATGGGAGTATTTTGATGATGAAGGCCTTTCCATTTTCACTTATGGACAAAGCCAAAGATTGGCTCTACGAACTAGCCCCGGGAACTGTGACTTCGTGGGAGAGTATGAAGCGTGCTTTCTTAGAGAAATTCTTCCCTACTTCGAGAGTGATTCTCCTACGGAAGAAAATTAGTGGTATTCTACAGAATCATGGTGAGACATTCCCGGCTTATTATGAGTGCTTCAAGGGCCTTGTAGCTTCATGTCCTCAACATCAAATGAAGGAGGAACTTCTCCTTCAATATTTCTATGAGGGCCTCCTTCCTATCGAACGTCAAATGCTTGATGCATCAGCGGGAGGAGCATTGGTGGACAAAACACCAAGGGATGCCAAGATTCTCATAGCCAACCGAGCGCTCAACGCTCAACAATATGAAGGAGTGGGCCAAAGGGAAGCCCCACGGCAACAAAGTGTAAATGAGGTTAGTGCTATTTCTGAAATTCAATCACAACTTGCTAATCTTACTTCTCTTGTTTCTCAGGTTGTGATTGGTCCAAAAGCACAAGAACACCAAGTTTGTGGCGTGTGCTCAATTCAAGGGCATCCATCCGACAAGTGCCCTCAACTAATCGAGAATGGTGGGTGGGAATCTGCCAATGCAATTGGTTTCCAAGGACAAAATCAAAACAACCCATACTCGAACACTTACAATGCCGGATGGAGGGACCATCCAAACTTCAAATGGAGGGAACCACAACAAGCTGCCCAACAAGGAGGATTTAGGCCAAACCCCCCTGGTTTTTATTCCAAGCCGTATGCACCCCAACAATCCCAACAACCTTCGACATCATCTCAGTCAGGTACGTCATTGGAAAGTAATCAAGCTATGCAATTACTAACCTCTATTTCGCAGGGGTTGCAAAATCAAAACAACCGGATAGAAAATAACGAGAAGGAGATGATGGATATGAAGAAACAAATAGGGCAGATTTCTGAGTTCCTTGGACAGATTAGAGAGCAAGGAAAGCTTCCTAGCTCAACCACAGTCAATCCAAAGGGAGGATTCGAATCCGTCAAGGCCATCACCCTAAGGGGTGGAAAAGAAGTTGGGACCGAGCCAAATAATCCCAAATCTGCCCAGAAAGTAGATGAAGAGACGACACAACCTGAGGAAGTGTCTAGCTCACCCACGGAAAGAGTGAAAAACCCAATGCCGCAGGCCCCCAATCACCCTAACTCGGCCAAATCAGGTAATTTAAATTCAAATTCATGTACTTCACGTCCTAATCTGCCCAATGTACCTTTTCCTCGCAGGTTCATGCAAGAAAAAAAGGAAGAAAGCGAGAAGGATATTCTTGAAACGTTCCGGAAGGTACAAGTGAACATACCGCTTCTCGATGCAATCAAACAGGTTCCAAAGTATGCTAAATTCCTCAAGGACCTATGCAATACAAAGAGAAGAAGGGCAAACAAAGAGGTAGTGAAGGTAAGCGAGAATGTGTCTGCTATTTTGCAACGTAAACTGCCTACCAAGTGCAAAGACCCCGGTAGTTTCACGATTCCTTGTGTGATTGGACATAATCGTTTTGAACATGCCATGCTTGATTTAGGTGCATCCATAAATGTCATGCCTTATTCTATTTATGCATCTATGAATTTGGGTGAATTAAAACAAGATGGTGTAATTATACAACTGGCCGATCGTTCTAACGCGTATCCAAAAGGAGTTTTGGAAGATGTGCTTGTGCAGGTGAACCATTTAATTTTTCCAACTGATTTCTACGTCCTAGACATGGAAGATTCGGCACACTCTCCATCATCACCACTCTTACTTGGACGACCTTTCATGAAAACAGCTCAAACCAAGATTGATGTGGCCAAGGGAGCAGTCACTATGACCTTTGGTGATGATATGATTAACTTTAAGATTCCTGAATCGATTGAGAATACTAATGATGTTCGTTCTTGTTGTGCCATTAATGTAATTGAACACATAGGGACGGAGTATTCAACAAGGATCAAGAAGGATGTTTCTCGAACTACCACCGAGAAGGAACTTGGAGTAGAGCACAAGGAATGCACGGCTCCAACCTTGAAAGCACCACAATTGGCCATGAACAACCCTTGTGCATCCGTCCATTGTGCTACCACTTCTTTGCCGTACAAAGGTAAGCCACCTATTCCAAATTCGATTCCCATTTCAACTAATAGGTTGTTACGTCGTGTGGTGCAGGTACCTAATCGAATTCAACGTCGTGGGAGAATTCGTGTTGATATAGAAAAGCAAAACACGACAATAAGAAAGGACCATTATCCCACTCCATTCAAGGACCCAAAGCATGAAGTGGTTCGTCAGACAGATTGGAGTTGCACCCCTCCATGCCGTGGGGTTCCATAAACCTTCAAGGGAGCATCGTCCGGCTGTACGACGTTAAAGCAAGCGCTACTTGGGAGGCAACCCAATACAGTAAATAAAACTTTTGCTTGTTCATTGATTTTTTCGATAAATTACAATTGTATCTAAACATGGCAGAAAGATGGAGCCTTTACAAAGGTTGTGTACGTGAGGCCCCACTACGTGGCAACACTCTCGGAGCAGGAGGCATCGGAACAGGAGGTCTCGGAGCAGAAGGCATTGGAGCAAGAGGCATCGGAGCGGAAGGCATAGGAGCGGGAGGCATCGAAGATAGATCATTCAAGGCCCCAAACCTTGGTGGAACGCTGGATGACCCAGGAAAGAGGTGCCTCTGGAAGAAAGCTGCAAGCCTTTGACGGTCATCAAGCTCGTCAAGTTTCCTCTTCATGCCTGACGAATAATTGTTGGCAAGCACGTGCAAACTTCGGTTCTCGTACTTAAGTTGTTTGATCTCCTGCTTAAGACTCTCCACCTCCGCCATCAAGGATTCAACCTGTCGGGAGCGAGCAAGAAGGCGTTGGCCCATGTTGGACACAGAGCCAGCGCACTGAACACTCAGAGCCAGGGATTCTTGAACGGCCAACTCATCGGACCGTCCTGAAAGTAGCTGACTGTCTTTGGGAGTAAGGAGGTTCCGAGCCACTATTGTAGCCGTTGTGGGATCCGTCATCACAGAGTCCTCATCTGTAAGAGGGCCATGGGAAGATAAGAAAGACGGGCACCATACCTTACCCTGACGAGACGCGACCGGATCACTGCTTAGACTCAAATCTAAGCAAAGGTTCGATGGGTTGGATGAGCTAGCCATTGTTCACGAAGTTAAAAGAGAAGGGGTGGACGGAGTAGATTTTCAAAGGGCCGGAGACGAGTTTCAAGAATGGAAAATCTTCAGAGTGTGTAAGTTGGCGGTGATCGATAGCTCTATAAAAAGCCAAGGCAACGCGTCCACCGATTCAAAAAGCCTCGGCTTTTCAGAAAACGCGTTCAATACGTGGAGGCCATCATCGCAACTACACGTCTTTAGCCGACAAGCGCAAAGTTCGGCGACGCTTTATCTGCTTTTCAGAAAACGCGTGCAGCTTTATCGAAGAGGCGTCTTGATAGGAGCATATTTAGGCGACTTACTTAGCTTGTTTTCGTGCATCTATGTTGTTAATTCATAGTTGTTTTAGTAGTTTAAGCCATTTTCGTGTGTTTTTAGGTTCATATGGCTAAGGAAGCAAAAAGATGCATTTTGGAGCATTTTGGAGCAAAATTGGGCTTGGAATGGATAGCATATTTTTGGAGCCAAAGTGTTGGACGAATTTGAAAGCCTTGTATGCACTTTGGACATAAAACAAAGGGCCTAGCCCAATCAAACAATCCTTTGAGCCATGCAAAACCTCTAGCCCAATCAACAAGCCTTAGCCACATGCATTCACATGCATCACAACCCCAAAACCATCAAGAAACACCCATTCACACACACATGCACTCACATGCATTTCCACCTTCCTACTTCATCATTTCACCACATTCTCCCTCTTTAACTCACATGCACCCAAACAAAGCCAACCTAGCTAACCCTACATGCATTATTTATTCACTCTTCATCATTGCATTCATCACCAAAGAACTCCCCATCATTGCCATGCATTCCCCCTAATTCCATCCATCTTCCACACCTTTCCAACCTAGCCACATCCTTTAATCATCCCCCCCTTTAAGTTATGATTTTATTTCCTAACCCTACATGCATTATTTATTAACTTTTTCATCATGCATCCACATTCATTCCAACACAAAACACACACACATGCACTTATTCTTTCATCATTGCACCACCAATTCACCCACATGCATTTCCAACCATTCACACCCCTTTAATCATTCTCCTAGCTATCATTCACATGCTCTCCCATCCATTCTCTCCCTATATGTTCCCTCCACTACTCCTATAAATACCCTTGCATTCATTCATTCATTCATCATCTCATTTCATACACAACACACCACAAACACTTCCATCTTCTCCCTAGCCGTGAGTTTTTCTTCCATTTTTCCTCCATTTCTTCCATTTCCATAATCCCCCAATCCATTCAACACACCTACAACATCCCTTAGTTCTTGTGCCACAATAAAGAGGAAGATAAGAGGGCCTAAACGTTCATACAATTCACGTTTGAGTTGTTGGAATGTTTACGCGTTTCTTTGATTTCAAAGTTTAAATTCAATTCTCTTTGTTTTGTAATATGAGGAATGGAAGATAAGAGGGTCTAAACGTTCATACAATTCACGTTTGAGTTGTTGGAATGTTTAGGTGTTTCTTTGATTTCAAAGTTATGAGGAACTAAACCCTTTTTAGCTAGGGGTGATTTCAATACCATGATTATTTATGTAATATGAATTGATGAATTCCGGTTATGAACTCTTGATTCGTGAATGCAATTGGCTTAACTGTTTGATGATTAACTTATTTGTGTTTGTTGATTGAGGGTCGACACTTAATTAGCATGCATGAATATGTGGCTAAAGTTTAAGAAGGTTTCACATAATCGTTACTAACTTATACTTGAAAGTAGTGAAGGTCGCTTGTCACGATCGCGTTAAGTTTAATTCTTAGCATGAGTAACATGATGTCATAGTTGCAAGTGCTTTGTCAATGCTTATGGTTTTCATTATTCTTAATGATCTTCGATTGTATCTCTATTATGATGACATGTAGGGAACTTTTGAGAATGTTTTGGGTTGTCGAATGATGCCATCCAATCCAATAATTTAAGGAAAATCTGAGGGTTAACTAGTGATGTCACGGTTAATTTGGGGCATTGTCGTTCATAATTCAATGAAGGAATAACTGGAAATTGATTCATATGCATAAATATCATGTGTGGAGAAAGAACCTCTAGCTAATTCACCAACCATCTAATTTCACAACACTTGTTTGCAATCTATCCATATTTACAATTTGTTTTGTTTCCAAGTATCCATTTTAGTTTAAATTCGTCCAAATCCAATTCCCCCCTATTTCGTTGAAGTCTTAGTCTTAATCTTTCTTATTTTTAGTTTTGCTTTCTTCGAGCATTAAATAGTATTTTATATTGAGTTTTTATGTTTTTAAGTCAATTTAGAAGGTTTTAGCAAGCCCTCCTAATCCCCGGTCTAGAACGATCCCTCACTTATCCATTCTACTACAATTGTCACAAGAGGGTTTTAATTTGTGTGCTTACTTAGTTCGCATCAAATTTTGGCGCCGTTGCCGGGGATTAGCAACTTTGCTAATCCCTTGTCTTTATCTTTATTTTTATTTTATTTTATTTTATTTTATTTTTTTGTTTTTCGTGCATTCTTATTTCAGATTCTTAGTTTGTTTGTTTTCTTGTTTTTCAGGTACTGTGTATGACTCGTAGCTCTCGGCCTTTTATAGAGAACATCTCCAACTTTGACGGTGATTTTGAACGCACTTTGAGGAGAACGAGGAGTCAACAAGAGCAACCACAACCTCCACCACAACCTGGGCTTGAAGAAGACGAAGTAGGTGTAGAAGAAAAGCCCACGGATCAGATTTTTGAAGAAGAACAAACCATGGCAGCAGATAATAGAACCATCAAGGAGCTTTCGGCCTCGGGTTTGGATAATGCATTGCCTCTTTGTATCCAATACCCCACGGCTGCAGAGGGGAAGACTGAGGTGTTTGAACTCAAATCCAGTTTGTTACACCATATTCCGAAGTTCCATGGCTTGTCTATGGAAGACCCCAACAAACACTTGAAGGAGTTCGAGGTGGTTTGTTCGAGCATGACCCCCGTCACTGTGGATGGAAGTATAATGATGATGAAGGCCTTTCCATTTTCACTTATGGACAAGGCCAAAGATTGGCTCTACGAACTAGCCCCGAGAACTGTGACTTCGTGGGAGAGTATGAAGCGTGCTTTCTTGGAGAAATTCTTCCCTACTTCGAGAGTGATTCTCCTACGGAAGAAAATTAGTGGTATTCTACAGAATCATGGTGAGACATTCCCGGCTTATTATGAGCGTTTCAAGGGCCTTGTAGCTTCATGTCCGCAACATCAAATGAAGGAGGAACTTCTCCTTCAATATTTCTATGAGGGCCTCCTTCCTATCGAACGTCAAATGCTTGATGCATCAGCAGGAGGAGCATTGGTAGACAAAACACCAAGGGATGCCAAGATTCTCATAGCCAACCGAGCGCTCAACGCTCAACAATATGAAGGAGTGGGCCAAAGGGAAGCCCCACGGCAACAAAGTGTAAATGAGGTGAGTGCTATTTCTGAAATTCAATCACAACTTGCTAATCTTACTTCTCTTGTTTCTCAGGTTGTGATTGGTCCAAAAGCACAAGAACACCAAGTTTGTGGCGTGTGCTCAATTCAAGGGCATCCATCCGACAAGTGCCCTCAACTAATCGATAATGGTGGGTGGGAATCTGCCAATGCAATTGGTTTCCAAGGACAAAATCAAAACAACCCATACTCGAACACTTACAATGCCGGATGGAGGGACCATCCAAACTTCAAATGGAGGGAACCACAACAAGCTGCCCAACAAGGAGGATTTAGGCCAAACCCCCCTGGTTTTTATTCCAAGCCGTATGCACCCCAACAATCCCAACAACCTTCGGCATCATCTCATTCAGGTACGTCATTGGAAAGTAATCAAGCTATGCAATTACTAACCTCTATTTCGCAGGGGTTGCAAAATCAAAACAACCGGATAGAAAATAACGAGAAGGAGATGATGGATATGAAGAAACAAATAGGGCAGATTTCTGAGTTCCTTGGACAGATTAGAGAGCAAGGAAAGCTTCCTAGCTCAACCACAGTCAATCCAAAGGGAGGATTCGAATCCGTCAAGGCCATCACCCTAAGGGGTGGAAAAGAAGTTGGGACCGAGCCAACCAATCCCAAATCTGCCCAGAAAGTAGATGAAGAGACGACACAACCTGAGGAAGTGTCTAGCTCACCCACGGAAAGGGTGAAAAACCCAATGCCGCAGGCCCCCAATCACCCTAACTCGGCCAAATCAGGTAATTTAAATTCAAATTCATGTACTTCACGTCCTAATCTGCCCAATGTACCTTTTCCTCGCAGGTTCATGCAAGAAAAAAGGAAGAAAGCGAGAAGGACATTCTTGAAACGTTCCGGAAGGTACAAGTGAACATACCGCTTCTCGATGCAATCAAACAGGTTCCAAAGTATGCTAAATTCCTCAAGGACCTATGCAATACAAAGAGAAGAAGGGCAAACAAAGAGGTAGTAAAGGTAAGCGAGAATGTGTCTGCTGTTTTGCAACGTAAACTGCCTACCAAGTGCAAAGACCCCGGTAGTTTCACGATTCCTTGTGTGATTGGACATAATCGTTTTGAACATGCCATGCTTGATTTAGGTGCATCCATAAATGTCATGCCTTATTCTATTTATGCATCTATGAATTTGGGTGAATTAAAATAAGATGGTGTAATTATACAACTGGCCGATCGTTCTAACGCGTATCCAAAAGGAGTTTTGGAAGATGTGCTTGTGCAGGTGAACCATTTAATTTTTCCGGCTGATTTCTACGTCCTAGACATGGAAGATTCGGCACACTTTCCATCATCACCACTCTTACTTGGACGACCTTTCATGAAAACAGCTCAAACCAAGATTGATGTGGCCAAGGGAGCAGTCACTATGACCTTTGGTGATGATATGATTAACTTTAAGATTCCTGAATCGATTGAGAATACTAATGATGTTCGTTCTTGTTGTGCCATTAATGTAATTGAACACATAGGGACGGAGTATTCAACAAGGATCAAGAAGGATGTTTCTCGAACTACCACCGAGAAGGAACTTGGAGTAGAGCACAAGGAATGCACGGCTCCAACCTTGAAAGCACCACAATTGGCCATGAACAACCCTTGTGCATCCGTCCATTGTGCTACCACTTCTTTGCCGTACAAAGGTAAGCCACCTATTCCAAATTCGATTCCCATTTCAACTAATAGGTTGTTACCTCGTGTGGTGCAGGTACCTAATCGAATTCAACGTCGTGGGAGAATTCGTGTTGATATAGAAAAGCAAAACACGACAATAAGAAAGGATCATTATCCCACTCCATTCAAGGACCCAAAGCATGAAGTGGTTCGTCAGACAGATTGGAGTTGCACCCCTCCATGCCGTGGGGTTCCATAAACCTTCAAGGGAGCATCGTCCAGCTGTACGACGTTAAAGCAAGTGCTACTTGGGAGGCAACCCAATACAGTAAATAAAACTTTTGCTTGTTCATTGATTTTTTCGATAAATTACAATTGTATCTAAACATGGCAGAAAGATGGAGCCTGGAGCGTTGATAAACGATGCAGTCATCAAGAAGCACGACCCTGGAGCGTTGAGGTGGAGTGTAGGCAAGGACATTTGAGACATTACCATCTTGGACGTTGAGACGTCTGTTGCAGTGATGACTGCCAATGACAAAATGTTAACAAAGGAACCAGTTTCAAAGCTCACCTGATGCACTTTCAGATATAGTGGCCTTCGATGGTCAGGGAAAACCACTTCTATGTCTTCGTCAGTGAAAATAATGGTGTTGTTGTTCTTAAGCAAAACCTTATGCGGCTGGGCAGCGTAGCATTAAGGGCTATAGTCCTTGAAAATATGCATGAAAACTTCAGTAACAGCAGTCCTTGCTTTCGGGCTATATTCCAGTTAGTCAAAAAGGGATTTGAGCTTCGGGTTTTCCTGGGAGACCTGTGTTGCAATAGGCCCTTGCCCTTGGGAAAGATAATGCTCAACTATGTCAGCTTTCATGTTTGGAAGGCTGTACAAAGTCACAGCCGTCATTTCCTGGTTGAACACTTGCTCTTCCGAGGCTTTCTCGTTGCATTCTTGTGGCATATCAATAGTGAAGGCTTTGTCACTTAAGTTTGGGGAAAAATCTATGAGATTTATATCATTATCTCCCAATCCTTCAGCTTGAGGCCATAGCGTATCAAAACTCTGCGGCTTGGAGTATTTACACCAGTAAGCCTTCTCTATGTTCCCGGAATTTTCCCAAATGGCTTTCAATGGCTTAGGATCGTGGATCCATGGATGGTAGTCATCATCATCTCCAGAGCATGTAATGACGACTGCTATCTCCTTCCTTCGGTGCTTCAGTAGAGGGTCAGTGTCTATGGCTTGCGTCTTGCATAGTAGCTCTAGTGTCCTTTTGTGGATTTTTACATGTAGAATTTTTCGCAAAGTTTGGCATAGAATAGAGGGATGTCCCATATACTGATGGTAGTGACAGTACTTGGGATCCCTTCTATCTTCCCTAGAAAAGGTTTTGTACGGCTGGGGCAACTTGATGGCCTTATTTGCTAGCATGGTATTAAGGATGGCTTGGAATTCCTCGTTGAGCATGTTAGTGGAGGATAGGTTTCCTATCACTTTCCCTTTCCTTCCTTTTTCGTGGGTTATAATCAGATATGTCATTGATGGCTAAGGCATGATGAGTTTCCTGCTTGTCAGTATTCTAGGATTTTCCCGTGGAAGGCTTGACTGATAAGCTGGTCTTCCTCATTGCTTCCGGAAGCCTCGAGAAATGGTTAATACCAATGTTCTCTAAGTACACCCTCTAGTCAGTGACAATGTTGCTGATGTAGATCTCTACAAGAGCTTCCTCGTCATTCTCATTATAGCAGTCAAGGGCAAGGTCTTGGAAAAGCTTAACAAAAGTCACCAGATTTTCCCCGTGCTTTTGTCGTTTATTGTTAAGCTAAGTCGTCGTGACTATTTCCTCATGCTAGAAGTACTTTTTATAGAATTTGCCTTCCAGCTTTTCCCAAGTCCGGATTGAACTTGGTATGCAGGTGGTGTACCAAGTATAGGCACAATCTGTTAGGCTTTTTGAGCACTTCCTGAGATGAAGGTTGGAGTCACCGGCATGAGGACCCAAAGCATCAATGAAACGACTTATATGTTCTTTAAGGCTACCATTCCTCCCATCAAAGAGAACAAGGTTGAGAGTCGCGTATCCCTTAGTATATGGCATGTGAAGAACACTGGTTGGATATGGTGGCTCATAAACATATTTCCAGTCGTCCGAACTCCTGTGCAACTTCTTTTTTAGCATAGATATGATGTCTTCCTGAGTGACAAAGGATGTTGTTTTCTCAAGGACCCTTGCCACCACCAGAAGCAGCTAACTCCTCTTGAGAAGCATTTTCCCTGGGCGTGCAGTCTTTGTCATTGGCTTTCTCGCTTGGCTTCAGGATGAAGTTTTTCAACTCTTTCACCGACACAACAATTTCTTTTTAGGCTTCACCCAAGGCATGAATGGTCATTGTGAAGTCCGATAAGTCATATTCGTCTAGTTTTTCCTAGCTTTCTTGGTGTTGGCCTTCGCGTTGAGACTCATTAAGTCAGGTAGCAGCCTCGTCTGAGTCAGATGTGTTGCCACTCATGTCTCCTATCCAAGTCGCCAATTTATGTTGGGGGACTTTTAGGTCAAGGTAGACTTCGGCTTTAAGAAAATTTTATTGTCTCCCTTGGTACAAATTCGCAACAAGTCCCGGAATATCTCGAAAAAGTTAGCTTGTCTTAGGAAATACCCTGGTAACATCAACAACTCGAAAATAGCATGAATGATCGAGATAATAACTTGCTCAAGTGAAGCGTGGTGTGGAAGCTAGAAGATTATCAGTTTACATGAGAGAGAAAGGGTTTGCACAGTTACGCGGCATTCTTAACTGCATGATTTGGGCTTTCCTAGGGTGATAGTGAGGCTTCTAATGGCTGGAATGTTTGATGGAAGGTTATAGGAATTACTAAGATTGCATAGATGATGATGCTTGAGGCTTGGAGTTGGCTTTTGAGCTCAATGGAACTCTCTAGGCTTCTTCCTGGGTGGTTTTCTCTCACTACGCTATCTCTATCTCTCTCTTTATTCTTCCAATCCTCTCTTCTGTAATGGATTCTCTCTCCTTATGTAAGTGAATGGTTCTTTTCTAGGCTTTAAAAGAATCCCCCTTTGTGGCTTGGTCTTCCCCTCATTTCTCTTTAGGCCTCATATTATTCCCCTTTTGGTGTAAGGTAACTGCATTGTTGAGACTTGCAGATTACTTCTTCCTGAGACGCGACTTTCCCAAGGCAGCCTTCCACATGCACTATTTTTGTAGCAAGCCTCATGGCTTTCGCGTGTTGGTTGTCTATGCAGGTTGGGAAGGAAAAGTCAACATTAAATGCCTGACTTGTTAGGCTTAACATGCATTTAATGCAAGAATCTAATTTAGTCCTAACTAAGGGAGTTGGCTTGTTAGGGAAAGGGGTAAACTAGGCTAGTTCTCTCTCAATGATGCATGCGTGAAATGCAAAAGGTATGGGCTTGAATCTTTGGGCCCCCAAGCAGCCCAAAGTCTTCCATGACCCTGATTCAACGTAGGCCCGATAACCTTCCGTAACCATCCACACCACAATCCTCTTAACAAACCTGAATATGTGACTTGGCCTTAACATGAATTGTGGCTAAGGAAGCATGGCATGAATATCTGACTTAATTACCATGGCATGGCATGGCATGTTTGTAAATATATTCCTCGTTGATCTTGTGCCTTGGCATGTGTTTCAGCTTGAATGTAGGCTTTGCATGACAATTGGCCTTAAGACTTGGTTTGGTTGGTGTGTGACATTTTTGGGCCCTAACAATGATTAATTAGAAAGCCTAAATAAAGCATAGAAGCGATGAAAGATTATTTCGAGCTTAAGGAAAAGTTCGGTTCACTCGTGCCCATTAGGCCCAAACCCATTGGCTTTTTATTCAAGCATAAGATGACTTGAAATGATAAAAGCCCAAAGCCCAAAGCAACACTAAGTGGTCGACCTAAGGTGATGAAAGAAAAGAGAGAAAGTCAATTAGTTGACTTACTTCTTCTACCTTTATAAATGGGGTTTAATGGAAAAAGTTTCATTAGGGTTTTTGTGAGTCTTTCTTGCCTCAAAGAGAAAATAAACCCTCTCATTTCTTCTCACACAAAACTGCCCACCAAAGGGAGAGTTAACTAATCATCTTTTCTCCTTTTGGTTATTCCTTCATCTATCTCACTACACTAGTGGGTGTGAATCTTTAGAGGTCTTCTACACTTGAAGGCTTAGGAGAACCAAGGAGCTCTAAATCTTAAAAGTGGAGGAAGCAAGGAGGGAGGCTAGACTCAAGGAGTTCAAAAAAACAAAGAGCTTGGAGGTGGTCCATCCTTGGTCTAATGTCTAGATCAAGAGGTATAAAACTCAACCTTCACTTTGTTCTTCAATATTTTGTTTGATGCATCATATATGAACCTATGCTTCTTGAAGGGGATTTACATGACTATAGCTTTGATAATATGTGATAATATGGTTCTGTTACTTATGTATATGAATTTAGAATTGTATATGCATGCTAGTCACTAGAAATCTCAATATTTCCCTCCACTACTAGGCATCTTGCGAGAGGTTTTGGGAGTCAGACGATGGCGCTTCACACAGAGGTTCAAATTAACAAATTCTGTTGGGGTCTGAACAAGCGTGTCATAGTCGGCAGCTCCTTAATGCCAAATATTGCGTCCTCCAGGGCTTTCACATGTCTTTTGAGATCGATACGTTTTAATAGTTCCTTCATTTGAGAGGCCCTTGAAACCTTTCGAAGTTTGTTAATAGAGGCATTAATCCTCGTCAAAGTTTACCATATTTGGTCCATAGTAAGGGTGGTTTTGTCAACGAAGGCATAGTTGTGATGTGGAACGACAAAGGCGTATGGGTGTTAATCTGAGGCAGACATGATTGTGGTAGAGTGATTTGGTTAGAGGAATATAAGTTCACTCGCGCATCACCGTATACGGAATAAATGCACAAACTCAACTATTTGTAAAATAGCAAACACACGTAAGACAACCTTGGCACTGGTGTGGTATCTGCTATAGGCTTTCCGACGGTCAAGTTATTAAGCAATACATGAGACTTAAGCAGTGGACAAAAGAATAGTATGTGATAATTGCATTCCCATATATTAACCCTAGAAGGGTGTATTTATACTTGTTAAGAGAGGGACCTTTTTGGATATGGAATTCGTTTTAAACTGGCAGAATGGGGAATTCATGTTGTACAGAGGGCAATTCACATAGCAAAAAATATCAATGAAGATTGCTATATGTACAATAGCAGAGGATGATAAACTTCGTTCGTAGTACATCAAAAATATTTTGGCGTTGATTATCGATAAAGCAACCTATATAAATAGAAAAGAAATTAAAATATTTAAACACTTGGATTAAATTTGCATATGAATAGATTTATACTATGAAAAACAAAAGGATAAAGCATTGTTACCTAGTTTTTCTTTTGTGGAAGAGCATCTGCTCTTGAACCAGTTGGAGAGGGATCTCTTTTTCAACAACTTGATGTGAATTTTGTCAAACTCTTGCAATTTTCTTCTGATACCCCTTATGTAACAGCCCGTCCCGAATTATTTGTACTGTAGGTGTGAAATGACGATTTTGCCTTTGGTGGGTATTCGCCATTTTGGGGTGTTGTTTAATTGTTTTTTGGGGGTTGATTCTACAGGACACACACACACACACCCCAATCCCTTTTCTTTTCCCCTTGACTCTTTCTCTCTCCCCTTCTTACTTGTACGGACGGGACTCAAAACCCTTACAAACGTGACGGATCGAAGTGAAAAATGGTACCTTTGTGTTCGTGAGGACCATACAAGTTCAATCATACCAAATTCAGGTAAGGAATCCTTTGATTTCACGTCAAACCATGAACTTCCGATTTTGTCACTATTCATGCACACGTGAAATATTGGTTTTTAGGGAATTTGAAGCTTATAGGAAGCTTAGTGAGGTCATCAGGAAGCTCGAAGTGGTTCATTGGATGAAAGTGGACATCGGGAAATCTAGTTTTGAAGTTGGCCAATTTTTCTCAAATTTCTCTAGCGAGATCCCATGATCTTTGAGGTTTCAAACAGGTATAACGTTGTTCTACTCATCTCCAGCTTTCCATTGGTGCAAATTTCATAGAAAATGGTGAAGAAACGAGTGAGAAACGAAGGTTTTAAAGATTTTCCAGTTTTCGACGACCGGAGACGAAGATGGAATATTTCGTCAGTTTGGACGGAATATGCTGATGTCGTCAGTCAATTTTATTGGAATCCGTTAGGGTTTAAAGGAATATTCCTGATGGCGTTAACTGACGCCGTCAATGTGACTGTCACGTGGCCGCGCGTTGAGGGCGCGTAGGTCCGTGCACTCCCCGGTGCGTGTCGGCGTGTGGGGCCTCGGAGAATTATTTTAAAAATATGGGGATGTTCGTGAGGTTGAGTAGATCATGTTGGTATATCCAAACACCCCATTTGAGCATTGTATGAGAAGTTATTACCTAGTTTATGTGCTTTAAATTGACGTTTTTATAGTTGTTTTGCATATAGGTGAGACCTATCATGAGGACGAGCGCAATCACTTGAGGCTTGGGGGCTACGACCCTTCCACATACGAATGAGTGGGTTTTTGGTTTTCCGTATATACCTATATACTTGTGGATTTTCCCAAAAAATGAAATTGAATGGTTATATGTTTTAAATGCCATGCATAGTCTTTGCCTATTTTAATTATGCATTAGTAGTTGCATATATTTGTGTTTGGTGCTGCGGACGCACAGGTAAGTACCAGGTAAGTTATAGTTTATGGTTGTGAATCAGCGGTTATGTGAGATTCATAAAGAGCTCATAAACCTGCACCCAGGTGTTAATGCTCTTGCCCAAAGTAAGGCACAGTCCTTCACGTGATGTTCACCTCCCGCACCACACGCTGATGCGAAATATATTAAGCACACAAATTAAACCCTCTTCTGACAATTGTAGCAAAGTATGTAAGTAGGGATCGTTTAAAACCGGGGATTAGGAGGGATTGCTAAACTCTTGAAAACTAACCTAAGAACTCCAAAACAAAGTTAAAAACACTAATTTGGACTCAAAGAATGAAAAACCAAAGTTAAAACACTAAAACAAAACAAAAACTCAAAACAGCAATTAGAAGACTCAAAACTGCCTAAAAACCACTTTCTGGGCAGTTTTGAGCACCTACACTAATTTGGACGAAATTGGTTGAAAACTTGACTCAAAACACTTAAAAAAATGAACCAAAACAATTTCTAACTAAATTGAGACTTCAAAGTAAAGGGGGATTTGATTTGGACGAAATTAAAGTTGAGAAAACAGATTGCAAAGTAAAACTGATTTTGAAACGTTTTTGGGGTTTTTAATGGATGATGGACTAGTTAGGGGTTCTTTCTCCACACATGACAAGTATGCAAATGACTCGATTTCCAGTTATTCCTTCATAGAATTATGAATGACAATGCCCCAAATTAACCGTGACATCACTAGTTAATTCTCAAGTTTTCCTTGTGTTATTGAATTGGATGACATCATACGACAACCCAAAACATTCTTCAAAAGTTCCTTACATGACATCATAATAAAGATACAATCAAAGATCATTACGTTCAATGAAAACTATAAGCATTGACAAAGCACTTGTGACTATGACATCATGACACTTATGCTAGGAATTGAACTTAACGCGATTGTGACTAGCAACCTTCACTACTTGTGAATATAAGTGTGTGACAATTATGTGAAACAAACTTATATTCTAGCATCATATTCATGCAAGCGAATTAAGTGTCGACCCCTAATTAACAAACACAAATATGTTATTACTCGCACAGTTAAGCCAATTGCATTCACGATTCAAGAACTCTTAACTGGAATTTATCAAATCATCTTGCACACATAGTTATGGCTTCGAAATCACCCCTAACCAATAGGGGTTTAGCCACTCATGTTCATAGCAAAATGAAAGGAAAATAAATTAAACATTGAAATCATAAAACGAATTACACCTAGAATGCACCAACGACGAAGCTTGAGCATCCAAGAGTCCTTCCTTCTTTCTCCTTGCTACGACACAAAGGTGGATGGGATGGTTGGGATGTGTTTTAGGATCAGGGATTATGGAATTGGATGGAGGATAGGCACGGCAAGGTGTAGTGTTTGGTTGGAATTGTGTTTCTAGGATTTTAGGATGTGTAGAGTGGTGTGGCTAGATGAATGGACGAAAATTGGGTGAATGAGTGATCCCCTTAGTGCCTTGCTACAAAGCCTTATTTATAGGGCTAGGAAAGGTTTAGAACTTAGTTGAAACCAAAAGGTTTTGTACCAAAAATTCTATACATGAAACACTTAAAGGATATATGTGTGTAGCTTGGACAAGGTAGGACGGCTTGGACAAGGTAGGAGACAAGCTAGGACGGCTAGGAGACAAGCTAAGACGGCTAGGAGACAAGCTAGGACGGCTAGTGACAAGCTAGGACGGCTAGGAGACAAGCTAGGACGGCTAGGAGACAAGCTAGGACGGCTAGTGACAAGCTAGGACGGCTAGGAGACAAGCTAGGACGGCTAGGAGACAAGGTAGGACGGCTAGTGACAAGCTAGGACGGCTAGTGACAAGCTAGGACGGCTTGTTCTTCCAATACAGAAATTAGGCACCATGTGTGAATAGATAAAGCCTTCTAGAAATAAGGTTTTTAGGCCCCCTTGCAGCTCCCTAACTGAATTCAAGCCTTCAAATTCGTCCATCCTCATGCCTCCATGCTTGCACTATCCAATCTTGGCCCAAAAATGCTCTAGAATGCTCCAAATTGCTTCTTTTTGCATACTTTGACACTAAAACCTGAAATTACACGAAAATGACTTTAAACACTAAACTAACTAAGGAAAAACAACATAAATGCATGAGAACAAGCCAATTAAGTCGCATAAAAATGCTCCTATCAAATTCCCCCACACTTAGCTTTTGCTAGTCCTCGAGCAAAACAAAGAAATAAAACAAGACAAAACAAACAAACATAATCTAAACCTTCCAACGTTTGCCTCAGGGATTTCCAATGCACATGACATGTTAAAGATTATCATTCCCACAGATTTGAGTCAATTTAACACTTAAGCACATGCTTAATCATAGTCACTACTTACTAGTTCACAATTAACCAATTAAAACAATGTTTTGAATGTATTAACATGCCTTAGAGAATTCCCTCAATACTTAATAGATTTGCATTCTATTTTCACTTAGATTTTCTAACTACACACCCTATACTAGTTATATGTGAGAGAATTGATGTAGATAAAAAAACGAATGCTCACATATATGTATCACAAAGAACGCAATTTCCGGAGTTGATAGGCATGTTTAGATATGATCTCATGAATGGAATGCTACTACTTAGATGCGAGAACCAGTGACACCATATGCTCATACCAAATTCAAACTCAACAAATTGAAACACATAACACTCAAGATAGAAGTTTAAGGGTTGCAACGGGGCTTAGGGTATTGGTTAACAAAGAAAGGATAGGGAAAACAAACGTTCTTCAAGCATTAGTAAGCAAAGTAATGAAATTAAGACTTAGAATTCACTTAGTTTGCAGAAATTAACTTAAAAACACAAGGGGAAGACTTTAAACAACTTCTTGGGGCCGAATTCAACTTTTTGGACCCTTTCTTCAACAAACAACACCTTGGAACTCTTTTTCTCATGTTGTTCAACTCTTTTCATACTTTTTTTTTTTTCTTTTTTTTTTTCACGAATTTTTCTTTTCTTTTCTTTCTACCCGTGCTTATGGCACATAATTCTCAAAATAAAAACTTCCCCCACACTTGGTTTCTGCCATAAAGGAATTCCATTTGAATCATGCTTACTATACTTTAAGAACGAGGGTATGGATACTCCTAATCTAGGCTAGGTGAGGGTAATGTGGGTTAACAAAGAAAAGGCTAAACAAGGCTCACAGGGGTTAACACCTAAACATATAATGGAGTAGGGCACACGGCTTTTTGGCTAAAGTGGTGGTCACTACACAACTTCATCTTGAATATGTGTTATGCTAATCAATACCATGCTTTGAATGAAATGGGCATGACTTCTAGTGTTTGGAACTAAATGATGAAACGCCTTCTAAGTAGCAACCAAGCAAAGAATAATGAGATCATGCAACGATTTTAGAAAACAAAGAATGCACAGATTTTAACTCTCCAAATAAACGTTTAGGCTCAAGTCTCACAAGGTTGTAGCGTTAATTTGAGTTCCTTCCTTCAAGCATGTTACAAAAACTAATTTTTTTTTCTTTTATGATTGCATGTGAATTCATAAGTTATAACCACAACCAAGCATAAACATAGAGTAAATCAAACTTTCATCCATGTTAATCACTCTCTTTAACAGCCATGTATTTAAAAACCAAATCCTCATCATTGTGTTGGAAGGTACCCTAAGACACAAACAAACACACAAAAACAACTCTTTTTTGGGTTTTTTAAAACAAATTTTTCTTTGATTTTCGGATTTTTTCTTCAAAACATACTAAAACACACCAAAACTGCTTAAAAACACTTAAAAACAGCAAGGAACAAGTTTTGAAATAATGGGTGATAAAATCCCACGAATTTGCATGAAAAACACTTAGTTACCCCCCCACACTTAAATCAAACATTGTCCTCAATGTTTTAAGCATAGAATCACACAAAGAAACACACAAACAGCAAGTAAAACAACTAAATAGGCAGATTAGAAAGAATCAACAAAGAGAAGGGTTTAGGAACGCAAATCTGGAATTGGAGTGCTTTCTAGGTCTTCCTTTGTTGAATGGCATGGGTTGCCTCCCAAGTAGCGCTTTCTTTAACGTCTTGCAGCCGGACGAAGAACACGTTCAGGCACCATTGGTGCCCACGGCATGGAGTGAGATCTCCTCCACAACCTGCCCCACGGCATTCTCATAGTATGGCTTCAATCTATGTCCGTTGACCTTGAATTCCACCCCATTCCTTAAGCTTTGGACTTGAACTGCACCATGTGGAAAAACATTAGTAACAACAAAAGGTCCAATCCATTTAGAACGTAACTTTCCAGGAAATAAACGTAAACGATAATTAAAAAGTAAAACTTTCTGCCCAATTGTGAAGGTTTTGCCCCTAATCATCTTGTCATGAAACGCCTTCGTCTTTTCCTTGTAAATGCGGGCATTCTCGTAGGCTTCATTCCTTAGTTCCTCAAGCTCATTCAATTGGAGCTTCCGATGCATTCCAGCAGCATCTAAGTCCAAATTGAACGTTTTAATGGCCCAATATGCCTTATGCTCTAGCTCCACGGGTAAGTGACAAGGTTTTCCATAAACTAGCCGAAATGGAGACATCCCTAGGGGTGTTTTGTAGGCAGTGCGATATGCCCATAGTGCATCGTCTAAACGCATGCTCCAATCCTTCCGGTTAGGCCCCACGGTCTTCTCCAAGATTTGCTTGACCTCTCTATTTGATACTTCGGCTTGGCCACTTGTTTGTGGGTGATAAGGTGTTGAAACCTTATGCTTGACATTGTACTTCTTGAAGAGTGCCTCAATGGTCCTATTGCAGAAATGTGAACCTCCATCACTTATAAATACCCGCGGCATCCCAAATCTAGAGAAAATGTTAGTCTTGATGAAATCTGAAACCACTCTAGAATCGTTAGTACGGGTAGCTTTTGCTTCTACCCATTTAGAAACATAATCAACCGTAAGCAAAATATAAGTGAAACCAAATGAAGAAGGAAAAGGACCCATGAAATCAATACCCCAAACATCAAAGATTTCAACATTGAAGATGGGTGTTTGCGGCATTTGGTCTTTTGCACCAATAGAACCTGTTCTTTGACATCTATCACATGTTAAGCAAAACATTCTAGCATCTTTGAACAATGTAGGCCAATAAAAACCAGATTCTAACACTTTACGAGCTGTCCTTTGGGTACCAAAATGGCCTCCACATGCATAAGAATGACAAAATGCTAGAATTGAGTTAAAATCAGAAGTTGGCACACATCTTCTAATAATCTGATCTGGGCAATATTTCCATAGATATGGATCATCCCACACATAAAATCTTGCATCATGTATCAATTTATCACGTTGGACCTTGCTTAGGGTGTTAGGAACTTGCTTAGTCACCAAGAAATTGACCAAATCGGCATACCAAGGGGTACTTACCTCAATGGACAGAAGTTGTTCATCCGGAAACGTCTCAGAAATGGGGAGGGACTCTTCTTCACGCACCAATCTACTCAAGTGGTCAGCCACCACGTTTTCACAACCTTTCTTGTCCCTAATTTCAATATCGAACTCTTGAAGTAGGAGCATCCAACGAATGAGCCTTGGTTTGGCCTCCTTTTTGGTGAAAAGATACTTCAAGGCTGCATGGTCAGTGAAAACAATTACTTTAGTGCCAATAAGATATGATCTAAACTTATCTAAAGCAAATACAACCGCCAAGAGTTCTTTTTCGGTTGTAGAATAATTCAATTGAGCATCATTTAAAGTGCGGGAAGCATAATAAATAACATGTGACTGTTTATTTTTCCTTTGACCCAAAACAGCCCCAAGTGCATAATCCGAGGCATCACACATCAATTCAAATGGAATGGACCAATCCGGGGGAGTTATGATGGGTGCCGTGGTTAAGAGCTCTTTGAGATGCTTGAATGACTTCTCGCATGCCTCGTTGAACTCAAAAGACACATCTTTTTGGAGGAGGCGGCATAGGGGTTGTGCAATCTTGGAAAAGTCTTTGATAAATCGTCTATAGAATCCTGCATGACCAAGAAAAGAACGAACCTCTCTAACCGAAGTAGGAGAGGGTAAGTAGCGTACAAGATCTACTTTAGACTTATCAACTTCAATTCCTTTTTCAGAGATTATATGACCCAAAACAATACCTTGTTTAACCATAAAATGGCATTTTTCCCAATTTAAAACAAGGTTTGTTTCAACACAACGTTTCAAGATTAAAGTGAGATTATCCAAGCATTTATCAAAAGAATCACCAAAAACACTAAAGTCATCCATGAATATCTCAATAATCCTTTCAACATAATCAGAAAATATGCTTACCATACACCTTTGAAACATGGCAGGGGCATTGCACAAACCAAATGGCATGCGTCGATATGCAAATGTTCCAAAGGGACAAGTAAAAGTGGTCTTTTCTTGATCATCCGGGGCAATGACAATTTGATTATAACCTGAATATCCATCAAGAAAGCAATAAAAAGAATGACCTGCTAACCTTTCCAACATTTGATCTAGGAACGGCAATGGGAAGTGGTCATTCCTTGTGGTGGCATTTATCTTCCTATAATCGATGCATACACGCCAACCGGTTTGGATTCTCATGGGTACAAGCTCATTCTCGGCATTCTCCACAACCGTCACTCCGGATTTCTTAGGCACACATTGGATAGGTGAAACCCAACGACTATCGGAGATAGGATAAATGACTCCACAATCAAGAAGTTTGATTATCTCCTTTTTCACAACTTCCATCATTGGAGGGTTAAGACGGCGTTGAGCCTCTCTAGTTGGTTTGGTCCCCTCCTCAAGAAATATGTGATGCATACAAGTTGTGGGGCTTATACCTTTGATATCGGCCAATGTCCATCCTAGGGCAGATTTGTACTCCTTCAACACATGCATGAGTTTTTCCTCCTCTTGTGCCGTGAGGGATGATGATATGATGGCAGGCAGTGTCTCATTTTCTCCCAAGAAAATGTACTTCAAATGGCTTGGCAAAGGTTTGAGTTCAAGGATAGGTGCCTGAATTATGGATGGAAGCAACTTGTTAGTCAAAATGGGAATGGACTCTTTGTTAGGAAACTTACCATCATGTATTGGTGATGACTCAAGGGCAGCAACTACTTCAAGAAAATCCTCACTAGGAGGCACGGCATAGGATAGTGTATTTGTGCCGTGGGGTTGCATGGATGTTGCTCCCTTGGTTTTGACTTCTACACCACTTGTAATGACTTTTTCAAGCATATCATCATTCAAATCTTCAAGGTATCCCTGTGCCAAAGAGTCAACAGTATCAATAGAGAAACATGAATGATCTTCACTAGGATACTTAATAGAATCGGAAAGATTGAAATTAACAACTTCCCCATCAAATTCCATGGACAAAGTTCCATTAAACACGTCAATCTTAGTCCGGGCCGTTTTCATGAATGGCCTTCCAAGTAGAATGGGCAGCGAGGGTGCATGATCCGATTCATCCATCTTAAGGACATAGAAATCCGCCGGAAAGATCAAATGATTAACATGCACCAAAACATCTTCCAAAACTCCCTTTGGATAGGCATTAGATCTATCGGCCAATTGTATGATAACACCATCCTTTTTCAATGCTCCTAGGTTCATAGATGCATATATGGAATATGGCATAACATTTATAGAGGCACCTAAGTCAAGCATGGCAGATTCAAATCTAGTGTTACCTATGACACAAGGAATGGTGAAACTACCCGGATCTTTGCATTTGGGAGGTAGTTTGCGTTGCAAGATGGCGGACACATTCTCACCTACTTTTACCACTTCCTTGGTCGACATCCTCTTCCTAGTGGTGCACAACTCCTTCAAAAACTTGGCGTATCTAGGGACTTGCTTGATTGCATCCAACAAGGGTATGTTCACTTGAACTTTCCTAAATGTCTCAAGGATGTCCTTTTCAGCTTCTTCCTTCCTTGTTTGCATAAACCTACTAGGAAAAGGAGCATTCGAAGGAAAAGCATTAGTAGAAACCGAATTTGACACATTCTTACCCTTTTTAGCCGAATTAGACAGTTTTGGGGCACTAGGAACTTGTGGCAAAGACTCTCCCACCTGTGCCGTGGGTTTGCTTGATTCTTCCTCTTCAATTTGCAAGTTTTCATCACCTTTGGGACCTGATTGTGATGGTGTAGGATCTGCCCCAATCTCTTTTCCAATTCTCAAGGTTATGGCCTTTGCACTTTCGAAACCTCCCTTTGGATTTGGAACGGTGGAACTAGGGAGCTTTCCTTGTTCACGAAACTGCCCCATAAACTCGGCAATTTGCCCCATTTGTTTCTCCAATTGATCCACCCTTTTGTCTTGGTTTTGCATAGCCTTAGCTTGATCGTCCTGCCCATTAGACAACTTAGTTAGTATCTTAAGAAGTGCATCATTGTCAAGAGATGTACCTGAGGCACTTGGGCCAGATTGGGCTTGATTTTGGGGTGGGCCGTAGGTTTTGGGAAAGAACCCAGGGGGTTGTTGCCTAAAGCCTCCTTGCTTTTGAGATTGTTGGGGCTCCCTCCATTTGAAATTTGGGTGGTCTCTCCAACCGGGATTATATGTGTTGGAATAAGGATCGTTCCTTGGTTGGTTTTGGCCTTGAAACCCAATTGCATTGGCGCTTTCCCATCCACCATTTTCAATCAACTGTGGACATTTTTCAGAGGCATGTCCATGCATAGAACATACGCCACATACAATTGGTCCTTGCATCTTCATGCCCTCGGCCAACTGAGACACAATAGAAGTAAGATTAGCCAATTGTGAATTAATGTCGGAAGTAGAGCTTACCTCATGAACATGTTGCCGTGGGGGTCCTCTTGGGCCTACTCCTTCGTATTGTTGAGCGTTCAACGCTCGATTAGAAATCAAGGTCTTGGCAGCCATAGGTGTTTTGTCCACTAATGCTCCACCTGCCGAGGCATCGAGCATTTGACGTTCTAATGGTAGGAGGCCCTCGTAGAAGTATTGCAAAAGTAGCTCCTCCTTCATCTGATGCTGTGGACAAGAAGCAACAAGTGATTTAAAACGTTCATAGTATGCAGGAAAAGACTCACCTTCATCTTGTTGAATTCCACTTATTTTTTTACGAAGAAGAATGATGCGAGAAGTTGGGAAAAACTTCTCCAAAAACGCTCTTTTAATACTCTCCCATGAAGTGACAGTGCCAGGAGCCAACTCGTATAACCAATCCTTAGCTTTATCCATTAAAGAGAACGGAAAAGCTTTCATCTTCAAAATACTTCCGTCAACATTGACGGGAGTCATGCTTGAACAAACTACTTCAAACTCTTTAAGATGCTTGTTTGGATCTTCCATGGAAAGCCCATGGTATTTAGGAATGTGGTGCAACAAGCTTGACTTCAACTCGAATTCATCGGTCTTGCCTTGGGCAGCCGTAGGGTATTGAATGCATAATGGTGCGGCATTGGCCAACCCTGAGGCCGAAAGCTCTTTAATGGTCCGATTGTCCGCTGCCATAACTTCTTCTTCCACTTCTTCAAACTCAGATTCGGCCTCTGAACTTGAACTAGGTTCACTACGTTCGGGATGCCTCCTCTTTCTTCTCAAATCACGTTCAAAATCGTCGTTAAAGTCTAAGATATGTGCATGCACAGTTTGAGAACTCCGCGTCATGCACTAGTACCTAAAAAACAAGAAACAAAAATAAGTCAGAAACTAAAACAAAATCAGAAACAAAGTGAAATAAATGAAACAAAAACAATCCAAGGGATTAGCAAAGTTGCTAATCCCCGGCAACGGCGCCAAAAATTTGATGCGAAATATATTAAGCACACAAATTAAACCCTCTTCTGACAATTGTAGCAAAGTATGTAAGTAGGGATCGTTCAAAACCGGGGATTAGGAGGGATTGCTAAACTCTTGAAAACTAACCTAAGAACTCCAAAACAAAGTTAAAAACACTAATTTGGACTCAAAGAATGAAAAACCAAAGTTAAAACACTAAAACAAAACAAAAACTCAAAACAGCAATTAGAAGACTCAAAACTGCCTAAAAACCACTTTCTGGGCAGTTTTGAGCACCTACACTAATTTGGACGAAATTGGTTGAAAACTTGACTCAAAACACTTAAAAAAATGAACCAAAACAATTTCTAACTAAATTGAGACTTCAAAGTAAAGGGGGATTTGATTTGGACGAAATTAAAGTTGAGAAAACAGATTGCAAAGTAAAACTGATTTTGAAACGTTTTTGGGGTTTTTAATGGATGATGGACTAGTTAGGGGTTCTTTCTCCACACATGACAAGTATGCAAATGACTCGATTTCCAGTTATTCCTTCATAGAATTATGAATGACAATGCCCCAAATTAACCGTGACATCACTAGTTAATTCTCAAGTTTTCCTTGTGTTATTGAATTGGATGACATCATACGACAACCCAAAACATTCTTCAAAAGTTCCTTACATGACATCATAATAAAGATACAATCAAAGATCATTACGTTCAATGAAAACTATAAGCATTGACAAAGCACTTGTGACTATGACATCATGACACTTATGCTAGGAATTGAACTTAACGCGATTGTGACTAGCAACCTTCACTACTTGTGAATATAAGTGTGTGACAATTATGTGAAACAAACTTATATTCTAGCATCATATTCATGCAAGCGAATTAAGTGTCGACCCCTAATTAACAAACACAAATATGTTATTACTCGCACAGTTAAGCCAATTGCATTCACGATTCAAGAACTCTTAACTGGAATTTATCAAATCATCTTGCACACATAGTTATGGCTTCGAAATCACCCCTAACCAATAGGGGTTTAGCCACTCATGTTCATAGCAAAATGAAAGGAAAATAAATTAAACATTGAAATCATAAAACGAATTACACCTAGAATGCACCAACGACGAAGCTTGAGCATCCAAGAGTCCTTCCTTCTTTCTCCTTGCTACGACACAAAGGTGGATGGGATGGTTGGGATGTGTTTTAGGATCAGGGATTACGGAATTGGATGGAGGATAGGCACGGCAAGGTGTAGTGTTTGGTTGGAATTGTGTTTCTAGGATTTTAGGATGTGTAGAGTGGTGTGGCTAGATGAATGGACGAAAATTGGGTGAATGAGTGATCCCCTTAGTGCCTTGCTACAAAGCCTTATTTATAGGGCTAGGAAAGGTTTAGAACTTAGTTGAAACCAAAAGGTTTTGTACCAAAAATTCTATACATGAAACACTTAAAGGATATATGTGTGTAGCTTGGACAAGGTAGGACGGCTTGGACAAGGTAGGAGACAAGCTAGGACGGCTAGGAGACAAGCTAGGACGGCTAGGAGACAAGCTAGGACGGCTAGTGACAAGCTAGGACGGCTAGGAGACAAGCTAGGACGGCTAGGAGACAAGCTAGGACGGCTAGTGACAAGCTAGGACGGCTAGGAGACAAGCTAGGACGGCTAGGAGACAAGGTAGGACGGCTAGTGACAAGCTAGGACGGCTAGTGACAAGCTAGGACGGCTTGTTCTTCCAATACAGAAATTAGGCACCATGTGTGAATAGATAAAGCCTTCTAGAAATAAGGTTTTTAGGCCCCCTTGCAGCTCCCTAACTGAATTCAAGCCTTCAAATTCGTCCATCCTCATGCCTCCATGCTTGCACTATCCAATCTTGGCCCAAAAATGCTCTAGAATGCTCCAAATTGCTTCTTTTTGCATACTTTGACACTAAAACCTGAAATTACACGAAAATGACTTTAAACACTAAACTAACTAAGGAAAAACAACATAAATGCATGAGAACAAGCCAATTAAGTCGCATAAAAATGCTCCTATCACACGCTCATCTTGGATCCAAGTTAGGTATACAGTCCTGTCGTATAGACCACTTTAGGTGGTCTGACTCGTAGGTGACCCGCAATTATTCGCACAGTCTTCACGTGATTGTAGCACTTGAGCATACTTATTTACACCCAGTCCTGTTGTACAGACCACTTTAGGTGGTTCCGACTCGTGTGCAGGTGTAGTGATTGAGTTGTGGATTTGAGCTCTAGATTTAGACGTACCGGTCACATTAGGTGACTCCGGCTGACTTATATTCTGCATTGATTTACCTAGGTTACTTACATATATGCTGAGTTAGTTGACATGGCTTGAATACATACATATTTGTGAATGTTGCTACTCTGAGCATGGTTGTGATATATTTATATATTCTATTTTCTGGGAAATTATACAGGTTTTACGGAGAGGAGTTAGAACTTTTGAGAATGAAATGATTTTGAAAAGCTTTGTTTTTGCCCCCTCACACTTTCTGTTTTGCGCCCCTCCAGGTTCTAGTTAGAAGTGCTGTGGTGGCTCACGAGGACTTGTCGGTGGTTCTGACAGAACATCACAAATGTAGGATCACCTTTGGGTGTTGTGTAATTAGTATTCGTTCTTCTGGACTGCACTTAGGCTTTTTGTGCTCTGATTATGTTTATCACACTTAGTCTCGCACTAGGGTGTTACTTTAACTAGCTTATTTAGTAGTTTGGTTTTTATTTATTCGTACTTTATTATTATCTTTTGCTTCCGCACTATGCACATGGCTACGTCACCCTTACGTGATGGCCAGCACGCCTTGATTTCGGTCGGGGTGTGTCATCTTATGCCTCACTATTTTAAATATATTAAAAAGGTTGAAAATATAAATGTAGATCAACTTGGAATTAATTTAAGGAATAGAAACATATATTATGAAGTAGAAGAAACCCTTTTTTCACTACCAATAAAAAGTAGCCTTCTGATTGATTCCCTTTGTCTTTTATGGGATTCTATAGTTGTTTCAGGTGGAGTAGTTAAAGATGACACTGTTGTTGAAGACATGCTAATTTCTTTGACAAAAGGACTGTGAAGTTGCTGCTTGCATCATTAAATTTTCAGAAAGATTGTAGATCAAGACACCATTTGAATTGACAAAAAAATTTCTAGCTCTAAATTTAGGTGGAAAACTTTTTTCTGCCCTGTAAGTCTAAGAAACTCATCTGGTAACGGTTGTTAATCTCCTAATCTTTGATTGAACACTAAGTCTTTACATGCTGCACCAAACACTTTTTCACCTGATTTCTCAATTATAAGGGTATTGGTTTCATTGGTTTCATTGGTTTCATGTTCAAGAATTAAGGATACTTTGTACCTGTATTAAAAAAGTTAAAATTAGTTGTTGGAATTAAGTTTGTAGTATAAAAAAAATTAATAGAGATTGATCATCACTTTACAATGCCTATTAATATTTTTTTCATAGCAATAGAAATTTTAATTATTAAATTACTGAAATTGCTGAGCACAAAATCTAAGTACTATGATCAATTTCAACCATCATTTATAGGGATATTCTTGGTACATACTTAAACATTAGTGTTAAGTAAATAAGAAATAAAAGCACAATTATACACAATTGTGAGACAACAACAACACAACAAGTTCATTTATATAATACCACATTTCAAATAATTGGCAGCAAAAGAAAAAATTTGAAAAAACAAACAGAACATTAAAGAACTTTTGTTATTATAATGTTTGACGATGTAATTAGAAAACTTAAATATAAACTTATTAATAACAAATGCAGAATTTTTAGGCTGGTTTTCACTTGTATGATTAAAACTAAGAACTTAATTGTATGATATAGAATTATAACTATCTACACTTACAGACAATATTATTATTATTATTATTATTATTATTTTTAAACTAATAGATAGATGTTCTCTCTTTATTTTTTTTATTTTTCATTTTTAACAAACGATATTATCTACACCTACAGAGTTACCTATCTTACCATTTTAGATATCGGATTTGTAAATAACAACAAAACAAATTAATTTTGTATTGAACTAAATACCTAGATACACCCTGAATTTCAAGCTTGTAAAAACTGCAATGATTGGTCATGCTAACGTTTGAAACAAGGGAGAAGAAAAACTCTGTGCAATGTCTGCCCATAAAGTGCTTGTGACTTCTTCTTTTCTGCAAGATAAAAAAAAATTATTAACCAACTTTTAAAAGTCAATTAAAATCAAATTTAATTTCTTATCAAAGAGGCATTAAATTATTGGGTAAATTACATTTTACCCTCTCAGGTTTATGGTTAATTTCAATTCCTTATAATATTTTTAAAATATTTCAATTTCATGCATTTACTTATCATTTTATTCCAATTTCATACATCCGTTAGAAAATCTGTTAAGTAAATCGTTAAGTGATGACGTGGTAAATAAAGGGTCTTCATTTGTGCTGATGTGTCTAAACACTGAATAAAAAATTTAAAATATTAAAATAATTAGTTAAGCAAAAAAAAAAAAAAAAACCAAAACCCTGTTCGTCTTCCCCACCCGAGCACACCCCCAACCAAAATCACACACACACACACACTCTCTCTCTTTCTCTCTCTCTCTCTAATCCCTAGCTCCAAATCGAAGTAATCAAATCGAATCGAACAACGTTGGGGAAGGTGGAGAGCGAAGGGAGGTGGCGCTTGGTGCGCGTGAGGGGGTTAACGAGGAGGATGGAAGGTGTTTCATCGAGGATGACGAGCCATTCATGGGAGGAGCCGCAACGGCACTTGCGGTGAGAAGCTTCTAGAAGGTGGAGGAAGTGGCCTCTGCTATTAGAGAGGTTGAAAAAAGCGCGGTGGGATTGGTTGGGCTTGGATTAGGGTAGTATCAGCCAGGGGAGCTGGGAAGGCAGGTGGTGCGGCGTTTTGGGGACGGAGGCTTACTAGCTGTGACACATAACTCGGAATCGGAGGTAGTTGACGTAGATTGTGAGCTTTTTGGAGATTGATTCGGTGAGTTCTGGTGGTGCGAGGCTTCTGGGTTTCAAGTTTTTTTTTATTTTTATAATTGGGTAAATTATTATAATATTTTTAATGCATAAAAATTATATTTTTGCCACGTGGCACAAATTTGGCAGCCACGTCAGCTCTTAACATATCAATGGATGAAAAATGTAACGAATGTATTATATTGAAATAAAATAGTACTTGAGGTATGAAAGTGAAATGTTTTAAAGATGTTGTGTGAGGTTGCAATAGACCCCAAACCTAAGGTGGTAAAATGTAATTTACTCTAAATTATTTAACATGATTATATAATTGTTTAATGGTATATAATGACTAAACAATGGTTGACATATTTGTAGTACAGATATAATGAAGAGTGAAAAGAATCTAAAACTCAATTAATTATGCAGAAGAAACAACCTGATATTTTGCACAACTATGTCACACTTGTGCTATTCTTTGGTTTATCTGGTTAGGCTCTATGTCTTGCACTGCAACTACATGACCAATGATGTCTTGCAATTTGACAAATAAATCCAGTTAAACTGTGATAAAGTGTTTTGCAAGATATATACATAATACATATAAAAAAATATAAAAAAATTATCTGTAAGGATATCAACCTTGTTCAAGCGAGGATGCAGGCGATTTTAGTCTTGCAAGAAAAAATGGTGGTGAGGAATAGGTGGAAATACACATGTCAATTTGTGAAAAGTAGTCTTAGTAGTAAAAACAATCTGAGTATCATATGGAACCACCATATATTGGTTTCTTATCCAATTAGTTCGAAAGTTCATAATCTGATAACAACTACCATCTTCAATTTTTGGAGCTACTACTTATCATATTCTACTTGACAACACTAAACTTGTGACATCCCACATCGCCCAGGGGAATGATCCTTAAATGTATTTTCCCATCCCTACCTAGCACGAGGCCTTTTGGGAGCTCACTGGCTTCGGGTTCTGTAGGAACTCCGAAGTTAAGCGAGAATGGGGCTAGAGGAGGCCTTTTGGGAGCTCACTGGCTTCAGGTTCCGTAGGAACTCCGAAGTTAAGCGAGAAAGGGGCTAGAGCAATTCCATGATGGGTGACCCACTGGGAAGTTGCTCGTGAGTTCCCCAAAACAAAACCGTGAGGGAATGGTAAGCCCAAAGCGGACAATTTCGTGCTACGGTGGTGGAGCGGGCCCGGGAAGTGATCTGCCCCGGGCTGGGATGTGACATTTGGTATCAAATCCTAACGCTGGTCGTGGTGTGCTGACGAGGACGTCGGGCCCCTAAGAGGGGTGGATTATGACATCCCACATCGCCCAGGGGAGTGATCCTTAAATGTATATTCTCATCCCTACCTAGCACGAGGCCTTTTGGGAGCTCACTGGCTTCAGGTTCCGTAGGAACTCTGAAGTTAAGCGAGAAGGGGGCTAGAGCAATCCCATGATGGGTGACCCACTGGGAAGTTGCTCGTGAGTTCCCAAAAACAAAACCGTGAGGGAATGGTAAGCCCAAAGCGGACAATTTCGTGCTACGGTGGTGGAACGGGTCCGGGAAGTGATCCGCCCCGGACCGGGATGTGACAAAACTAAGCAATGTGTAAAGTTTAAAAACAAATTATAGATACTACTTATCATAGAAACTAAAAATGTTATATCATACACATTAAAACAATTAACAAATTTTCAACACACAATATAAAATCTTTATTAATTAGAATTATTAATTTGTTCACCTTTTCATAAACCAATATGCAGTGGAGACCAATATATTTGCCAGTTGTTCCCGTAATTCTTGGCCTCCATATCCTCATATGCGGGCTTTAATTTTTTTCAGTTTTTGGTAGGCCATAACCGATCAAGAAGAGTTGGGATTACAACTTCCATTTCAACCTATTCAAAATGGTACAATTTTTGGGTTTTTGAACATTAGTCCTTGCAAAAAATGAAAATAAAAAAATAAAAAAAATAAAAAATAAAAAACCTAGTACTGGATTACATATTTAATTTAATCCCTTGAAGTGCACTTTTATTAAAATTTATATTCAATTTTTGTTATTTAATGTGTATTTTTATTTAACCTCTCCACATTACATTTTAATTTTATTAATATGCACATATTTTGTGATGACCCGTACCGAATTAATATACATTTATCCTCAAATGAGTGAAGATGACGATTATACCCTCGAGGCTTAGTGACGTGGATGTATGTATATAGTTTTCAATTATTTTTCCCGCTAATGTGATTAAATTGTACTCGATGTCACGAGATCATTGACGCGAACTAGAGCCGAGTTTGGTCCGTAATGAAAATGTTACAAATAAATGAATGTGTAATTGGGCTAAGGAAATGGACCAATCACCACACCTCTTACTTTCTTGGGTCCAATTAGAGTTTAAAGTTTGTTTTGGGGTCAATTGTTAGCCCTAAACATGCAGCCCAATTAGGGCTTGAGGCAATTTAAAATTGCCCAATCCGGACACAAAAACACACATACACGTGCAGACCTCCTTCATCCTCATCCTCTTTCTCGAACTATCCCTCTCGTCCATACGATCAAACCCCCTAACCTTCAAACACCATCACACACACACACACAAATTGAGCTTAAGGATGACACCATCATACTCCCCCCGACTTCACGAGTCTAGTTGTACCATTTGTTTGAGGGGAAGGCGTGTAGAACTCGAGATACCCTATCTTCGGCAAGGGGTTTAATTTTCTCCGACATGATCGCGAAGGATTTACCTAGTTTTGAGACTTAAGAAGTTACTTTTCTAGCTTCCCTAGCACATTGGAACAATTTTGGAGTATTGTGGACGTCGGAGTAAGCTCGACTATCGGTTTACAAGTTTAGCTGGAATTTCGAGGAATCTTTTGACAACTTCTCATCGATTTTAAGACCCCAAATAGGTATGGTTGCATTCTACTCTTTGAGAGCTTTAAATCCATATAAAATTCGTGGAATTTGGTTGAGTTTTGAAGAAGATATTAAAGTTTGAAGTTTTTCTAGAAACCGGCAACACAGACGGCGGCTCCAGCGAGGACCACCGGAAAAGACAAGTAATATTCCGTCAACTTTGACGAAATATACTAACGGCGTCAAGTATCATCGTTAGTTTTTAGATGGAATATGATGTTCATTAACGAAATATTCCCTAACGCCGTGCGGGCGGCGTGAGTGGCCGTGCCTTGGCCGGCGAATGAGGGCACGTGGAACATCAGAAAATTATTCTAAAAATCTGGGGATGCTCATGGTGTTGAGTAGGCCACGATGGTATATTCAAACATCCCAATTGAGCAACGTATGAGAAGTTATTACACGGTTTTGGTTATGTGCTTAAAATTAACGTTAAAATAGTTGTTTCACATATAAGTGAGACGTTTCCGGAGGACAAGCACAGCCAGGTGAGACTCGGGGGTTACGACCCTACTACATATCAGTAAGTGGGCTTTTGGTTTTCTATACACACACACACACATATGCGTTTCCCAGAATCTGTTTTAAATGGAATTTCGTTTAAAATGTCATGTCATGTTTGCTTTACATTTTAGCATATGCATTAGTATAGTTTTACATAATATTGCATGATCCTACGGAGGCCCAGGTAAGTTCAGGTGAGCATATATTGACGGTATGGTTGCATGGTAGTTGATTATGAGTTTATGCACGTAGAGCTCATTGTCTTGCACCCTGGTGTTAGTGCTCCGCCCGTGGCCAGGGCCTAGCCTTCACGTGAACGGTCACCTCCTGCACCGCATGCTCAACTTGGATCCAAGTTAGGTGCCAGCTTGTTGTACAGACCACATTAGGTGGTTCCGACTCGTAGGTGACTTGTAATTCGTCGCACAACATTCACGTGATTGTAGCACTTGAGCGTATTTATTTACATCCAGCCTGTTGTACAGACCACATTAGGTGGTTCCTACTCGTGTGCAGGTTTAGTGTCGTACAAGTCATATTAGGTGACTCCGGCTAGATTGATGAGCAATAGGTTCAGCCGTACATGTCACATTAGGTGACTCCGGCTGGCATATCACTTTTACATTGATTTATATCACCTGACTTACATATTTACTACTAAGATAGTGACATGGCATATACCTGGTTTTTGTTACTCTCAAGGTTAATTTCTATAAATACCTATGTATTACTATTTTATGGGAAATTATACGAGTTTTACAGTGAGAGGTTATTACTTTTGAAAAGATAAATGGTTTTTAAAAGCTTTGTTTTTGCCCACTCATATTTTCTGTTTTGCTCCCCTCCATGTTATAGTTAGACGTTCGTGTTGGTGGCTCACAAGGACTCTACTGCGGTTCTGACAGACTCTAAACAATGTAGGGTTTCTTCCATAAATTGTATAATTAACACTTAGCTTGCTGGACTGCACTTAGGTTATATATGCTCTGATGATGTGTATCCATGCTTTAAACATCTTCACTCGCAGTTATATACTTACCTAGTGTAAATTAGCTAGTTTGTTTTTATTTACCCTCATATTTGTATCACTATCACTTCCGCACTGTGCACTTGGCTACATCACCCTTACGTGACGGCCAGCATGCGTTGATTTAGATCGGGGTGTGTCAGCTTGGTATCAGAGCCTAGGTTTAGCAGTCCTGCATATTTTGTGAGTATTATAATCATTTTGATGTCTTATGTCAGAACCATGCCGCCTCATAGAGAGTCACATACCTCTTTTGAGCCTAATTTTCCGAATATTACCTAACTTGGGGAGGCTATTGCTAATGCCATTATGTCCTCACTTCGTCCTCCACAGAGAACTTCCTTGGAAACTGTATATAACTTAAAGTTGAATAATTTTGTGGGTCATGAGGGACCAAAGGGAGCCGAGTAATGGCTTAATCATGTCAAGAAAACCTATCAAGTAATGCAGCGACAAGGGAATTTCCCTGAGGATAGATGGGTCAAGACGACTACTTGGTTTTTGGGTAAGGATGCTGCATGCTGGTGAAGGCAAGAATCTTTTCAGTTATCACCAGAAGAAGTTGCAGATTGGGAGGTTTTTAAGTGATTATTCCATAAAAGATTTGTACCCCCAGAGTATTTGGATCATAGGAGGCAAGAATTCTCGCAATTAAAGTAAGGGAAAATGTCAGCTAATGAGAATTATAGAAAGTTTACTGATTTGTCCCGGTGTTGTCCGGAGATTGCTTAAAATCCTGCTGAAATGCTTTGACGATTTAAATGGGGTACTAGAAAGAAGTGGCATTCCATGGCGACTACTACTCCCTGTTCGACATATCAAGAGTTTTATGAAGTTATACTTCGAGTTGAGGATTCTAAAAATGCTCCAGATGATAGTGAGGAGGAAGAAGAAAAAGATAATAATCAAAAGAAAAATAGTAATAAAGATAAAGGTCAGTCATCGCAAGACACAAAGTTTTAAGAAAAGTGGTACCAGTTTTGGTTCTTCTAATGGGGGCTCGAGTTCCACTGCGCCGCGGAGGGGCGGACGTTCACGCGGTTCTCGCTTTCAAAGACAAAGATTTTGGTGGTTCTAGTGGTCTGTTTTGCTGTAGATGTAATAGTCGACATTTTGGGGATTGTAGACAAGGCAACATAGGTGGATGTTTTGTTTGTGGTCAGATGGGACATTGGGCTATCCAGTGCTCACAGAGCCAGCAGAAACCCTAGCGATCTGCCTTGCCACCACCAGTTCCTATTTAGCAGATTCTCGGGCCTCGTGGTTATACCCAAATGGGTTATGGTGGAGCATATCATTATCAGGGTGGTATAGCTCCATATTCTGAAGGACAGTATCAGTACCCACATGATCCATATCAACAGAGTGGTTATGCTAAGTATCCAAGAGGTTATGCGACATATCCAACATATTCAGTTGGTGGATCACAGTGGTATCCCGGAGGGCAATCCCAGAACGTTGAGGTTGCTTCTAGCAGTGCAAGATCATCGAGGTAGCCTAATCAGCCTGGTCAAGGATGCGGTACACAAGAACGTGGGAATCAAGGTAATAGGGGTTGTGGAGGACGGCAACAGCCACAGGGCTATGTTCACCATATCACCTTGCAAGATGCTCAGAACAATCTTAATCTGATTATGGGTACGTTAAATATTCTTGGCCATTTTGCTAGAGTATTAATTGATCCTGGTGCCACACACTCTGTTATTTTTCATACGTTTGTTCAGACAACGCAACCCTACCCCACACATTTTGGTTATGAGTTATAATTTTCGATGCCTAAAGGTGAGACATGTTAAGTTAGCTAGGTGTATCAAGGATGTCTTGTTCTGGTGGAGAACATCGTTATGTCAACTAATATGGTTCCATTAGATATTGTTGACTTCGATGTTATTCTAGGCATGGATTGGTTACACTACAATCATGAGATGGATTGTTATGAGAAGACAGTTACTTTTCATCGACCGGACCTGCCTGTGGTTACATTTATGAGTGTACGTAGTGGATTGAAACACGGCGTCATTTATGCCATGAAGGCCAATCGGCTATTGAGGAAAGGTTGCCAGGATTATTTGGCTTACGTGGTATTGAATGAGGATACTTATATCCATGTGGAGGATGTTCGAGTAGTTAGGCATTTCCCTGATGTTTTCCCTGACAATTTACCTGGATTACCACCAGATAGAGAAGTAAATTTTACTATTGATTTACTTCCAGGTACAGATCCTATCTCCTTATCGAATAGCTTCTACTAAGTTGAGGGAATTAAAAACTCAGTTGCAAGAATTGATTGATAAAGGTTTCATTCAGCCTAGTACTTCACCTTGGGGAGCTCCAATTTTGTTTGTATGGAAGAAAGACGAGACTTTGAGGTTATGTATTGACTATCAACAGCTGAATTGGGTAACGATTAAGAACCGTTATCTGTTGACGCGAATACATAATTTATTTGACTAGCTTCGAGGTGCTTACGTGTTCTCCAAGATTGATTTGAGATCTGGGTATTATCAATTAAAGATCAGAAGTGAAGATGTACCTAAGACAGCTGTTAGTACTCGATATGGTCATTACGAATTCCTCGTGATGCCATTCGGGTTAACAAATACACCCGCAGCTTTTATGGACTTGATGAATCGGGTATTCAAGCCATACCTCGACAGGTTCGTTATTATCTTTATTGACAATATTTTGGTGTATTCTAAGTCTAAGGCAGAGCCTACTCGACATCTCACTTTGGTTTTGAAGAAATTGAGGAAGCACCAATTATATGCTAAGTTTAGCAAATGCCAGTTTTAGCTAGATCAAGTGGCATTTTTGGGGCATGTTATATCAACTTAGGGTATTCAAGTGGACCCATAGAAAGTAGCTACGATCGAAAATTGGGAGCAGCCACAAACCGTCACCGAGGTACGGAGTTTTCTTGGCTTAGCAGGTTATTACCGACTGTTTGTTAAAGATTTTTCTACTATAGCTTTACCACTGACGAGGTTGACTAGAAATTATGTTAGATTTGAGTGGGACGATGATTGTGAGCGAAGTTTCCAGCAGCTAAAGTATTGTCTCACTCACGCACCTGTTTTGGCGCTTCCAGACGACAGTGGTAATTTTGAGATTTACAGTGATGCTTCCTTAAATGGCTTAGGTTGTGTATTAATGTAGCATGGCAGGGTAATTGCATATGCTTCACAACAATTGAAACCACATGAGATAAATTACCCTACCCATGATCTCGAGCTAAAAGCCATTATTTTCTTTTTGAAGATTTGGAGGCATTATTTGTATGGGGAAAAGTACCAAATTTTCACAGATCATAAAAGCCTCAAGTACCTTTTCATTCTTAAAGATCTTAGCCTTCGACAGCGAAGGTGGATAGAACTGCTCATTGATTATGATTGCACGATTAAGTACCACTGATGCGAGTTTTATACGCACACAAATTAAACCCTCTTTTTGTCAATTGTAGTATAAGTATAAGTAGGGATCGTTCTGGACCGGGGATTAGGAGGGATTGTTAATCTCTTGGTAACTGACTCAAAAACGTAAAAACAAGATAAAACACTAAACTAGACTCAAAGAATGTGAAACTAAACGTTAACACACTAAGACAAACCAAAAGACTCAAAATGCTTTAAAAACACAAACTAAATTGATTTCTAACTAAATTGAACAATAAAGTAAAGAGGGATTGGATTTGGACGACTTTAAACTAAAAATGGAAACTTGGAAATAAAACAAATTGTAAATATGGATTTGACGGAAATGAATGGATGGGAAGCTAGCTAAGGGGTTCATCTCCACAAATGTTATACTTGCATACAAAACGATGTCTAATTGCTTTTCAATAAACCATGAATTCTCAACGCCCCGGGTTAATTAGGTCCGCTTAAATTAACCGTCAAGTTTTCCTTAAGTTAATGAATTGGATGATTGCATACGACAATCCAAAGCATTCCTCACAAGTTCCCTACATGAATTGCATAATAGAGATACAAGCAAGAATCATTAAGCATCATGAAAACTATAAGTGTTGACGAGGCATTCGTTACTATGATTGCATGAAACTTATGGCAAGAATATGTTTAACGCGATTGTTTATAAGCAACCTCCACTACTTGTGAATATAAGTTCATAACTATTACGTGAAACTCACTTATATTCTAGCGTCAAATTCATGCATGAAAATTAAGCGTTCATTCTTAATAAACATACATAAATAGGTTATCAATCAAACAGTTAAACAAATTGAATTCATAACTTATGAAACGTAATTAAAAGTAATCAAATCATATTACAAACATAAACATAGTTTCGAATTACCCCCTAGCTAAAGGGGGTTTAGTTCCTCATAACTTTGAAATCAAAGAAACACCTAAACATTCCAACAACTCAAACTTGAATTGTATGAACGTTTAGGCACTCTTCTCTTCCATTCCTCATATTACAAAACAAAGAGAATTGAATTTAAACATTGAAATCAAAGAAACGCGTAAACATTCCAACAACTCAAACGTGAATTGTATGAACGTTTAGGCCCTCTTATCTTCCTCTTTATTGTGGCACAAGGACTAAGGGATGTTGTTGGTGTGTTGAATGGATTGGGGGATTATGGAAATGGATGAGGAGTGGTGGAGAAAATGGTGGAGAAAAATCTGAGTGAAAATTGAGTGCATATCTTGTAAGGAATTGAGCAAATTCTCTAAGGCATGTTACTACATTCAAAACATGGTTTTAAATGCTTAATTATGAACTAGTATGTGGTGACTATGATTAAGAATGTACTTAAGAGTAAAGATGGCTAAATTCTGTGGGAATAATGATTTTTAACTTGTCATGTGCATTGGAAATCCCTGAAACGATTGTTGGAAGGTGTAGGTTGTGTTTTACGTGTTTAGTGTCGTTTTGTTTATTTGTTTTTATTCTGTTTTGCTCGAGGACTAGCAAAAGATAAGTGTGGGGGAGTTTGATAGGAGCATATTTAGGCGACTTACTTAGCTTGTTTTCGTGCATCTATGTTGTTAATTCATAGTTGTTTTAGTAGTTTAAGCCATTTTCGTGTGTTTTTAGGTTCATATGGCTAAGGAAGCAAAAAGATGCATTTTGGAGCATTTTGGAGCAAAATTGGGCTTGGAATGGATAGCATATGATTGGAGCCAAAGTGTTGAACGAATTTGAAGGCCTTGTATTCATTTTGGACATAAAACAAAGGGCCTAGCCCATTCTCTCTTAAACCAACCCCAAGGCCATGCATTTCCTTCTAATTCCAAAGCCCACAATCACTTCAAAAGCCATGCAAAGAACCATCCATTCCATCAAAAACAATCCATCAATTCACATGCAAAACCACCATTAACACACATGCACCCAAACAAAGCCAACCTAGCTAACCCTACATGCATTCTTTATGCAACTCTTCATCATTCCACCATTCATTCTTTATTCCACAAACATCTCACATGCATTTCCACCTTCCTACTTCATCATTTCACCACATTCTCCCTCTTTAACTCACATGCATTCTTTATGCAACTCTTCATCATTCCACCATTCATTCTTTATTCCACAAACATCTCACATGCATTTCCACCTTCCTACTTCATCATTTCACCACATTCTCCCTCTTTAACTCACATGCACCCAAACAAAGCCAACCTAGCTAACCCTACATACATTATTTATTCACTCTTCATCATTGCATTCATCACCAAAGAACTCCCCATCATTGCCATGCATTCCCCCTAATTCCATCCATCTTCCACACCTTTCCAACCTAGCCACATCCTTTAATCATCCCCCCTTTAAGTTATGATTTTATTTCCTAACCCTACATGCATTATTTATTAACTTTTCATCATGCATCCACATTCATTCCAACACAAAACACATACATGCACTTATTCTTTCATCATTGCACCACCAATTCACCCACATGCATTTCCAACCATTCACACCCCTTTAATCATTCTCCTAGCTATCATTCACATGCTCTCCCATCCATTCTCTCCCTATATGTTCCCTCCACTACTCCTATAAATACCCTTGCATTCATTCATTCATGCATCATCTCATTCACAACACAACACACCACAAACACTTCCATTTTCTCTCCATTTTCTCCACCATTTTCTCCACCACTCCTCATCCATTTCCATAATCCCCCAATCCATTCAACACACCAACAACATCCCTTAGTCCTTGTGCCACAATAAAGAGGAAGATAAGAGGGCCTAAACGTTCATACAATTCACGTTTGAGTTGTTGGAATGTTTACGCGTTTCTTTGATTTCAATGTTTAAATTCAATTCTCTTTGTTTTGTAATATGAGGAATGGAAGAGAAGAGTGCCTAAACGTTCATACAATTCAAGTTTGAGTTGTTGGAATGTTTAGGTGTTTCTTTGATTTCAAAGTTATGAGGAACTAAACCCTTTTTGGCTAGGGGTGATTTCAATACCATGATTATTTATGTAATATGAATTGATGAATTCCGGTTATGAACTCTTGATTCGTGAATGCAATTGGCTTAACTATTTGATGATTAACTTATTTATGTTTGTTGATTGAGGGTCGACACTTAATTAGCATGCATGAATATGTGGCTAAAGTTTAAGAAGGTTTCACATAATCGTTACTAACTTATACTTGAAAGTAGTGAAGGTCGCTTGTCACGATCGCGTTAAGTTTAATTCTTAGCATGAGTAACATGATGTCATAGTTGCAAGTGCTTTGTCAATGCTTATGGTTTTCATTATTCTTAATGATCTTCGATTGTATCTCTATTATGATGACATGTAGGGAACTTTTGAGAATGTTTTGGGTTGTCGAATGATGCCATCCAATCCAATAATATAAGGAAAATCTGAGGGTTAACTAGTGATGTCACGGTTAATTTGGGGCATTGTCGTTCATAATTCAATGAAGGAATAACTGGAAATTGATTCATATGCATAAATATCATGTGTGGAGAAAGAACCTCTAGCTAATTTACCAACCATCTTATTTCATCAATTACATTCTGTCTAGTTATTAACTTGTTTCGTTATTTCAATTTTCGTCAAACCTCAATCCCCCTTTTGCTTTCTTATTTTTAGTTTTGCTTTCTTCGAGCATTAACCTTCATTGAATTATGAACGACAATGCCCCAAATTAACCGTGACATCACTAGTTAACCCTCAGATTTTCCTTATATTATTGGATTGGATGGCATCATTCGACAACCCAAAACATTCTCAAAAGTTCCCTACATGTCATCATAATAGAGATACAATCGAAGATCATTAAGAATAATGAAAACCATAAGCATTGACAAAGCACTTGCAACTATGACATCATGTTACTCATGCTAAGAATTAAACTTAACGCGATCGTGACAAACGACCTTCACTACTTTCAAGTATAAGTTAGTAACGATTATGTGAAACCTTCTTAAACTTTAGCCACATATTCATGCATGCTAATTAAGTGTCGACCCTCAATCAACAAACACAAATAAGTTAATCATCAAATAGTTAAGCCAATTGCATTCACGAATCAAGAGTTCATAACCGGAATTCATCAATTCATATTACATAAATAATCATGGTATTGAAATCACCCCTAGCCAAAAAGGGTTTAGTTCCTCATAACTTTGAAATCAAAGAAACACCTAAACATTCCAACAACTCAAACTTGAATTGTATGAACGTTTAGGCACTCTTCTCTTCCATTCCTCATATTACAAAACAAAGAGAATTGAATTTAAACATTGAAATCAAAGAAACGCGTAAACATTCCAACAACTCAAACGTGAATTGTATGAACGTTTAGGCCCTCTTATCTTCCTCTTTATTGTGGCACAAGGACTAAGGGATGTTGTTGGTGTGTTGAATGGATTGGGGGATTATGGAAATGGATGAGGAGTGGTGGAGAAAATGGTGGAGAAAATGGAGAGAAAATGGAAGTGTTTGTGGTGTGTTGTGTTGTGAATGAGATGATGCATGAATGAATGAATGCAAGGGTATTTATAGGAGTAGTGGAGGGAACATATAGGGAGAGAATGGATGGGAGAGCATGTGAATGATAGCTAGGAGAATGATTAAAGGGGTGTGAATGATTGGAAATGCATGTGGGTGAATTGGTGGTGCAATGATGAAAGAATAAGTGCATGTATGTGTTTTGTGTTGGAATGAATGTGGATGCATGATGAAAAGTTAATAAATAATGCATGTAGGGTTAGGAAATAAAATCATAACTTAAAGGGGGGATGATTAAAGGATGTGGCTAGGTTGGAAAGGTGTGGAAGATGGATGGAATTAGGGGGAATGCATGGCAATGATGGGGAGTTCTTTGGTGATGAATGCAATGATGAAGAGTGAACAAATAATGTATGTAGGGTTAGCTAGGTTGGCTTTGTTTGGGTGCATGTGAGTTAAAGAGGGAGAATGTGGTGAAATGATGAAGTAGGAAGGTGGAAATGCATGTGAGATGTTTGTGGAATAAAAAATGAATGGTGGAATGATGAAGAGTTGCATAAAGAATGCATGTGAGTTAAAGAGGGAGAATGTGGTGAAATGATGAAGTAGGAAGGTGGAAATGCATGTGAGATGTTTGTGGAATAAAGAATGAATGATGGAATGATGAAGAGTTGCATAAAGAATGCATGTAGGGTTAGCTAGGTTGGCTTTGTTTGGGTGCATGTGTGTTAATGGTGGTTTTGCATGTGAATTGATGGATTGTTTTTGATGGAATGGATGGTTCTTTGCATGGCTTTTGAAGTGATTGTGGGCTTTGGAATTAGAAGGAAATGCATGGCCTTGGGGTTGGTTTAAGAGAGAATGGGCTAGGCCCTTTGTTTTATGTCCAAAATGAATACAAGGCCTTCAAATTCGTTCAACACTTTGGCTCCAATCATATGCTATCCATTCCAAGCCCAATTTTGCTCCAAAATGCTCCAAAATGCATCTTTTTGCTTCCTTAGCCATATGAACCTAAAAACACACGAAAATGGCTTAAACTACTAAAACAACTATGAATTAACAACATAGATGCACGAAAACAAGCTAAGTAAGTCGCCTAAATATGCTCCTATCAACCACATGGTCATGCAAATTTTGGAGTGATAGATCGAGAAAAAGCTTTACTTGCCAGTTTCCAAGTCAGACCAATTTTAATTGATCGTGTGCTAAAGGCTAAAATGAATGATAAGGAATCTCAGGAATTATCAGAGGCAGTATCAAGAGGGAAAAAGAAGGATCTTAGGATTCGGGAATCTGATGGCATGCTTATGCAAGGAAGTCGGATGTACGTGCCGAATATTGCATAACTAAAGAAAGATATTCTCGATGAAGCACATATATCAACATATGCGATGCATCCTGGAAGTACCAAGATGTATCACACTATTCGACCTTTCTATTACTAGCTTGGCATGAAAATAGAGATTGTTGAATATGTGAGTCGATGTGCAATTTGTCAACAAGTCAAAGTTGAGAGGAAGAAGCCTTTTGGATTAATGCAGCCACTGTTCCCCAATGGAAATGAAAAAATATTACCATGGATTTCGTGTATAAGTTTCTGATAGGAGCATATTTAGGCGACTTACTTAGCTTGTTTTCGTGCATCTATGTTGGTAATTCATAGTTATTTTAGTCCTTTATGCTTCTTTTGTGTGTTTTCAGGTTCTAAGGGCTTAGGGAGCAAGAAAGTGCATTTTGAGGCTATTTGGGGCACTTTTGGGCATGGATTGGATAGCTTAATCATGGAGCAAAGAGGATGGACGAAATTGAAGCCTTGTATGCTCTTTGGGGACATCAAACAAAGGGCCTAGCCCAATCAAACAAATCCTTTGAGCCATGGAAAACCTCTAGCCCAATCAAACATATTATGCCATGCAAACCAACCTATTTTAGGCCCATTCTATGTACTTAAACCCTAGCCCTTTAAACTAGCCTTATTATCACTTATCACTTCCATTCACTTATCACTCACCACATATCATTCATTTATCACTTATCATACCATTCACTTATCATACCATTCACTTATCACTATCATTCACTTATCACTCACCACATATCATTCATTTATCACTTAACATATCATTCATTCATCTCCTTATCATAACCATACACTCATTTACTTATCATAACCATACACCTATCACTTATCACTTATCACAACAACAATCTTCCACATGCACTCCCATCCTTTTTCCCTTAAACATTTCCAACCACATTCTTCCACTTCCTACTTCATCATTACACCACCATTCATTCTTTATTCCACATACACTCATCATCACACAACCTAGCTAACCCTACATGCATTCTTTATGCAACTCTTCATCATTCCACCATTCATTCTTTATTCCACAAACAAGTCACATGCATTTCCACCTTCCTACTTCATCATTTCACCACATTCTCCCTCTTTAACTCATTTCATTATTCATTCACTTTGCATTCATTCAATTCCACCCCACATGCACCCTTTATTCTTCATCATTGCAACCATGGCACATTTACACCAACAAAACAACTCCCATGCCATGGCCTACTCATATTCCCATTTCCTTTCCAACATCTCACATGCATTTCCACCTTCCTACTTCATCATTTCACCACATTTTCCCTTTTATTTCCACATGCAATTCTTCATCATTGCAACCATAAACACCTTAAACAAATAGCCATATACATCTCCACTCCTCCTATAAATACCCTTGCATTCATTCATTCATTCAAAGATGATCTCATTCACAACACAACAACACACCACAAACACATTCCTTTCTCCCTTAGAATCCAAAAACCATCTTCCATTTCCACCAATCCTCATCCATTTCCATAATTCCCCAACACTTCCATCCCCCCAACCAACCTATCCTTGAACCTTGTGCTACAACAACGAGGAAGAGAAGAGTGCCTAAACGTTCATACAATTCAAGTTTTGAGTTGTTGGAATGTTTAGGTGTTTCTTTGATTTCAAAGTTTCATTTTAATTCTCTTTGTTTTGTACGTATGAGAAATGGAAGAAAAGAGTGCTTAAACGTTCATACAATTCAAAGTTTTGAGTTGTTGGAATGTTTAGGTGTTTCTTTGATTTCAAAGTTATGAGGAACTAAACCCCCTTTAGCTAGGGGGTAATTCGAAACTATGTTTATGTTTGTAATATGATTTGATTACTTTTAATTACGTTTCATAAGTTGTGAATTCAATTTGTTTAACTGTTTGATTGATAACCTATTTATGTATGTTTATTAAGAATGAACGCTTAATTTTCATGCATGAATTTGACGCTAGAATATAAGTGAGTTTCACGTAATAGTTATGAACTTATATTCACAAGTAGTGGAGGTTGCTTATAAACAATCGTGTTAAACATATTCTTGGCATAAGTTTCATGCAATCATAGTAACGAATGCCTCGTCAACACTTATAGTTTTCATGATGCTTAATGATTCTTGCTTGTATCTCTATTATGCAATTCATGTAGGGAACTTGTGAGGAATGCTTTGGATTGTCGTATGCAATCATCCAATTCATTAACTTAAGGAAAACTTGACGGTTAATTTAAGCGGACCTAATTAACCCGGGGCGTTGAGAATTCATGGTTTATTGAAAAGCAATTACACATCGTTTTGTATGCAAGTATAACATATGTGGAGATGAACCCCTTAGCTAGCTTCCCATCCATTCATTTCCGTCAAATCCATATTTACAATTTGTTTTATTTCCAAGTTTCCATTTTTAGTTTAAAGTCGTCCAAATCCAATCCCCCTTTACTTTATTGTTCAATTTAGTTAGAAATCAATTTAGTTTGTGTTTTTAAAGCATTTTGAGTCTTTTGGTTTGTCTTAGTTTTTTAACGTTTAGTTTCACATTCTTTGAGTCTAGTTTAGTGTTTTATCTTGTTTTTACGTTTTTGAGTCAGTTTCCAAGGTTTTAGCAATCCCTCCTAATCCCCGGTCCAGAACGATCCCTACTTATACTTATACTACAATTGACAAAAAGAGGGTTTAATTTGTGTGCGTATAAATCTCGCATCAGTTTCCTCGTACACGAAATGGTTATGATGGCATCTGGGTAATAGTGGATCGGCTTACTAAGTTAGCACACTTTATACCAGTTCAAGAAAACTATTCTTTAAGCCGATTAACTGAGTTATTTATATCAGGGATTGTTAAATACCACAGGGTTCCGGTTAGTATTATTTCTGATCGGGATCCTAGGTTCACTTCTAAGTTTTGGGTAGCTTTCCAGGAAGCTCTTAGTACAAGATTGCTCTATAGTACGGTGTATCATCCACAAACAAACAGGCAATCTGAGATAACTATCCAAACACTAGAAGATATGCTGAGATTTTTAGTACTGCAGTTTAGCAATGCTTGACATAAGCGTTTGGATTTGATTGAGTTTGCCTACAATAACAGCTACCATTCTAGTATCGGTATGTCACCTTTCAAGACACTCTATGGTAGATCATGTCGTACTCCTTTTTATTGGTCAAAAGTTGGTGAGAGGGTGTTAGTGGGCCCAGAGATTGTTGATAAGACTACCCAGAATATTCATGTAATTAAAGCTAACCTGAAAGCAGCCCAGAATCCACAAAAAAGCCTTGCTGATAAACACGCCACCAATGGGGTGTATAAAATTGGAGATTGGGTATTTCTGAAGCTATATCCATGGAAAGGCGTTGTACGGTTCAGTAAGAAAGGTAAGTTAAGTCCTCGCTACATTGGATCGTACTGGATCACCGAGAAGGTCGGTGAAGTTGCCTATAGACTTGAGTTACCCCCAGAGTTATCAAAGGTGTACGACGCTTTTCACGTCTCTAAGCTTCGTCATTATGTCTCTGATCCATCACACGTGATACATCCTTAGCCACTTGAAATTAATCCAAACTTAACATACGACGAGGAGCCAGTGACGATTTTAGATTGGAAGGATAAGGTTCTGAGGAACAAAACTGTGTGCATGGTGAAAGTTTTGTGGAGGAAGCCACTTGGGAGACAGAGGATCATAAGCGAGATATGTATCCACGCTTATTTTATGGATATTGGTGGTTTGTTATGTTAGTGTATAGAAATTTTAGGGATGAAATTTTATTAAGGGGGTAGGTTGTGACCACCCGTCCCAAATTAATATACATTTTATTCTCGAATGAGTGAAGATAACGAATTAATATACCCTCGAGGCTTAGTGACGTGGATGTATGTATATAGTTTTAAATTATTTTTCCTGCTAATGTGATTAAATTGTACTTGACGTCACGAGAGCATTGAAGCGAGTTAGAGTCGAGTTGGGTCCGTAATGAAAATGTTACGAATAAATGAATGCGTAATTGGGCTAAGGAAATGGATCAATCACCACACCTCCTATTTTCTTGGGTCTAATTAGAATTTAAGGTTTGTTTTGGGGTCAATTGTTAGCCCTAAACATACAGCCCAATTAGGGCTTGAGGCAATTTAAAATTGCCCAATTTGGACACACACACACACGCGCGCGCGCGCGCGCGCGTCAACTTCCTCTTCCACTTTCTCAAACTCTCCCTTTCGTCCGTACGATCAAACCCCCTAACCTTCAAACACTATCACACACACACACACACACACACACACACATAGATCGAGCTTAAGGACGACACCATCATACTCCCCTCGACTTCACAAGTCTAGCCATACCATTTGTTTGAGGGGAAGGCGTGTAGAACTCGAGATACCGAGCTTCGGCGAGGGGTTTAATTTTCTCTGATGTGATCTCAAAGGATTTACCTAGTTTTGAGACTTAAGAAGTTACTTTTCTAGCTTCCTTAGCACTTTGGAATAATTTTGGAGTATTGTGGACATCAAAATAAGCTCAATTGTGGGTTTACATGTTTAGTTGGAATTTCGAGGAATCTTCCGACAACTTCTCATCGGTTTTAGGACCCAAATAGGTATGGTTGCATTCTTCGAGAGCTTTAAATCCATATAAAATTCGTTGAATTTGGTTGAGTTTTGAAGAAGATATTGAAGTTTGAAGTTTTTCCAAAAACCGATGACACAGACGGCGGCTCCAGCGAGGACCACCGGAGAAGACAAGGAATGTTCCGTCAACTTTGACGGAATATACTAACCGTGTTAGGTATCACAGTTAGTTTTTAGACGGAATATGTTGTTATTTAACGAAATATTCCCTAATGCTGTTAGGGATTCCGTCCGTGTGCTAGGCACGTGCTTGCACGTGGTCGGCGCGTGGAACATCGAAAAATTATTCTAAAAATATGGGGATACTCGTGGTGTTGAGTAGGCCACGATGATATATTCAAACATCCCAATTGAGCAACGTATGAGAAGTTATTACACGGTTTTGGTTATGTGCTTAAAATTAACGTTAAAATAGTTGTTTCACATATAGGTGAGACGTTTCCGGAGGTCGAGCGCAGCCAGGCGAGATTCGAGGGTTACGACCCTGCTACATACCAGTGAGAGGATTTTGATTTTCTACACACACACACACATGCGTTTCCCAGAAACTATTTTAAATGGAATTTCATTTAAAATGCCATGTCATGTTTGTTTTACATTTTAGCATATGCATTAGTATAGCTTTGCATAATATTGCATGATGCTGCAGAGGCCCAGGTGAGTTCAGGTGAGTATATATTGACGGTATGGTTACACGGTAGTTGATTATGAATTGATGCACGTAGAGCTCATTTTCCTGCACCCCGGTGTTAATGCTCTGCCCGTGGTCAAGGCCTAACCTTCACATGATCGTTCACCTCTAGCACCGCACACTCAGCTTGGATCCAAATCAGGTGCTAGCCTGTCGTACAGACCACATTAGGTGGTTCCGACTCGTAGGTGACTTGTGATTCGTCGCACAGCCTTCATGTGATCGTAGCACTTAAGCGTATTTATTTACACTCAGCCTGTCGTATAGACCACATTAGGTGGTTCCGACTCGTGTGCAGGTTTAGTGTCGTACAGGTCACATTAGGTGACTCTGGCTGGATTGATGAGTAATAGGTTCAACCGTACAGATCACATTAGGTGACTCCAGCTGGCATATCACTTTTACATTGATTTATGTCACCTGGCTTACATATTTACTGCTGAGATAGTGACATGGCATGTACTTGGTTTTCGTTACTCTCAAGCTTGATTTTTATAAATACATATATATTACTATTTTCTGGGAAATTATACGGGTTTTACAGTAGGGGTTATTACTTTTGGAAAGAGAAATGGTTTTTAAAAGCTTTGTTTTTGCCCACTCACATTTTCTGTTTTGCGCCCCTCCAGGTTCTAGTTAGACGTTCGTGTTGGTGGCTCACGAGGACTCTACGGCGATTCTGACAAACTCCAAACAATGTAAGGTTTCCTTCACATCCTGTATAATTAACACTTGTTGGATTGCACGTTGTCTATGCTCTTATGATGTGTATCCGTGCTTTAAACATCTTCACTCACACTTATATACTTACCTAGTGTAAATTAGCTAGTTTGGTTTTTATTTACTCACATATTCGTATCACTATCACTTTCGCACTGTGCACATGGCTACGTCACCCTCACATAACGGCCAGCATGCCTTGATTTAGGTCGGTGTGTCATATTTAGTTCTTTAATTATAAATGAACATAAATGAGAAAATATTAAAAGAAATTTGTGATATAAAAATATGTAAATATGCAAGGGTATAGAAATGATTGTATTGAAATATATAAAATTGACTTCTTTGTACCGAAATATTTGTACCTAAATGCTTGTACCGAAATATATTATAATGACCCTGAATATATGTACTAAAATGTATTATATTGAATTAATGTACCTAAATGTATATACCGAAATACACGTACCAAAATATAATATATTGAATTAATGTACCTAAAAGTCAATACCCAAATATGTGTATTAAAATGTATGTACCAATATGCATTATATTGAATTAATATACCTATATGTTTGTATCGATGGATATACCAAAATATTCAAATGTATTAATATACCTAAATGAAGAACATACAAAATTGTTATTGGAATATATTATAAAAATTTAGTTTGCCTAAATTTAGACATTAAAATATATTATAATGGGTGAAATGAAAATTAAATTTATATGTAATTAATACATTAAAAAAGAAAGAAAAAGATAAATAAAACATCAAAATATAAATAATAAATGAGATGTATCAGGGACTACAATTGAATTTTAATCTTACACAAGGTTATAGTCTGAAACTCATCTTTTTTTAAGGATTAAAATGAAGTTTTCCATACAATTTTTTTGTGAGCGGTTAAAAAAGAAAGCTTAAATGAAATATTGTAATAACGAAAAATTTATTAAACATGAATTGTCATTAGATACAATAAATAAAAAACACAAAAAGTAAACTCTTAAACGTCAGCTATGCAACAGAGGTTCAATTGGAAAAATAATGTATAAATATCACCTGAGATATTTATACATTATTTTTGCAATTCATATAACCTGGGGGTATAGCTAGAATCATAACAATTGTTACATAGACAAATTGCTTATCCTTATATTTGGAAGCCAAAATCCAAATATAACAAATGCACTATTTGATATTTGTATTTGTAACAATACAAATGCATAGAAATGGAACATCCATGATCCATTCCTATGAATTATATATTAAAATAAGGTGATAAAATTCAACATGTTATAGCAATACTCTTTGAATCCCTCTATACAACATATTATAACAAAATCTAAAAATAGCACCTATCCAAAGCAAAAAATAAATAAATAAATAAACCACCTTCCCACTAACCAAACAGACCATATAACACCAAAACTCAAATAAAAAAAATAAAAATAAAAACCAAGAGCGAGACCAACCTTTTTGTCACATCCTGACCCGGGACGGATCACTTTCCGGGCCCGCTCCATCACCATAGCACGATATTGTTCGGTTTGGGCTTACCATTCCTTCACGGTTTTGTTTTTGGAAACTCATGAGCAACTTCCCAGTGGGTCACCCATCATGGGAGTGCTTTAGCCCCCTTCTTGCTTAACTTCAGAGTTCCTACGGAACCCGAAACCAGTGAGCTCCCAAAAGGCCTCGTGCTAGGTAGGGATGGAAATATACATTTAAGGATCACTCCCTTGGGCGATGTGGGATGTCACAATCCACCCCCCTTAGGGGCCCGACGTCTTTGTCGGCACACACGCGGTCAGGGTTAGGCTCTGATACCAAATGTCACATTCCGGCCTCGGGCAGATCACTTTCCGGGCCCGCTCCACCACCATAGCACGATATTGTCCGCTTTGGGCTTACCATTTCCTCATGATTTTGTTTTTGGGAACTCACGAGCAACTTCCCAGTGGGTCACCCATCATGGTATTGCTCTCGAGCGCTTCTCGCTTAACTTCGGAGTTCCTACGAAACCCGAAGCCAGTGAGCTCCCAAAAGGTCTCGTGCTAGGTAGGGATGGAAATATACATTTAAGGATCCCTCCCCTGGACGAAGTGAGATGTCACACTTTTCCTCTCTGACTGTAGTTCACCAGTTTCAAAGAACCGCAAAGATGCAAATTACTACTGCAATCATGGAAAAATTAAAATTAATAAGAATCGTTCAAATTATATTACAATGCATGCCAAGCCACAACATCTGATAATCAATCAATTCCACAAAATCATAAAAATAAAAAATAAAAAAACCAAAAACAACAACAGAAATAAAAAAAAAAATTACAAAAACTCTAAAAGAAGTCCAATTAAAAGTTTAATGATTCAACTCAGAGGAAGCTCTGCCAGTGAATTCGCTCGGCAAAAAAATTTGCATTTACAGATTCTCACACAAAAGAACTAGACTAATAGCATCAAAATGAACTAAAAAAACAAACATGCACACACCCAGCAACCATACCTCCACCAAGAGAAAAAATGGCAAAGCGAAAAACAAGCAGTGCTCAGCTACGACCAATCATTCCTCGCTTGCACATACACACAACTCTTTCAAATGGGCCCGAACACGGGGGTTGGAGACGAAGGCTTTTGCCCCAAAAATAGTCACACAGAGATAAGGACCCTTGAAAGCGAGAGAATAGCAATTGATAAGCAAAGAGAATGATTTGCGAAAACGAACACCAAAAACGAAAGGTAAAGTAAGCGAAATTGACAGAAAGGACAGCGTCAAGGATGACCGACGCGTTGCAAAAATGGGCAAAAACAACATTTGAAACCACAGAGTCCATCGATGACCAACACATGGCCAAACGGCTGGGGAACAGCGGTAACCGACCGGGCTCCAGTCCAAGGGCAACTCGAGAGAGAAGAGTGCAAAGCAAGGGCATAAACGCCTTTTCACTGTGGAAAAGCAAATAAAAAAAGAAAAAATTTGAAATAGGTCCAATTTTATAGACTACTTTTTGAAATAAGTTCAATTTTTAGTGACTTTTGATTTTTGAAATAAGTCCAATTTTTAGTGACTTTTGATTTTTGAAATAAGTCCAATTTTTAGTTACTTTGGACTTATTTCAAAAAACCCCATAAAAAAACCCAACCAACAAAGTATTTGGAGGGCATTTTCGCCCGTGAACAGTGATTTTGTGTTGTGCTTTAGTATAGGAATAATTTGGTAAGTCTATAAAGTTTATTTACATTCAGCCCTTTACTTGTTATTTTTTCTATTTTACTTTTTGTCTTTACATTTAAAAAGGAAATTGCAAACTGACTTGGACTACTTCCGAATGGTTTGTGGTTCTTTCTTGGCACCAATACAAAGAAAATATATAATCCTTGTCACCAACGCATAAAAAAAACCTAACATGAATTTAATCCTTCCACGGCACAATCCTTTATAAAAGGCTCAGTTTACTTGTGCCGTAAACAAATAAGCTTTACAAACATTTAATAAACAATCAATCATTTGGTCTTGATCAATAGTAGCACGCCTAATCAATTCGTTTAGAAGAGCCTAAAAGCCTGCTCAAGGCTTTGGCAAGACACCTTTAAATGAACACAGAGTCCATCACTTACGCAGGGAGAGTTGCATGTGGATCTCACATCTAACAGCTTCTCGGAGTACTGAATATGATCCATTGTTCAATTTTAAACCGTAAATTCCATAGACGCTTGAAGAAGCCCAGATCATGACCTCACATTGTGCCATGACAAGACGATGTTATAAAGGTGGCGTACCTCGAAGTTGTCCCTGATCGTGACCTCGCGTTGCTCGAGCTCAACACATTTTGGTCTCGTGCTCCAAAGTTTAGATTTTGAGCTTGATGGGCTTAGATTTCTTCAGGTGGTTCTGCTCGTGGGACGAAAGATCATGGATGATAAGGGATGACAAGGAATTTCTTTAGGAGGTTTTACTGGACGTAGAAGATGGTGGCTTGTGATCTGTTTGTAATAAAGGGGTCGAGAGAAGCAGAGAGAAAGGAAAAAGAGAGGAACAGAGAGAGGAGAGAGAAGCGGACATTAATAAAAAGTTGATGGGTAAATGTAGAGAGAGGAGAGACCTGCTTTCACCCTGTGCTTGCTTTGATTGCTTTGTTCCCAGCCGTTAAGATCAGATCTAACGATGTACGCCCAAAGACCAGTCTGCATAAAAGAATTTGCGTTGGTTGACTTACCAACACGAGGATATTTCAGTATGTTCAGAATATAGAATGATACCACTGCTATATAATAAAAATTTTCTCCTACTGTACTACCCGACACCTACATATAAAGGAGAGCAAGGACTCTCTCTCCCTTCTCGACTGGCTTCTGGTGATCGCCATTTTGCACTTCTCTTACTGCAAGCCTTTACTCTCCCTCTCCCTCTCTCACTTTCTCTCTCGTACCTTTCTGTGAGGTATTTCCATATCTCATTCCGCAGCTTCTTTCAACCATGACAGTCGTGACGCCTGCCCCTATTGATGTATGACTCTCTCTCCTCTCTCTCTAAGTGTACATCCATCTATGTGTTTGGTGTTTGCCGATATCAGAGGTTTGGTTTTTGGTTCAAATTTGTATGTATTTCCTAAGATTATTGTAATTGGTTTTTTTTTTTTTTTTTTTTTCCCAGAACTAAAATTGAAATTTGGGGTTGTTTAGGGCTTTGGTTTCCAAATTTCTGTAATATGGTTATGATTCTCTCCATTGCTGTTTGAAATTTAGGGTTTTGTTGGAAATAGTAATAAGCGTTTGCTTTTGGTAAATGCTCAGAATTCTTCGTCACCCTTGTGTTTTTGTTTCAGCAACCAGAGGACGAGGAGATGCTTGTCCCGCATTCGGATTTGCCCGAAAACAATCACCAACCGATGGAAGGTATTATGATGCGTACAGCATGTCCATTCCCTGTAATTTTAGTTTTACTTGTATCTGACAAGTGGTTGTCTTCACTAAGTTATTTTTTTTGCTTTTGAAAGCAAACTCTAGGAAGTTCTCATACAGTGTCCATTGAAAAAGATCATATATACATGTTCTGCACAGTTGGATACTGAAATAGATCCTTTGAGTTTAGTTTTTAGTTTTCTCGCAGTACTGTTATTTTAGTTGTACGTTCAACAACTAACAGCATGAAAATTTTGTAACATATTTATGTTTCATTTTTGTTTCTTTGCATATTAGTCGTTGCACAACCTGAAACTGCTAATAATGTGGAGAACCAGCCAGTGGAGGATCCTCCATCATCAAGATTCACATGGAGAGTTGACAACTTTACTAGGATGAATACGAAGAAGTATTATTCAGATGTATTTGTTGTTGGCGGCTATAAATGGTACTGATCATCTTCTCTATTTTTTTTTTACGTCTTCACTGTGCTGTGATACATTCCTCTTTGACATGTTCCTCTTTGCTTTGCTTTGGCAGGCGCGTGCTTATTTTTCCTAAGGGAAACAATGTGGATCATTTGTCTATGTATTTGGATGTTGCGGATTCTTCAAGTTTGCCATATGGGTGGAGTAGACATGCCCAGTTTAGCTTGGGGGTTATCAATCAAATTCATAACAAGTATTCAGTACGAAAAGGTAACTCCTTGGATATATATTCTTCTAATCTTCCACTGCTCATTAAATTTTGGATTGGAGCATTTGGCAATATAAGAATTTCCGGACTTAATCCACGATGTTGGGTGTGATTCTCTATCTATCAGAACATGTGTGCATTTAAACGTGGAAATCAGGAATGTTGCAAATAATGGTTTCTTATGTTGATGAAAATAAGTAGATTTGCTAGGAAAGAAAATCGTTCATGGTTCATTACAAGTATCAGAGCCCAATGAATCTAATGGAGGACTTGGTTGTAGGGAGTGCATTATGTAATAGGGAAATTCAGAATGTAGATGTGTTTGGCCTTTCGGTTTGCTTCTGGTACTTAAGCTTGGTGAATTCAGTTCATGTGATCTAGAAATTCAATAGTTATGTTTAGGCTTGTATTAGTTGGAGTTGTTTCGAAAACCAAAATTTTACCGATTCTGTAAGCTGGTGCTGACATTTTGTATACTTACAGACAGAAACCTGCAGAATTAAACAAAAATGTGCATATAGATTTCAACTAACCGAGCGCAGTGGCATTCTAGAATTCTTCAGCCAACCCCACTTTGTGGGATAAGGCTTTGTTGTTGTTGTGCATATAAATTTCAACTCACTGTATTTGTGTGATACAGACACACAGCACCAGTTCTATGAGCGAGAAAGTGATTGGGGTTTTGCATCCTTTATGCCTCTTAGTGAACTTTACGATCCCAGTAGAGGGTATCTTGTGAATGATACACTTATAGTTGAAGCCGAGGTTCTCGTTTGTACGGTTTTTGAATACTGGACATATGACTCAAAAAAGGAGACAGGTTATGTGGGGCTTAAGAACCAAGGAGCAACATGCTACATGAACTCTCTTCTCCAGACTCTGTATCATATTCCTTATTTCAGAAAGGTTAGCGGCCGCCCTTCTCCCTCATGCTAACTTGTTTGTTTAGAGATCTGAGGAAAACAATTTCTTGGATTATATATTTCAGGCTGTTTACCATATGCCCACAACCGAGAGTGATTTGCCATCGCAAAGCATACCATTGGCTCTGCAGAGTCTATTTTACAAGCTCCAGTACAGTGACAATAGTGTGGTGACCAAAGAGCTTACAAAGTCTTTTGGATGGGACACATATGATTCATTTATGCAGCATGATGTGCAAGAACTCAATAGAGTTTTGTGTGAAAAACTTGAGCACAAAATGAAGGTAAAATTCTAACTAAACTTAGTTTGATGAATTTGAAAATCTTATGAATTGGAAGCTCTGGATACTTAATGAAAAGTACATCAGGGAACTGTTGTAGAGGGAACTATACAGAAGTTCTTCGAAGGACACCATATGAACTACATTGAATGCATCAACGTGGACTACAAATCTACAAGAAGGGAATCATTTTATGGTACTTCGATTTTTCTGTTTTGAGCTCTCCCATGTTTGCTCCTTTTGCATAACATTTTTTAATATGTGCCTGGCAGATCTTCAACTTGATGTCAAAGGCTGTCGTGATGTTTATGCTTCTTTTGATAAGTATGTTGAAGTGGAACGTCTTGAGGGTGGTAACAAGTATCATGCTGAACAGTATGGATTACAGGTTGGTAGCTCTATTAAATTTTCAGGCTGTAGATAATTTGGACAATTTTGCATGAAATTCTGTGGGACTTGTCTGCTTGCTAAACTTGTTTCTGTTGACTAAGCTTCTGAGCAGCTCACTTTTGCTTGCTCCTTGCATTGATCAAGATTGCAGGATGCTATTTTTGCAATGCCATCCGTGCCTTTCTATTTTGAATTTTAGTTTTGTGTCTTAGGACACTCTTGGCCCCAATGTAAACAAATAAACCTGACATCTTGGGTGGAGACAAATTAACTTGAGGCAGTCAAGGTAAAGATGATTGCAAATTAGATGGTGACTAGCTATTTTTTTTTTTCTTCAACTTATCGAACCATTGCTTTTGCAAGGCATTTTCAACCCAAACAAGAGAAGAAAATTATAAAAAGCAAAGTCACAAGGGTTGGGCTTTCACAGGCCCTTCAAATTGATGAATAAGATTGAGGCGTGGTAAAATAGGTGTTACAACTGAGGGAGGGGAAGAAATAGGTTGGCAGTTGTTAAACTTAATTTCCTGAATGCTGGAATGGATATAGTCTACACAATCCAAGTTCATAAACCTTCAGGATTTTGGAAATATGATGAGTTATTTTATTATGGGAAAGAAAAAAGAAAGAAGAAGAAAATAGTGGATTGTTCTTCTCAGCTGCAAGGGGATAAAACAAATTCAGAAGTATGGTTTATCTGATTTGGTTGGGATCTGAAGGTTGTGGCAAGAGATACAAGTTGATGCCCATCGACAAATCTTTCTGAAGGACATAGTTTAAAGTGAGGTTTTGGGAAGGACAGATGGATTGAGGGTACAGAGTTTTGTTCGTTATATCTGCATCTGTACAGGTAATCACAATTTCATATCTATTCCAAGAATGTGTGTCAGTTCTTTGCTTCGCCTTAAAGTTGGGAGGTTTCAAAGGAATCTGAATGATCAAGAAGCAGAGTTGTCGCTGTTGTCAACTGTAGGACCAGTCTCCCTCGTCCCTCATAAAGCAAATAGGAGAGTTTGGAAGTTGGAGCATTCTGTAACGTTTTCTTCTAAGTCACTCAATACATATTGGATATCCCGGCTCCATCTCTTCTACTGAAAAGTTTGGAACTTTGAATGTTGTTGCCCTGTCCCTTGGCTTTTTCTTTGTGGGCTTGGTTAATTGAGGAGGCAGGGTTATACTGGTCCATTCCAATGTCATCTAATAAGTTACTATGTGAAAAGCTTTGAAAAGGGGTTTAGTGCTGTGAATTTTTCCAGTGGTACGTGTAGATAGGAAAAGCAGAAATTTTGTGGATATTGTGAGGAGGTGGAATGCTTATGGGAAAGGGCATGCTGTTGGGCATCTTTGTGAGTGCATGTAGCTTTGGAATTTAGAGAGAGCTCGTTTTCTGTTATTTTTCAAATTGGAAAGCCTCTGTCTTGTAATTTAGAGAGATCTTGTTTTCTGTTGTATTGTTTCAATCTGAAATGAAAGTTTGGTTCTTTTTAAAACAAAATGTTTGAATAATGAGGCAGAACAATGTTTGAATAGCCTATTTGTACACGATATTAGGGGTGTTCAAAAGAAACTGACGGTCTTTTCAAACAGGTTGCTGCGTAAATTCAGTAGAAGTTGTAAAAGCGGATCTTATCTTAGAAAGTAAAAACTTATATAATTGATTTGGTGGGTAGTTTTAAGCATCAATATTTACGTTCAGTTTTTTCTTTTCCTTGGTTTCCTCCTGTTGCCTACCTCTCTCCTATTTATTGTTCCCCTCTCTTTCCCATGATAAATCTACCTTTGTCTTTTGTTTTGTGGAGGGATTGTAACGTCCCAAATCTAATAGTTGGTTTGCTTCGGCCACAAGTGTGATTATATCTTCAGTTTGTTGCATTTTGTTTTTGGCTGTTTGTCATAAGAAAAACTATTGTTTTATTGGCTTATATTTGTTGGATGATCATTTTGGACGTTGTGGGATCTTTTCAGGATGCCAAGAAAGGTGTTCTGTTCATTGACTTCCCCCCTGTGCTTCAACTTCAACTGAAACGATTTGAGTATGACTTCATGCGGGACACAATGGTGAAGGTTGGAATTCAATAAGGGGAAAAAATTGATATAACATGCCATTGTGACTGTTATTTGTGCATGATTAGTTTGTTACCATGAATTTCACTATAGTTTGTCCATCACAATTGTGTCCAAATGATTGTTTGAAAATGAAAATGGGAAACTGTTGTCTGTATTTAATGATCCATTTATTCGCAATCAGAGTATATTTACTTGATAAGTTGTGGTCAGTATGAATGCTGAGGAAAGAATACAAAAGAGAGTAAATTTAGATTTAACTGAAAGTTCAGTTTCAGTCAATTAAACCAATTTTAATCAAAGTTTAGACAAAAAAAGGGTAAGGACCCATGTTGTGTTTGCATTAAAGATATCCTTATGATTTGCATGTCCTGTGATCTGGCCATTAATGGTTCTATTATCAGACATTTGACTTGAATGACCTGTTTATTAGACTGGTCTGTCATATATGGGTTTGTCACCGGAAAATATAGCTTTGAGTTCCATTATTTCTCCCATCTAGTTTTCCATAGTGATTGTTTCTCAATTCTTCACAGCTTTTAAGTGAATAGGGCCTTTATAACTTGATCCATTCATAATTTATTCCAGATGAGATTGGAGTGATGTGATTAGCATTTGATTACATAAGACTGATAAACTGCATTTCTTTACTTGACATTAAATATAGTTCTTGATGGTCTCATTGTGTAGATTAATGATCGTTATGAGTTCCCGTTACAACTTGACCTTGATCGAGAGAATGGAAAATATTTATCGCCTGAAGCTGATAGGAGTGTTCGCAACCTTTACACACTTCACAGGTACATTTTCAGCATCATTCTTATTTGTCATGTATCGGAGTCCACTTTGTTTAGTTTAATCTCTTAGGGAAGCTTTCTGGTGATCCCTTTCATGTGATAATAATAGTTATGAGGTTCACTTACTGGTGCTTGATATAGTTGGGGAAATATTCTATGTAGCTCTTGTTATTGAAAGAATTCTAAATTCCTCATGCATGCTTTGTAGGAAACCCCTTTGCTCTTTTAGTTGCATCTCTTTTTTCTGGACAGAACTATTTTCGTTGTTTAAGGAATCTTGGTAGGGTGCCAAAATTTCTGCTTTGAGGATATTTTGGTTGACATTACTATCTGATAGTGGTGCTGAATTTCACTTTTGTTGCACATTGTTTGTGGGGAAATAAATTGGTATCGAACTCGCCAGCCACAAGATTCATAGTACTAAGAGAGATACAAATTTGATATGTAAAACCCACATTTACATCTCATTTTACATTTCAGGAGGTGTAAATGTTGGTTTTACTCCAATGGGAGAGATGTAAAATTTGGAATTTCATTCATCGTTCTCTATTTGATTGGTTGGGCGACCTCCAAAAGATGTAAATTTACATTTTTATTTATATCTTCTGGCGAATATGGATATTTGACGTCCCTCCATTGGAGTGTTTTCAAGCCAACCCAAAAATGTAAATGTCAATTTCAAGGCATTTTGCATCTTCCATTGGAGATGCTCTAAGTGGCTGTGTTCCTTTAGTTGTTATGATGTTATATGTATGTACACGTCTCATTTTATATCTATGGTGTGCTTTCCTATTCTATTTTCTTCTTCTTCACCTTTAGTTGCTATGATGTTATATGTATGTACACATTTCATTTTATATATGTGGTGTGCTTTCCTATTCTATTTTCTTCTTCTTCTTGCTTTTTCCCTGTCTTGTACTGCTCATTCACCTATAATGTTTTTTTCTTAAAAAAGGAGTAAATTGTAGCCTCAACTTTAATCAAATTGGAGCAATGGTCCCTCAACTAAAAATCCATTACCATTGGTCACTCAACTCATTAAAACGTGTAGCTATGGTCCTTTTAGTCAATTTTGTCAAAATGAGTTATGTTGGAAAGAGCATTGCTACAATTGAGTTAAAGTTAAGGGACCATTTCTCCAATTGGGTTAAAGTTGAGGAACCATTGGTAATGAATTTTTAGTTGAGGGACCATACCTGCACATTTTGATGAGTTGAGGGACGAATGGTAATGGATTTTTAGTTCAGGGACCATTGCTACAATTTACTCTACAAAAAATTATTGTTGTGGAATAAACAAACACTCTAAGGCATTTTTATGTCTCCCTTAGACACAAGATGACTATGTTTTGATCTCCCTATAAAAGAATTAGTTTCGATTTGTAGTTAATTTTTCTATTGTACTTACCCATTTTATGGTTGTTTACAGTGTTTTGGTGCATAGTGGTGGGGTGCACGGTGGACACTATTATGCCTTTGTCAGGCCAACACTTTCTGATCAGTGGTATGTCACAGTTCTGTATCCATCTCTCAAGTGTGCACACATGTTTTGCTTGTCTGGAAAACTTATGATTGATTCTCATCACCTTGCTGGATCAACCCCCTAGTTTGGGTTTCATATTGTTTGTTTGAAGCCAGAATTTCTAGAAGCACACATGTACAAATATGCCTATATACTTTACGTTTTAAATTTGATCGACTTCTTTCCTAGCATCAGGAGGACCCTTTTCTGCATTTGTCTTTTCAGGAGAGACAATTTCATTGCCTATAAACAGTAGAAATCCAAATTTCAAAATTGGGAAGTGGACCACTTCAGAAAAGCTGGAAAAAAAAAACAAGGAAGCTTATCTAAAACAAAAGGGACCTTATCTGTGAATTCTTTGAATCTTCAGGCAATTAATGACTCACTACAGTTGTATTGTCAACCTTTCTGGGTGAACTGTAGTTTGATTTTTAGCAGTGTCTATCTCTATATATATGAAGATGGATGTGGTTGTAACTTTTATATAGCAATCTATATATATGACTATAACTAAGCATACCACCTTCATATCAATCTCCTCGATAAGTAGCAACCACACTCACATTCACTTTCAGTGTGCCACAATAAGGTAATGATAACATAGTAAATGACCATGCCATACGGATGTTTTGAGGCCTTGGGTCATAATAGGCACCTCAGTTGGTATGTTTCTGTGCCAATTCTGTTTCCCAAGTTTTATGCTAATTCTAGACATTTGATTGAATTTTGAGAAATGCTGGGAAAGCAAGGAACTGAAGTTGCTACTATCTTCAATCAAGCACCCTTCATTTCACATGTCATTAAGTGTGGTTAGCAGGTATAAATTCGATGATGAGAGGGTAACAAAAGAAGACATAAAGAGGGCACTAGAGGAGCAGTATGGTGGTGAGGAAGAGGTATGCTTTTCCATTTTCTGCCTGTGATATTGAATTGATGTTTATATTTTTAAGTTTTTTTTTTTTTTTTTTTTTTTCATAATTTGCTTATTGTTTTACAGTTACCGCAGACAAACCCTGGGTTTAATAACACTCTTTTCAAATTTACGAAATATTCAAATGCATACATGCTGGTGTACATTCGGGAAAGTGACAGAGATAAAATAATCTGCAATGTGGATGAAAAGGACATTGCTGAACATCTGAGGGTGAGATCCTGTTCTTAAGGCCAAGTTTTAGGGTATGTTATTCATTTTTAAGAAATTGTGGCTTCTCCATTTGACGATGTATTTGAATGAACCTCTGAACAATGCTTATCTCAATTGTCCTGTTGTTTGAGATCAGTAAAGTTCTACTTGAACTTGGAATCAGAAATAAATGAGTTACAAAGAAGGTCATGCTTTGCTTGTTTGTTTCATACATTTGGCACATCAACTGCTTTGTGGACAAACTTGCTTAATTTATGAGTTACTTATATACAAATGAAAACAAATACACTATTGCCTTACGGGAGATAAGTTCTAAATAAATTCATTGACTTGTGTCAGGAGAGGTTAAAAAAGGAACAAGAAGAAAAGGAGCACAAGAAGAAAGAAAAGGCAGAGGCACACCTGTATACTATTATAAAGGTTGGGGTTTAGCTGTTAACGTCTCCCTTATTAACAAGTGACTTTAATGGTCAATTTGTACAAGTTTGTAGTTTGAATATGCTTAAGAGGTATATGATTCATCTAGGTTGCCAGGGATGAGAACCTCATGGAGCAAATTGGGAAGGATATTTATTTTGATCTTGTGGATCATGACAAAGTTAGAAGTTTTCGTATTCAGAACCAGACTCCTTTTAACCTTTTTAAGGTACAATTCAGAAGGTGCTTGTTGCACCTGATTTTAAACCTTTTTTTTCTTCTATCAATAAGAAAAAAAACTTTCTTCTTCCGCTGGCATCCAACTATCCATATTGTCTGCTAAATACGTTATGGCTGTAATGGTTGCTTATGTCCTCTTTCGTTTTGCAAGATATTAGTTAGTGTATTAAAACTCGAAAGGCTAGAGTTATTGCTTTGCTTGTCGATAGTTCTCCTTTTTTCTTAAAGAAAATAAGTTATTTTTCCCCCCTTTGTAGGTTGGATGTAAGGTAGAAGCAGAGGATAGAACTCTAGATGCTTTCAAGTCCTCTTACATTGTCTCATAACAGTTAACTGACCTGTTTGTGTCATTATATTTTCATTTGTATAGTTACGGTTTAGTAACTGTAACCATTCTACACAAGCAGAAGTACACACACGAAGAGGAATATATATTATAAATATATATATTAATTATATATATGGTTTAGGATCTGGGGACACATGCTTTAATCATCCTTGCAAAAAATTAGACAAATCCAAAACCATTAAGACATTCATTTGTAATGAAGAAAATGGAAAAATGCAGTTCTACAAGAAACACTAAATTTATTCTAACGGTCATACGGTTTTGGATTTGTGTGATTTTGGTAGACTTGATCTTTGAGGTAAGACATAAAAGATAGACGTTTGGATTGTTTAAATACATTATGTAGTGGGCCCCACAAACATGTGTGTCAAATGCGTCTCCACTATCCGGATCCTAACTCTATATATATATATATATATGTATGTATATGTATATATATGTATATGTATATATGTGTGTGTATTATTGAGGGTCTGCACTATAGGGAATTAGAAAAGTAGTAAACATGACAATATTATATCAACTGGCAAGTGAAGTTATATATAGAGAACAAATGTATGATTAAATTTGGCGTTCATTCAATTGATAATCATGTGATGCTTTTGAGCACTGGATGACATTTATAGGTATACCAAAAGATATGTTCTATTTGTTTCTACCATGGATTAGGGACGGCAGGTCCTTGTTTTGGCTTTTTTTTTTTTCTTTTTTGTATGATTTTGATTAAGTTTCATGGTGAGATATGGCTATTTATATTTTTCCTCCCAGTGGCTTAAATTTGATGCCATTGAGTAATTGTTAAACATATGGTGCAGGGCTTAAATTTGTAAGAATCACTCCCAGTGGCTTTGTATGTAGGGTTAGTTTAGGTTGCAACACACAATCCTGATAGAAGCAAACCGATTTTCCTTCCGCGCAACCGGTGACTAAGTGCATCATGGTTTGGACCGCCAGATTTGATCCACGCTTAATTTTGTTGAACAGTCTTCAAATCCAGCAGTCCAAACACCGGTTGCATGTGGTGACCGGTAGCTCCCATGAAATATTGGAAGGAACTTATAGAGCTGCAAATTTATTCAATCTTCCAAAATCCTCTCTAAGGGATTACAGTTGGAAACTTATAGAACCTAAACCTAAGAAAACCCTAGGGTAACAAAAGTACTAAAATACGCCAAACTAAATAATATGAAATAACAAGAGTCCAGCAGAAAACCTAAGGGAAACCGTAGGTAACCAAAGTACCTCTAACTTTATCGCAAATATTCCTAATACGATGGCATCATCTGGGATGTGCCAAATTAGGCTTGAATGGTATGTATGCTCGTCTGGGTTTCTGGGCATACTCTGGTTTGAGAGTGGGCACAAATAGAATGAGAAACAGTGTTGGCATCATCGTGGACAAGACCTTGACACAAGATGTTGTAGATGTCAAGAGGGTAGGAGATAGAATTATGGCAATCAAGATTGTAATAGGACAAGAACTCATCAATGTGATCAGTGCGTACGCACCTCAAGTAGGGTTGGATACAAGTTTGAAGGAGAAATTTTGGGAAGATCTTGGAGACTGGGTGCAAGGAATTGCCCAGACGAAGAAGGTATTTATAGGAGGAGATTTAAATGGACACGTGGGCAAGGAGACAGGCAACTATGGAGGTTTTCATGGTGGCCATGGTTTTGGGGAGAGAAACGAGGATGGGGAAGCCATCTTGGATTTTGCAATGGCATATGATCTCCTCTTAGCCAACACCTTCTTTAAGAAGAGAGAAGAACATGTCATCACCTACAAGAGTGGGTTGTCAAAAACACAAATAGATTTTCTTCTTCTGAGGAAAGGGGATCGTATAACTTGTAAGGATTGCAAAGTTACACCAGGAGAGAGGTTGGTTAATCAACATCACTTGTTGGTGATGGATGTACATATCAAAAGAGAGAAAATGGAAAAAGACTTGGAAGTGCCCAAGGACTAGATGGTGGAATCTAAAAGGGGAAAAACAAACCATTTTCAAAGAGAAAGTAATCACCCAATGCGTGTGGGATAGAGGGGGGGAAGCTAGCCAAAGGTGGGATTCCATGGCTAGTTGTATCCAAAAAGTAGCAAAAGAGGCATTAGGGGAGTCCAAGGGCTTTGCTCCACACCAAAAGGAATCTTGGTGGTGGAATGAGGAGGTACAAACAAAGGTGAAGGCTAAGAAGGAATGTTGTAAAGCCTTATACAAAGATAGGACTGATGAAAATGGTGAAAGGTATAGAATAGCGAAGCAGGAGGCGAAGAAAGCTGTGAGAGAAGCTAAGCTAGCGGCTTATGATGATATGTATAAGCAACTAGATACCAAAGAAGGAGAGTTGGATATCTATAAACTAGCTAGAGAAAGGGAAAAGAAGACAAGGGACCTAAACCAAGTGAGGTGCATCAAGGATGAGGATGGAAAGGTTGTTGCTACAGAGAACGCGGTCAAAGACAGATGGAGAGGTTATTTTCATAATATTTTCAATGAAGGACATGAAAGGAGTACTTCTTTGGGGGAGTTGAGTAACTCAGAAGAGTGTAGAAACTACTCCTTTTACCGTCGAATCAGGAAGGAAGAAGTGGTTGTAGCTTTGAAAAAGATGAAGCATAGAAAAGCAGTGGGCTCAGATGATATACCGATCGAAGTGTGGAAAGTCTTGGGAGAGAAGGGTATGGCTTGGGTCACAGACTTTTTCAATAGGATTTTGAAAACGAAGAAGATGCCAAATGCGTGGTGAAAGAGCACTTTGGTGCCTATCTACAAGAATAAGGGCGACGTACAAAATTGCATGAATATAGATTGAGGCAAGAGATACGGGCTTCGGACAACCAATTCGGGTTCATGCCAGGGCGTTCAATCATGGAGGCAATCTATCTCTTACGAAGATTGATGGAAAGATATAGAGAGGAAAAAGGATTTACATATGGTCTTTATAGATTTGGAACAAGCGTATGATAGGGTCCCAAGAGACATTCTTTGGAGGATTTTAGAGAAGAAAGGAGTACGAGTGGCATATATCCAAGCTATAAAGGATATGTATGATGGAGCAAAAACTGCCGTAAGAACTCATGAATGACAAACCGAAAGCTTCCCCATAACTGTGGGGTTACATCAAGGCTCATCCTTAAGTCCTTACCTCTTTGCATTGGTAATGGATGAGTTAACGAGACATATTCAAGATGATATTCCTTGGTGTATGCTTTTCGTAGACGGTTTAGTGTTGATAGATGAAACTCAGGAAGGGGTAAATGCGAAGCTTAACCTTTGGAGAGAAGTGTTGGAATTGAAAGGTCTTCGCCTAAGCCAATCAAAGACAGAGAATATATGGAGTGCAATTTTAGTGCAAATGGAGACCAAAATGAATTAGGGGTGAGGACCGGAGATCAGAAAGTACCAAAGAGCGACTGCTTTCGCTACCTAGGATCTATCTTGCAAAAGAACAGAGAATTAGATGGAGTCCTCAACCATAGAATACATGCTGGATAGATGAAGTGGAAGAGTGCATCCGGCGTGTTGTGTGACAGCCGTATGCCATTGAAGCTCAAGGAAAAATTTTATAGGATAGCAATAAGGCCGACGATGCTGTATGGCATGAAATGTTGGGCGGTGAAGCATCAACACGTACATAACATGGGTGCAGCGGAGATGAGGATGCTTCGTTGGATGTGTGGGCACACGAGAAAGGATAAGATTAGGAATGAGGATATCTGAGGTAAAGTAGGAGTAGCCGAAATTGAAGAAAAGATGAGAGAAAATCGGTTACGATGGTTTGGACATGTGCAAAGAATGCCTACTGACGCTCCGGTTAGAAGATGCGACTACGGGACAGAGGTCCAGGGCCGAAGGGGTAGAGGAAGACCTAGGAAAACTTTGGAAGAGACTCTAAGAAAAGACTTAGAGTACTTGGATCTAACCGAGGACATGACACAGAACCGAGATCAATGGCGTTCTAGGATTCATATAGCCAACCCCACTCAGTGAGAAAAGGCTTTGTTGTTGTTGTTGTTACTCTGTTTTGAGAGTAAGGTGCTCAGCTGTTTTTAAATTTCTGTGACTATGATTGCTCAATTTGTATCCCCATTTTATTAAATTTCTGGTTTCCTCTTGAGATTTAAAAATCAAAGGTATAAGTTTTGCTAGCAGATGAATCAAAATTTCAATGAAACATTCCAAGGGATTTATGCCTTTTGCATAGTATTCTAAGTGGACTTCAAGGTATATAGTATATCCATTCTGAAGTTTATTTAATTTATTATATATATATATATATATACATATATATATATATATATATATATATAAAAGCTGCTCCCAAAAAGATTTGTATAAGAAATGATTGATAACTAGGTACCTCCTCCAAATTCCGAATATGTATCACTGTCTTCACTTCCAATCTTGTGTTTTCTTTTTAGTGGTGATGTGCTGCTTCCAATAACATGGATTGTGTTTCCTTGCTGCGCTTCTTAATTGCTTTCCATAATGATTCATTCAGGAGGAGGTTGCGAAAGAGTTTGGCATACCAGTGCATTTTCAGCGTTTTTGGCTGTGGGCAAAGCGTCAAAACCATCCTAACCGTCCATTAACGCCTAAGGAGGAAACACGATCTGTACTTAATCTTGTGCTGCTACTATTTTTATGTTTTAAAGTATATTTTTTTCTTCTTTTTCTTCAATGTTTGTGGAACAGATGAAATTCATCTCCATATCCATTTGATGATGTTTGCATGTACAAGCTAATGCTTTTTAGAGAGTGCGTTTTTAAAAAAGCTACACTTTCTGTCTTTGACTTGTGGTTGTTGAAGCAGTTCTTTCATGTTGCATTACATCGGATGCCTTATTATATTTGTTAATGTATAGAAGCCTTAATTCCATATTTGTGCACTATGTATACTTATTGTTACACATGGTTGACTGGTAGTGAAGCCTGGCCGAGATTATTTGATTTTTTTAGGCCACATTGTTTCAATGAGAATTGCTCCACATTGTTTCAATAAAAATGGTTAAACAATTAGTATGTCTTGGTTGGGAAAGGTTTTCCATGGAAAATTACAATTTTGAAGAAAATTAGATTTTTATTTTTTGGAAAGACTCAGAAATATTCATTCTATAACATCAAGTAAAGAGTTTTTCGCTTTTGTATTTTTAAAGAAAACATTTTCTGGAAGTAGCTGATGTGTACAGTAGAGTAATAAAGGCCACATGGATGACTTGACTTTGCTTTTTACATCATCAAACATAGTCCAGAAAAGTGCTTTTTACATCAGTCTTTCTTTCATTGCATTGTAGGTTGGACAGTTGAGTGAGGTATCGAACAGGGTTCATAATGCAGAACTAAAGTTATTCTTAGAAGTAGAGCTTGGGCTGGTAATTGTACTTTACTACTAAAGATTGTGTCATTCTTGTATGGAATGTTCTTTATAGCATTTACCCAGATTTTCTGCATTTTTATTCAGGATTTACACCCTGTTGCTCCACCTGACAAGACAAAGGATGATATCCTGCTTTTCTTTAAGCTTTATGATCCAGAAAAAGAAGAATTACGGTACATTAATTTGGCATATTTGGGTTACTCTTACTCAATAAGTTACGGAAGAAGATGAAGTTTTATGTTTTTTGCTTATTTTCTCCATAATGTCAGATATGTTGGAAGACTTTTCGTGAAGAGTACTGGTAAGGCAGCTGAAATCTTGTCAAAATTAAATGAAATGGCTGGCTATGCTCCCGAGGAAGAGATTGACCTGTATGAGGTTTGTATGCAATCACATCTTGTCTCAGCTCTATGTCATTCTGTAGGCAACTTCTAGAACTACATGGTATATGTCCTTATGACAATGAAACTAGCAATTTAGCTAAGGATGGCACAATAGTCAGTTCACGACAGTAACCATGACTGGTTGAAGAAGTTTGATTTGTTTGCATCATCTATAAACAAGTACCCAAAACCTTGTGCCTTCACCGATTGAATCCAAGGTTCATGGGCCATAAGTTGAGTTTGTCTGGTGTAGAGCTGCCTGATTACTGGTCTCTGTTATTTACTAATTATTTATGTGGCGGTTGATTTATTTTGATTCTTTCTTTAGTTGTCAACCATGGTTTCTTACCGATGCTCTGATTCCCAGGAAATTAAGTTTGAGCCCAATGTCATGTGTGAACCCATCGATAAGAAGTTCACATTTCGTGCCTGCCAGGTATTTTCTAAATATTATCAGTGTTCATTAGCACTTTTGCTCGTCAATATTTGAACTTCTTGTCATTGTATGCAGCTTCAGGATGGAGACATTGTCTGCTTTCAGAAGTCAACTTCATTTGAAGGTGAACATCTCCGCTATGATGATGTCCCATCTTTTCTGAAATACGTGCACAACCGTCAAGTAAGACTTCCTGAAACTTATACTTAATGTGTTGGAATTTGGAAACTACTATTCCTTTGGTGCTTTATTTGAATTGGTAGTCATATGAGAACAGACTTTTGGTATGGTTGTGAGACTCTTACTGAAGCTTGATCTCATGCTGGTCCTGTTACTAGAAAAAGGATTTAAAATACATGCTTGTTTTCTGGATGATTGATTTGTTTCACCCACCCATATAAGAAGTTAACTGTGGTGCACTGTGGGTGCCGTCCCGTCATCATGTATAATAAGATGGAATAGTCATGTTTTCTAATTTCTTTGTAGACTTTTATACTGTAGATTACTAGACCATGTTCTGTCATGACTATTGTGTCTGAATATCTAGTTATTTCACCATAAATATTCTTGAGGAGCATTATTTCAGATAATGTATCCTATATCTCTATTATGTATGCCTGTGTTGGTGATATATTCTCATTGTCACAATTCTGTGAGTTCAGGAGGTAAGTATTGTGTATTTTAATAAAATTGTTTCTCATAAAAAAAGGTAACTTGGTTTGGCTAAGTCTTTATCATCTGATATGTCACAGGTTGTTCACTTCCGATCCCTTGAGAAACCCAAAGAAGAGGATTTCTCTCTAGAACTGTAAGCTACATTATTGTTGGTTAAAGTTTATCTACATTATTTACAATACCAATGCATTTGTGTTCATTAACTGTCCTGTATATGATCTACAAGTGAGTTTGTCATTACAATCTCACGGGTTGTCGTATTGATTTTAAGGTCAAAACTCCATACCTATGATGATGTTGTGGAACGAGTAGCTCGACAACTTGGTTTGGATGATCCATCCAAACTTAGGCTTACACCGCACAACTATTACTCACAACAACCCAAACCCCAGCCAATTAAGTATCGTGGGGTTGACCACTTGACTGATATGCTGGTCCACTACAGTCAGGTAATAATTCCACATCCCTAGGGGATATTTATTTTAATACCTAGAACAAAACTCTTACATCAATCTATGACAGACTTCAGATATATTGTACTATGAAGTGTTGGACATCCCTCTGCCTGAATTACAAGGTTTGAAAACTCTGAAAGTCGCATTCCATCATGCTACTAAGGAAGAAGTGAGTACACCTACAAGTTCGTACAAAGTTATGGTTTGTTAGTTTTAATTATTTTCTGATATATCTGTCTTTTACCAGGTGGTCATTCACACCATAAGATTGCCAAAACAGAGCACTGTTGGGGATGTAATTAATGATCTTAAAACTAAGGTGACATTTTTGGCTTGTTATTGTCACTATCATCCTATCCAGCCAATTGAAACTAACTATTTACTAGTAGTGTGTAGAACTTTTTGTTTTTTGGCCCACTTTTTTGATCTTGTCAACAGTTTACTTTAATCATTTATTTACTTAGTTTAATACCCTGAGTTTATGGCTCTAACTGGGTGTATCCCATCTTGGAACAGGTTGAATTGTCTCGTCCGGATGCAGAACTTAGGTTGCTTGAAATTTTCTATCACAAGATTTACAAGGTATGAGCTTCATCTTCCAATAAAAACGCTCTGACTACCATACCTGTGAAGTAGATATATGAAAGAAAAAATTGATAAGTATTGGTCTGATTAACGGATTCTTTCTAAAGTAAATTATACAATACCATCGCAAAAATAGGGATACAGTTTGTAAGAACACACTTTGAAAGTAATGTTTTCTATGTCCCTGCTGTGTGAGCTGAGTGTTAATTGGCTTGTTTTCTATATCTGTGCATGTCAAATGTCTCTGCGATGTTAATGTTTTCTATGTCCCTGCTATTTGAGCTAAGTGTTAATTGGCTTGTTTTCAACATCTGTGCATGTCAAATGTACAACATCGTGAATTCTGCGATAGGCATGGCTTTTTATCAAAATTTATATTTATCAAGCATTACAGGTAGGGTGAGGACATAAAATCCAACCGTGAGTAAAATGAAGCATGAGTCCACCACAAAAACGTAGGCCGTTTGTAGACATCAAAATTTCGGTGAAATGAATGTTGATCAATAATTAAAATTTCAACTCCCACGTGTCACATAAATTTTACATGTAGCGTGTGACTCAACGAAAAATCGAAATAAATTGGAAAAGTCATCAAATAGGACACGTGTCAATACCTGGTAGAAATGATTTATTTCATCTGATTATTTAAATCCAAAAATCAAGTTTTGGAATTCTATAAATAGGAAGCCAAGACATTCATTTTGGAGGAGAAAAGGAAGAGAAATTTACATTACACCAAAACTTTGAAGCCTTGAAACTCTAAAGCTCTCAAGCAAATCCCGAAGGATCAAGAAAGCCCTTTTCGTTTTTCGTCAAATCCTCCTTCAAGATCAAGTCCCAACGGCCCTTGAAATACTCCCACCAACTCAAGATCAAGCCTCGACGGCCCCTTGAAGAAAGTGTTCATCATTCATCATCCGTTCATCCTAAGATCAAGTTGGATCAACAACCTCAACAAACTTATACACCCATTCTTCAAGATCAAGCCCAACGCCCCTTGAAGATCCATTCATCAACTGTTCATCTTTAGATCAAGCCCCGACGGCCCTTTGGATCAACAACTCATCCACAAACCTACACCCTACGAAGATAGAATCAGAGGATCAAATTACAAAGAGATTGTAACCTCAAAATCATTAATACAAAAATATATTTTGTACACGTATTCTTGTTTCAGGAATTTTTCGTGTTTACAAATTTGGCACGCCCAGTGGGACAATCTCTACCTCTCATCTCTATCCTCAAATCATCGAAAAACGCAAATGGCATCAAGAAATGATCAAGTTGTTCCTGCAATCAAAGCAAAGAACAAGAACATCATCGTCGCAAGTGGTGATATTTCGGGCATCATAACCCGAAGTAAGGCAAGAGATTTTTTTGTCGCGGCTTCCGTCCCTGCATTAACTCTGTCAAAGGAACAAGAGCACCTGAGATACGAGCCTGTGATCACCCTAGCCTCGCTAAGGGCATCAAGGGGGGAAAGCCCGAGGAAATACTCAGAGTCCCTACTCTCCGACGCTGATTCGAGCGGCAGTACAACCATGCAAGTCATGACCACTAGAGCAACTTCAATCGAGGAGCAGCTAGCTCAGATGAATGAAGCAATTGCAAAGCTCACACGGACTGTGGAAGAGAAGGACTTGCAGATTGCTGCACTCGTCAACCAACTAGATGCACGGCCCGACGTGAAAGTCGACCCAAATGTTGGCCTAGTAAAGAAAGAAGTTAACGAAGAAGAGGAGCCTCCAGCAGAGAAAGTCGAAGAGAAGCTGAAGCTAGACCAAGCAACGGCGTTCATGGGATCTCTCTCTATCCAGCAACTACAGGAGATGATTGCAAGCACTATCAAGACACAGTACGAAGGAAGCTCGCATGACTCCGTACTGTACTCAAATCCTTACTCCAAGAAGATTGATGCTTTGAAGATGCCAAGGGGTTATCAGCCCCCAAAATTCATGCAGTTCGATAGAAAAGGCAACCCGAAGCAACATGTCGTCCATTTCATTGAAACTTGGCAACAATGCTGGGATAGAGGGAGACTACCTCGTCAAACAGTTCGTGCGTTCGCTGAAAAGTAACGCTTGTGACTGGTACACTGACCTCGAACCTGAGTCTATCAACAATTGGGACCAGCTAGAAAGGGAATTCCTCAACCGTTTCTACAGCACTCGTCGTACTGTAAGCATGCTAGAGCTGACCAGTACGAAACAGTGGAAAGATGAACCTGTCGTCGACTACATAAATAGATGGCGCTCCTTAAGTCTGGATTGCAAAGATCAGCTTTCTGAAACCTCTGCCATTGAGATGTGCGTTCAAGGCATGCACTGGGGGTTACATTACATCTTCCAAGGCATAAAACCAAGAACATTCGAAGAGCTAGCAACTCGTTCCCACGACATGGAGCTGAGTATCGCTAATCACGAGAAAAATGAGCCGATTACTAACTTCGATAAGGATAAAGTATTCGCCCCAAATGTAGACAAGACCGGGAAGAAACCCGCTAAGGAAGTTTTCACCATCAACACTACCCCTATCAAGCCCTCCTCAGCGCCCATCAAGACCTCCTCAGCGCCCATCAAGATCTCCTCCAAGAAGAAAACGAAGGAGATAAAGACAAGTGAGCCTCCTCGCACCCAAGACAGATACAAGAGCACCTTGAGAGAGTTGGAACAGAAAACATATCCTTTTCCTGACTCTGACATGGCTGCCATGTTAGACGACTTGCCTGACGAAGAGGTGTTCTACATCGATATTTTCCCGACATGGACGATGTTCTTCGATGGATCCGCACGAGCAGACGGAGCGGGGGCAGGAGTAGTATTCATGACGCCACAAAGGCAAATACTACCTTACTCCTTCCAACTGAATGAGCTATGCTCCAACAATGTTGCTGAGTACCAAGCATTGATAATCGGGCTCCAAATGGCGATCAACATGGAAATCACAGCTCTTGAGGTGTATGGCGATTCCAAGCTCATAATCAATCAACTCTTAACTGAATATGAGGTGAGGAAAGATGATCTCGTCCCATACTTCCGGCTAGCAACCCAACTGCTCCAAAAGTTTGAAGCTGTGACACTAGAACATGTGCCAAGAAAGGAAAATCAAATGGCAGACGCTCTCGCCAATCTAGCCTCGAGCATGACATTAGGAAAAGATGAAGTTGCAGACGTGCCAGTTTGCCAAAGATGGGTGATTTCGCTCGTTAATGAAATGTCACTAGATGATACAAATGTCATCTCAGTACTTCCAGTCGATGCTGAAGAGTGGAGACAGCCGCTGATCAACTACTTAGAGCACGGAAAGCTTCCAGATGATCTTAGACACCGTTCCGAAATACGTCGACGAGCACCTCGCGTCCTTTACTACAAAGGAACACTCTACCGACGCTCTTTTGAAGGAGTGCTCCTGAGATGCCTAGGTGAGGAAGAAGTTAATCAAGCCATGGAAGAAGCACATTCAGGTGTGTATGGGGCACATCAGTCTGGACCAAAGCTACATTTCCGGCTTAAAAGAATGGGTTACTACTGGTCGAGCATGGTGAAGGACTACCTGAAACACGCCAAAAGGTGCCAAGCTTGCCAATTCCACGCCAACTTCATACATCAACCGCCTAAACCATTACACCCTACAGTTGCTTCATGGCCGTTCGACGCATGGGGATTGGACGTTGTAGGACCAATTACGCCAAAGTCATCTGCAGGGGAAGCTTACATCCTAGCTGCAACAGATTACTTCTCCAAGTGGGCTGAAGCCATACCTTTAAGGGAAGTAAAAAAGGAAACTGTTGTTCGTTTCATCAAGGAGCATATCATCCACCGATATGGGGTGCCTCGCTACATTATCACTGACAACGGAAAGCAGTTCTCCAACCGACTCGTGGACGAGCTTTGCGACAAATATAAGTTCAAGCAGTACAAGTCTTCCATGTATCATGCTCCGGCCAACGGCCTCGCAGAAGCATTCAACAAGACGCTGTGCAACCTCCTGAAAAAGGTAATCGGCCGAACAAAGAGAGACTGGCATGAAAGAATAAGTAAAGCACTTTGGGCATATAGGACTACACATAGGACTCCTACCCGAGCTACACCTTATTCTCTCGTATATGGCGTAGAAGCTGTTCTACCGCTCGAAAGTCAAATCCCCTCACTAAGGATAGCTATACAAGAAGGCTTGACTGATGAAGAAAATGCAAAGTTGCGCCTTCAGGAGTTGGAAGCGCTGGATGAGAGAAAGCTCGAAGCTCAACAACACTTGCAATGCTATCAAGCACGGTTATCCAAGGCATTCACAAGAAAATCCGCCCAAGGTCTTTCCAAGCCGGAGATCTCGTGCTGGCATTGCGTAGGCCTATCATTACAACTCATAAGACAAAAAGTAAGTTCACATCAAAGTGGGATGGACCTTACGTAATACAAGAGATCTACACCAATGGCGCCTATTTAATCATGGCAGAAGACGGGTTGAAGATCGGCCCCATCAATTGTAGATTTTTGAAGCGCTACTACCCCTAAAGCAAACGCACTACGCTCCTGGCCCGCAAGAGCATAAACTGTGTACGGCAAAATCATAATCAAAACCATCACTCATTTGAACTACGTCATGACTTGATCCCTCCTCAACCAAGGGTACGTAGGCAACTTGAAACTTCAAAACTTCAAGTACAGTCACATCAAAAAAAAAAAAAAAACACTTTAAAGAATAAAGAGCAAATTCAAGAATGCAAACATTTTATTTCTTTAAAGGAAAAAATCTGATTACAAAAGAGAGAGGGCAGAAGACACTACTCGAAAACTATGTCCTTAAAACTAAGGAGGCGGTCTTCAAGCAAACCTTCCAAAGCCTTCAAAGTCTCTACCTCGATGAGAGACAGGATGGGCAACTCCATAGCCATGTCTTTCTCTTGTTCTAGGCGTGAAATCTCCTCTTGGCATTGAGAAAGGGTAGCTCCCTGCTCCTCGAGAACACTTTCAAGTTTTGATGCCTCGATGCCCAGCTGTTCTTGTTCTCGCATCAACATATCTAGACGTACCCGGACGGAAGCTAAAGAAGTCTCTGTAGATTGATAATCTCCCGAAGCAGCTTGCTGAGAAGACCGGGCTTGGGTTAGTGACAAGTCTATTGCAACAAGTTGGTGAGCTCTAACATCTGGACTCAACTTCTTCAAGGAAATAACACGCAAGGAAGAATATTCAGTTGAAGCGGCCATAATTTCAGCAATCTTGATCTTTAAGGATGAAGAATCAATGTTAAGATTGTCAATTGCAGAAATAAGTTTGGACAAGTCCTCCTTAAGCAACGAAAGGTCCTCTGACGGACATTTCGAAATCCTCTCCTCAATATGGCTCTTGATATCCATTACCGCACGAAGATTGATGCGATGAATAAGCTGCTCAGTACCATTAAGGTTTGGCCCTCTCAAAGAGATCTCAGAGCTAGCTGGCAAAGGTATAGAATGCATGACGGGATCTTGCATGCCTCCACCTACACACGGCAAACTTGGGAAACTTGACAAACTTGGGATAAGCTCTGTACCAGGTGGATCCCCAATCTCCTCGCCTGTAGGTAGGTCACCTCCAAATAGCATCTCCGCATAAGAATAAATACCTGTGGTTACCAAGTCAAAAGAACAAGAAGGCCCAACCTAAAGAAAACAAAGAAAGCTGTTAGAAACAAAAGCTAGAACAATGAAAGCAGAAGAAGTCATAAGAGAGAAGAAGATGCATACGTCTTTCTCAAACGACACACTGCCATCGAGTTGAGGGAGCCTAAACACTTCTTTCTTCTTGTGACGAAAATTGACATCGCTATCGGTCTGAGCGCCTTCAAGACGTCGCTTGTTTAAAACTTGTTGACCATGCCGCAAAACAAGTCCATCTTCGTGCGAATCAACTTCATCACCAGCCTCTTCAGATACATCCAGATGTTGAGAAGACAAGCGTGGACGTTGAGGGACTAAAACAACTGGTCTATCTTGCAAAGTAGCAGCACTCGCGCAATCAAAAGATATCAGTTGTGTAGGAACCACAGAACACCCCTCCTTCAATGCATCAAGGTGTGAATGAGAAGAATTGGTACCACTTGCCATCCCCAAATTCTCATAATATACCTTTGACCACCAACTTACGTAAGCACGGGTTACTGGACTACTCTTGAACTCGTCTTTGGCCGGCAGGGTGATAGAAGCATTTGTACATGCATGGGTACAAGACTCCCAATGCATATACACGGCTTGCAAGGAGTCTAATTGGTTTTTTTCCTTCAACTTGCCTGGCACATGTTGGACAAAACCAAATTGCCTGTTGAAACGGTGGGGACTATACGGTTGAACAATGCATCGATCTTCTTGCCGCAAAGAAACATACCCTGAGCGAAGACTTATAAGGTAAGATAAGTCTGAGAAGCGAAGATGCGAATCGTCCATGATGCCTCGCCGCACTGAGCCAACTCTCGCCAGATAGTCCATCTTCAAGCCTTCGCAGCTTCTAAACAGTGCTTGTGCCTGAGAATCATCGAAGCTCTTCGAAGAAAGCACGCCAGAATACTTCGTCATCAAAGGCCCTGACTTGTTTAGAGTAGAAGAAAAAAAATAAGTGCCGAAGTACTCACCCAACCAACCATACACATAGTGGTAGGGAAGAACCGCAGCACGATCTTCAGTGTTTGCCGAGTTCGAAACAACACTCAAGCCGTTATAAATATTGGCCAAAACCGGGATAGCAAGACTGAAAGATTCACCTGTAGCCATCTTGCTAGCAACTTTGAAAACCCCAGGACGAACAAAGTTGACGTCGCCAATTGGAAAAACAAACTTACAAAGCCAACAAGTTAAGAAAGCAGCTAGGTAAGATTCTTCCACATGCTCTGATGCTATGCCAAGGTCCTCAAACGCTCTCAGCTCGGCAGGAGAACGGCGCCTAGCTGAACCAATGGCACCAGATGGATATAGGTCTCTCTTTGGCTTAGTGGTTTTGTTGCAACTTCTTCTCTTCGAGGACTTCTTGTACCTCGCGTCCTCCCAATACCAGAAGCGGATCCATGAAGAAATCTTCACGCCTGATTCACCTCGAGCATCTTGGGAAAGCTTGTGATATGCCCAAAATAAACAGCGACAACTCGCAGGCAATCATCGGTTATTGCAGAGAGAAAGTTCCTCCGCACTAGGAACAACCTCGTCATAAAACTTACCTTGGATTGGCAATCCCCCTATCTTCTGGAGATCCCAAAGTGAAATTGACATCTCTCCTTGAGCTGTATGAAGCGTGTTAGTCGCTGAACACCAATGCTCAAAGAACGCATGAAGGACAGAATGATGGAGATCATAACTAAACAAAGATGCGTACACGGCATGGTAAAGGCCCATGCTAGTAAGCACATGTTTAGATCGGCCCAAGACATCTTAAAGTCACTCTCAATAAGACTCAGCAAAAACAGCTTCTCCGGTAGTCGACAAGACATCATTCCAAGTCATAGCTCCGCTGCGAATGTGATCTCCGAGAAGCTTAAACGAAGCCGGATGATTGTCACGAGCATGGTGTGAAGGGTTCAAGATAAGAAACCCCAGTGTGCACGCCTCCTTCTCTGTATTTGATCGAATAAAGTCTGCCACCTTCCAAGATACTTCAGAAGACCACGACTTAATATGCATGGAGTTGTCTTTTGTAGGAAAAGCAAGCGCCTTAAGGCCAGTCAGTGGGGCGTAAATCTTTAGCGTTGTTCCCCTATCTTGCGAATCACCTTCCTTCGCGAGAATGGTGATGGTGTTGCTCTTAAAACATTTGAAAAATATCATGACCGCAACAAAGCAAAATCAGCCACAAAACTTGAACAGGAGGACAACAGACAGTGCAATGGTGTGCAGCGAACGGTGCAGCGATGACGGTGCAGCAAGCAGCATAAACTCGCTGCGGTCTTTTGCATAACCCCACATGGTAAAAGTGACACACTGCAACAAGCTCCAAGCAGCGAAAAGAGAAAGGCTGCATAGTTGCTTGAGCGAATGAATCGGTTTGCTGAGCAGCAGGCGCAGGTGCAGGTACAAGCTGATGATCAATCTGAGACCCAGAAAGCACCACCACGTTTAGGCAGTAGCTGTGCAATGGTTGCAGTTGCTGCTATCCCATATAACATATATATATATATATATAATGGTCTCCAGAGAGGCACATGAATGAGAGGCCATGCACAGCAGGGGAAATCCGAAACAAAATATTAAAAGCACTGATGGTGTGGTAGAAGTGATGGTCGCGTGCGGAAAACAAATGTCAAAAAACAAAAGAAGGATGATGGCCATCATTTTGTGAGTAGTGGTGCACGCACCGAAGAAAATAATAATATATATCAATTATAAAAGCTTCAGCACCACCGAAAGCAAAGAAAAAAAACATCTTTGGTGGATCAGCGCCACTGAAAGCAAAGAAAAGAAAAATAATAATAATAATAATAAAATAAAGTAAAAGGGAATGATGATGTTGGAAAACAATGATAATGTTGGGAAGCAATGATGAAGGTAAAGAATAAAAAAACAATAATAAAATAAAATAAAATAAATGATGATGGACGGCATCAAGTGAAAAAAAAAAAAAAAAACCCATCTTGGTGATATATATGTTTTATCTGTATTTAGCACAATACATTAAATAAAATAAAGTATATTCATTAATCTTCGAGAAATTACACGTGCGTACAAAAAAAAAAAAAAAAAGATGGAACTTTCACAAAGGTTGTTTACGTGAAGCCCCACTACTTGGGAAAACTCCAGGAGCGGGAGGCATCGAAGATAGATCATTCGAGGCCCCAATACTTGGTGGAACGCTAGATGACGCAGGAAAGAGGTGCCTCTGGAAGAAAGCCGCAAGCCTTTGACGGTCACCTTGAATTCGACCTTTAGATTCTTGCAGCTCATCAAGCTTTCTCTTCATGTCTGTCCAATAATTATTGGCAAACACGTGTAAACTTCTATTCTCGTACTTAAGCTGTTTGATCTCTTGCTTGAGATTTTCCATCTCTGTCATCAATTATTCAACTTGACGAGATCAAGCAAGTAGGCGTTGACCCATGTTGGAAACAGAGCCCGCACATTGAACACTGAGAGTTAGGGACTCTTGAACGGCCAACTCATCGGACCGTCCTGAAAGCAGCCTACTGTCTTTAGGAGTGAGGAGGTTCCTAGCTACTATCGTAGCTGTTGTTGCATCCGTCATCACGGAGTCTTCACATGTAAGAGGCCTATTAGGAGATAAGAAAGACGGGCACCATACATTACCTTGACGCGGCGCAACCGGATCACTGCTGAAACTCAAATCTAAGCAAAGGTTAGATGAGTTAGCCATTTTCAAAAATGTTAAAAGAGAAAGGTTGGATGGAGTAAAATCTCAAAGGGTCGGAGACGATATTCACGGATGGGCAATCTTCAAAGTATGCATGTTAGAGGTGATCGATCACCTCTATAAAGGGAGAAGCGACACAACCACCGATTCAAATTGAAGAGACACCACTCTTCAAAGCCAGATTTTCTGAACAACCACCGGTTCGGAGGGTGTTACCTCTTTGATTTCTGAACAAACGCTTCTTCGATTTTTTAGCAAGCGTCTCTTCGATTTCTGAATAGACGCTTCTTCGATTTTTTAGCAATCGTATCTTCGATTTCCGAACAAACGCCTATTTGATTTCTGAGCAAGCGCCTCTTCGATTTCTGAATGAACAACCCTGTTCCTCCTTTTTTTATAGAGGCAAAAATTGTGTGGTAGTTGAGATAATGACCTCCACGCGTTCTCAACTTTGTCAGAGATCTTTGACAAAGTTGCACGTGTTATCTGAAAAGCCGAGATTGTGTCTGAAGAGTTGGCGAAATTTACGTAGGAAAATCTGACTTTGAAGAGTGGTGTCTCTTCAATTTGAATCGGTGGTTGTGTTGCCTCTCCCTTTATAGAGGTGATCGATCACCTTTAACATGCATACTTTGAAGATTGCACATCCGTGAATATCGTCTCCGACCCTTTGAGATTTTACTCTATCCAACCATTCTCTTTTAACATTTTTGAAAATGGCTAACTCATCTAATCTTTGCTTAGATTTGAGTCTTAGCAGCGATCCGGTTGCGCTGCGTCAAGGTAATGTATGGTGCCCGTCTTTCTTATCTCCTAATGGCCCTCTTACATGTGAAGACTCCGTGATGACGGATAAACAACAGCTACGATAGTAGTTAGGAACCTCCTCACTCCTAAAGACAATAGGCTGCTTTCAGGACGGTCCAATGAGTTGGCCGTTCAAGAGTCCCTAACTCTTAGTGTTCAGTGTGCGGGCTCTGTTTCCAACATAGGCCAACGCCTACTTGCTCGAACCCGTCAAGTTGAATCATTGATGGCGGAGGTGGAAAATCTTAAGCAAGAGATCAAACAGCTTAAGTACGAGAATAGAAGTTTCCACGTGCTTGCCAATAATTATTCGACAGGCATTAAGAGGAAGCTTGATGAGCTGCAAGAATCTGAAGGTCGAATTCAAAGTGACCGTCAAAGGCTTGCGGCTTTCTTCCAGATGCACCTCTTTCCTGCGTCATCTAGCGTTCCACCAAGTATTGGGGCCTCGAATGATCTATCTTCGATGCCTCCCACTCATGGAGTTTTGCCAAGTAGTGAGGCTTCACGTAAACAACCTTTGTGAAAGCTCCATCTTTTTTTTTTTTTTTGTACGAACTTGTAATTTCTCGGAGATTAATGGACATGCTTTATTTTATTCAGTGTATTGTGCTAAATACAGATAAAACATATACATCACCAAGATGTTTTCCAACATCATTGCTTTCCAACATCATCATTGTTTCCCAACATCATTATTGCTTGCCAACATCATCATTCCCTTTTACTTTATTTTATTATTATTATTTTTTTCTTTGGTTTCGGTGGCGCTGATCCACCAAAGACGTTTTTTTTTTTTTTTTTTTCTTTTTTTTCTTTTTTTTCTTTACTTTCGGTGGTGCTGAAGCTTTTATAATTGATATGTATTATTATTTTCTTTGGTGTGTGCACCACTACTCACAAAATGATGGCCATCATCCTTCTTTTGTTTTTTGACATTTGCTTTCCGCACGCCACCATCACTTCTACCACACCATCAGTGCTTTTAATATTTTGTTTCTGATTTCCCCTGCTGTGCATGGCCCCTCATTCATGTGCCTCTCTGGAGACCATTATATATATATATATATATTTATATATATATATATATATATTATATTGGATAGCAGCAACTGCAACCATTGCACAGCCACTGCCAAAACGTGGTGGTGCTTTCTGGGTCTCAGATTGATCATCGGCTTTTACCTGCGTCTGCTGCTCAGCAAACCGATTCATTCGCTCAAGCAACTATGCAGCCTTTCTCTTGCCGCTGCTTGGAGCTTGTTGCAGTGTGTCACTTTTACCGTGTGGGGTTATGCAAAAGACTGCAGCGAGTTTATGTTGTGTAGTGCCTTTTGATCATAATTTTCCTCGGTGGTGACGTTGTCATGCCTCTTGCTGCTGCTTGCTGCACCGTCATCGCTGCACCGTTCGCTGCACACAATTGCACTGTCTGTTGTCCTACTGTTCAAGTTTTGTGGCTGATTTTGCTTTGTTGCGGTCATGGTATTTTTCAAATGTTTTAAGAGCAACACCATCACCATTCTCGCGAAGGAAGGTGATTCGCAAGATAGGGGAACAACGCTGAAGATTTACGCCCCACTGACTGGCCTTAAGGTGCTTGCTCTTCCTACAAAAGACAATTTCATGCATATTAATTCGTGGTCTTCTGAAGTATCTTGGAAGGTGGCAGACTTTATTCGATCAAATACGGAGAAGGAGGCGTGCACACTGGGGATTCTTATCTTGAACCCTTCGCACCATGCTCGTGACAATCATCCGGTTTCGTTTAAGCTTTTCGGAGATCACATTCGCAGCGGAGCTATGGCTTGGAATGATGTCTTGTCGACTACCGGAGAAGCTGTTTTTGCTAAGTCTTATTAGGAGTGGCTTGAAGATGTCTTGAGCCGATCTAAACATGTGCTTACTAGCATGAGCCTTTACCATACCGTGTACGCATCTTTTTTTAGTTATAATCTCCATCATTCTGTCCTTCATGCGTTCTTCGAGCATTGGTGTTCAGCGACTAACACGCTTCATACAGCTCAAGGAGAGGTGTCAATTTCACTTTGGGATCTCCACAAGATAGGAGGATTGCCAATCCAAGATAAGTTTTATGACGAGGTCGTTCCTAGTGCGGAGGAACTTTCTCTCTGCAATAACCGAGGATTGCCTGCGAGTTGTCGCTGTTTATTTTGGGCATATCACAAGCTTTCTCAAGATGCTCGAGGTGAATCAGGCGTGAAGATTTCTTCATGGATCCGCTTCTAGTATTGGGAGGACGCGAGGTACAAGAAGTCCTCGAAGAGAAGAAGTTGCAACAAAATCACTAAGCCAAAGGGAGACCCATATCCGTCTGGTGCCATTGGTTCAGCTAGGCGTCGTTCCCCTGCCGAGCTGAGAGCGTTTGAGGACCTTGGCATAGCATCAGAGCATGTAGAAGAATCTTACCTAGCTACTTTCTTAGCTTGTTGGCTTTGTTAGTTTGTTTTTCCAATCGGCGACGTCAACTTTGTTTGTCCTGGGTTTTCAAAGTTGCTAGCAAGATGGCTGCAGGTGAATCTTTCAGTCTTGCTATCCTGGTTTTGGCCAATATTTATAACGGCTTGAGTGTTGTTTCGAACTCGGAAAACACTGAAGATCGTGCTGTGGTTCTTCCCTACCACTATGTGTATGGTTGGTTGGGTGAGTACTTCGGCACTCATTTTTTTTCTTCAACTCTAAACAAGTCAGGGCCTTTGATGACGAAGTATTGTGGCGTGCTTTCTTCGAAGAGCCTCGATGATTCCCAGGCGCAAGCATTGTTTAGAAGCTGCGAAGGCGTGAAGATGGACTATCTGACGAGAGTTGGCTCGGTGCGGCGAGGCATCATGGACGATTCGCTTCTCAGACTTATCTTACCTTATAAGTCTTCGCTCAGGGTATGTTTCTTTACGGCAAGAAGATCGATGCATTGTTCAACCGTATAGTCCCCACCGTTTCAGCAGGCAATTTGGTTTTGTCCAACATGTGCCAGGCAAGTTGAAGGAAAAAAACCAATTAGACTCCTTGCAAGCCGTGTATATGCATTGGGAGTCTTGTACCCGTGCATGTACAAATGCTTCTATCACCCTGCCGGCCAAAGACGAGTTCAAGATTAGTTCAGTAACCCGTGCTTACGTAAGTTGGTGGTTAAAGGTATATTATGAGAATTTGGGGATGGCAAGTGTTACCAATTCTTCTCATTCACACCTTAATGTATTGAAGGAGGGGTGTTCTGTGGTTCCTACACAACTGATATCTTTTGATTGCGCGAGTGCTGCTACTTTGCAAGATAGACCAGTGGTTTTAGTCCCTCAACGCCCACGCTTGTCTTCTCAATATCTGGATGTATCTAAAGAGGCTGGTGATGAAGTTGATTCGCACGAAGATGGACTTGTTTTGCGGCAGGGTCAACAAGTTTTAAACAAGCGACGTCTTGAAGGCGCTCAGGCCGATAGCGATGTCAATTTTCGTCACAAGAAGAAAGAAGTGTTTAGACTCCCTCAACTCGATGGCAGTGTGTCGTTTGAGAAAGACGTTTGCATCTTCTTCTCTCTTTTGACTTCTTCTGCTTTCATTGTTCTAGCTTTTGTTTCTAACAGCTTTCTTTGTTTTCTTTAGGTTGGGCCTTCTTGTTCTTTTGACTTGGTAACCACAGGTATTTATTCTTATGCGGAGATGCTATTTGGGGGTGACCTACCTACAGGCGAGGAAATTGGGGTTCCACCTGGTACAGAGCTTATCCCAAGTTTGTCAAGTTTCCCAAGTTTGCCGTGTGTAGGTGGAGGCATGCAAGATCCCGTCATGCATTCTATACCTTTGCCAGCTAGCTCTGAGATCTCTCTGAGAGGGCCAAACCTCAGTGGTACTGAGCAGCTTATTCATCGCATCAATCTTCGTGCGGCAATGGATATCAAGAGCCATATTGAGGGGAAGATTTCGAAATGCCCGTCGGAGGACCTTGCATTGCTTAAGGAGGACTTGTCGAAACTTATTTCTGCAATTGACAATCTTAACATTGATTCTTCATCTTTAAAGATCAAGATTGCTGAAATTATGGCCGCCTCAACTGAGTATTCTTCCTTGCGTGTTATTTACTTGAAGAACTTGAGTCCAGATGTTAGAGCTCACCAACTTGCTGCAATAGACTTGTCCCTAACCCAAGCCCGGTCTTCTCAGCAAGCTGCTTCGGGAGATTATCAATCTACAGAGACTTCTTTAGCTTCCGTCCGGGTACGTCTAGATATGTTGATACGAGAACAAGAACAGCTGGGCATCGAGGCATCAAAACTTGAAAGTGTTCTCGGGGAGCAGGGAGCTACACTTTCTCAATGCCAAGAAGAGATTTCACGCCTAGAACAAGAGAAAGACATGGCTATGGAGTTGCCCATCCTGTCTCTCACCGAGGTAGAGACTTTGAAAGCTTTGGAAGGCTTGCTTGAAGACCGCCTCCTTAGTTTTAGGGACATAGTTTTCGAGTAGTGTCTTCTACCCTTTTTCTTTTGTAATCAGACTTTTTCCTTTAAAGAAATAAAATGTTTGCATTCTTGAATTTGCTCTTTATTCTTCAAAGTGTTTTTTTTTTTTTTTTGATGTAACTGTACTTGAAGTTTTGAAGTTTCAAGTTGTCTACGTACCCTTGGTTGAGAAGGGATCAAGTCATGACGTAGTTCAAATGAATGATGGTTTTGATGATGATTTTGCCGTACACAGTTTATGCTCTTGCGGGTCAGGAGCGTAGGGCGTTTGCTTTAGGAGTAGTAGCGCTTCAAAAATCTGCCGTTGATGGGGCCGATCTTCAACCCGTCTTCTATCATGATTAAGTTGGCGCCATTAGTGTAGATCTCTTGTATTACGTAGGGTCCATCCCACTTTTATGTGAACTTGCTTTTTGTCTTATGAGTTATAATGATAGGCCTACGCAATGCCAGCACGAGATCTCCGGCTTGGAAAGACCTTGGGCGGATTTTCTTGTTGAATGCTCGGCCAATAGTAACCCATTCTTTTAAGCCGGAAATGTAGCTTTGGTCCAGACTAATGTGCCCCACACACACCTGAATGTGCTTCTTCCTTGGCTTGATTAACTTCTTCATCACCTAGACATCTCAGGTGCACTCCTTCAAAAGAGCGTCGGTAGAGTGTTCATTTGTAGTAAAGGAAGCGAGGTGCTCGTCAACGTATTTCGGAACGGTGTCTAAGATCATCTGGAAGCTTTCCGTGCTCTAAGTAGTTGATCAGCGGCTGTCTCCACTCTTCAGCATCGACTGGAAGTACTGAGATTACATTTGTATCATCTAGTGACATTTCATTAATGAGCGGAATCACCCATCTTTGGCAAACTGGCACGTCTGCAACTTCATCTTTTCCTAATGTCATACTCGAGGCTAGATTGGCGAGAGCGTCTGCCATTTGATTTTCCTTTCTTGGCACATGTTCTAGGGTCACAGCTTCGAACTTTTGTAGTAGTTGGGTCGCTAGTCGGAAGTATGGGACGAGATCATCTTTCCTCACCTCATATTCAGTTAAGAGTTGATTGATTATGAGCTTGGAATCGTCATACACCTCAAGAGCTGTGATTTCCATATTGATCGCCATTTAGAGCCCGATTATCAATGCTTGGTACTCAGCAACATTGTCGGAGCATAGCTCATTCAGTTGGAAGGAGTAAGGTAGTATTTGCCTTTGTGGTGTCATGAATACTACTCCTGCCCCCGCTCCGTCTGCTCGTGCGGATCCATCGAAGAACATCGTCCATGTCGGGAAAATATCGATGTAGAACACCTTTTCGTCAGGCAAGTCATCTAACATGGCAGCCATGTCAGAGTCCGGAAATGGATAAAAAGCCCCAACTGTAAATAATCTCATTCTTCCAACCAGTTATATCAACATTTGATTGAGAAAAGAACTAGAAAAAAGGAAAGGTAGATCTCAAAGAACCACTGAAAGCCCAAAAGGTAATTAACAGAATAGTTTCATGCCACACAAAAACGGTGTAAACACGAAAAATTCCTGAAACAAAAAACAAGAATACGTATACAAAATATATTTTTGTATTAATGATTTTGGGGTTACAATATTTTTGTAATTTGATCCTCTGATTCTATCTTCGTAGGGTGTAGGTTTGTGGATGAGTTGTTGATCCAAAGGGCCGTCGGGGCTTGATCTAAAGATGAACAGTTGATGAATGGATCTTTAAGGGACGTTGGGCTTGATCTTGAAGAATGGGTGTATGAGTTTGTTGAGGTTGTTGATCTAAAGGGTCGTTGGGGTTTGATCTTAGGATGAACGGATGATTAATGATGAACACTTTCTTCAAGGGGCCGTCGGGGCTTGATCTTGAGTTGGTGGGAGTTCTTCAAGGGCCGTTGGGGCTTGATCTTGAAGGAGGATTTGACGAAGAACGAAAAGTGCTTTCTTGATCCTTCGAGATTTGCTTAAGAGCTTTAGAGTTTCAAGGCTTCAAGGTTTTGGTGTAATGTAAGTTTCTCTTCCTTTTCTTCTTCAAAATGAATGTCTTGGCTTCCTATTTATAGAATTCCAAAACTTGATTTTTGGATTTAAATAATCAGATGAAATAAATCATTTCTGCTAGGTATTGACACGTGTCCCATTTGATGACTTTTCCAATTTATTTCGATTTTTCGTTGAGTCACACGCTACATGTAAAATTTATGTGACACGTGGGAGTTGAAATTTTAATTATTGGTCAACATTTATTTCACCGAAATTTTGATGTCTACATAAGCATGTTAGAGGTGATCGATCACCTCTATAAAGGGAGAGGCGACACAACCATTGATTCAAATTGAAGAGACACCACTCTTCAAAGCCAGATTTTCTTGCGTAAATTTTGCCAACTCTTCAGACGCAATCTCAGCTTTTCAGATAACGCGTGTAACTTTGTCAAAAGCTCTCCGACAAAGTTGAAAATACGTGGAGGTCATCATCCCAGCTACACAGTTTTGCCGACAAGCGTGGGTGACAAAGCTGCAATCTCGACTTTTCAGAAAACGCGTACAACTTTGTTAAAAGATCTCTGACAAAGTTGAAGACGCGTGGAGGTCAAAGCCGCATCCGCACTACTACTTGCCATTAAAATTTCTATATATGTCAACATTCATGGCAAGGCATACATCCAAAAACGCATGACTCTTCTTCTCGGTCGAGAATGTAGCTGCAACCAAACCTATCAACATGGCTGTTTATTCATAAATTGAAGAGGCATTTGCTCAAAAAAATCGAAGAAGCGTTTGTTCAGAAATCGAAGAGGTAACACCCTCCGAACCTTAAAAGCTGGGCCGCTTATTCAATGATCGAAGAGTCATTACTCTTTGAATTTAAAAAAAAAAAAAAAAAAAAAAAAAAAAAAAAAAAAAAAAAACCGGGTTTGCTGGATCAAAACTTGTCAGTACCTTTCACATGTAACCTCAACTTTACAGACATTACAAACAACTTTGCCAAAGATTTCTGACAAAGTTGAGAACGCGTGAATCTTACTATTTCAATTACCCAACAGTTGTCGACAATGGTAAAGGAACAGTACCACCACTTGTTATTGGTAAATCCCTATATATGTCGACCTTCATCTTTTATGGCAAGGCAGACCTGCAAAAAAATGCCCAACTCTTCCTCACCTCTGAGGGCGCACTCCCAGCAAAGCCTCTCGAAATACTCAATTTTCTTCTTCCACAAAGAAGATACCAGATGTCTGGAGTACAGATGAGGCAGGAGGAAACGGTAGATCGAAGCATGTGGAGACAAGCACAACAAATATATGTGCTGATTCATTCGCTGCTTCTTCAAAAGCAAAAGTATCTCATATCATCAAGGGTGAAAGTAAAGGTATCTCATATCATGCTTTTTTCCATGTCTTTTCCTTTGCCCTTATTCTCACCTGCCAAGACAAAGACAAAGAAAGCAATATGTCGGAACCTCCACTCAAACTTGCGCTGCCACGAAGAAGTGATGGTCCATTCAAATGCAAGGTTTGCATTCCACTCCTGTATCAGAGGACAAATACTACAAGAGAAGATGACAAACCTGCATAAGGAAATACCACTTCTGCAAAGGGAGCAAGTAAGGCAAGTGAAAATGATACATCGAAGCATGTGGAGACAAGCACAACAAATATATGTGCTGATTCATTCGCTGCTTCTTCAAAAGCAAAGGTATCTCATATCATGCTTTCTCCATGTCCTTTACTTTGTCCTTGTTCTTACTCGCATAGCAAAGTGAAAGAGAGCAATCAACCAGCACTCGGAGTCAGTCTTCCGATCTGGAACCGACTACCTGGAATCTATTCTCTGGTTGCTTACCTAGCATTGCTATCGAGTAGTCATCTTCAACGGTTGATACACTTCCAGAGAAGGGACCACATCTGCTTGGAGAACAGCTAAGACGAGTGACAATGAAACATCATTCTTGTTGATCGTCAGCAAACGCAACAACTGCATATGCTGAGTCATCCTCTAACCCTCTTCAAATATGAATAGGACAGATTGAACAAAGAAACAGGTCATCACCTCCACCTCGTGCTTGCCTGCCATGTGTCTGAATCCTGAAACCACTCATGGTCTTATTTCCAATTCAAGATCAAGCCTCGATGGCCCTTGAAGAAATCACAAGTCGGATTCAAAATCAAGTGTTCACCACCCTTGAATCAAATTCAACTCTAGATAAAAGAAGTAAGTTCAGACCTTCGGAGGAGACCAAAAGAATCCTCCAGCCCAGTTCAAGATTAAGCCTGCGGAAAATCAACGATTGGAGGAAACCAGAAAATCTTCCAGTCGAACTCAAGATCAAGCCTCGATGACCCTTGAAGAAATTTCCAGCCCAGTTCAAGATCAAGTCTCGACGACCCTTGGGTTGACATCTACATTAAGGGACTTCAAAACGCATCTTCTACACGTGACAAGCACATGTCTACGACGCGCCTTGAAGTGGGGGCATTTGTAGACATCAAAATTTCGGTGAAATGAATGTTGACCAATAATTAAAATTTCAACTCCCACGTGTCACATAAATTTTACATGTAGCGTGTGACTCAACAAAAAATCGAAATAAATTGGAAAAGTCATCAAATAGGACACGTGTCAATACCTGGTAGAAATGATTTATTTCATCTGATTATTTAAATCCAAAAATCAAGTTTTGGAATTATATAAATAGGAAGCCAAGGCATTCATTTTGGAGGAGAAAAGGAAGAGAAATTTACATTACACCAAAACCTTGAAGCCTTGAAACTCTAAAGCTCTCAAGCAAATCCCGAAGGATCAAGAAAGCACTTTTCGTTCTTCGTCAAATCCTCCTTCAAGATCAAGCCCCAACGGCCCTTGAAGAACTCACACCAACTCAAGATCAAGCCCCGAAGGCCCCTTGAAGAAAGTGTTCATCATTCATCATCCGTTCATCCTAAGATCAAGCCCCAACGTCCCTTTGGATCAACAACCTCAACAAACTCATACACCCATTCTTCAAGATCAAGCCCAACGCCCCTTGAAGATCCATTCATCAACTGTTCATCTTTAGATCAAGCCCCGACGGCCCTTTGGATCAACAACTCATCCACAAGCTTACACCCTACGAAGATAGAATCAGAGGATCAAATTACAAAGAGATTGTAACCCCAAAATCATTAATACAGAAATATATTTTGTACACGTATTCTTGTTTCTTGTTTCAGGAATTTTTCGTGTTTACACCGTTTTTGTGTGGCATGACACTATTCTGTTAATTACCTTTTGGGCTTTCAGTGGTTCTTTGAGATCTACCTTTCCTTTTTTCTAGTTCTTTTCTCAATCAAATGTTGATATAACTGGTTGGAAGAATGGGATTATTTACAGTTGGGGCTTTTTATCCATTTTTCCATTTTCTATGGCCGTTAGAATGCTTATAAATACAAAGTTGATTTTTATTGTTATTGCTACTAATCAATCTTGCTGTAAAATATCTGCAGGTTTTTCCTCAAAGTGAAAAGATTGAGAACATAAATGATCAATACTGGGCATTACGAGCTGAAGAGGTCTCTCTCTCTCTCTCTCTCTCATGCTTATGCTCTAAGAGGTCTTAATTCTAGCTATTGGTTGCATTTTTTATGATTTTTATTGTTATTGCTACTAATCAATCTTGCTGTAAAATATCTGCAGGTTTTTCCTCGCAGTGAAAAGATTGAGAACATAAATGATCAATACTGGGCATTACGAGCTGAAGAGGTCTCTCTCTCTCTCTCTCTCTCTCTCATGCTTATGCTCTAAGAGGTCTTAATTCTAGCTATTGGTTGCATTTTTTATGTTATGAGTGTCTAATTGATGTGTTTTTGTATCCTTTCAATTCATAGGTTCCTGAGGAAGAGAAAAATCTTGGTCCTAATGATCGTGTAATTCATGTTTACCATTTCACTAAAGACACAGCTCAAAACCGAATGGTAGTTGCAACTATTTAGTTTCACAGTTCTGCTATTTTTCGCCTTCCAGATGTATGCTTGCCTTTCAAAAATGAATATCATATGATGTTGTGTATCTTATATGCTCAAATTTTCCCTTTCTTTTGTAGCAAATTCAAAACTTTGGGGAACCTTTTTTCTTGGTCATACATGAAGGTGAAACTTTGGCTGAAATTAAAGCTCGAGTACAAGAGAAATTACAGGTCGCAGATGAGGAGTTCGCTAAGGTGCAACCTAAGTTCTCATTATCATCATATTCACTTTTATAATTTTGTTAGAAAGATAGACATTCTCATAAGTTTTAAATGAAGAAATGGGATTTTTGTATTCTACTGATGAAACATCACTTTTTTTCCCTTTGCCAGTGGAAGTTTGCATTTATTTCCCTAGGTCGCCCAGAATATCTTCAGGACTCGGACATTGTGTCTAGTCGGTTTCAGGTGTGAAATAGAAATTGCAAATCAGTAAACATTTTACTATAGATATGGAAATCTTTAGAGATAGAAGTTTACATTATTACTTTCGTAGTATGTTTCTAATCTAAGATTTTACTTCCATTGTTTTGTTTTTCATCTGCCATCCTATATAGAGAAGAGATGTCTATGGTGCTTGGGAGCCATATCTTGGGCTGGAGCACTCTGACAGTTCTCCTAAAAGATCTTATGCAGCTAATCAGGTGAGTTGCATATTTCCGTTTTGTTCGTCTTCCATGTGTCCATTTTTCTTTAAAAACAAGGATGGCATTGAAACTACTAGAGTATATTTTTGCTCAAATATATTTGTGGATAGGCTTGTATGTTGACATTACTCTGCCACTTTTACAATTTGTGTTTTGCAGAATCGTCATACATTTGAAAAGCCAGTAAAAATTTACAACTAGGAAGTAGTTGGATGATTGAGCTTTTTGTCGTTCCAGAGATGCGTTGGGCAAATTCTTCACATCGTGTGGCTGTGAAAGTGGGAATTGGTGAAAAGTGATTGTGCAGCCATCCAGTGATACTAACTTTTGAAAAGGTGTCTGGCAACGTTCGGTAGTCGAATTTGTTAGCTATTTAATTCTTTATCAAGAGTGGTTGGGGACGACTCATTTCCTAAATCAGTGTCTTGAAGAAAAATCCCCTCTTGAGCTCAACTACAGTTTCAGACAGAGGTGCTTCGTCGTTGGGTGACGTGTGAATGGACTTCCGTCATCAGATCAATGTAAACTTTGACAGTAAGTAAACAAGATTTTTGGAACTAGTGAACGTATAGAGGTATAGTTTGGTGTCAGTCAGCCATTTTTTGCATGTTTTGCTTCGCGTTTCTGGTCGGTTTAGATAGCGAGATGGATGGGGTGGCGCATTGGTTGATTAGTCAGTTCCCAAACATGTTTCTAAACTTTTGTAAAAGAGATTTGCCAGGCGCTGCTATTGAATTGAGGGCAGTACAGTACATATGCTCTTTTCTGTTATTGAATTGGTAAATTTTCTCTTTGTCAATTTGTCATCACCATCTCTTTGCTAATCTCCGCATAACATTCTTGTATACCAAATCCATATAGGAATAGATTGGATAGAAGCCTTTGTATACCTAATCTCTGCATAACATTCTTGTTTGTTGGAAAAGACACTCAAAAGAGAGGTGGAAAGAGGAAGGGACGCGGGAGTTTTGTGAAAACTTAAAAAACCTTAGGGATGTTAGTGTAATTAATCCCTTACTAGTGGTCCAACTATTATAATAAAACATTTTTAAAGTAGTACTCTACAATGGAATAACCTCTTTTTCAATTCATCAAAAATCTTGATCCCAACTTGAGCCCAACTATGTATTGAATAAATTCCATGTTGTAATAAGTTATAAATTTTTCTAGGTTTCATGTTAAGAAAACACGCCTCCACATATTTCTAATTGTCAATGAGGACAAAAATATCCAAGAAATAAAATACTTGGCGCTTAAAGAATCTTTTTTAGTAAATGCAATGTTCATTGAGGATAAATAAGTCGATAACTAATATTTTTTAACTACACCTCTATTAAGTAAGAACCTTCCTAAGTTATAAAATTGGTTTAGTCTCAACTTTATAGAGGTTTTATTGTATTCGTTCAGGTCTAACATATGTTGAGTTAAGCCCATAGGTCGTTAATTCAAGTCCAACGACAGCCTAGTTGGGCTTTCACACGACTCTTTTTTTTTTTTTTTTTTTAAGTTCAACAATATATTTATACTATGGGTGGTAGATTTGGCCTAAGCAGCACAATGGGTTTTTCATAAGAATAGTAATACACTTACTACTTATTTGTATCATCTGTCTAATAGAGTTAGAATCCACAAACACATGTGTGTTGCATCTCTAATAAATAGTTGGTACAAATGACATTAAAAATAGCATTCTTGTTTTCATAATAACTTTGTATCAAACTCATTATCCACGAAATTCGTCTCAAAGACCTTCAACTTACAAGTTAAAGACGGAATATTTACCAAATAGTTGGCAGTCAAAGTCATGACAATGAAATGAAACTCCAAAGTAAAATAGTTTTCACACACCCATTTTACCATTCTAAGCAACCTTTTTTTTATGTCCTTGTTTCTTTTTCGAATTATTAAATTAATGCCAAAAATTGAAAAAAATTGAAAAAAGTTTCTTTTTCTTTTCCTTGCAAAAAAGTTATAAATAAATAGGTAAAATAAATAAATAAAAAGAATTGGAGTACCGAAACTGAGCTCCACATACTCATTTAACTTGTATCCATGGCCACACTTTCCTGCTATTCCCTCCACCCTCTTTCCTCTTCTTCTTCTTCTTCTTCTTCTTCTTCTTCTTCTTTTCCTTCAACATCTCAATCTTTTCCACACCAACCTCAAACAAAACCCGAAACCCCTCCTCCGCTCATCCGCTGCTCCGCCACCGGCATTGCCACTATTGCCGCCCCCGGACGTCAAATCATAATTCAGCCAACCACTCGGCTGTTGGTCCAACCTATTCTCCTATTTGCTGGCTTCGACAGACCCTTGGACACCCAAACTTTTCTTGCCACTATCAGTGTCTTGGCCGCCATTGCTCTCTCCCTCTTTCTCGGCCTTAAGGTAACTACCTACTACTTCTGCCTTTGTTTTTCGAAAAGTTATAGGGGCAATTCGCTACAATAAACATATTTTAACATTTCTTTGTAGAAATGATCAGTGTTTATTATGTCGTCATCGTAACATTGTTGTGTTGTTGTGTCGTTGATATATGAGATCAATATGCCGTCTGTACTGAAAATTAATCATTTCTGCTAACCAAATATCAAAATACGTTTATTGTAGCTGTTTTTCCAAATTATAATTATCTTTACAAAATGGGGGTTATGGATTTTAGCTTTTTTGGGTTAAAGTGATGAATCTTTTGCAGGGTGACCCTGTGCCTTGTGAGAGATGTGCTGGCAATGGTAATCACTTTCCGGTTGCTTTTGTTTTCTTCGTTTTTAATTTTGACATAAGAAATGAATGATTGACAGCAATATGAATATGAATATGATATAGATAAAGTTTCAGCACTTATGTCATTGAACTAGAGAAACACGTTGAAATTTTATTAAAAAATCCAAGCCTCTCAAAAAAGCACTTCTATGGCCCATATGTACGTTTAAGTTTTTCTCCCAAACTAAGTCAAAAGAACTTTTAGTTGTCTGAAAACGCTTTTGACTCTTCTCCTAGTAGTCCCATACAGGCCCTTAATATGACACTCAGATGCTTATCTTATGGTGCAAGCAGAGACCAAACAGCTTTTCCTACTGGAGGCTTTAGACCGCTAGGGCTCATGTCCACTTGTGTGGCATTTGCATTTTAGTTAGCCCTTTTTTTTAATGCATTTTTCATGCTAATATGGAAGGGAAAATTGTAACACTAATCATGCAGTAAAGTCTCTTATGGTTGATCAATTTTAAACTTAGGATCTGCAGCGAAGAAATAAGCCGAAGATGGACTTGGTTGACAGCATGTGTTGTTTGGATCTTGATTAATGTTATTTTTCACGTAGTTTCAGTCACCAGACAAGTAAGATTTTCCCAGTGGTGACCAGCGTAGGTTGAGGTTTAAATGTGGGACTGAACCCAACCAGTTTAGACTGAAGGGTTTTAAGTACAATTAGCCCTTTTGTAGCTCGCACTGTCGCACATTATAACTTGTGAACAGTCTACTCTGAATTTTATCTTAAACATGATTTTGAACTCTCTCAGTTTCAATGTGATGTGGATGCTTCGATTTATCTTCTTGGAGTCTCGTTTTGTGAGCATTTCACAGTATTGTGCACAGTTTGAGCTAGGTTTTGGACGAGTTCTCGAGTCAGGGGAATCACGTTGGTACTCAACCATTAGAACGTGATGTAGTGTTGAACATCTACTTGTTGATCCCTACTCTACAAAACCTTAGTTTGAAGCATCCAAGGATCTATCATATAGGATTAGGATCACAATGCTGCAAACAAAAAATGTTAGTACTGGAATTCAAATATACGTAAACCATCTGTTTAGTTTCTTTGTTTCAACATTTAGTATTTCTTTTATTTGTTTGAACATTTTGTCTATCACTGAGACTTGCCCCCGGTGGTGTCTCAGTACTGTCCGTCTTCTCCTAATACATGAATATGTTTGGGACCGGTAGGTGGTACGAAATGTGTCTTCTGCAACAATGGCAAAATGAAGCTAGAGACGGGCTTGGTTGACTGCAAGGTTTGCAAGGGTGCAGGTAATAGTTTCTGACATCTTCTTTGCTCAATTATTACGATCCTTACACCTTAATTAGGCATGTATGATCATCGAAGAACATAATCGATCTAGGATTTTGGTTAATAATACTCTCTCACCCTTCTGATTTTTTAATGTCTGCGGTACTACAACTACAAGTGCTGCTGAAGTACCGTGTCACATGTCACAAGTTGTAGTACTGAGCGAGTACCCAGGAAGTAAATCGTGTAGATTAATACTAATGCAACCCTAATCGCATCACTACTACTACTAAGTACTGAAATGCCATAGAACAAGTGAAGCAGTAGTCTTGTACTCCTATTAGGCTATTCCTCTTGGTTTCTGGGGACATAGATTATTAGGATCTTTTAGTCTTGAACTCTGCATGCCCCTCAAAGATTCTGGTAGTAATCAGATTGTCAAGTTATTCACCAGATTGTGAACATTTTCGATATTTGTTTTGTATGGTTCAATCTCTCATTTTCTCACATATTTATTTATAAGGTCGTAGCTTTCGCAGTAGCTTCATCGATTTTCTTTTCTTTTTTTGTAGGATTGGTACTTTGCAAGAAATGTGCAGGTTCTGGCTACTCTCGACGGCTATGAACTATGTAACAATTTTTAGAATATTACTTTGCTCTCTATCTCTCTCCCTATTTGCAATTCTGAATGAACTTTCTCTAGCTCCAACTCCTTTTTGCCTAGATGCATATCTTCTTTTTGTTCATTCAAGTGGTAGCCACATTCTCTAATGTACATGTGCTTATTCCATTCTAATTCGTATTTTCTTCCGTTGTGTGTGTGTGTGTGTGTGTGTATATATATATTTTTTTTTTGTTTATTATTAGAATCAAGATCTTCTGAAGCATTGTTCGTTAGCGAGAAATGGATAAAAACCATTTACTAAATGGTTGTTTGATAGCCGTTTCGTTTTCACTATTTTTTAAACTGATAACTCGTGTTGAAACTGATTTTAGTTAAAAATTAAATTTATTTATTTATAAAAATAAAATTAATAAAAAAAAATAAAAAACTGAAAGCTAAAATTTCAAAACTCAAAGAAGTAACTTTCAGTTTTTGGTTTTGAGTTTTTCATTTTTCAAAAAATTAAAAGTGGTTTGAGTATTCAGCTTTCAAAAACAGTAAAATCTAAAAACTGAAAATAAAATGGTTACTAAACGGTTACGTCAACACACTAACTAAATTATTGATAGAATTTTACCAAAAGAACCACATTGATGTGAAACAGTGAAAGCCAAAGAATAAACTGATTGACATTGAAACTTAAAGACCAAATTGAGGAGTTTGATTAATTTTTAAAACCATTCACAACAAAAGCCTTTGTTTAATACACAAATTAAAATTTGACGTCATTTCCCTATCTTAAAAAAAATAAGAGGTTTTCTCTTTGTTTGTTTTTTTTTAATTATTATTATTATTATTATTATTATTATTATTATTATTATTATTGCTACTACTAGTAGTAGCAAATGCCACAGTTTGAAAAAAAATATTTTTTTTTTCTCAAATAGTTGTTTTTTTTTTTTTTTCCTAATGTTTTTATGAGAAGTTACTTATTTTAAACGGGCAGCATGAATAAAATGGGGGTCGACAGGGAGAGAGAGATGTAAGTTGGGGTTGACGGTTACCAGGAGAGAGAAATGTCAGCTTAGGTATTGATAAGTTGACATGCTGCGAGGTTGAGAAAAAAAACAGTAAAAACTTGATTATGTGAAATTATTTTAATGCCTACATTTTTTTTCTTTTCTAATTTTTTTTTTCAATTATATGTTGTAGGGTATAATAATAATTTCATTGATTTTCAGTTGACAAACAAAGTTTTATTAATAGGCAGTTTAGATTATTATAATAATTATTATTATTACTAGCAGATAGCATACATTTTGTGCGTGTGAACAATTTCTCTTAATAAGTGCATTTTTTTTAATATTACATAATTACTTTTTTGTCTTTCTTATGTAAATATTGCATATCAAAAGTAAGGGTAAAATTGGAAAAATAAGTATATGATTGTCATCCTTTCAAAAAAAAAAAAAAAAAAAAAGAGGATAAAATAGGAAAAATGAGGACATGATTGTCATTTTGTCAAAAAGTACAAAATAGTAAAAAAAAAAAAAAAAAAAAAAAGGAGAGAAAATTTGACAATGAGAGTTCTCTTAATAGAATAGATTAAGTTAGCTTGAAGCTTAAATCAAACAAAATCAACCTGTAATATTAGCATTGGTTTAGTTGTAGTTTGAGATGTAAACCTACTTAAACTCGAACACTCTTAAAAAGGAGTGAATATTAAAATGTCTGAATGGCAGGGCAATTGAAAGGAGCAAACTGAATTGGTTTCGAATTGATTTCTATTGATAACTTTACAGTACAATATATACATTAGTAGGTCAACCAATTAACCATACATCAATGTCCTAGAAAATCGTATCCCTTTTTTGGTGGGATTTGACATAAACCATATTAAGTAAATATATTACAAAATATATTACATGATATTTCTTAATACTCCCCCTCAAGTTGTAGAGTGAATATTATGAACTCCCAACTTGTTCGTAGTGTTGCAAATTGATCTTTTCCCAAGGCCTTTGTAAATAAATCTTCTAACTGGAAACGTGTAGGCACATGTGAGGGAATAATCATTCCAGTTTGCAGTTTTTCTCGAACAATGTGACAATCAATTTCAATATGCTTTGTACACTCGTGAAAAACAGGATTAGTTGCAATATATAGGGCAGCTTGATTATCACAAAATAAAGGTGCAGGAGCCTTTTGCAGAACCTTTAAATCTTGCAATATATAGCATAGCCAGGTTAACTCTAAACATGTGTTGGCCATAGCTCAATATTCGGCTTCTGCAGATGATCGAGAAATATTGTCTTGTTTCTTGAATTTCCAAGAGATGAGAGAATTTCCAAGAAAAACACAATATCCTGTAATTGCCCTTCTTGTGGCACGACAACCTCCCCAATCAGAATCACAAAAAGCTTTTAACTCAAGATTATCAGTGACAGGAATAATAAACCATGGCTAGGAGTACCTTTGATGTACCTGAGAATTCGTAAAGCTGCATCCCAATGAGGCTTGCGAGGCTCATGCATGAATTGACTCAATGTGCGAACTGAAAAGACTATGTCATGCCTAGTGACAGCAAGATAAATCAATCGTCCAACTAGTCTTCTGTACTTGGTGGGATCATCTAACAATGCTCCATCTGTGGGAGTGAGTTTCAAATTTTGTTCCATTGGAAACTTGTCTGGTCGTGCTCCCGTAAGTCTAGAATCCTGCAAAATGTCTAGTGCATATTTTCTTTGAGACATGAAAATGCCTTTCTAAGAACGAGAAAATTCAATGCCTAAAAAATATTTCAAATTACCAAGATCTTTGATGCGGAAGCGTGTGAGAATAAATGTTTTGAGGCGTTCCATCTCTTGAAGATCATTCCCTGTAAGAAGTATGTCATCCACGTAGATAAAGACTGCAGTAAACGAAGAACCTTGAGCCTTGGTAAAAAGAGAATAATCAGCTTTTGATTGTTGGTAACCTGCTCTTTGAATGGTGACTGAAAAAGTCGAAAACCAATTTCTAGATGCGTGTTTGAGTCCATATAAAGATTTGTTAAGCAGACATACAATGTTCTCCCCCTGTTGGCGAAGACCAGGAGGAGGTTCCATGAAAACAATATCATGCAAATCACCATGGAGAAAAGCGTTTTGAACATCCAGTTGATGAATGAACCAATGACGTGCACTGGCAACAGCAAGGAGACAACAAAGAGTAGTGAGTTTGGCAGTAGGAGAAAATGTCTCCTGATAATCGATGCCCTCAATTTGAGTGTATCCTTTTGCAACAAGACGAGCCTTGTAATGTTCAATTGTGCCATCAGAGTTGTATTTGATTTTATAAACCCATTTGCAGCTAATGGGTTTATGGCCTGCAGGTAAGGAAACCATGGTCCATGTATTGTTTTGCTGCAAAGCCATTAATTCTGCATGCACGGCATGTTGCCAATTAGGATCAAGGATAGCATGAGCATATGAATTAGGTTCAGTGTGACCTGTAATGTTGGCTAGAAAAGCACAATGGGCAGAAGAAATGCGTGAGTAAGAAAGAAAATTAAAGAGAGGGTAACGACTATCTGTGGAAGGACGAGGTGCCGAAGGAGAGTGACTGCCCTGGTTAGTCACGTGATAATCTTTATGCCATATGGGAGGGTGCTTAGGACGGTGAGATTGGCGTGGAAGGGGTGGAGAGGGTGACTAAACGGACGTGGCATCTGGTGGATGGGAGAGGACAGGTGATAGGGCAGATATGTCAGTGGATTGTGAGGTAGGAGAGATAGACACGGCATTGGGTGGGGAGGGTGATGGAAGCATGGCAGGAGTGGTAGGATTAGGTGTGGAAGCATGTCAGGTGGTGTAGTATTAGGTGGTAGGGTCTGGAGGTTAGGATTGGAGGGTGATGGATGAGAAGGTTGACAAGCTGGCCGTGAGATTGTGGTGTTAGCAAGATCGGGTAGTGTTGGAAATGTGCCCTAAAACCAATCATATGATGATACTTTACGGACATTTCAAACTAATGTAGTTTAAATGTAAAGGGCAAAGATTATTGTTTGAGTCGTCTCATATAAATGTTATATGTTTAAACGATAAGTCCAAGGAATATGTGATTGGAAGAATGCGATCTAAAGAAGTTAGATTCATGAGACCATTCTTTCGTTGACACATCCTAAATGTTCCTGATTATAGGATTGTCAATTGGGCATTGACAGTCCGTTAAGATCAGTACGTGCTATGTCTTCTCTCAGGGAGAGTGACTAGTCTCGAGTCATTGGTGTGTGTGACATCAAGACAAGTACGTAGGTGCTCAATAGAGAATGAGTTCACTGAACACGATCAACGAAGAGTTCTCATATTCATGTCACATGAGAACTCATGGTTGGGATAATGCAAATTAGTCTTTTGACCTGAGGCATCACAGTTGTCTTGTGGTTAGGTCCTTAATCTTTGATTATGTCAAAGTCACTCCATCATGAGGGTGTCCATGGCATCGTTGGGGTTAAGCCACTTAGCCATGGAGGCAAGTGAATGCGCAACAAGGGATCTCTAACCTTCAAACTGTTTGAGGGAGAATACTCTATGATATGATTTTGAATCTTTGGCCAAAGTATGAATGAGATTTAGGAATGTGTTCCAAATCACATTCAAGGTAATCATATAAGCACAAGACTCACATTGGATAGTAGACATGAATAAACTATCAAACCAAACAATGTGGTCAAGAGTATTGTATTAGAGAAAGACCGTATTGCATTTGTAATCCTAAAACTGAATAGGTTCTCCACCTCTTCTGATTAGCTTGGGTAACCATGACATGCTGCTAGGCGTCAACCATGGTTTGTGGAAGCCCTAAAAGTGTATTATCACTAATGGGAGAATTGAAAGTAAGTTTCAATTCACAATCGATTAGAAAGAGTTTTAATCGCCCACTGCCTCGCTAAAAGGAACCTAATGGATCGTTCACCAAGTAAGGTAGAGTTTGAAGAAACAACGGAGATGAGTAAGAATAATTAAATGGTTTAATTATTTATCTAAGGCTAGGATTAATTAATATGTTAATTAATCAAACGAATAAGTTCGTTAAAGACCTCGGGTTAGTTTTGGGCCGCAAGGCCCAATGGGATTTGAATGTCAAGCCCATTAACTCAAGTTGTATGACAACTTGAATAAACAAAGGGCTTGAAAGCCCAATAAACCCTATAGGCTTGCCATGTTAGAAGAATAGGGCTTTTGGTCCATTAGGTCACTTATTTGAAGGGACTATATAAAGGACTTTATAGCCTAAAATTTACATATGGTAATTTTTGGGGAAAGGATGAGAACACAAGCTCTCCTTTCTCTCTAAAATTTAGGCCACCTTGGAGGGATCATCTAGCAATCAAACTCCTCCAAGGTCACTCATTTCTTCTTCATTATGCCTTGGTGATGAATCATTAGAGGTTCTCAATTTTGGGAACTTGGAGAAACCTTTTCATCCATCCAAATCCATGGATCTAAGATGCAAGGAATGAAGGCCCTCTCTTTGGGTGATTAGCCTTTGCTTATGCAAAGAGGAATCTACAAAGGTATTGATTTCTCAACTCACTTTGTTTTGAGTTGAGTCTTGGTTCACCTATCTACTAGGCTTTGAATTTCATGGGTAAATGTTTTGTTTTAAGTGCATACAAGCATGATTCCGCCTTTAATTGTTAATTGCATGCTATTGATGTTGCTTAAATGAACATGTTTTTCACAAATTTTCCTTCAAGTGGTATCAAGAGCCTAAGTCTAGTAGTTGGTGAATCCTTTTGGGTTTTGTAGTTCATAGTTTGTGATTTGAATGTTGTAATTGTTACAAGCTTTATTCTTGCTTCTTTGAATGTAAATTTTGTTAGAAAATTTGCCATCTCAAATGTTGTAGATGTAGTTCATATGAGCATGAATTTTGGAGCTAAAATTTGGTGCCATGTTTTTGGGGAAATTCGGCCAAATCCAAAGGGTGGATTTTTGGGTTCTTGTTTGACTTGTTAAAAGTGTTTTAAAGTGACTTTTGGAACCCCTATGTACCCTAGTATGGTTGTATGTTATTTCCCTTAAGTTTGAGTGGTTTTGGTATGTTTTTGGGTGAAGAATGTTCATGGAGCTCTTATGGGTTTTCATGAATGTTCTTCATTGTTCTTGATATGTTCTTGCCAAGAACAAAAGGTTTGGTGTTTTGATTCAAAGTTTTGATTTATTTCATAAAGTTTTTGTTTTGAAATATTTCTTATGTTTAAATATATTAGATATTTATTTTGAAAAATTAAAGAAATTTTAGTGGGTTGGTGTGTAATGATTTATTCCATTACACACACCCACTTACAAAAAACTTTGAAATTTTTATACACTTTGTTTCAAAGTGGCCGGCCACCCTACTCAATTAGGGTCCTTGTGGGGCTTTTATGCAATTATATAAAGTTTTGATACTTTTGTGTATTTGCATTTTGACCCAAAAGTTTACGTTTTTACGTAAAGGTCCAAAATCACTAAAAGGACAAATTGTTTTGCTCCTTTAATGAAGTTTTATTTTTTGTGGAAATTTTTGGGTTCTAGTTGTAATTACATGAAGTAGTGGACTTTTGTGTTTTTACAAAGTGACCCCAAAAGTTTAAGTTTTTGCAAAATAGCCCAAAAGTTGAGGTTAATTGCACTATGGCCCAAACAAGTTGAGGTCATAGCATTTTGGCCCAAATTAGGTAGAGAACAAAATTGTTTTGTCTCTTTAAATGAGAATTGGATTTTCATTTCATTTAGCTCCATTTAAATCAATTCTATGGATACAAAAACCAAATGAAAATGTTGCATTCAAGTTTAATTAGTTAAAGCGTTAATTAATTAAAGAAAGGGTGATTATGAACCTTAGCCTACGATAATTGAGCTATGTGAAAGGCCGTTTCAAATTTGTTTGAACCATGGGAATGTGTAGATTAAATTTTGGTTGTAATTTGATATGATCAATTGTTGTAAAAGAGCATAAGCTCTTCTTTACTTTAAAGTAATTTGATTTGATCAATTGTTGTAAAAGAGCATAAGCTCTTATTTACTTTGAAGTACTCCTTTCTTGTTTTATTCGATGTGCATGAAATGGAGTAGTTGGGTCCAACGCCCAATAAGACAACACGCCTTAATGTGATTAAACGCGTAACTAAAATCAATCACCATCCCTAGACCGAGATTCAACACAAGGCTCGTGTTGGATCTAATCAAAGGTTCATAGTCATCCTAAGGCCCTAAGGCAACTATATAGTCCATCAATGAATGCAAATCTTATGTTAGTAGTACCATATAGTCTTGCTTTAAAAACCGTTTTAAAAGCATAGTGGGAGTATTATATACTACTAAATCAATCATATGGACCAATAGTTGTAATAGGACCAAAATGTTTTAATTGGATTAAAATGTATGTTTATATGTGATGAGACCTGAAAACCCTCAACCAAATCAATATTAAGTTGATAAGTGAGAGATGCTTTGAATATCTCTTCGTGGCCTTCCACCGTGGTAGGCTCCAATAGTTTGTGACTTGTACACCGGCTTCACCCTATCATGGGGGAGTACAAAGTGCATGCTTACATTCAGGAGGAGTCTATACGCATATGATGAGGTGAGTGTAGGCAACGAGGATGGCCAACATCATATCATTGTGAGGCTATTCTTGAACCCCTACACGAACTAAGCATGGTGGGAATAACTTAACTAAGTGCAATAGTGCCAACATCGTATCATCGTGAGGCAACATTCTCTAGAGGCCAAACAAGATGGGTAATTACAAACGTTGTAAATGAGTAGAGCGTTATTCTCTCATCATTATTTTTGCTAACCAACATCGTATCATCGTGAGGTGGGCTTGGTAATAGTGAGCCTCCCATACCCTACTAAGAGTTTCCTCCAAAACTCTCGAATTCCGATGAGGGATATGGAATTTGCCAAAAATAGTGGGTGGTGCTATTTGATTTAAAGACCCGAATCAAATGGCTTAAAATCAATCAATTTATATTCGTTATGTATTTATTTACCAATATATTTGCAAACGCTATCCAAAACTTGACAAAGAAAAGCCGAATGCTTTAATTTCCGGACTTAGTTCTACAATCTCATAGATTGTCTTTAATGGCTTGTAGACGTAACTAAGTAGTCTCATCCTCACAATCTTCCTATTGATAATGTATCATTGGAAGAATATTTTAGATAAGTCTAACATGAGAAGGACAACACTTTTAATGTCATAATTCTTCAAATACAAATTGTTGTATGAAGAAATAAGAGTTGCTTTGAACAACCCTTAATTAACACAAACTTTAGTGCTTGTTTCTTTGTTACATAAACAAGGAACTTTTGAAGTAAGCACAAGGGCATGGACACTTTATGTGCCATGATTCTTCACTTACAAATTGTTGTATGAAGAAATGAGAGTTGTCTTGAACAACTCTTGAAAGTTTGTTATTATGTTTAGAACATAATGGTTGGTTGACAAAAATAGTCCATTTATATGGACTTATGATGATTTTTGAATCATTGAGTGTTGAAGTGTTAAACCACTTAACGAGACGGAAACTAGGCAAGGACTTCACCTTTGTGTCCCTATCCTAATGGTTCACTAAGTTTATTGTAAACTATATAGTGAACAATAACCGCACGCTCTCCAAATCGTTTGATGTGTATAACACATTTGAAATAAGTTTCAAGAGAGATAGTGGGAGTTTAGGGACCATGACTATTGTAGTCAAAAGGGAAGTCAAATGAAGAAAGCAAAAATAACTTCAAGGGAACAAACTTTCTTTATGAAAGGATGGACATTGGAAGGGGTATTTGCAAGAAATGTCTTGCAAGTGTCAAGAACACACCTTTCGAAGGTGTTGTAAAATGTTCTTGAATAATTCAAAACAGTTGGTTCTTCTACTTGAATGTTTGATTCTGTATTAGTAACTATGTTTTACAATTGTTGTAAAAGTGTGCTAATAAAAAGTAGAAGATTAATGAGAGAAGAGAAAGTGCTTCACATTCGGAAAGTGAATAAAATATAGATCTCTGCGAAAGCGGATTGTACTTACTTCCTCATATGAACTACCAAAGAAATTGGAAAAACCAAAGATTGTCTTTACGTCCCAATTTTAAGGAACTTAATTCCGTCACTATTGTAGAGATGGATGAATGTTTTGTTTGACAAAACATTGTTCTTTATTAATGAATGATTAGATTATGATAATCTAATTAATTGTCTCTATAGTAGAGATGATGTGGTAGTGTTAACTGTTTAAGAATATAACGATGCTTAAAACCCAAAAGGTTGCAAGGTAGTGACTAATCCCAACTGAGTTGTGATACCTCTAAAACATAAGTTACGAGTTGGTCATAGATGGATGCTTTGGATCGTTAGATCCGGATCCAATACCTTCTTGTTAAAATTGTATAGAGGCGAAATGTTCGAATCTTTATTCTTTTGGAAAGAAGAAAGAATCACAAAGTTGTTGAGGTTAATTCACTTAGATGTTAGTGGCACTTGTCCACAACATAATACTACTCATGTTGTATGACATTCACCGAAGATCACTCTCGGTTGGACTATAGTTTATTTTGAATAAACACAAGTCCGAATACTTTGCAAAAGGTTTCAAAGAATTCAAGAAATGTAAGTAGATGAGTAAGACGTCTAAAGTATTTACCTCCTTAGATTTGATCCAAGGCAAAAGTAACATTTTAGATTAATTTCCTTGAAAAATATCAAGGAAAGTAGCATCGTAAGATAATGAATTTCTCCATTAGGAGAAGAATGAACATAAATAAGATTTAGTTCGTTGGACATTACCAATTACCCATATATATATGATATATACTTCTAAGACATGTTAGTTGTAGAGATCCATCCATCATGGATCTTAGCAAGCTAGTGGGAGCTATAAGCGTCTTATGAGAAAAGATCAATTGTTTGATTTCTCATAAAGATGTAAATGAATCTTTTGTTTACTAGGTTTACAAAAGATTAGTGGGAGTTGATCATATTCCTAAATTTAAATATATATACATGATATATATTAATTTTGAAAATGAAAGGAATTCTTCATCGTTAAAGTTATGACTTTAAACATTCTATAATGATAGAATGTATATGAGAGACATAGTCTATATACATGGGATGGAAATCTATAATGATAGATTTCAAGATATAATTGGATTATATCAATCCCTAAAATAGACAAGAGATGCTAAGAAGTTTCTCATATGATGATAAACTTCAATTAGAATGACAATTCTAGTGAGACTAGGAAGTTGTTCTTCTCAAAAGGAATGTACCCTTTGACTCCCAAAGAAATAATGCGTAAATAGAATCCTTTATGCATACGCAGAAAGGTGATTTATGTATTACATATTGTATGAAAACATTGATATAAGTTGTACCTAGAACGGTACAAGATGATATCAGTGCAAGCCCAGGATCAAAACCATGGCAACTGTCAAGTGAATCCTTAGGTATTTAAGAAATACTAAGGATGGATTCCTCAAGAATGAGGAAGAATTAGAGTAACGTAATGGAAGCGTAAATGTATTAGATTATGAATCTAATCCATCATAGAATATCTCTTCATTATGAATGAAGTGAGATATCTCTTTATTATGACTAAAGAGATATTTGGGTGGAAACGTTAAAAGTAAATGATTTTAATGTGTTCCATCATGCATGCAAAATATATTGCCATATAGAAGCTTACAACATTGTTGTTTGGATGGGAAAGTTCATTCATGAACTCTCCATTCGGTTCCAACCAGAAAGTGTATGACACTAATGGGGCGATAGCTCAAGCCAGGGAATCAAGGTCTCATCAAGGTCCGAACTCAAATGAGAGACTAAACCACATGATTGAGAATCATGTATAATGGTGACGTCGTTAGTCTCAAGGTTGCTTCTATGGATAACATATAGATATCCATTATTTAGGCCTACTACTCAGCCATTTATGAAATGAATTACAGAAGAGGTATCATCACTGATGAACAAGCTGATTGGCTCTAGTGCAAGTGGGAGATTGTTGGAAATGTGCCCTAAAACCAATCATATGATGATACTTTATGGACATTTCAAACTAATGTAGTTTAAATGTAAAGGGCAAAGATTATTGTTTGAGTCGTCTCATATAAATGTTATATGCTTAAACGATAAGTCCAAGGAATATGTGATTGGAAGAATGCGATCTAAAGAAGTTAGATTCATGAGACCATTTTTTCGTTGACACATCCTAAACGTTCCTGATTATAGGATTGTCAATTGGGCATTGACAGTCCGTTAAGATCAGTACGTGTTATGTCTTCTCTCAGGGAGAGTGACTAGTCTCGAGTCATTGGTGTGTGTGACATCAAGACAAGTACGTAGGTGCTCAATAGAGAATGAGTTCACTGAACACGATCAACGAAGAGTTCTCATATTCATGTCACATGAGAACTCATGGTTGGGATAATGCAAATTAGTCTTTTGACCTGAGGCATCACAGTTGTCTTGTGGTTAGGTCCTTAATCTTTGATTATGTCAAAGTCACTCCATCATGAGGGTGTCCATGGCATCGTTGGGGTTAAGCCACTTAGCCATGGAGGCAAGTGAATGCGCAACAAGGGATCTCTAACCTTCAAACTGTTTGAGGGAGAATACTCTATGATATGATTTTGAATCTTTGGCCAAAGTATGAATGAGATTTAGGAATGTGTTCCAAATCACATTCAAGGTAATCATATAAGCACAAGACTCACATTGGATAGTAGACATGAATAAACTATCAAACCAAACAATGTGGTCAAGAGTATTGTATTAGAGAAAGACCGTATTGCATTTGTAATCCTAAAACTGAATAGGTTCTCCACCTCTTCTGATTAGCTTGGGTAACCATGACATGCTGCTAGGCGTCAACCATGGTTTGTGGAAGCCCTAAAAGTGTATTATCACTAACGGGAGAATTGAAAGTAAGTTTCAATTCACAATCGATTAGAAAGAGTTTTAATCGCCCACTGCCTCGCTAAAAGGAACCTAATGGATCGTTCACCAAGTAAGGTAGAGTTTGAAGAAACAACGGAGATGAGTAAGAATAATTAAATGGTTTAATTATTTATCTAAGGCTAGGATTAATTAATATGTTAATTAATCAAACGAATAAGTTCGTTAAAGACCTCGGGTTAGTTTTGGGCCGCAAGGCCCAATGGGATTTGAATGTCAAGCCCATTAACTCAAGTTGTATGACAACTTGAATAAACAAAGGGCTTGAAAGCCCAATAAACCCTATAGGCTTGCCATGTTAGAAGAATAGGGCTTTTGGTCCATTAGGTCACTTATTTGAAGGGACTATATAAAGGACTTTATAGCCTAAAATTTACATATGGTAATTTTTGGGGAAAGGATGAGAACACAAGCTCTCCTTTCTCTCTAAAATTTAGGCCACCTTGGAGGGATCATCTAGCAATCAAACTCCTCCAAGGTCACTCATTTCTTCTTCATTATGCCTTGGTGATGAATCATTAGAGGTTCTCAATTTTGGGAACTTGGAGAAACCTTTTCATCCATCCAAATCCATGGATCTAAGATGCAAGGAATGAAGGCCCTCTCTTTGGGTGATTAGCCTTTGCTTATGCAAAGAGGAATCTACAAAGGTATTGATTTCTCAACTCACTTTGTTTTGAGTTGAGTCTTGGTTCACCTATCTACTAGGCTTTGAATTTCATGGGTAAATGTTTTGTTTTAAGTGCATACAAGCATGATTCCGCCTTTAATTGTTAATTGCATGCTATTGATGTTGCTTAAATGAACATGTTTTTCACAAATTTTCCTTCAGGTAGGTGGGGTGGGGAGATATGAGGGGCTCGCTGTCGTGTAGGGGAAGGGTGGGGGTTATAGGGGATGAAGGTAGAGATTAAAAATGGAAGGCATTTTCTGTAAATTTAACGTCACGATTGACAAAGAATTTTTTAGTGTCCAAATCGTATAGTTTATAACCTTTTTGACCAGTGGGGTGTCCAACAAAGACACATCGTTGAGCACGAGGATTGAATTTATGAGCAAGGTGAACAACAGTAGCAAAACACAAACAACCAAAAACTTTCAAGTGGTCAAAAGATGGCAGACGTTTATATAATAATTCAAAAGGAGATTTGTTAGATAACAAAGGAGATGGTAATCGATTAATAAGATAGACAACGGTGGATACACACTCACCCCAAAATGAAAGGGGTACATGAGATTGGAAGTGTAAGCTACGTGCAACGGTGAGAATGTGACGATGCTTATGTTCGACAACGCCATTTTGTTATGGAGTGTAAACACAGGTGCGTTGGTATTCAATGCCACTAGTTTGAAAAAAATCTTTCATAGACAAAAACTCAGACCCATTGTCAACCCTTACTGCTTTTATATTTGCATGAAATTGTGTATGAGCAAAAGTAACAAAAGATTTTAAAAGGTGTTGAGTTTCAGATTTATGTTGCATTAAAAAAACCCACGTGCACCTAGTAAAATCATCAACTATGGTAAGAAAGAATCGAGCTCCTGAATGTGTAGGAACTTTATGAGGGCCCCATATATCACAATGTAACAAATCAAAGGAAGCATGAGTTGATATAGAACTTAAAGGAAATGGAAGTTTGGTTTGTTTAGCCATGGGACAAACAGTACAATTACTATCAAAAGAAAAATTATTTGAAGATAATGAAGGAAATACTAATTTAAGCCGAGTGAAGGATGTCCAAGTTGCATATGCCACAAATTGGAGGAATGGGAAACTTGACAGGAGAGAGGCATTCGTTGTAACGGGGACATGTAATAAAGACCATCACGTTGCTTACCCGATCCAATCATCTTCCCCATAGCCAAGTCCTGCAAGACACAGAAAGTGGGAAACAAAATGGCGCAACAATTTAGAGAATCAGTGACTTAACTGGCAGACATAAGATTTAAGTGAAAAGAAGGAAGACATAAAACATTGTCTAAGGTAATATCTAAATTGAATGGTACAATGCCTATAGAAGTGATTTTGGCTGAAGAGCCGGTGGGTAATTTAACAGTGGATATTGGTGAAGATGTGCTTTGGGAAAAATATGAAGAATCTGAAATGATATGATTGGTAGCCCCGCTATCCAAAATCCAAGGTTTAGTATATACAGAATTAATGGATGCAACAATAAAATGAGACAGACCTGCTGCATTCGCATAAGCACTGTTATTACCAGAGGTATTGTTTAAATTCATCATGGACACAACTTAAGCCAACTGTTGAAGTTGGTCAGCAAAAAGACCTTGCAACGTGTTCGGCGGGTTCGGTGAAGGCTGTGTTTGAGTCTGAGTGACAGGTGTTGCGTTTGCAGCAGTGATGGGACCCGTCCCTGCACTGGCAGCAGGAGAAGAGACATGGGCAGCACGTGGGATGCTGCTGCCTTGGAGACGCTGCTGTGCTTTATGATTTCCTCCATTCGTGCCATTTTTAAATCAGCATCTGTCCTCGGTGTGGCCTCTTTTATCACAAAACTTGCAATGAAATTTTCGAGTCCTACAATTATCAATTGTATGTCCGTCTTTATCACAGTATTCACAATGGAAATTTTTGGAATTGTTGAAGGATTGGTTTGATTGACTTTGAACGGCTGTAACAATGGAAAAATTTTCATTCGATCTCGAAGACATTTGTCTCTGTGTTTCGTCCTGAATAACAAGTGAGTAGGCTTGACGAACTTTAGGCAAAGGTGCCATCATGAGAATATTACTTCGAACTCCACTATAGACATCATTGAGACCCATGATAAATTGCATCATTCGATCTTCTTCTATTTGTTCATTATGTGCCTTTGTCTAGTCGCAAATAAGGAGAGGTCGATAAGTCTCCAACTCATCCCAAAGGCCCTTAAGTTTTGTAAAATAAGTCGAAACTGTCATGGCACCTTGAGAGAGGGATACGATAGATTTCTGGATTTGATAAATTGTTGGTGTGTTCTTTTGTGAGAACTGATCTTTAAAATCTTCCTATACCTGTTAAGCGCTTTTGGCATGAACAACTCCTTTGGATAAATCAGGCTCCACAAATTGAGCGAGCCACGTTAAAATCATACTATTGCGTTGATTCCAGATAACGTTTTCCGGTACGAGCATAGGACCAGGACTATCTGAATGATGAACATAGTATGGGTTTGATGAATCTATACTGATTTGCTATGGGTTTGACTATTTTGTGGTTGTGGTTAAAGTACTGTGTCTGACATGATGCTTGAAAAAAAAAAAAAAAAAAAAAAAAAACAAGGGTTGAAAAAGTAGGCAATCAAGTACCAGGACCTGATGCTCTGGATACCATCTTAAAAAGGAGTGAATATGAAAATGTCTGAATGGCAGGGCAATTCAAAGGAGCAGATTGAATTGGTTTCGAATTGATTTCTATTGATAACTTTACAATACAATATATACATTAGTAGGTCAACCAATTAACCCTACATCAATGTCCTAGAAAATCGTATCCCTCTTTTGGTGGGATTTGACATAAACCATATTAAGTAAATATATTACAAAATATATTACATGATATTTCTTAATAAACATGCCTATCTAAATGACAAGCCTTTATAAACAAATTGGATTCAAATCAGACCATGCTTAATCCCAATAACACAAGTTATGAGATTATAATTTGTTGGCCGCCACTAAATTGACCATATGACCCCATCATGAGATGACTTCATAAGCCGAACTTAATGACAAAAATCATCTTAAGATAATTATGATGTAAAGGAATTTGAACCAAACAGTTCATTATTCATAAATAAAAGCAACTACAAAGTGTTCCTAATCAACCTCCCTCTCCCCCCTCACCCCACCGCCCCCCACCCCCCCAAAAAAAAACACTTGGGGACACATGTTGAGTGATACAATCTCATTATTATCACAACATACCATATCTGGTAGTAGTTTCATACAACAGTAAACACAAAGTAGTGCAATATCATGCATAATCGAAAGTATGATCATGCAATTATTACAAACTAAAGTAAACTGCAATAAGAGAGTTATCACCAAAATCTGAAGGTGAAGGTCTCACTACCAAGCCCACTCGCCACTTCCTGGATTATCCTTGTTCTTGCTATATCCTGAAGCGTCGAAAAACAAAGTGTGAGTGGATCAAGTTTATTCTAGTCAAAATCATTCGAATATAATAACCTCCATTTTGAAATCACATAGATAGTTGAAAACTACTTGCATAGAGTACTATCGTAATAGTAATCAAGTTCTTATCACATCACTCGTCATATTAAATAAAGTAATCTCAATCACATTATCAAAGTAAATAAAATGTATAGCAAGCAGGTGAAACGACATCTACCTGATTGATGACTAGCGTCTACTAGTGAATCTAGCCTTTTTTGAAAATATAAGTACCTGCAAAATAAATACAGTCGTGGCTAGTTATACGATATGTATGATAACCTTGTGGTGAAAATAAATCACTAATAGTCTCAAGATATCATTTAAATTAGTTATACCAAAGTCTCATCAAAGACTAATATTCAATAATAGTAATATGCATCAACATGTAACAATACTCGGAAAAAAAAAAACGTTTAGTTTTCAAAGGGATCCACTCACTGGCAAGCAAAGCGTCATTCATCATTAGGCTCCTTGCGTGAATCCTTTTTAATCTCTACTAAGCCTGTGAATTAGATATATATAGCTTAAATAAGCTTTAAAGAACATTTTAGGGAAAATCGTCCAAACTGCTATTTAGGCTTCAAATTTAAACAAATGAAGGGCCCCACGTGATTCAGAACACCGAAAAACCTAAGGGTAAGTATGGGGTCCTACACGCACTGCCATGCTCCAACCACGCGTCACCACGAGCTGGCGCTATGATGTCACGCGCCCCTATCGGGTCGCCGTTACCGGTAAACGTGTTGCTGTACTCGCCGCCATATAGGAGCCGCACTTGCCATCGTTGTTGCCACGCGTCAGTTGTCGGTTAGAGTTTAAGTGATAACGGATTTGCTGATGTCACCATTAATCATAACGACGACTGTCGTCTGCTGCCAATCACCGACGCCGGAGCCTCACTGAAATCTACAAAAAGTTTCCAAGACTTGCAGAGCTTGATTTCAGTCCCAAAATTCATGAAATTGCCTTCCAAATTCGTAGAAAACACTACCAAAAGGCCAGGGACATACCTAAAACGGATTTAGGTGCAATAGGGTCGAATCCACCTCGGATTTGACCGATTTCCTTCAAACCAGCTCACTGGAAACTGGAAAAGAAGAACAGGGTGCATGCATGGATTAGAATCACATATTTGGACTCAAAATAGTCCACGTTTCATCCTCAGACCAACACGAAACCAAAACCCAGAGAAGGTACGTACAAGCTGGCTTCGAACTCGACATTTTTTCACCGAAGTTCGTCACCGGACTGGTTATGCATGCACAGAGAAATAACAGGGCCTAAACCCTCAATTTTTCAACACAAAATCACATCACAGTCATGGTAATAACCCATAAATTCACAGATTGAAAACAGTGGCGGAGGCAGGATTTGATCTTACCCCCGGGGGGGGGGTCATGATAAAATAGATGAGGTAACATTTTGTTATTTAAATATATAATTCATGATTGGTTCTTATAATTTGAACTCGTTGTCGTACGCTATTATTATCAGTACTGTTATTATTATGTATACAACCAAGTTATAACCATACATTGATCTTATTGCATAATAGTAGATTTTTTCTACTTAAGCAGCCACAACCTTTAATTTGACTGCCATGCTGCAAATACACCAATTTTTGTGAAAGTTTATTGATCAATCCTTTCAATTGATTGAACTCACTATGAAATATTGTTGATTAACAGAGTGTTTTGATAAATAATGAAAATCAAAACCATGCAGACATAAACTTAAATTGAACCTAAAGCTGTAATTAACTGAAAATTGAAGGAAGATTAAATATCAGAGCAATAAAATTATCAAATAAAATCCACAAACATAAGCAAAGCCAAAAATTGAAACATTCAAGTTCAAAATTTATTACAAAATCACAAAAACATCAATCCAAAAAAAAAAACACAGAAATAATTGAATGCATAGAACATAATTGAAATATAAAAACCCGCTACTCAATCTATAAAATGCCAAATACGATTGATCTCCAAACACCACAGAAATTTGAAAATTTTAGAGTATTTTGAGTCGCAAGAATCAACCAAGCATCATGATCGAACTCGGAGTAAAAAATCACAGAAAAAAATCCTTCGCCATTAAAGCTCTGGTGCGATACTTCAAGCTGTTGAACGCGAGGGCTCTATTGGTGCGCCTAAATTGAAGGGGCTGATTTAATTGGCTGATGGATTTTTAAGGGTAAACACGTGATTTCCAATGGGCCCATTAATTTTTAACAAACGATATTATCTACACTAAAGGATTGGGGGAGCAGGCTAAGCCTCACAATGACTTAGCAGTAATACGAAGAATCGAATTAAAGACCCCTCACTTATAAGTGAATAAGAATACAACTAAATCGTAGTACTAAGTGGCATGAGGCCACACTTACGCATTGGTACATGGATAATTAGTAAACATTTTAGTGATTTACGGCCAAACTCCCTTATAGAATTTGGAATGTTCATGGGATAGGAAATCTCAATCCTACGTTAATATAATTAAATTTCGATCCATTGGCAATCCTAAATGATTCTCTTCACCTAAACCCATTTACACAAAGATTTTTCAATGTGTTGGGAACCCGGTTTGGTATACCAAGTGTAATAATATAATTAATTGAAAACTAGTAAAAGAAAATTCAAACTAATTGTATAATGACACTTGATGCAACGAGCAGTATTTCCGGCATACTAAAAAATTTCTCATTTCATGTTAGTAGTGATTTTGTTTTCGGTTTTGGTTTACAACTGTGGAGACATACTACCGAATATGTGAGAAATAAAAATAGGTGTGTGAGTAACACTCTTCTTAGTATATTAGGTAAGTAGTGGTTAGATTTTCAGATTATTTTAGTTGATCACTGAACTTTGATGTTTTCACAAAACAACCTATTATAAATGATTGTTGATGTGATAAGGATATAATATTATTTTGCTTTGCTTTTTAATTTGTTAACAAACGCAAATGTGGAAGCGGTAAAACAAACACAAGACTTCGTGCATGTTGAAATGTTTACATTAGTTGTGTGAGAGCTTGTTTATGAGTGGTTTTTGGGTTAAAAAAAACACTTTAGATGTTCCACGTTTTCATGTATTCATGTGATGATTGTATGCAATACCTATATTCACTAGAATTATATGCAATTGTAAGATGATGATTGTACTATATACATGTAAGTATTATAGTCAATTCTAAATCTAAACATAAACAAGTTTACGCCTCATCACAATGTTCATAATGGATCAGCACTTGTCTCATTTTACTACTCTCAAGCATCATGAAGTTCCACTAATTCTCATTTTACTACTCCTAGCTGGGGGTGTGAAGAAGATGAATGTCTGAGGAATTTATTGAGACTTGTCCTCACACTGGACCACTAGCATAATGTAAGTCAATATCGTGGTCATTTACGACCCACGATATCAGCGAGCAGACGCCAAATTCGATAGCATGTTGACTCACCACATGGGAGCCATTATCCGCACCAAGTGCCCCATGAAAGCCCCTACATCATATCAAAGCCATTCTCATTTTGTAGTGCACAATCAGGCTGCGAATACTTAAGTATGAAACTCCTCGTGCACAACTCCTTAAACTTCAAATGAATTGTTTTGCAAATATCAACGAATGAAGAACAACGTGGAACTAGAAATCTCACAATTTCCATTTTGTATGTACACTTTGCTATCATTTAAAGCTCCATTATCCTAAACAAAACAAAAAGGGACTTAAATCACTAAGACAAAACATAAACAGACACTACAATAAAGTTACTACAAAATTGAAATTATATCACCAACGCCCAAAGCTGTAATTAATTGAAATTTCAAGGACGATAAAATATCAAAACAACAAAATTATCAAATCAAATCCACAACCATAGGCAAAGCAATTGAAACATTCAAGTTCAAAATTTAATACAAAATTACATCAATTTGAAGCAAGTAAACAAAGAGAAAAAACGTAGAAATAATTGAATGCATAAAACATAAGAATGCAAGTAAACAAACACACTACTCAATTTATAAAACACCAAATACGATTGATCCCCAAACACCACAGAAATCTGAAAATCTTAGAAGATTTGGAGTCGTAAGAATCAACCAAGCATCATGATTGAACTCGGAGTAAAAAATCGTAGAAAAAAAAAATCCATCGCCATTAAGGCTCTGTTGCGATACTTCCAAGTTGTTGAACGTGACGGTTCTCTTCGTGCGTCTAAATGGAATGGGTTGATTTAATTGGCTGATGGCTTTTAAAGGGTAAACACGTCATTTCAATTAGCCCATTGATTAAATAAATAAATAAACTTATGCATTGATATATGTGTAATTAGTAAACTTTTTATTGATTTATGGCCAAATTCCCTTTTTAGAATTTGGAATGTTTTTAGGGATAGGAAATCTCAATCCCATATTATTATAATTAAATTTCGATCCTTGGCAATCCTAAATGGTTCTCTTTATTAAAACCCATTCATGCGAGAGATTTTTTAATATGTTGGAAACATAGCTTGATATATCAAATGTAAAAATACAATTAACTGAAAACTAGTATAAGAGAATTCTAACTAATTATATTATTACATTTGATGTAACGAGCGTGTTATCGACACATTAAAATATTTCTCATTTTACATATGCATATAACGGAAAAGGATCCTCACCGGATCCTCTTTATGGGGATTCGGGGATAAATCAATCACGTCCGTTCATCGTATATTGTGTGGTCAGAAATTATTTTAAATGTAAAATTTTAAATTGAATATAAATAGTATCTAACGAAAACTGATCGCACGATATACAATAAACGAATATGATTGATTGATCTTCTGATCCCCACAAAAAAATCGGGAGAGGACCATTTCCGCCTATAACAACCACCATGTCCACACAAAAACATAAGACAAGTCACTAAAACTTGCTTTGCCTAATCACCATTGGACCCCACTTCTCCATTTTTTCAACCATATGAAAACACCAAAAACGACAGGCAAAACCACCAACTCCATTACTCACCTCCCTATTTCTTTCCCACTTCACTTCCTTTCCCTTCTCACAATTCTCCCATTTATTCATCACAATCCCTCCAAACATGTCATCAAACACCGCCATCTCTCCAACCTTGCCCTACGAAGAATGCCGCGGCGTTCTCCGCGTCTACAGCGACGGCTCCATCGTCCGCTCTCCCAAACCAAGCTTCGACGTCCCAGTCCACGACGACGGCTCCGTTGACTGGAAAGACGTCGTTTTCGACCCAACCAATCAACTCCAACTCCGCCTCTACAAGCCTGCTGCAACTACACACTCCCCCTCGTCGTTGTCCAAAAAGCTCCCCATCTTCTATTACATCCACGGCGGCGGCTTCTGCATCGGCTCGCGCGCTTGGCCCAACTGCCAGAACTACTGTTTTCAGCTCGCCTCCCAGCTCCAATGCGTCGTCGTTGCACCTGACTATCGCCTCGCGCCAGAACACCGCCTCCCGGCTGCTATTGACGACGGCTTCGCGGCTATGAAATGGCTCCAAGTCCAAGCCGAGGCTGAGGATCCGGACACGTGGCTGACTGAGGTGGCGGATTTTGGGAACGTGTTTGTTTCGGGTGACTCGGCTGGTGGGAATATTGCTCATAACTTGGCGGTTCAGCTCGGGGCCGGTTCGGTTGAATTGGGGCCGGTTCGGGTGAGAGGGTACGTACTTTTGGCACCGTTTTTTGGTGGGACGGTTTTGGCTAGGTCAGAGGCTGAGGGCCCCAAAGAAGCCTTTCTCAATTGGGAGCTCATTGACAGGTTTCAACTTTCAATCTTCCCCCCACTTTCTTTTTCTTCATTTCATTTCATGTTAATAGTGATTTTGTTTTTGGTTTTAGTTTACAACTGTGGAGACATAAGATTGGGTGTGCAAGAAATAAAAATGGATGAATGAATATTAGAGTAAGTAGTAATTAGATGTTCAGATTATGTTAGTTGATCACATAACATTATATATGATTGTTGGTGTAATAAGTATATAATATTCTTTTGCTTAGTTGTTAACAAACGCAAATGTGGAAGCGGTAAAACAAACACAAGACTTCAGGTGCATGTTGAAATGTTTACATTAGTTGCGTAAGAGCTTGTTTATGAGTGGTTTTTGGGTCAAAAAAACACTTTAGAAGTTTTATGTTTTCATTTATTCCTATGGTAATTATATTAAATACATATCCATATGAATTATATGCAACTATTAGATGATAATTGTACTAAATGCATGTAAGTATTGTAGCCAATATATTATTTGGTCATTAAATTAAAAATAAAATGAAAGAGGTTTGTGCATGAAAAAATTAAGATTAAAGCATGCATGCAGGTTTTGGAGGCTGTCGATACCAATTGGAGAGGACAGAGATCACCCACTTGTGAACCCATTTGGACCAAATAGCCAGAGCCTAGAAGAAGTGGCTTTTGATCCAATCCTAGTGGTTGTAGGTGCAAGCGATCTTCTCAAAGATCGAGCTCAAGATTATGCAAATAGGCTCAAAAATTGGGGAAACAAGGTTGAGTACGTGGAATTTGAAGGACAGCAGCATGGTTTCTTCACCATCCAACCCAGTTCCCAACCTGCAAAGGAATTGATGTTAATCATCAAACGATTCATTGCTCAAAATTCCACTTGCTGCTAAGACATGCATGCAGCTATAGGCGGCCATGGATCTAAGTCTCTAAGATTCTAAAACAACAACAACAACAAAAGCTCTTAATGTTGTCAAATATAGTAACAAATAATGTGAGAGTAAAATTGTATTTTTTCTCTTATTTATTCTTAGCATGTTGTAAAATTCTCTCTTATTGTTAGGGATAGTTTGGGACGGTTGTGCTTTGTTTAAAAACTACTTGTACTTTAAGAATAATCAGCTGCAAAATAAAGCAGTTGAGCGTTTGGTAAACTGTATTTTTAAAAGTGTTGTGAGTATGAAAACCAATGTAAAAGCATTTGGTAAATTTTAATGTAAAAGTGATATAATTGTATATAATGGTAAAAAGAGACATAAAAGTGTGGTGATGACAACAACAACGGTGGCAAAGGCAATAGTTATGATGGTGGTGGTGATGGTGCCAATAAAGGGATGTGGTGGTTGGGTTGTAGAGGTAACAATGGTCATAGAAGCGGCGACAACGGTGATGGTGGTGGTTGTGGTTGTGGTTCGGTAGCAATGGTGGTGGTGGTGGTTGTTTTTATGGTGGTGGTCGTGGTGACGGTGGCAGCCACGATGGTAGTGGCAGTTGTGGTGGTAATGGTGGCAGATATGGTTGTGGTGAGGTGGTGGTTGTTAAAGTTTTTGAGACTCCATGTCCCACATCGGGGAACATATGGTTCCCAATGGTCTTTATATATGTTTTGTCTTTTGTACTAATAGTTAGGATTTGGACCATTTAGAAAAGGATTGAAGGCTTGAGGCTTATGGTTGTGTGGATTAGGCTTATATTATATAGTCTAATATAATTAATATTAATTAATCAAGACAAAGGCATTGGAAGTTAAAATTAATCAGAGTTCATTAATTTTAATTTCATATTAAGTTTTTAATTAACATATTAATTAAAACCCTTGATTAAGAGACACAACTTTTAGAAATAGTTGTGTACTTTCAAATATGTTCAACATGTATTTGAAAGGGTATGAAACAACCTATATATTTGCAGTCTCAGTTTCAATAGAATCATCTTTTCTTCCTCTTTCTCTTCCGTACAAAATTCTTAGAGAGTAAACACACAAAGCAATTCGTCAAAATTCTATAATCCAGTACGCGTTATAGAGTTAGATAGTAGTATCCTGGTCGAGCAGACGCCGTAAAACCACAAGCACTAGAGTGGGACGGAAATACTGTTCGAAGGACACAGCTTTTTGCGCTAGCTTCTATCTGTGATTAAATTAAGTTAGTATCATTTTAATTCTTGTAATTGTTTTTGTTATTTCATTCTGTATTGCAAATATTTTTCATTAATAAAGAATCGGTATTTCAAGTTCTGTTATTTTTATTTATTTCTGAATTGTTCTCCAACTATTTTCGAACTAAACCTCATTTTGAAAAGCCTGAGAAATTTAAGGGTGGAGACTTCAAAAGATGGCAGCAAAAAATACTGTTTTATTTGGCAACTCTGAATTTGGCTAATGTTATGCATGAGACTATGCCTAGTGTAGAAGGAGACAATATTTATGCAGACACTTTGAAGGTTATAGATGCCTGGAATCATAATGATTTCCTATGTAGACACTATATTCTCAATGCATTGTATGATTCGTTGTATGATGTCTATGTTGTATTTAAAACAGCCAAGGAACTTTGGGAATCACTTGAGAAAAATATAAAATAGAGGATGCTGGTTCAAAGAAATTTGTCGTGGGTAAAATTTTGGACTATTAAATGGTTGATTCAAATTCGTTGTCTATCAAACTGAAGATCTCCAGAAAATCATCCATAACATTTATGTTGAAGGGATGGTGATCAATGAGTCTATTCAGGTGGCGTCTTTTATTGAGAAATTGTCACCCTCTTGGAAGGAGTTCAAGAATTATCTCAAGCACAAACGCAAGGAGATGACCCTTGAGGATCTCATCGTGAGGCTGAAAATTAAGGAAGATAACAAAAAGAATGAGAAGGGTCTGGTTTCGAGTATGGAAGCTAAGGCGAGTGTTGTTGAAGGAAGTTCATCAAAGCAAAGGCCGAAATTTCAAAAAAATAAGAAGAAGGAAAAGAACTTTGTCCCTAGTGTGAAAGGCAAAAACTTCAAGAAAATTAAGGAAAGTTGATGGGTTTATGGGAAGCAAGGCCATATGGCTCAAGAGCGTCGCCATTGAAGGGATCAAAGTCTTGGAAATCAAGGCAACAACAACTACACAAACCTGATTGAAAATGATAAGGACGTCCTAGCTGCAATGATTTCTGAAATCAATCTTGTATCTGACCACGCTAATTAGTGGATAGATACCGGTGCGACTCGCCATGTATGTGGTGACAGAAATATGTTCTTTTTCATACCAGAGAGTCGAGGGAAAAGAGCAGTTGTTTATGGGAAATGCGCATGCATCTATTGTGGCTAGAATAGGGAAATGTATTATGAAATTTACTTATGGAAATGAATTAACCCTCCTTGATATGTTGCATGTACCCGATATAAAGAAGAATCTTGTTTCTGGGCCTATCCTTAGTAATAAGGGATTCAAACTAGTTTTTTGAGTCCAATAAGTTTGTACTAACTAAGGGGGGAATGTTTGTGGGAAAGGGTTACCTTGTTGATGGATTATTTAAGCTGAATGTACTTGCTAATGCTATGAATGAAATAAACAATGCTTCTGCTTATATTGTTGATTCGTCTAATTTATTGCACTCTAGGCTAGGACATGTAAATTTTTGTTCTCTTTTTAGAATGCATAATTTAGGTTTGCTGCCCAAACTTAATTATTTAGATAATATTAAATGTGAGACTTGTATAATATCGAAATTTGCAAGTCAAAGCTTTAAATCAATGCATGAAAAATCCAATGATTTGTTAGATTTAATTCATAGTGAGTTGTGTGATTTTAGATCATATCCAACTTTTGGTGGAAAGAACTATTATGTAATGTTTATAGATGATTTCAGTAAGTATTGTTATGTTTATTTACTTCATAGTATAGATGGGATCTTATATATGTTTAAGACTTATAAGGCAGAAGTTGAGGATCAACTTAACAAAAAGATTAAAGTCTTAAGGTTCGATAGGGGAGGAGAATATGAGTCTCATGCCTTTGCTGAATTTTGTGCCACTCATGGCATAATTCATCAAACAACAACCCCCTATACACCACAACAAATGGTGTTGCTGAACAAAAAAAAAATGACTTTTAAAGACATGATCAATTCCATGTTGAATAGCTTTGGGCTTCCAAACAATTTGTGGGTTTAAGCTTTACTTACTGCAAATAAAATTTTGAACAAATTCCACCTAAAACGAGAAAGGAGTCACCATATGAATTATGGAAAGGAAGAACCCCAACATTTAAATTACTTAAAGTGTGGGGTTGCTTGGCAAAAGTACACGCCCCATTGCCAAAGAGAACAAAATTAGGGCCTAAAACTATAGATTGTGTTTTTTTTGGCTTTGCATCCAATAGTTTAGCTTATAGATTCTTAGTTTTTTATTCCGAAGTAAGTGATATAAATGTCAATGCTATTATAGAATCTATAAATGCAATATTTTTTTAGGATGTATTCCCATACGAAATGGGCAAGTCTAATTTCTTGAAAAAGAGATTACATGATGATGTATTTGAGGTTAATGACGAACCTAGAGAACATGGTGATCATTCATCCTCATCTAGAGTTCAAGAAGAAGAACTTGAACCTAGAAGAAGTAAAGGGACAAAAATTCAAAAGGACTTTGGGCCTAATTTTGTGACCTTATTAATTGAGACAGAACCTCAATCATTTAAGGAGGCAATGTCCACTCCTGAAGCTCCATTTTGGAAGGATGCAATTAACAGTGAAGTAGATTCCATTATGCAAAATCATACATAGGAATTAGTCGATTTGCCCCCTGGCAATAAGCCAATTGGGTACAAATGGATATTTAAGAAGAAACTAAAACCAAATGGTACAATTGACAAATATAAGGCTCGTTTCATGGCTAAAGGATACCGCCAAAAGCATGGTTTGGATTTCTTTGATACATACTCGTATGTGACGAGAATTACTTCAATAAGACTATTGATTACTATAGTTGCACTCCATAACATGGAAATACATCAAATGGATGTAAAAACGACATTCTTGAATGGAGACTTGGATGAGGAAATATATATGGAACAACTCGAGGGGTTTGTAGTTAAAGGTCAAGAACACAAAGTTTGTAAACTTGTGAAATTGCTTTATGGACTTAAACAAGCTCCAAAGCAATGACATGAAAAATTTGACCATATTATGATCGCATATGGTTTAAGATAAATGAGTGTGATAAGTATGTATACACGAAAGCTCAAAATAATGCTTTCATTATGTTGTGTTTATATCTAGATGATATGCTTATAATGGGAACTAACAACGAGATAATAAATTGGACCAAGAAGATATTGAAATCAAGTTTCAATATGAAAGATCGTGGTATAGCTGATGTGATTCTTGGTATAAAAATCAAAAGAAACCAAGAAGGATGTATTCTTATACAATCCCATTATATAGAAGCTACACTTAGAAAATATGGTCATTTGGAAAGTAAAGAGCCGATTACTCCTTTTGATGCCAATAGCAAACTAAAGTAAAATAGTGGTGATGTTATATCTCAACGTGAATATTCACAAGTTATTGGAAGCCTTATGTACATTTTGAACTGTACAAGGCCTGATATAGCATACTCAGTGAGTAGACTGAGTAGATATACATGCAATCTAGGGCATGATCATTGGGAAGCTTTAATTCGAGTATTGAGATACTTAAAGCATACAATGAATTATGGATTGCATTATAGGAGGTATCCTCATGTGCTTGAAGGATTTACTGATGTGAATGGGATATTCGATTGTACCGATACGAAATCCACAAGTGTATATGTATTTACTTTTAGGGGAGTAGCAGTATCTTGGAAATCTTCCAAACAAACATGCATAGCTCGATCAACAATGGAATCGGAATTTATAGCTCTCGATAAGGCTAGAGAAGAAACTGAGTGGCTAAGAGATTTTTTGGAAGATGTTCCCATATGGCCTAAACCTGTAACAGCAACATGTATACACTGTGACAATTTAGTTGCACAATATCAAGCTAAAAATAGTGTATACAATGGGAAGTCTAGACAAATTAGACGAAGGCATAATACAATAAAGCAATGGCTCTCTAGTGGTGTAATTTCTATTGACTATGTTAAGCCAAAAGATAATATTGTGGATTCGCTTACTAAAGAGGAATGGGTTGAAAGCCAATAGAGTAAAATGAAACTACCAAACAGAAACCTAACCTAGTTGATTGGAGATCTCATGGTCTAGGTTCAATAGGCAAACTAGTTTGGCTAGATTCAAAGAAGAAACACACTTACATACCCATTCCTATGATGGAAGAAATGTGGTGACTGCTAATGGTTGTAGGATACATAAGTTTAATGATATTGATACTTGTAAATCAAGTGAAATAGTAGCAGTTTATACTTAATCAATATCACCTATATGAGAGTAAATGTGGGGTCGTATTTATGAGAATTACATGGCTACATTCTTTAAAGCTCTCAATGAATCCAGGATTTGTTCAGGACCAAAAAATACACAAGGTATGAATGTGTGATGTGTTGGTGTGACATATGTTTTGCTTATTGTCTTGGTTTACTATTGTTACACCCGCCCCTGCTTATAAGGATAATTCTGTAATTCTCCCTAAAAATTTATGGAATTATCACTTTAGTCCTCATTTTTGTCACAAAACCAAGATCTGAAATTTAAATTATTACCCTATCACCTAGGCTGCCACGTGGCAGCACCCCAACTCCTTTACTTTTTCTCTTTTGTCCCCCCCCCTTCCGTGACACCTTTGTCTTCTTCTCCTTTTTCTTTTTCTTTTCTTTTCTTTTCTTTTCTTTTGGCTTGTCTGCACTTTTCTTTCTCTCTCTCTCAAAAACTCTCTCTCTCTCTCTTCTTCTTCCCCGTGAAAGACACACACACACACACACCCATTGTTGCACCTGCTTGAGGACACAACCACCATCATCATCACCAAACCTTAGCTTTCTCTCTCTCTCCCTTGCTCACGGTGCGAAGAGGGTACGAGCATCTCCGGCGAATTTTAGCTTGTTTTTCCGGTTAGTCTTGTTAGAGGTTGGTTAAATGTAGTTACTGAGATGGATTCGTGAATTTTCAAGGTTTTGGAGTGTTTTTGGCAAGGGTGGAGGTACACCCAATTTTCCGGCGAGTGCGTGTTTTCCGAGGGATTTTCTGGCCACCACAAGCCGTTACACGGTGAACCCAAGGTATAAAACTACTCCTCTCGGCTAGTGCTTCATTTTGGTACCTAGATCGGGGTCTAGGTTGTAGGTTTGGCGTCGGCCGGAGCTGTGGAAGCTCCGGTGGTCTTCTCCGGCGCACCCAGGCCTTCAGGCCGTTCTCTATCCACACCCGCGGGCCTTAGGCCCGTTTGGTCTTTGGCCCAATACCCTCACCCTTTCAGTTTTTATTTTTAGTTTATTTCTTTTAAAAACCCAAAAGGCCTTAGGGCCTTGGTTGCAGCCCAAACCCATATCCCCTTTTTAATTAGGCCTTGGGCCGTGAGGTTCAAAAACCCAAAACCCATGACCCGTGACCCTGACCCTGACCCTGACCCGTTGACCCGTTGACCGCGACCCGTTGACCGTTGACCCGGTCAACGGTCAACGTTGACTTTGACTGTTGACTTTTTGGGTTTTCGTGCGGGACCTCTCCTGGGCTAATTTCGACGTTCTGAACCCGTTTCCGATGTCTGTTTTCCCAAATTCAATCGTTTGAGTAGAGTTTGACTGAAAGTAACAATTGTGTGTTTAGGTGCGATTCTTAGCGGAGATTTCGTTACTCCTGTTTGGTACAGCTTGCACCCTCGGTGTACGGTGAGTAGACCCCTTCTAAAAATGCATGTTTTAATGGCAGAATTGCATACACAGAAAAGCATGACTTTACGTTTATGTTTTATGAAACGTTTTAAGATAATATGCTTACTGAGGCTAGTTTGAATTATTACTATTTTTCCTATAACCCATGTTCTTATAGAATATCTGATGGATGACGATATGATATTTAGAACATGTTTAGAACACTTCTTTATAGTATAGATGATGGATGACTTTATACTATGAAGTTGATTTTCAAGATATGTATGTTCACTGATTTTAGACCTACCTAGTGGTCCTTTCCGCTACGGGACGTAGGGATAGATCCGGTCCGTCCCGGGCGACGGTTTGGTGTTGGCATAGGGCCTGGAGTGTGTTTTCCTCTGACTGTCTGCTCAGAGACGGGGAGCCGGCAAGGGGCCTGAAGTGTATTTTCCTCTGACTGTGTGCTAAGAGACAGGGAGCCGGCATGGGGCCTGAAGTGTTATATCGGACATTCACTAGTGTTTATTATTTATGCGATTTATGATTTGAGACTTTGCGCGTCATGCTAGATTTCGGAAACCTATATTTATCATTATACTTGTGTTTTCATAAAACCTGGGGGTTAGTATGTTGATAACTGTTTTACTATTACTGTATATATCAACTTGGTCCACTCACCTTTGTTTTGCGCCCCCTTCAGGACCTTGGAACGAGGATTACGACCTAAGCTACGAGGCGTTCCCCTACCAGTGATTTGTGTCATATTCACTCCGCTTCGCCACCTATTGTAATAGCACTTCTTTATTCTGAGTTATGCTTGTACTCTGTATTAGAATTATGCTCTGGGCGTGCTGTGGGTTTACCTAATTTCAATATTTAGAGGTTGAACTTTTATTTGGGTTTTTAGTCTTTATTACGTACTTTAGTTTATTTTCTCAGTTTTTGTTTTAATTAAATGGTTTCGTCACCCTTCGGGTGTCGGCCAGCACGTGACCATCTCGATGTCTCTAGGACCTCGGGGTCGGGGCGTGTCAACTATGGAGATGAACAGTTCAATATTTTATATTCACTGAGTCGTCTAGTTCAAGATTTCAATTAATCAGAGTTCATTAATTTTAATTTCGGATTAAGTTTTTAATTACATATTAATTAAAAACAGTTTTGATTAAGAGACACAACTTTTAGAAAAGGGTTGTGTACTTTCAAATACATTCAACAGGTATTTGAAAGGGTATGAAACAACCTATATGTTTGCAATCTCAGTTTCCCTTAGAATCATTGTTTCTTCCTCTTTCTCTTCCGTACAAAATTCCCAAGCAATTAGCCAGAATTCTATAATCCAGTGTGGGTTGTAAAATTAGATAGTTGTATCCTGGTCGAGCAGATGTTGTAGAACCACAAGCATAAAAGTGAGACAAAAATAATGTTCGAAGGATATAGATTTTTGCGTTAGCCTCTATCTGTGATTAAAGCAAGTTAGTATCATTTTAATTCTTGTAATTATTTTTGTTATTTCATTCTATATTGCAAGTATTTTTCATTAATAAAGAATCAATATTTCAAGTTCTGTTATTTTTATTTATTTCTAAATTGTTCACCAACAGTGGTAATGGTAATGGTGGCATAAGAAGTTAAGGTTTGTAGTGGTAGGTGGTGGTGGTCACTTTATTCTCTAAGGATAAAATGTCTAGAAGGATAAATAATGTCACTTTTAAAAATTAATGAGTGTATTATAGGAATTTAAAATATTCATTAAAGGTTCAACTCCGCTTTTTCTTAAAGCAGTTTTTAAAAGCAACCTACATGTTACTTTTAAAAGCTGCAGTCTTAAAGTCATTTCTTGTAAAATAGGCAGGATATTTTATTTTTACCGAAACATTTTTTTTACTGCTTAACTTTAAAGATAAACAATTTTTAGTAAAAAAATGTAATACCAAACTGGGCCGAAGTCCTCGAGAATAAGTCCATCCCCTTCCCAAAAGTAACTTAAGTCCGTCTCGAGTGCTTGTCATGTTAGAATATGAGCCTTAAGTGCAGATGTATTTTTGTCGAATGTTTGAGTTCAAATTGGTTTATAAAGGTCTTATTGGAAGAAGTTTGTTTGTTCAACTTTTATAAATGATTGAAATTGGGAATGAATCTTGGCTACTCACTTATATTAAAACTAAGAGACAATGTTAGTTTCCTCTAAGTATTCTAGTAGGAGAATTGTAGAGATTGTCTGTCTATATAAAGGTGGCATCGAATTCTCACATAAATTTAACCGGCTCATTATTAAACTAAAATATATTGTTAATTGAGCATTAAGAATCTGATAGAGGAGAGAAGGTTATTGTTGAACATCATAGCTTCATGGCTTCTTCATCGTATTTTACAAGTCATATTATTCTTAGCATTTGCTTAAACATAAATTTAACCTGCTCATCATTTAACTAAAACCTATTGTTAACTGAGCATTGAGAATCTAATAGAGAGGAGAAGGTCAGCTTTGAACAGCATAACTTCATGGCTCCATCATATTCTACAGGTCATATTATCCTCCAAGTCGAGCCATCTATTTTGTCTAAAGTGTTATATCTTTACTTGCTACCATATTACTCGAGGGGTATCGAAATGAACTCGAGTTGTTCTCGAGGGCGTCTCAAGCAATGAGAACTAAATGATCTATGTCATCGCAAAGAAGATGAGAGATGCGAGCAAGGGGAAGAAGCAATTCTTGGCCACAAAACTTGTTGCTTTTGACAAATCTTGACCAGGAAGAGGCCAATGTCTAGCATCTAATACCATATCTTTCTTCATCCAACTTGGCAAGAAAGCTAGCAGTTCAATTCCCATCCCTATGTCTGATCATACCTTCAGCACGGATCTCATTAGAGCCTATATTTGTTTTTCATATGTATGCTTCTCTTTTTCTGCAAGGAGACTAGCTACCTTATTTAAACAACATTTTCATACCACCTGATTTGGCAACTAATATGTGAAGCCAAAGTCAGTACATGCATGCAGGATGATATAAATAACTAAAATCAACATGCATGCATGCATGCAACAAAGTATGATAAAGAAAACAAAAATAAACCCCCTTTCAAAGTCATTAACATGTACGGTTGATTTATTCACTTGTTTTCTCTAAAACAAAGTAGAAGCTGGAAGAACCATACCCTTTGAAACAGTACTTTGTTTTTCACAAAGTTATTCATCCAAATGACACTAGTAGAAAAAAACAGCTTGTGCGACGATGACAATTTCATCGTTTAAAGTGTGTTTGATCGACGAAATTAGGAACCCGTCGCGCAAATGGTGAAAACTTGACACGACGAAGGATTTTGTCGCGCAAGATATTTTTGCTCAAGGAACCAAACCCTTCGTCACACAAAGAGGAAGGAAAAAGATGGGTAAGGTAAGTTTTTAGCCCAACAAAAACTGCACGTTTCAGCCAATGTAATTACTGCGGCATTTGCGCGACGAAATCTGCATCGCGCAAAGGTCTTGTGGTTGTATTAATTGACAAGTTCTCTCTCCCTTTTACTCATAGCTTTTTCCCCAAAATCCTTTATTTTCCTTTTTTTCTTTTGCCCCAAACCCCTCATATCCTAGTTCATACGATGGCCAATTCTGACCCGTACCATCTATAAACACTAACAGAACTTGGTTTGATGTTGACCTTTACGTTTTGGCAAAACATATTTTTTATGTAAATAACCCTAAGGCCGGAAGGGGGTGGAAAGTTGTTCAGAGAATTGATCATAGGAACGTGTATGCTATACCGGACTGAGATCCTAGTGTTGACAACGACGATATCAATGTCCCTGAACAACGTCTAGAATCTTTGATAGAAATTGATGAGGAAACACTTCGGGATACTAATCTTGTCCAAGAACCATTTCAGACACTAGAAGTAAGCATCATGGTCAAACTCAAAGTAAAAAGTCGCAAAATAATCTATCGCCGTTAAAGCTCTGCTGCGACAAGCTGTTGAACGCTAGGGCTCTCTTCATGCGACTAAATTGAAGGGGCTGATTTAATTGGCTAATGGCTTTTAAGGGTAAACACGTCATTTAAAATGAGCTCATTATTTACATTTAAAAAAAAAATTTATGCATTGATATATGAATAATTAGTAAACTTTTTAGTGAATTATGGCCAAATTCCCTTTATAGAATTTGGAATGTTTATAGGAAATCTCAATCCTATATTATAATTAAATTTTGATCCATTGGCAATCCTAAATGATTCTCTTCACCTAAATCCATTTACGCGAGAAATCTTTTTATGTTGGGAACAATTTCCAGTATATCAATTATAATAATATAATGGTCAAATCGGATAAATAGTTCCTGTAGTTCTAAGGTATTCGAAAGATAACTCATATGGTAAAAAAAATCGGATTTAAACCATGTTGTATCTCTCTTCTCCCTCTCTCCCCTTTTGCTTTCGTGTTTTGGATCCCCTAACTCTCTCACCACCCCCTCTCCTCTCATCTCCTTTGGCCTCACCAATTCATTCTTCTCAGTTTCTCATTGATTTCTTCACCGCCCATGCCTCTCAATTCGCAATGGCCATAGTTCTTCAGTATTTATTTCTAAATTTCAAGTAATCTCTAATCTATTCATCCCCAAAATGTGATTTTTAGATGAAAAAATTCACGAATTTTTATTTTTCCCAACACTGGATTCCGGGTTCTTCTTTGTTTCTGAAAATTTGCATATAATTCCATCTAAATTGGCTTCCTGCTGTGATCCAACCCAGAAGCAGCTGATCAAAATTGACCTCCTGCTGTGACCCAACCCACTTGGAAAACAATTTGTGAGAATAAGACGGCTTCTCTCAGAGAAGGGGTCTTCAGCCTTGTGATGAGCAGCTTCTTAGCTAGTGCATTTCCTCCTCAGAGTCACAGTGCAAGAGTTGTGTGGCATTCCCATACAAATAAAAATCAACAAGTTAAAAATAAAATCCTCCACAATAAAATTGGTGGCATGGGTGAATTGGAATGAAGGTATTTATTGCTACTAAAACATTGATTTTCACAAAATATGAAAGTGAAAAGTACAAATTTACCCCTTCATTTAACAGATATTTAATGGAAAAATCACATTGGACTAAATTTACAAACGGACTATACCATAGGGTTGGAGTCTGAATTATTTTACCACAAAAACAATCATCCGAATATCTTAAGACCACATGAACCATTTATCCAATTTTACCTAATATAATAGATTGAAAACTCATAAAAGAGAATTCTAACCTATTGTGATATGTAGTGAGCCGTTTTTCTAACACAAAAGATTCTCAATTTACGTGTGCATACAACAAACCACCATATCGATACAAAAACACAAGTCATTGAAACTTGCTCCACTTGATCACCATTGGACCCCACTTCACCATTTTTTTCTCATTTGCATACAAAAACACCAAAAGCGACAGGCAAAACGACCAACTCCATTACTCACCACCAAATTTTTAAAAGGCTCGCCTCAAGACGTACTTAGGCGTCGTCAGAGCCGCCTAGGAGCACCTCAAGGGATATTTTTTTTTTTTTTTTGTTTTGGTTTTTGTTTTTGTTTTTCGTTTTTTGTTTTTTGATTCCCAAACCCAAATTTTGGGTAGGGTTTTAACTGTCTCATATCTCTTCCTTGCACTATCATCTCTCTACCTTTTTTTTCTTCTGATTTTTATTTTTTTATATAATAGATGTGTGTGTTATCTGCGTGCATTATTATATATGTGCTCATTGTGTTTTTATCCTCTATTATATATATATATATATATATAATATAATATATGTATATATATATGTGTGTATATGTATTTATAATATATGTGTGTGCTCAGGGTAGTTGTTGATTAATAATCTTCTTCTTTTTTAATGTAATATATGTGTACGCTTAATGTATATATTAAAAAATTTAGATCTCATAAGACTTCGACCTGGTTTGGTATTGAGGTGATTCTGAAAAAAGCTGCTATCAAAAAAAGCTGGGAGCTGTTTTTGTGTTTGGTAAACACTCAGCTTCAGCTTTTTTTCACAGTTTTGGATGAAAAAAAGCCAAAAACAAGAAGCTGCAAAACCTAACTTTGAAAAACCGACTTTTTTTGACATTTGTTTTACATAAAAGTTTACCAAACACTCTGCTGCTTTATTTCACAGCTGCTTATTCTCACAGCACAACAGAAGCAACTTTTTTTTAAAGCACATCAATACCAAACCAGTCATCTCACGCCTCACGCCTAGATTGGATTATCTCTCGAATGCCTCGCTCACGCCTCACGCTTTTAATACATTGCTCACCACCCAATTTCTTTGCCACTTCACTTCCTTTTCCTTCTAACAATTCTCTCATTTATTAATCACAAACCCTCCAAACATGTCATCAAACACCGCCATCATTCCAACCTTGCCCTACGAAGAATGCCGCGGCGTTCTCCGCGTCTACAGCGACGGCTCCATCGTCCGCTCTCCCAAACCAAGCTTCGACATCCCCGTCGACGACGACGGCTCCGTTGCCTGGAAGGACGTCGTTTTCGATCCAACCAATCAACTCCAACTCCGCCTATACAAGCCCACTGTAACGACACACTCCCCCTCGTCGTTGTCCAAAAAGCTCCCCATCTTCTTCTACATCCACGGCGGCGGCTTCTGCATCGGCTCGCGCGCTTGGCCCAACTGCCAGAACTACTGCTTTCAGCTTGCTTCCCAGCTCCAATGCGTCGTCGTTGCACCTGACTATCGCCTCGCGCCGGAACACCGCCTCCCGGCTGCCATCGACGATGGCTTCGCGGCTATGAAGTGGCTTCAAGCCCAAGCCGAGGCTGACAATCCGGACACGTGGCTGACTGATGTGGCGGATTTTGGGAACGTGTTTGTTTCGGGTGACTCGGCTGGCGGGAATATTGCTCATCACTTGGCGGTTCAGCTCGGGGCCGGTTCGGTTGAATTGGGGCCGGTTCGGGTGAAAGGGTATGTACTTTTGGTACCGTTTTTTGGTGGGACGGTTTTGACTAGGTCAGAGGCTGAGGGCCCCAAAGAAGCCTTTCTCAATTGGGAGCTCATTGACAGGTTTCAACTTTTAACCTTACCTTCACTTTTTTTTAGTAATACTATTTATATCATATTTTTATACTACATTTCTACTATCTTAGGTGACATCTGATATGGACAGTCAAATCATTTGAAAAATTTGCAAAACTCAAGGAAACGAAGGAGAAAAATTCATCGTATACCACAATCATTATTTAATTAACTAATTTTTCTTAATTATTAGTTTATTAAATAATGAACTAAATTAAAAAAAATCTGATTAATTCAAATAATGTGGCTGTCCACATCAAATGTCACCTAAGGTGGTATGAAAATGTGGTACAAAAACATGGTATGAATAACATTACTCCTTTCTTTTTGGTTTACAACTGAAGAGACAAAAGTGGGGTGTGTGAAAAATATAAATGGATGTGTAAATAACGTTATTTTTAGTATATTAGAGTAAGTAATATTTAGATTTTTAGACTATGTTAATCGATCACATAACGTTGATGTTTTTACAATACAACTTATTATATATGATTGTTGATGGAATGTCTATAATATTATTTGGCTTTGTTTTGTTGTTAGCAAATGCAAATGTGGAAGCGGTAAAATAAACACAAGATTTCAGGTGCATGTTGAAATATTTACATTAGTTGTGTAAGAGCTTGCTTACGAATGGTTTTTTGGTTCAAAAAGGCACTTTTGATGTTTCATGTTTTTATGTATACATGTGGTGATTGTATTAAATACATATATATTCATATAAATTAGATGCGACAATTATATGATAATGGTACTAAATACATGTAAGTATTGTAATCAATTCTAAACTTAAACTAAACAATGGTAATTAAATTAAAAAAGAAAAGAGGTTTGTGTATGAGAAAATTAAGATTAAGCATGCATGCAGGTTTTGGAGGTTGTCAATACCAATTGGAGAGGACAGAGATCACCCACTTGTGAACCCATTTGTGCCAAATAGCCGGAGCCTAGAAGGAGTGGCTTTTGATCCGATCCTAGTGATTGTAGGTGGAAGCGATCTGCTCAAAGATCGAGCTCAAGATTACGCAGATAGGCTCAAAAATTGGGGAAACAAGATTGATTGCGTGGAATTTGAAGGACAGCATCATGCTTTCTTCACCATCCAACCCAATTCCCAACCTGCAAAGGAGTTGATGTTATTCATCAAACGATTCATTGCTCAAAATTCCACTTGCTGCTAAGACATGCATTGCAGCTATGGCGGCCATGGATCTAAGATTCTAAAACAACAAAAAAGCTTTATAGTTGTTGGACATTTGATAAACTATTTTTTTAAAGGGTTGTGAGTATGCAAAGCAGTGTAAAAATGTTTGGTAAATTTTAATGTAAAAGTGATATAATTGTGAACCCACCATCCCTTGTAGATAATATTGTTTATTTAAAAAAAAAGTCATATAGTTGTATGTAATGACAAAAATAGACATGATAGTGTGGTGATGACGATGATGACGGTGACGAGGACAATGGTTGTGATGGTGGTGGTGATGGTGCCAATAAGGGGGTGTGGTGGTTAGGCTGTAGAGGTAACAATGGTGATTGGGAGTAGCGATAAGAACGATGATGGTGGTTGTGGTTGTGGTTTGGTGACAGTAGTGGTGGTTGTGTTTTATGGTGGTGGCGATGGTGGTGAGGTGGCAACCACAATGGTAGTGGCATTTGTAGTGGTGGCTGATATGGTTTGTGGTGAGGTGGTGATATAGTAAAACAGCTTTTAGTGAAAAAAAGTAATACCAAACTGGGCCTTCGAGAATAAGTCCATCCCCTTCCTGAAAATAACTCAAGTTCGTCTCGAGTGCTTGTCGTGTTAGAATATGAACTTTATGTGTAGGTGTATTTTGGCCGAATGTTTGAGTTCAAATTGGTTTATAAAGGTCTTATTGGAAGAGGTTTGTTTGTTCTAATTTTATAAATGATTGAAATTGGGAATAAATCTTGGCTTACTCACTTATATTAAAATTGTGAGACAATATTAGTTTCATCTAAGTATTCTAGTAGGAGAATTGTAGGGAGCGTTTGTCTATATAAAGGTGGCATCTAGTCTCACATAAATTTAACTGGCTCATAATTGAACTAAAACCTATTGTTAATTGAACATTAAGAATTTGATAGAGAGAAGGTCATCTTTGAACATCATAGCTTCATGGCTTCTTCATCATATTTTACAGGTCCTATTATTCTTAGCATTTGCTCAAACATAAATTTAACCGGTTCATTATTGAACTAAAACGTATTGTTAATTGAGCATTGAAAATCTGATAGAGAGGAGAAGGCCAACTTTGAACAGCATAGCTTCTTGGCTTCATCGTATTTTATAGGTCATATGATTCTACGAGTCGAGCCATCTATTTTGTCTAAAGTGTTACATATTTACTTGCTACCATATTACTCGATGGGTGTCGAAATGAACTCGAGGGCGTCCCAAGCAATGAGAACTAGATGATCTATGTCATCACAAAGATGATGAGAGATGCAAGCACGGGGAAGAAGCAATTTTTTGACCACACAACTTGTTGCTTTAGACAAATCTTGACGAGGAAGATGCCAAAGTTCAACGTCTAGTACTATATCTCCTTCATCCAACTTGGCAACAAAGCTAGCAGTCCAATCCCATGCACGCACGCACGCATGCATGCATGATGATATTAACAACTAAAATCTACATGCATGCACGAGTGCAACAAAATAAGAGCAGAAGCGCGATGAAGAAAGCAAAAATAAACCCCCTTTCAAGGTCATTAATCTTACGGTTAATTTACTCACTTGTTTTCTCTTAAACAAAATATAAGATGGAAGAACCATGCCTCTTGACACAAGTACACTTATTAAACAAGTACTCATCATCCTTCACAAAATGATTTTACTCAGAGTAAGTTTAGAATGAAAATTTTCCCTTGATTATTCTAACACAAAATGATCACTTTGATTATTCACATCATAAATACTCATCATCCTTCTAAACTTTTGGGTCCGAATAAAATTTCCCTTAATTATTCCAACACAAAATGATCACTTTAATCTTAAAATAGGGTGTGCAGAGTAAGGATAGCCAACGAGAATATAATGACCTTTTTGCCAAAGAAAAAGAGTAGGACCGCTTTGCTCTGTATTTGAATGGACTTTGTAATGCTGTAATGCTGTAATGCTAGATTGGTTAAATTTGTGAACAAAATTTATAAAATTAAGTGTTATGTCACTAATAAAAAATAAACATGTTAATCTAGTTGACGAAATTTAGTCTATGAATTTACACTCTCTTTGGATATGGAAATTTAAGATTACTAAGAAATTTTAAAATGACGAAAATTAGTGTTTGTCAATTTATAAATTCTAACATTTTTTTTCCTTCACAGTGATTGACTTAAAAATAAAATCTCACCACAGATTTGATTTTAGTGAGAATAAAACCTAAAATCTTTCACGATGGGTTTCGTGAACATTTTGATTCTAGAATTCAACTGTCCAAATACTTGTATAACTGAGATCATCCAGAACGTCCATCAAAACCAGTATTTACCGTCCGATCGCCTCTCCCAAATTCAAATTCAAATTCACTTTCACCCTAACCCGTCCCCCCCAAAATTCAAATCGACTTCTCCTCCAATCTGGTCATCTCCCCTCTACTCCCACACCAACACCTCCATCTCCACTCCCTGACCCGAACCACTCACTTTGCTCCGACCCGAAATGCCGTTCTTATCGGACACCGCCAGCGCCATCAAGACCCGCTTCGGGTTCCACGACCACTCTTCAGACCCGGTCCGGAGCACTCCCAGTCTCCACAAATCCGCTTCCAAAGAGAGTTTCTCGGCGCTACGGAGCATCGGAGACTGGGACGACGATGATGACGACGGAAAAGCCAGTGCCGCTACGACTTCCTCAAACCAAAGCTTCGAGTTTCATGAAGACCCTTCCTTTTGGAAGGACCACAACGTGCAGGTACCTTATACAAAGAAACATTAGTTCTGTGGATTTTTTTCGAAATTAATTTTATTTCTTCCAAATGCAGGTTAATTTGTGCTTATAATCTCATATGCTTCTCCGATTCGTATTAATTTTGATGTAGTTTTGAGGTTCCTAAATCTCGAAATCATATTTCTAGCCTTTTGTTTTAGAATTGAAGCGCTTAGAGTAAATTTGTTTTGGTTAGGTTATTATTCGGGTTCGTCCGCTTAACAGCGCTGAAGTATCAGTGCAAGGCTATGGCAAATGCGTTCGACAAGAGAGCTGTCAGACAATTACTTGGACTGGCCATCCAGAGTCACGGTTTACTTTTGACATTGTTGCAGATGAGAATGTTAGCCAGGTTAGTTATATCATTTGGCCGTGCTTCTTCATTTTTGCGGCCTTTTGTTTCCATCGGGTGTGTGCTTTATTGAGGTTTGTCATATGCAGGAGCAACTGTTCAAAGTGGCCGGGTTGCCGATGGTGGACAACTGCATGATAGGCTATAATAGCTGCATGTTTGCTTATGGCCAAGTGAGGGTTCAACATTTTCTGTTTCCATAATAAAAGTTATTCTTGTTTATGTGCGTATGTTCTCGGTGATTAGTTTGTCTTTGAAAGGATATTTGGAGGTTGGAGGATGTGTTTTCATATGACTTTAACTGTGTCTATGCAGACTGGAAGTGGGAAGACCCACACAATGCTTGGAGATATTGAGGGAGGCACCCGAAGGCACAGTGCCAATTGCGGGATGACACCTAGAGTATTCGAATACTTGTTCTCGAGAATTCAAAAGGTGTGTGACTTGTAGAACTAGTGGTATAATTTTGATGCTGCAACATTTTTATGGGGCAATTTTTCAGTATCGGTCCCAGCAATTTTTCAGTATCAAATTAAGAAATCCACCTAACTCAAAAAACAGTCATCTTTAATCTAGCATGAGTATAAGGTTGGCTACATGACTCACTTTCCACCATTTAGTACTATTCAAAGCTGACAGTTAGATGGGAGTTGCACATCGATTCTTATCTATGTTTAATTCATTACAAGATACTAATGCATCTTTCTTTGTTTATTGTGGTGTACCAGGAAAAAGAGGGTGGCCGAGATGAGAAATTAAAGTTTATATGTAAATGTTCTTTTTTGGAAATATACAACGAACAAATTTTAGACCTTTTGGACCCTTCATCTAACAACTTGCAGGTAAAGATCACATACAACAGAGAGTTTTCTGTTTCTACGGTATCAATAAAAATATAATATATGACTTCGTTGTGAATATCATGAGCATATTGCAGATCAGAGAAGACATAAAGAAAGGAGTTTATGTGGAAAATCTCAAAGAGGTTGAAGTGACAAGTGCTCGAGATGTTATCCAACAACTTATTCAAGTATATAAGACCTCTTCTCAATGTTCTTATATCATTTAAGCTTTAAACATTTGAATTAGTAATTTGTATAATAGTGCTTTCCAGTCATTCTGTGAATCTTTAATGTTGTATTTTGATTGATAGAAAAGTTTGTCTTTATCTCTTGCCGAATTTGTGGGCACTTACTTTTCTGCAGTGAATTTGCATTATTTACCAAACTCCATTTTGTTACAGGGTGCAGCTAACAGAAAGGTAGCTGCTACTAATATGAATCATGCTAGCAGTCGGTCTCATAGTGTATTTACATGCATCATTGAGAGTAAAGTGAGTGAATTCTCTGTTTTCTATTTACATTTCCTTACAAAAGTTTAATAATTTTGGCTTACTCTTCTTCTTTCTTTTCCAAGTTTTGGTTAGTTTGAGATTTTAATTGATCTTTTGTTATCAGAGGGAATGCCAAGGAGTAGCTCACCATCGTTTTGCTCGTCTTAATCTTGTTGACTTAGCAGGATCTGAAAGGTAAATGTGAATCTTCAATTCAAGGAAAGTGGTTGGTGGTAAATAGAAGGATGTTATTGAGTGTTCAACCTGCCTCTATATGTAGTAATAAAAGGGAAAGGAAGAGATATGATAAAATGTATGCTGTAAGAAGCTAGTTTTTATTCAGTTCTTTGCTCTTTTTGATAAAGTGTGAATCTCTGGGGAAGTATGACTCACCGTATCTATGCATTGGTCCCAATATCCATACCGGAAATACTTCATCATTCATTCGGTGCCCGCAGTGAATAAAAGTGTCCAGTTTATTGATATGTCTAAGTGTTCATGGCAGGCAAAAGAGCTCTGGAGCTGAAGGTGAGCGTCTAAAGGAAGCAACAAATATTAACAAGTCTCTTTCAACATTGGGGTATGTTTTCTCTAATCTTTAGCCTTTTGTGGTTAAAAAAAATCCTAAAAATTTGGTTATCGTTGATGCCAAGTGCTAAATAAATTAAAAATTCATTTTGTTGAAATGAATTTTATATTTTCAGACTTGTGATTATGAATCTGGTGAACATGTCCAATGGGAAGTCACTCCATGTTCCATACAGGGATTCAAAGCTTACATTTTTGCTTCAGGTAACTTGTGATATTATTTTAAAATGCTATCAATTTCAGTTAGTTCTTATTTGTGTATATATGTGGTTAGTATTATAGAATAGTATAGTGAAGAATTATATGTTTGATAACATCATGTATTTGTGGGCTACAAATTTGGGCGTTGTAAGCCTAGTTGTTTGAAATTCTGAATTTCTTGTATAATCTGGATGTGTGTAGCATAAAAAACTTCATATTGTTTCCTTTTCAGGATTCTTTAGGAGGGAATTCAAAGACAACTATAATAGCAAATATTAGCCCTGCTAGCTGGTTAGTAAATCTCTTTTTCTTACACTTCTCTCATTTTACTTTCCGTTTATACCATATAATCATAAGCTATGTTATGTATCTATGCTAACTATGTTTTGCAGTTCCTAGGGGTCATTGGTTGCGAAGCCCTGTTTTATGTTTTAATTTTGATCTTGTAGATTTCTTGTTGTTGTACATTACATTTTCAAGTTTATTTACGACATAATCAATTACGTTTAGTGTCTTATGTGGGTTTTTGCAGCTGTTCGTTGGAGACACTGAGCACTTTGAAGTTTGCACAGCGCGCTAAATTCATTAAGAACAATGTATATTAGTTTTTTTCTTTTCTTTTCTGCATGTACATTCTTAAGTAATCGTTTTGCTGCTTTGAACATTTTGGTAAATAATTAGATGAGCAGAACATAAAATACATGACTTATTATTTGCATTCTGCTGGTATTTGAACATTGAGAATTTTGGTACTACTTTATTTCTCCAAGTGGGAAAAAAGATTTATCTCAGTTATTGTTCTATGTTTACTCAGGCAATTGTGAATGAGGACGCATCTGGAGATGTCATTGCCATGAGGGTGCAAATTCAACAACTCAAGGTATAATGTTTGATCTTCTCTGTGTTTGGGGACTACCAAATTGCCAATATTTTTGTCATATAGATTATGTTTGCTAATTATTGCCTTTCTTGCTTCGATATCTTTCGTGAAAGATTATGTTGGGGATTATAGCTTTACTGGTTTATTCATTATAAAATGCATGGCTTCACAAACACTTTAATAGGAACCGTCATAAAACTACTGATAAACATGGTATAACTAATATGTTAAGATAACTTTACACTGAATGTTGATTTTGAATAAGGTAATGGAAGACTAAGGATACCGCTGAAAGGCTATCTTGCAGCTTGTTTAATAGAATCACTTCCTAGCAGTGTTCTAAAAGTCCCTGCCTAGGCGCTAAGGGGTTGGCCACCGCCTCGTGAAAGATTATGTTAGGCGCCCACGTAGGCGAGCCTAGATGGATCTAGGTAGGTTGGCGGTTTTTGACTTTTTTTTTTTTGGTCTTTAGAAAATGGTTTAGGGTTGCATTTTATGTTTTTAATAAATAGTAATAGACTTGTTGGATACTTAGATGAACACATTATATGCTTGTTCCCTATGTTCTCAATATGTCTAGTACTTTATAAGTTATACATCATTCTATGTTGCAATTTATGTTTCCCAATACAATTATGTATTATAAGTAGACACTTATTTGTGTCATATAATAAATTTAATTAAGATAATAAAAACCGCCTAGGCCCCGCTTAGTCCCCTAGGCGCGAGGCCCCTTCCCGCCGCCTGAGTAACACCTAGTGCCTTGGGGAACATTTCTTTCTAGATTCAAACTAGACAAACTTTACTCAGTTAGCACTTTCTGTCATAACAACGAGTATACCTTCATTTATTCTCAGAAAGAAGTATCCCACTTGCGAGGACTGGTCAATGGAGGAACAGGAAATCAGGACAATGATATGTTAGCTGTGAGCTTTCCAGGATCTCCAGGATCTTTTAAGTGGGAAGGACCTAATGGATCATTTAGTCCATTCACTTCTGGAAAGAGGACATCTCAGGTTTGTGCGTTTCTTTACGACTTGTATAGTTAAAAATTTGGAAGTGTGTCTTTTAAAATTTCTTAATAAATAAATTCATTGGATTTTCAGAAAAAAGACTACGAAGTTGCCCTTGTTGGGGCTTTCAGGAGGGAAAAGGACAAAGACATTGCATTGCAGACGTTGGCTGGGGAAAGCCAGGCAGCTTTGCAGCTGGTATGCTGAAAATATTGTCCCTTGTTATTTTTTAGAGTTCCTTATGTATTGAAGTTTCAGATTCCTTGGTTATTTCACAAAAAGATTTTTCGATTTGTCATGATTTATAATTCCATATCGTAAACTGATTTTGGATATGGCTTGTACAGTCAAGCCATTATGTTTTAGTTTTGTTTAGTTTTGGCCAATATATCAAATTTAACTATCTTCAGTTATTAAAGATTCAAATTTTATTACTGAAATAAATACTGGTGGTGAACCAGGCCAAACAAAGAGAGGATGAAATACAAGGACTGAAGATGAGGCTACGGTTTCGAGAAGCTGGAATAAAAAGGTTGGAAGCGGTTGCCTGTGGAAAGATCTCAGCCGAGACACACTTGCTAAAAGAAAAGGAGGAATATTTGAAAGAAATTGAGGTCCTACGAGCCCAAGTTGATCGTAACCAAGAAGTGACCAGGTTTGCAATGGAAAATTTGCGGCTGAAGGAGGAAATTAGAAGGTATCTCTTTGTTCTTATTAAGCCATGCGAGCCATCTTACATCATAAGATACAGTTCTTCCAGCTGGTCTCCTACGGTTGTGGAACCAATCAAGATACACTATTTTTCAGGGTCTTAAATTGATGTAAAATCATCTTGATTCTATCTAAAGAGCCTAAAAATGTATCAGTTTCAGAAACCCTCGTTCACTTACATCATCCGTTTTTACATTTAAATGCTATATTAATTACTTTGTTGATTTTTGTTCTATTAGTCTTATATGTTGAATAATTTCTCTAAAATTTACTGGTGCCATTTTTTTATTGCTTATTTACATTTGATAGGTTGAAGTCATTTTACGAGGAAGGTGAACGAGATATAATGAATGAACAGATCATGGTGTTACAAAACAAGGTAAAGAAATCGCCTAGTGTGCAATTGTTTGGCTTTAATAATTTCTCCTTTGTCTTTTCCACTGATATGAACATTCTTCTTGCATACATGCAGTTATTAGAAGCTCTCGACTGGAAACTCATGCATGAGTCAGAGCCCTCAACAGTTCAGGTATTCCATGCAGTTTTTTTTTTTAAAAGTTTGAAGGTTGACAAAGGAATTTATCTTAACATATTTTCAAATCATTTATACTGTAGGATACAAACCAAGATGTGGTGATGGAAGGTCAAAATGATGATAATATGCTGATTTCCAATCAGGTGAGCTGCAACCTATTTCCTACTTTTCCAATGAAGCTTAATCTCTTATTGCTTTTAAATGGTTAGTTTCCGAGTTGTATTTTTTACATACCAAATGTGAGATACCTTAATGTGAGAGTTGTTTGTCTCAATAACTTGTTGAACTGGAAAGTAACATCAGCGACATGGTGAGCAATGTCTGACATCAAATTAATTTTTTACTATGACCTAATTTTAACATCTAATCATCTTGCATCTGCATCATGTTGTTCGAAGAGCATTGAACTACATTAACTTTCAATTAAGATTTATAGTTCCTGAAGAAATGGTCATGTTTGTGTCCCAAATTCAACGAAATACTATATATTTTCTTTTTAAATTTTGAATTTTTGGATTGGAGGTGCTTGAGTGATTGAGTGTCACGCTAAAAGAGGTTGGATTGGAATTCAAGTTGCGCCATATTGTACCCTCTCTGCTTTTATTTTCGTGTTCGTTGGCTTTTCTCTTATTTGATGTTTCTTTTTCTTTTACATCTATGTGAACAGGAACAAGCATCACCTTGGCAGTCTTCAATTAAGGAGGAGAATGAATTTCTCCGTATGCAGGTAAAACATGTAAAAAACATTTTGAGCTTTATTTCCGATAGAAGTGGTTTCATATTTGATGATAAATTGTTCATGGCAGGCCATTCACAACCAGTCAGAAATGGACACACTCCAAAAGAAACTAGACCTCTGCCTTGAAGAGAAAGAGACTTTGGAAAGGTGATAGTTTAGTAGTTTTCTATTGCGAGGTTTTACTTTTTTGTGAAATATTCTGCAAATCCTTGGGTGTTAACTTTTTAGTGTAATGAGATTAGGTTTCTACTCTATAACAAGTGGCTTAACATTGCAGGAATATCAATGATTTGATGACAAAACTTGAAGAAGACAGATCGTCGAGACCAATGAAAGAAAACACACATCAAGTTGAGCTTCCTTCATCCTCAGCTGATGTGCCGATTATGAACTTCAGTGATCAATTGGAACTGAAGACAATGGTCGATGCCATTGGTGCTGCAAGTCAAAGAGAAGCTGAAGCTCATGAAACAGCAATAATCCTGTCCAAAGAAAATGATGAACTGCGTATGAAGCTTAAGGTTTTGATTGAAGATAACAATAAACTCATTGAATTATATGAAGGGGCGACTTCAGAGACTAGTTACAGAAATACTAACAAATCTGAATGTGCTCATGATGGCACCAAACGCCACAGTAATGGTGGTGGTTTTGTAGAACTTGCCAAAGAAAAGGAGGCTGAGATGAATAAAGTGGTTGAGAATTTAGAGCATCAACTTGCGGATTTGCATGAAGAGAATGAGAAACTAATGGGTTTGTATGAAAGAGCCATGCAAGAGAGGGATGAACTCAAAAGGGTGCTTGCATCTGGTGGACAGGAAAAAGTTAAAGCTAAAGGAGAATTTGATTCCCTAAAGAAGCTTGTGGATGTGCTTGCTTCTGATGGAGGTGCATCTCCTATGTCTCTGGAGGGAAAGAATTTTATTGGCGATAATGGTCTTTCTGGTTCTGATGGAGGACCAGTCCCAGTGGAGGAATTTGGTTTATGTGGATCGAATGTGCAAACTGGGTTCGGCCATATATCTGACGAAGTGAAAGCGGATATTGAAGAAAGTGGTGGCTCAAAATCTGTGCTTGATATGGCCGGTCTATGTACCGTTAACACTGAGGGGGGTTCAGGAAATGAGGCTGATGTTGGAATTGCGTCTGACATGGAACTGGACATGTCAGATCTCACTGCAGTGAAGCTTTCAGAAGATCTCAATTTGGCCAGAATGAATCTGGAAAGAGCAGATGAGCAACTTCTAGATTCTGCAAAAACAGTTGCCGTATTTGGTTGCATGGAGAAATTAATTTTAGAGGTTGGCAAACTCTCAAGAGAAATTGAAGCAATGGAAGATGAAATTCAGGTCAAGCAGCAGCTTTTTGAATCCTATGAACTCCTCTCTGAAAAACTGAAAGAAAACAGCACTCTAATTGACAAAAAGTTGTCAGCTCTCAAGTACTCCCTATCTAGCTTTTCTTCCTCGGTTGTTTACTTTGAGCAGCGAGAAGCTCGGGCAAGAGCAAGGGTAGCAGCTTCGACATCTTATCTGGATCAAAAGAACGGGGAATTGGTCTTCCTACAAACACAAAAGGATGAAATAGCTGCTGAACAGATGAAAATGCAACAATCTGAGGTCGAACTAAAGAAAAGTCTTGCATGCCTCAAGTCAAAGCTGGATGATGAAAATAAAAAACAAGAGAACGAACAGGTTCTCTTTGCGATAGATAATGTTGACAAGATAGACCCCTCACAGAAAAATTGGCATTTGGGAGGTAAAGCTACCGAGTTACTGAAGTCCGCGGAAGAGAAAACTAAACTACAGACAGAGATGAAACTATGTCGAGAAAATATTGGAGTCACGAGAAGGGAACTTGAGGATCTGAACCGGAAGTTTGGGAAGGTAGATAGTGAGCTGGTAGCTGTACAAGTGGAGATGCAGAAAGCTGCGAAGTCAGTGGGAGAGATGGAACTTGCACTCGAGAATGTAATGAAGGAGAAAGAAATGCTGTTGGAAGTAAGTGATAACGGAATTACTGAAATTGAAAGCCTGGTTATTGAGTACCAGCAGCATTTGTTTGAATCGGAATTGAAGGAGGCAGAGTCAAAGATTTTGGAGGAAGATTTGCAGACTGAATTACGAAAGTTGGAAAAGCTGCGCAAAGAAAGGGTTTTAGCGGCTGGGAAGACAATGCAGTTGTTGGACACGAGGTCTCATCCATGCTTGTTATCAGAAAAGATGGAGGAAGAGCTTCAGAGTGTTAGGAAATATGTTGTAGAGGCAAAGTCATTGCTGCTAGGTGAGGCCAATTCAACTGTCAGTTGAAACCCGATCGAAAACTACTTCAACAAAAAGATGCTTTGACTGTTACACTTGTAATTAGGAGTCACTCCTCTTTTCTGTTTTGTATGAGCCAACAATATTGTCTACTGCTTCATTTCAATTTTTGTTGTTTTTCTTGTTAAGTCAGTCCATCTTCCAAATTAGAGTGTTCAAACTTCAACAGCAGGAGTGAAAAACATCTGTTTTATCAGTGATTTTGTCAATGAACCTGTAAAATACATCTTTAATTAGTCTCTCCCGTGCGTAAAGTAAATCTTGTAAAAATCTTTCTCACAACCTTGAGAAAAATACTAATTCTCCTAACCTCTTTGTTAGCACATATTCAGTTCGTTGAAACATCATTGGGTTGGCAAACGGCAACATATTCAGATTGGGTGTACATCACTAGACCATAGAACTAATTTGTCTGGGAGTAACTTTAGTTTAGTGAAACAACACTACTTCTAGTTGGGTCAATTATCTAAGTCTCAACCAATGGAGAATCTTTGATTTTTTTGCCAAAAGGTCACTTTATTAGCTTTCCTAGGGAAGTGAGGTGTTCTATGATTGAGTTTGGCATTCAGATGGCTTAACAACATTCATGATAAAGACACTCATCTTTTTTGAGTATCTTTGTTCTTACAACCATACCAATTTGACGCACTTATATTCTAAAAAATATAGTTGAAATTGCCGAACCTGGTGCAGAAGATCTTGAACTTCGTGGGGAATTTAGCTACCTTGTTTTCAGGTTATAGAACCCTATGTCGAGATGCGTTCCTTCCCTAGCTGTAGTCGCTAAGTGTAGAAATCAGCAACGCATTTGACACTACCACCACATATATTCTACTCACCCGACCAATCTTGATCCTGAGTTGACATGCCTGCATTCACAAGAATGATGTAGTTAGCTCAATAGTTGCTCAGCATGCATTCCATGTAAGTCTTGTAATTTTTAGGATCAACAAATCCACATCAAACATATACAGATCACTACAGTAGACATAGTGCAGTTTTGAGGGCGAACCACTTAAACTGTATTGTGTACCGCTTAGCCTTTTATCTCAAGCCCCATCAAGAGTTGACCATACTGATCTTTGTTGACCTTCCAAGTTTTGAGCGTTAATATATTGAATAAGCACAATTATTTTGGTACACCAAGGGGCTGTTACTACAACGATGATTTGCTCATCATTTCTAATGACACAAATTATCATCTTCCGAAACCATTTCTTGCACGGTCGAAGACATTGTTTTGGAAATTCGTCTACGGATAGCCACAGAAGTTGTTGGGGTGCCATTGTTTCGATAAGGGTGGTGTTATCCACACAATCATTTTTACCTTTCACACACCGCTCTCAATTTCCGACCATTGAATCGTATGAATTAAAGAAGATTAATAGACAAAAATTAACAAAAATATGTGGAAAGTAAAACAAAATGTGTGAATAACTTTCGATAATTCATAGAGGTGCCAGGTTGACAAACATACTGTTCAACGAAAGTCTCGCGACAAAAGTGTGTGATGTTGGCGCTCAAGATTTATTCCATTAGACAAGCGCATGGATCTAGAGTGGAGCTAACCTGTATGGTAGAGGAAATGAAAATTTGCAATGTTTTTTATGGGTCGAGTCGAACCGGGGCAAATATGTTATACATTCTTAATCACGTGTTTTGTTTATAAAATAACAATAATAATTAGTTATATGCCAATTTTACAAATAGTGAATTCATTTGTGTCAAATATGCAATGTCATATATAAATTTCAATTTCATGTGGCATTAACTCAATCACGTTAGCAATGTAGTCATGTCATGTAAACTTTTAAATACAACAAAGTCTTTTCCAAGACTCCCAGTCCCAAACCTTTTGTAAAGTGCGAGATGATGTGGCAAAGTACCAACGGCCAAAAAGCAGTTAAGGTGAGAAACGTAAGAGTAAACTTGCAATTTCCCACTCAATTTTCACTTAGCTTTTGATTTTCTCTTAAACTTTCTACTTGGAAAATTAAGGATTTAATTATTTTTTTTTTGGTTGATTTCTCCCCTACCGTTAGTTTTTCCATAGATTCCATCCAAATTGACATAAATTCTTGATGGAATTTTTACCACTTACCAAAGTAGGGATAAAAACACTTAAAAATACTTGCAAGAGTACAAGGTTATCGTAGTTTAGCAGCTCAAGTAAGGTCGTTTTCCACAGGGATTGAATGAATAATTTATGTTAAAAACAAATCTTAATTAATTATTTGAAAACAAAATTTAAAAAGGTTGATTTAATGACCTAAAATATTAAAAACTAATTTAATTAAAAACAATTAAATAAATTGGGAAAGTAAAGAAAACAAAAGAAAATAGTTTGAAAATCTATTTAAGTATTAGGGTTCCACCGTCACCTTAACAATTCTACGTAGTTTTTTTAATTACTTATGACTTACACATGTATATTTTGAAGGTTAGGTTTTCCTAATGTATATCCTACTTGGAACCTCCAATATAAAACGTATATCTAACATGCAAATTTTCAAAGTATAACTCATGAATTAGTGCCTAAACATCAATAAATAGAAAAGGCTCTACTATGGGATTAATCTTCACCATGTCCATTTCTTTTAACGTTTAAAATAAGTTATGGATATTAACATAAAAACAAAATATTTTGATTGACAAAAAATTAAAACCAAAATTTTCTTATTTCCCACCCCTAAACTTAATCACACATTGTCCTCAAGATGTGGAAAATAAAACAAAAATAATACATAAATTTTAACTTGACTAGAAAGAATACGACACAAATAAAGAAATAAAACTAGAAAATAAAACAGAATACAAAATAAGAAACAAAACAAAAACTAAAAAAAAATAAAGGGAATGGACACACTTGGGTTTGAAGATAGGACCTAGAGCTGGGGAAAGGCGCTGGAAACAAAACAAAAAAATAAGGCACAAATTTTATGGTCCATTAGCATTTAATGGTGCAAATATGTGAAACCTCATGCATGTGTTGGTCCAATAGGATAGGGTCACATTGAGTGAGTATATGAGACATTTAAATAGAATTCAAACTCCTCAAGGTCATGACACACCACAAAGATTTGGTTGAGCATATATGGCGTTGAGAAGGAGAACGTTGATGATGGATAATCTTAAGTGTATTAATGTGTTAGTGTTGGTGTATTAATGTGCTATGTTGGTGTACTAATGTGTTCTTGTGTTAAATTTAAGTATGCTACGTTGTTATTTTATGTAACAATTTTAAGTGTACTATGTTGGTATAATAAATCGAAGCGTCTTCTTGTGACAAGTCTTTTGTCCAGGACGTTGTCAAAATTATTAAAGGCCGTTTGAATAATTATCGTGTGTATTAAATTTATGGCTTATTAATTATTGTTTCTATTAATCTAGATGTATTCAATAATTATTGTACTTATTGTTGCACATTGATGTACAATAGATGTCTTCAATAATTCAAACGGCTTTCAATAATTTTGACAACACACTAGACAAAAGACTTGTCACAAGAAGACACTTCAATTTATTACTAGAAAATATCAACATAATACACTTAAAATTATTACATAAAATAACAACATAACACACTTAAATTTAACACAAGAACACATTAGTACACCAACATAGCACATTAATACACCAATACTAACACATTAATACACTTAAGATTATCCATCATCAACGTTCTTCTTCTTGACACCATATATGCTCAACCAAATCCTTGCGGAGTGTGTCATGACCTTGAGAAGCTTGAATTCTATTTAAACTTCTCATATACGCACTTAGTGTGACCTTATCCTGTCGGGTCTCGTATGTGGTTGCAGCGAGATATTCAACATTTCTTGCCATAGCTCTTGCATATGTTGGTTGGTCATCATCCACATCTTTGTCAAAATCTTCTTCAATTTCTACGTACTCATCTTCCACATTCATGTTGTGCAAAATTATGCACACCATCATGATTGAATGGAGGTCTTCCACAATCATACAATCCCTCTAATAATTGCCCATTGACCTTGTAAGATCACGAATGCTCTCTCCACATCCTTCCTGTATGACTCTTGTTTTTGTGAAAATAATTTCTTCTTCACATTATTGGGATGAGAAGAACTTTTCACAAAGGTAGATAAACTAAGATAAATATCATCAGTTAAGTAGTAACCTAGTTCATGCCTATTACAATTTACCTTGTACCTCTATTCTGGTGCCCATCCATTGATAACACATCATTGAACAGAGGAGAAGACCAAAGATCGTTGTTTGATCCAGGAGTGTCGAAGAATGTATGCCAAATCCATTTGTTGTAAGATGCCACAAACTCAAGCACGATGGTTGGCTTGTTGTGAAGGCCTTTGAATTGGTCAGCCCAAGCAGTAAGACAATTCTTCTACTCCTAATGCATACAATCGAAACTTCCTATCTGGGAAAGCCTCTTTTGTCTGCCTTGCGTAAAAGCCTCTTCAAGTCTTCATTGCCCATCCATTGATAACACATCATTGAACAGAGGATAAGACCAAAGATCGTTGTTTGATCCAGGACCATCGAAGAATGCATGCCAAATCCATTTGTCGTAAGACGCCACAGCCTCAAGCACGATGGTTGGCTTGTTGTGAAGGCCCTTGAATTGGCTAGCCCAAGCAGTAGGGCAATTCTTCTACTCCCAATGCATACAATCGAGACTACCTATCTGGGGAAGGTTCTCAATAACAGTACTTTCTGCAAGTCGACAATATTCGTCAGTAGAGTCTGCAGAGCACCCATTAGCTAGCTTCCGAAATGCAGATGTGAGTTTTTGATGTGGTGATAGACTTTGTTGGCCTATGACATTTATCTTCCTTGCAAAGTAATGGTCATGATGGATAACTGCATTCAAGATGCTTTCAAAAAGCTCTCTCCTCATCCGATACAACTTTCGAAAATCATGAGGAGGATATCTCGGACGTTCGATGAAATAATCTTTCATCATCCGGTCATGACACTCTTCTTTATCACATTGCACAAATGAACGTCCCTTGACAGAACCACAATAACTAGATTCGGCATAGTGCTCATATTGCATAAGTGAGTTTGCAAGTTTAGCTTCTTCGTTGTTCATTTCTGCATCTGCCGTTGCAAGGCTTGCTTGGTATTGTGCCATCTGTATTGTCAAGCTATGCCTTTTTCTATCACCCATTGATGATTTTGAGGAAACAAAAACACTTTGAAAGTTAGAAGATTGGTGAATATGTTGTGTGATTGTTAGATATTCAACATATGCTTATATAGAGGATGATTGAAGGTTTGCATTTCATGTGTGTCATGTATCTGACATGTTTGGTGTATTATACTGATCTATCATGTGTTTTGTATATGTTTCATATGTGTCTTATGTGTTTCATGTATTTTGTGTTTATACATCTCTATCATGATTTTCATATTCTTCCATAGTGTTTCATGTATCAATTTAGTGATTTTTCAATATTTATCGGAATTTAGATATTTTTAGGTTAAAATTAATTTAGGATAGTGTACATAATTTTTTTTTTAAAAGTTAATTTTGAAAAAAAATTAACTTAAATTCATTCTTTAATAATTTAGGGCAAAATGTTTGAAGCAGAAAAACTGTTTATGAGTTAAAACCTAAATTTTTTGGGCTAAAAACTTTAGGTTTTAGGCCAAGGTTTGGAGATGGTCTAAGCACTTTTGAACCTCAACTTTGTTTCTGTTTCTATATGCCTTTGATTTCTGCACTGTTGAATCTTATGAATGTTGATGAATTAATGATGAAAGCTCAGACAAGTGTTGATGAATGGGTGACTGATGAATGCTGCCGAATGCAAGATTCAGTCGAATGTGCATGTATGGTGGATGTTAAGGGTCGACTTTGAATCTGAATGTAACCTGCAAAGACCAGGAATTAAAAACCTAATTGTACAAGGATAAAAAAAAAAAATTGTTTTTGTGTGTGTGTGTGTGTGTGTGTGTGATAAGAATAAAGCTGAGAAAAAAAATTAAACAAAAACATAAAAAAAAAAAAAAAAGTTCGAAAAGTTGGGTTCCTCCCAATAAGCGCTTTAGTTAATGTCTATAGCTAGATTTAAGGGAATGAATTGATGATTACGTTATTTGTTTTCTTAGAATCAACCACTCTTTAACAACATCATATAGCAATAGTACGTACAGATTGACTTGATTTGTACAATTAAGTTTAGTAGTTGAGTTCTTCATATCCACCCTTCTATGAGAATGTATCTTTGAAATCAAATAAGTTCCCTCCCAGTGATGCTTGTGTCTCCATCAAACAAACTTAAACCTTGTATTTAACACCTACAATTTTTGTACTGGCCGAATTTCTTGACGAAGAATTTGGTTGCTCATAGGATTTTCCATGAATTTCCTTAGGTTTAATGGGTTGTGCAAGATGACCATGTGATTTTCCAGAATCTGATTTGTTGTGAACAGCCCTGTCCAACTCGTCAGTTTCAATACATTCATTCAACTCAGTGGGTTGCTTTGCAGTCTTGGGATTGGGTATGTAAGGCATATTGACTTGGGTAGAATTAAGTGCAGTGTAAATTTCTAGATCAACAGGTGCTAATTCCTTCTTTGGGTGTGAGTCATCGAATTGGGGTTCTTCCATCCTAGTATTGTAGGTTTTTCCCCATCTCAATGCTTGATCTGCACAACACTCTTCTGAAGTTGGCAATTGGTTGAGTAAGAAAATTTGAATTGGAATCGTTGTCCTGCTCTGCCAATTGATATGCAAGCTGCCCAATTTGCCGCTCCAGATTTTTTAGTGTTTCCTGAATATTCTGAATTCCTTGAGTGATTTTATCAAACCTCGTTTGGAAACCGTCTTCTAATATTTCAAGGGAAATTTCAAGAAGAATTTTATTTTCCACCCCGTTTCAGTTTTAATTTAATTTATTTAGTTTTTAATTCGCGTTTTAGACTCGGGTTTGAATTTTTCCACTGACCCCGGGTCCGGGGCATGACATATGCCCTTGTGTTGATACTTCTCCTTAATTCTTAGCAAATTTGTTAAAAATATCATTCATTGATCTAGTAAACAAATCAATTCTTAGCAAATTTATTATATTATGTTCATTGGTAACAGCTAAAAAAATCGTCCGTAAACTATAATTTCAATTATTAGAATGGTATGAGGACTCAAAAGACTGAAATATGGAAATGCATGTTAAATGTACCTATAAATGGGTAAAAAACGTGTAGACGGGTAAAAAAGGGGTAAATGAGTAAAAAATGATAAACGGGTAAATGGGTAGGCGCTTTTGGGTATGGTTAACCATTTATAAACAGTTATGGGTGTGGGTATAACTGTTTATGCAATTACCCAATGGGTAAACGGTTATGCGAGTATAGGCTTAAACGGTTATGGGTAAATAACTGTGATTACCCGCCCGCCATAACTATTGCCCATCCCTATGTGCATGTCACTGAAAATAGATGATTTTTAATGGGATATTAAGAATCTAGGCTCAGGTCAAAGATTTGTAAACTATAGATCTCTAAGGGTCTGGAATCTGAGACCCCATATATCCCTTAATGCTGTTAATTGCACGATGCATGTCCACAACAAAACTGATGTCGTTGCATGTATTGATAAAGATAACAAATTTGGGATTTTATTCGAACTTAGAAGGAGAAGGCATCCATCGGCGGAGGAGAGAGAGAGAGAGAGAGAGAGAGAGAGAGAGATTGTAGCACAAAAAAATGGTGACTTTAGTTTTTCATAATGGATTTTCTTCGACGTCTGAAAATTTTTTAAACTGCAGATTGGTTTTGACTCAGATGGGTTTTGAATGGGATTTCGAATTTGGGGAAAAAGATGATGATTTGAGGAAGAAATCCCCAATTTGCAACAGCAAGCACATAAATGTGTTCATTTCCCAAAAGGGCCACTCAACAAAGACAAACAATCTCCAAATAAATCAAATCTTCCAACTGGGTTACAAAGAAACAAAATTTGGTTGTCTTATGGATTTCAGAAAAAAGTAGAGAGAGGGAGGGAGAGAGAGAGAGAGAGAGAGTAGAGAGAGAAATCAGAAAATAGGAGGAAATAACCCATTTATATACGAGGGCAATTTGGTCATTTCAACGTGTAAGAAAAATCCTATTTCTGTTCGATTATTGTGCATGCCGTGTGCATATTAAAAAAATCTTATTTCTGTCCCAAGATTAAGAAAATGTCATATTTTTTGGTATTTCGAAACTTTTTATGCAATTTTTAAGAAAAGAAAGTACCATGGCTTCCTTCCTGGGGTTTGTACTACAATTGGTGTCCATTTCACAGGAGGTGTGGTTTGTCGGAAAACTAGTTGTTTATTTTTATTATTTGGATTCTAGGCTCAGCCCATTGCAATTAGGTTTTCGTTTCCTTGCTTGTTAAAGATTATGGTTGGTTTATTATAAATAGAGAGCCTTGTTCTTTAGTAGTAAGTAAGTGAGACACAATGTAATCTCTTTGCATCATGTAGCTGTTTCTACAAATTTGTATTGTTCGTTTTCAATAATATTTCTAGTTTTATAATCCGTTTGTTCATTCATCTATTTTCAACTTGGTTATGGTAACATGATGAAAAAATATAGGCTTTCAACTGATAATAGTGTTGATGTAAAAAATAGTAAACGTAAATGCTACAATTTTTTATGGGATTTGTTATTAGCACTCTTAAAATCTCATTTGCCACTCCAAACTTTCTATAATTAGAAAAAAAAATACACTTGTGAGGAGTGTAGAATGAGATTTTTAGAGTGCTAATAATAGTTTCCTTTTTTTATTGAAAATCAATAAGGGGATATCATTTTCAATATTGGACGTGTACATAGGAGGGAGGGAGGGACAGATGGACGACAGAGGGAGCTAGGGAGAGAGAGACCCAATTATGGATAAAGTTGCAGGTGTGAAATAAAAGCAACTAGGTTTGCCGGAAGCCATGGCATATAAGTAGGGAGATGGGTGCGTTATTAAGAATGAGATGGTTGGTTGCTAGGGTTTTTTTTTTTATTACTGTTTTCTATTCCTTTATAAAAGTTTATTTATGTATTTTTCAAGTGTAACTAATTTTATGGGTAATTATGTTGAAGAATTTTTTTTTTTAGATGAAAGGAATTAAAACTTGA